>NW_022108124.1:17303199-17343409 GCF_000313985.2 Echinops telfairi | reverse complement strand
TAACCGCACCAAGCTCACAACACAAGCCCTTCTGACCATCTGTGCTAACACTGGACTGGAAGTGAGACTTACTCTGTGAGTACTGAAATTCTTCTTCTGATAACTTCTATGTAAGACATGTTGAAAATAAAGCGCTTTCCTTCCCATTTTCCCCTTGCACATGCCATGGCCAGAAACTGTTAATACTTTTAAGAAACTATCATATTTGTGGTAGGTTTCTCAACTAGCTTCGAGTAGAATTTACAGAGACCCAAATACATATTTTTAAATGAACTGCTGAAGACGGAAGCATCAAGACCAGTGGTTCTCAACCTGTGTGTTGGACCCCTTTGGGGGTCGAACAACCCTTTGACAGGAGTCACCTGATTGATAACACTAGCAAAATTACAGTTATGAAGTAGCAACGAAAATAATTTTATGGTTGGGGGGGTCACCACAACATGAGGAACTGTATTAAAGAGTCACAGCATTAGGAAGGTTGAGAACCACTGATCAAGACCTTTGAACCTACATATTTCAACACATATCCCCTTCACCTATATACCACACCACCATTATCATGCCAAGAAAATGTCAATAATTCCCTAATAGCCATAATTTTCACATGTTCACAATTGTTCCCCAAATGCTTTTATAGGTGATTCTTTTCCTCTTCCCAATCATTATCCAGTCAAAATGTATGTGTTGTATTTGGTTATTATATCTCTTTGATCTTTTAAAAACATGAATAGTTCCAGTGATGCATTAAAAAGCACTCACGGCCATCAAGTTGATTCTGACACAGAGCAGCCCTATAGAACTGCCCCTGTGTGCTTCCAGACTATACATCTGTACAGGAGTAGTAGAAAGCCTCATCTTTCTCCCAAGGGGAAGCTGGAGCTTCAAACTACTGACCTTGGTGTCAGCAGTCCGGCGCGTCGCCCACTCGGACAGCAGATGTGTGAGACTGAAGTGCCAGTCGAATCACCTTCCTCTCCCTGTGTCGTTGACTTGTTCTCATTTAAAACTTCTCGGTTTATATTTTCATTTACTGGCAGTAAAAATTCACGTTTTGACAAATCACAGAGTTGTGTAAAAGCTACCACAATCAAGATACAGAACAGTGCCATCATCTTCCAAATTTCCCTCCTGTTGCCCAACTGTAGTCAAGCCTAATCCCTACCCTTAACCCACTGATCTGTCCTCATTCAGAATGCAAGATGAAGGCACGGATGTAGTTAGTCTCTAGTGCCTGGAGTCTGGAGTCTTTCACTTAGCATAATGGATCTGAGATCCACTGATGGTATTGCATTTAGCAGTAGTTTGTTCCTCTCTGTTGGTGAGCAGTTTATCATTACATGGATGGTGCACAGTTAGTGTATCCATTCTGTAGAAGGAACTTCAAGTTGTCTTCAGTCTTTGCAAGTGTGAATGGAGCTCCTGTGAACATTTGCCCACACATTGTTTGTGTGTGACTCCAGGTTTCCACTTCACTTAGATAATTCCCTAGGAGTGCTGGATCGTACAACCAAAACTTAACTGCTGCCAACCCACAGTGACCCTACAGGACAGGATAGAGCTGCCCTTGTGAGTTTCTGAGACTGTGACTCTTTACGGGAACAGAAAGCCCCGGGAAGCGTTGGCGATTGCGAACTGCTGACCTTACAGTTAGCATTCCACTCAGAGCCCACGATGCCACCAGGGCTCCTGGCTTCTATGGTTGGGGAATGTTTGACCTGGTCAAAAACTGCCATTGTGTCATTCTACATTCCCAACAAAATCCCAGTTCCTCTGCATCCTCACCAGCACTTGGTAGTGCCAGTGCTTGTTTATTTGTGCTAGGCATTCTGAACGGTGCACTGTTGTCTGCACGTTCATTTCACTGGTGACTGGTCATGCCGACCATCTTTCCATGTATCTGTTTGTGACCCACCTGTGTCCTCTGACGAAGTGACCGTGACCTCAACTTAAAGAAAAAAGCTTGATTGCTATGCACTTCACATCGTGTACAATTTGATTATCTGTCACTTTCAGAAGAGTTGTGCAGTCATCACCCCAATCAAATTCCAAACATTGTCTTCCCATGCTTATGGGTGTTAGCGCCCCATTTCCCCCAATATCCCCGGCCACGCCCCTAGGTAATGATTAATGTAGTTACCCACAGATCTACCTATCCTGGATTTCATATGCAAAAATTTCATGCAAAACACAAACAGGAAGCAAACAAACAAAACCAACAACAATGACTAGACAAAAACCTCAATAGAAAAGAAAGCAGAAAATACTACAAACTGAAACAATGTTGAAGTGGGTCAAAAGGAGATCACATGATAAGGTATTGCATTGTAACCTAACTGCATTTGTCATCATCGACTTCACAATGCTCTCAGGCTAGTCACATCCCTGGACTATAGTCCGAGGGGTTTCACTGGAAGCTTAATCCATGTGTGGACCCTGCAAATGGATTTTGGGCTTCCAGTCTCATCCATAGTCTTCTGCAAACTGGGTGTTCAAATTTAAGCTCTGATACCATTCCTTCAGATTTGAGTTTTATTATTTAATCCTTGGCTCACACAGGCTAATATGCGTCGTCCATGTGGCCTTAGTTGGTGCCTCACTTAGATCCCTTGGACTGAAGGCTGAATTGCTCTCCTGTGAGAAGAAGCAGATGACTGCTATCTTAAGTTTTTGGAATTAGAGGTCATTGGATCTGTGGCTTTGAGGGTGAGGAACAAATGGCACCCAGGCCTCACTGTGTATTTGCTATTCTGATGCTCCCCTGGCTTCCCTGTCTGGTAGGCGTGCTCATATCTTTGTGAATGAGTGTGACTGAAAGTTTTACTCTATCACCAACCCCCATTGTTGGTGTGAACAGTATCCAGTCACTTAGAGTTCAGTCCACACAAGGTCATGTAGTGTGGTACAGAGTTGGCCTCTGCTTGCTTAATTTCTTTTTCTCAGTCGTGTTTTAAACTCTAGACCATTGGTTAAATCAGTGCTTCTTAACCTTCCTAATGCTGCAACCCTTTAATACAGTTCCTCATGTTGTGGTGACCACCCCCCCCAACCATAAAATTATTTTCGTTGCTACTTCATCACTGTAAATTTGCTACTGCTATGAATCGGGCAAACCCTGTGAAAGGGTCATTTGACGCCCCCCAAAGGGGTCTTGACTCACAGGTTGAGAACTGCTGGTCTAAATTAATGCTACTATCAACAGAATTACCTTGTGCCCCAGGGGGATGAATGGATATGTTCTCTAATATAAAATGATGATGATGTCTCTTAAGCAAGGCGTCCTGGTAGGAATCCGCATGGTCGGGCGTTCAAAACCACCAGCACCTCCATGGGAGAAAGACCGGGCTCTCTACTCTTCATAAACAGTCTTGGAAACCCACAGGGGGTCGCTAGGAGTCAGCATTGACTCAGTGGGATGGCAGTGAGAGAGAGAGAGAGAGAGAGAAAGTGAACCAGAGACATGTATAACCATAGATTTATGAATGCATTTGGGGCTCATATTTAATTCTAGCCCTAATCTAAGAACAATTGGTTCTGATGACATGGCTCTACTCAATACTTGTGCTCCCGAAGAGATGACTGAAGATATGGATGCTGTAGCAAAGTGTGGTGAAGAAGGCAGACGGTGCCTCACCATCATAAAGAATGGCCTCTTGGGTCTTAGAGGTTTGTCGTAAAACAAGCAGATGTTGGCTCTTGAAGAGTCTTTAGTTTCCTGTCAACTGTTCTACAATAAAGAGTTGCCCGATTGTTTCTTGATAGTGGCCCTTCTTTATTTTACTTTCCCCCTTCAAACATTTTCCTTCCCTTTTTAATTCTGAGGATGACATTAGAAGTTAGGCTGGCAATTGATTAGATCTAATATAAAGAGTTTTGGCAAGACTATTTGATCAGTAATGTCAAAGTGATGAATTTAAAATGAATTGAAATGTAGACCTGCTATATAAGATGACAAACATGGATGGATTTTGAAAACCTTGTGCTAGGGGAAATAAATCACTCAGAAATACAAATATTTATGAACTCACTTATTGAATTATTTAGAATATTCAAATTATAGAGCCTTGGTGATATAGTGGGTTAAGCATTGGGCTACATGAACTACGCAGTCAGTGGTTCAAGCCTAGTAACTGCTCTATAGGAGAAAGTTGAGACTGTAATGATTTACAGACTCCGAGGGGAAGGAGGAGAGGGAGGGAAAAAATGAGGAGCTGATACCAAGGGCTCAAGTAGAAAGAAAATGTTTTGAAAACGATGATGACAACCTATGTACAGATGTGTTTGACACAATGGATAGATGTCTGGATTGTGATATGAGCTGTACGAGTACCCAACAAAATAAAAATTAAGAAAAAGATGTACAGTCTTAGAAACTCTGAGAAACACCTCTACACTGCCCTACATCAACCGTATGAGTTGGAATCGACTCAGCCACAGTAGGTTTTTGGTTTATTTTGTATTTTGAATAGAGACCCAAGTGGTTGTCAGGGGCCAGCACAAAAAAGGGGGAGATGAAGATGCAGTCCTTAGGGTACATGGAACGTACGCTCAGGGTGATGGGAAAGTTCTATTAGATTAAGGAGGATGGTTGAAGAACGTGGTGAGCATGCTTACTGTCACTGAGCCATGCATATGCAGGCTGTTGAAATGGCGACACATGTTCTGTTACCTATATATTTCCCACAATTAAAAAAAAAAGAATTTGAACAGATTTAAAGTTTCACCACCGTGCTGCCAATCAGGTACATTGGCACAGCTTCTCCGAAGGTGAAGGTGCCCGTGCCCATGTGGGAGAGACGGGCTCAGTTGTACCACAGGTGAGCGGGTTAGAGCCCGACGAGGAGGAAAAAGTAGAGGGGTTGGGCTGAGCTGCAGGTTGGCGGGTCAAAGTGGTGATGAGCGTGTGCAGATAGATGTTCTCTTCTGAACGTTGTGCACTCCCTGAAACAGCACGTAAGGGCTCTCCTGAAAGTCACGATGCAGGCAGAGATATTGGAGGTTTGAGGAGAGCGGCAGAAGTGGACCAGAGAAAGATAGTGAGATGCCCTGCCTCTCTAAGGGCCCTCTTGAGGCCACGAGCCAGTTCTGTTTTGTTTTTCTCTCTCCGTCAGACCATTGTCGTTGGTGTGTTGTCAGTAGTTGTCGCTTTATGTCATCCGGTCAGTTCTGTCTTATGTTGTTATTGTTGTGTTAGGCACCGCTGAGTCAGTTCCAGCGCACGGTGACCCTACGTCTAATCGAATGAACGCTGCCCAGTCTTAGGCCATCCTTGTCATTGTCCCTTCAGAGCCCATTGTTGCAGCCATGGAGCCAGTTCCATCGAGTGTCCTCTTCTCACTGGCCCTCCACGTTGCCCAGCACGACAGACGTTTCCCGGGGCCAGTCCCTCCTGATAAGATGTCCGAAGTGCGTGAGCTGAAATCTCCCCGTCCTCACTTCTAAGGAGCTTTTCTAACTGTGCTTCTTCCAAGACAAATGTGTTTGTTCTTCTGGCCGTCCATGATGCTTCCAACATTCCATGGATTCCCTTATGCATCGTCCAGCTTTCCCATGCAGCAGAGGCGATGGAAAATTCTATGGCTTGGGTCAGGGAATCTCAGTCTTTAAAGCTGTATATAGAGGTCTCCTGTAGCAGATCTGCCCAATGTCATATGTCCTCTGATTTCCTCTGACTCTGAGCATATGGGGACCCTAAGGACAACAGAACAGACCCCTGCCTGGTCCTTGACCTTCCTCACCATCTTGCTTGCCACATTTGAGCCATGGTTGTAGCCACGGGGTGAGCTATGCAATCACTGTCAACCTAACCACTGTTGATCCTTAGAACCATTTAAATTAACTGTAGCCTTTGGGGGATGTTATCAGAATGAGGGAGTACCCAGGGGAGTAGGTCCTAGACAAGAATGATTTCTGTGTAGGATTTTTTAACACCATTCATGTGCATGAGGAGGCTACAGGGAAGGGTGTGATGAGATTTCAGATCGAGAGTAGAAAATCCAAAATGGCCAAAATGATTCCATTTCTGAAGCATAGAATTTTAAAATATTGAACTTTCTTCTCCTCAAATATGACATTTTATGGCAAATAAGGGAAAATTATAAGTTTTATTTAGGCTATATTTCTTTGCTTAATATTCCTTTTTAAATTGAATACATTTTCACTCTTAGTTAACATTTGATGTTACTGTAAATAGCTTTCCAACTGTGGAAAGGTATTTTCTGGATCATCACAGCAGTGTTATGTA
This sequence comes from Echinops telfairi, assembly GCF_000313985.2. Classification (NCBI taxonomy): domain Eukaryota; kingdom Metazoa; phylum Chordata; class Mammalia; order Afrosoricida; family Tenrecidae; genus Echinops; species Echinops telfairi. Next base: position 17,337,168 of record NW_022108124.1, on the reverse strand, counting down.
AAAAGAGAAATTAATATACCATCCTCCTAAATTTAATATTTTAATGGGAAATTATTTTGCAATCAGAATATGTCTGCTTAAAAACTTAATGTTAAAAGCTCTGCACTCTTTATTACAGTGTACTTTTTCAAATGAAATTTTCCAGGAAACAAATACTCACTGCCATCAAGTCAATTCTGACTCCCCACCACCTGAAAGCACAAAGTATAATGTGGGTTCCCAAGACTATGAATCTTCACAGGAGAAGAAGACCCAATGTTCCCCCTGGGAAAGGCTGGTGGTTCCGAACCGCTGACCTTGTGGCTAGTAACATGTAACGCACTGTGCCACCAGGGTTCCCTCCAAATGGTCCTATCCATTACAAAAACAGGTAACCAAGTTTCTTGCCTTAGGAGACTTGCAGTTTAGCTGGGGACAGCTGGATTATGTAAAATACACACATCAGGACATAAACACATAAATTAATCTCTGAGTCCCTGCAAGAGCACAGTACTTATGTCACACGAAGACGAAGCACTGACTCACGGGTGTGGTCAAGGAACAGTCAGAAGGCTTGCTTAGCAAGGGCCCAGGAGAAAGGAGGTTTTTCTGTGGCCATCGGGAATCCCTTGATTTTGAGTCATTTCGTCTTGAGGTACAAATTGTGGTTCTTGGCACTTCCTGAAGAAAGCAGTCCCAGGTAAGCCGTGTGCCTTCAGAGCCTGTCCCTCGTGTTGGGCCATGTCCGGCATGCGAGGCACTGTGCGTGACCGCTTGACGGCTGATGCGCTGGTCCCCTCTGGTTGACTCCTCCATTGTTTGAAGTCTCTTCCTGCTAAGGGCAAGTCTTTGGGTTCAAGGTACTGTCTTCCGTCTACCTGGTCAGCCTGCCCCGCGTGTCTCATGATGCACTCACCTGGGGTGCCGGAGGGTTCCTGGAGCAGCGCTGGGAGTTGTGCAGTTGGCTTGAGGAATGGTTTCACAGCACCACTGTGAAATCCCTCAGATGACTTGCCCATCCAGCGTCCCACCCACAGCTATATTTTACACAGCTAATATAATGCACAGGAGGAAGCATTGCTAAAATGAAGAGATATCACAGCTAAAGAAGGAGAGTAATTAATTTTCAAGGAAAGCAACTCGCCGATTGAAAGGGCCTGGAATTTAAACTTAGAATGTGACCTCAGGAGACACAAAAGGAGCGTTCACGCTCCGTGATCAGAAGTCACTTTCCTCGCTGATGACAGGTCAGTGCAGTGTCGTGCTCCATGCCTGTGGTTCCCTAGCTCCACAGGAGTGGAAAGCTCTAAGAATCGCTCTCTAGCTCATTTCAGTTATCCGTGACGTCTGTCCTGTGCTGTCTGCTACATGACACCGCGCCTGTTGCAAATAACACCGGGAAGAGCTGGGATTCACTGGACCATTCCGTTGTATTTGTAATCGAATAATTTACATACCCTACTAGATTTCCAGTTGGGTGAGTCTTGACAGGTGTGTACGCCCATGTCACCTTACCACAAAAAGACAGAGGAACATCCCCGTCCTCCCCACCCCTCCACACCCCTTCGTCCTCCTTCCTGCCCCAAGCGATCACTGAAATACTTACAGGTTAGATTTGCATGTTCTAAAAATTCATTTAAATGCGACAGCACAGTAAGTATTTTGCATATCTGGCTTTTTCACTCAGCATAAATTAAAAAAACAACCTCACCACCATCAAATTGTTTCTGACTCATAGGACAGGTGTGGAATCCTGGGGAATTCAACCCATGGTCCTTTATAAAATTGTTCTGTGTCCGGAGAACGAGAAGTCTAAAGGGGCAAGATCAGGGCTGAAGGGTAGATGGGGTAAGATTTCCCAGTGAAATTCTCATAGGTCAGCCTTTGCCGTCCATAAAGAATGAGCTGACGCCTTGTCCCGAGGGAGAGAAGTCCTTAGCTTAACTGTCTTGGCCTTTTCCTCGCCGTGGCCATTCTCCACTTTCCCCAGACTTCTTTCTGAGAAGCCCTTGTGATCATTCTGTGTCCTTTGAGAAAAATCGAGATGCTCTTGGGGATAGCAGAGAACAGTTGCCATAGCTTCTGAGCGGCACTGCCTTCCCTGAATCAAGCGCACTGAGCGACTCCCAGGAAAGCACCTCTGTAGGTTGGACCTTGCTCTCTGGACCACACTGGTCCCCCTGAGGCCTTGTCCTCCAGCGTGGTTCTTTGCGGACAATCACCGTCACTAGCTTCTATCTTACCGAAAGGACCAAGCCAGCCCATCTTTTGCATAATTGGCACGCAAAGATTGCTGAAGCTTGCCGAAGGCAAGAGCCTCCCTTAAATGGAGAACACCAAACCACGCGAGGTTCCAGCTTCCCAAGCCACCGCGTCAATGCCAGTGCTGCAGCCTTCGTCCTCCCCAGCTGTTCCACTTGTGAAGGTTGGCGGTCTTCACCGGGCTCTGAGCTCGTCATTCGGACTTTCCTTAAAATGCTTGATCCATCTAGAAACCCTTATTTTATATGGTACTAAGATATATATATATGTATATATACATACATACATATACATACACATACATACATACATATATATATATGTATATATATATATATATTAGTGTGGCATATCTTGTTTGGAATAAAACCATGCATGTTGCTGGATCTGATGGTGAGTGTATGTTCTACCTTTACCTCTATGGCCCAAAGTTCTATTTGCTTCAAATCTTTATCAGTACTTGTGTTGTCAGCTGTCTAAGTTTTAGTGGTTCTTGTGGGGGAGGATGGGATTTCATTGTGGTTTTAATGTGCATGTTTCCGGGTGACTAATGATGCTGAACACCTTTTTATTTGTTTATTAGCATTTTATTTATCTTTTGTGAAAAGGCTGTTCAACTATTATGCCTCTTTCTGTTCCATATATACGCATGTGCCCAAGAACTAATAGGAAAATTGAGCAAAGTTGCAGAATCCAGGAGGGCAATAGAAAACCAATTTTACTTCTTGATACCAACAACCACAAAACAGCATGGGGCTCTACGTCCCATCCTAATTCCAACGTTTTCACCCAGGGTCATGTGTGTAATATCTGTTCACATTATTGCATGTAAATCTAGTTCATTGCTTCTGGCTGCTGCATGGATTTCCATCATGAATACGCCAACCTCACTCCTGGCGACAGACACTGGTTTGTTCTCCAGCTCTCCTAGAGCCAGCACTGCATCGGGAGGAACATCAGCCCCCTGTTCACCCCTCGTGGGTGTGGGCAGCGTGTGCATGGAAGCGAACTCCAAAACACCAGGGCTTAGCAGATTTTTAGCATCGTTAAGGTAAAAGCCAGTGCCACCAAGACAAGGCAGAGGTTTCAGTGTATGTTGAAGCACACACGTGTCGTATGAACGATGGCCCTGGGAGTGCAGTTGACATTACTCTTGACGACAAGCCTCAAAGCCCTTGAAGATTGTGGGGTTTGTTTTTGTCCCTTTCCTTTTCTGCTAATGGTGCTGCCGGAGTTGGTGGCTTTGCGTATCGGCTGAGTGTTTGGTCCCGCCGGAGCGGGCAACTGTGGCACATCCATTTCTCTTTAAAGAAATGAATCCTTTCATCCTGTAGCAGGTACCCCGATTCACTTTTGCGACCCCCTCACATGGGTCCTCGGACCACAGTTTCAGAAGCTTTGCTCTAGGACAGCAGTGCCTGTAATATACCACTCTAGATATATTATATAACCTGTGGGTCGCGCCCCCTTTGGGGGGGTTGAACAGCCCTTTCACAGGGGTTGCCTGATTCGTAACAGCAAAGTGACAGTTATGAAGTAGCAACTAAAATCATGTTATGGGTGGGGAGTCACCACAACATGGGGAACTGTCTGAAAGGGTCACGGCATGAGGAAGGTTGAGAACCACGGCTCTAGAGGGTTTCCAAGGTTCTGAATCTCTGTGGCGCAGATAGCCTCAACTTTCTCCCTCAGTGCAACTGGTGGTTTTGAACTGCCTGCCTTGGAGTTAACAGTCAACTGTGTGCCCATCCGTGCCACTAAGGCTGAGCCAGTAAATTTATATGGCACTGAGAGGGATCCGAGGGAAGAAAGCTGGCCCCAGGAGACCACCTCCTAGACTGCTGACTAGCTGGATCTCCAGTCCGCGGTGTGGCTTGAGGCCTGTTGAGGCTACTGGAGCACTGCTTAGGCTGAGACTCCTCCACTTCCCACTGCAGAGCCCCAGCCCCCGCCCACTCTGGACCTGCTCACTCCCCAGGGCACAGCCTCCTGTGCCTTCTGCCCCTCCTACCTATTGCCCTGCCCCCCAACCCCCCAAGGTCAGGAGCCTACCAGGGACAAACTTACGTGTCTGCCTTGCAAGATCCTTTCTCCTGGTGCTGCCTGGTGTAAGAACACACACATGAGCCACACAGCGGGCCAGCTGCTGTGCTGAGTGCTCCACAAATCCTTGTAACAACACCTGGAGCTAAGTACAATTAGCACCTCCGTTTTAGGAGGCACCATGAAACCGCAAGGCCAGGTTACTTGCCAGGAAGCAACAGAATCCAAATGTGAACACCAGGCCCCCTCTGCACTCTGACTCCTGACTGCCCCTTCTGTCTGACCCATGGCCAGCCCAGCTTGGGTTTCTTCCTCACAGTCCACACTTCCCTTCACTGGTCCACAGAGGCCCTGTGTCCAGTCCAGCCCCAGCTCACCCTCTCCTCCTTGCTCTCCCTGCCACCTCTCCCTGCACCCTGCCCACGTCACAGGATCTTAGGTCAGGCTCAGGCCCGGCTCTCCCATGGAGGGCTCTCAGCACACCGGCCCTTTCTTCTCACCTGTTCCCAAATTTAGTGCCCCCAGAGGAGCGTCAAACATGTCTCAACGGCTGACATCTGGGCTGTGAGGGGTCTGGGTCATCGTGGGTTCTGTTGCCGTCTGCCTGGAATCCATGTGCCGTACAACTGGACAGGGCCATCGTCTTAAGAACGGTGCCATCATGACCACAGTCAGCTTGAGAACAGACTTCCTGTTTTTGTTTTTAAAACACGCAGGAGATTACATGTTGAAATGCGTGTTAGGCCCCTCAGATTTCTCTCCCTCCCATTTCTAAAAATGCACCCATCATTAAATCCTCAATTCTGATGCACCCTGCCTCCCTCCAAGGACTGGGCTCACTGTCGCCCTCGGCAGCACACTGCCCGATGTGACCTCCGTCACACGACCTGCCATGGCATGGCTACCCACTCTAGTGGCTTCCCTCCTCTAACTGGGCATCCCCCAACCTCAGCCCTCCCCCAACAATTACACCCTGGATGGCAGTCCAGCGATGTGGATGTGGACTAGGCCAATGAAGCCCTCAGACAGTGGGTGTTTGTTTATTGGTTGCCCCAGGAACCACGCACCCTACAGCCCAGTCAATGCCATGCAGCTCGGGATCAGCCATCTATGCTCTGTGGCTGTGTAAGGTGTACTTTTGGTCCAAGTCCCCTCTGAAACTCCTCATAGCCCCAAGCACAGCAGTGAGCGCCTGATTGGTAGGGGAGTGTCTCTGTCAACCCACAGTGTGAGTGGTTGGGACATGGTACCCAGTGTCACGTGATGGGTAAAGCCTCGAGGCACAGGAAGTGCAGCTTGGAGAGTTGGTGCTTCCTAGACCCACCCCCAGGTAAAGCCTCGGTACTTTCTACCCGTCTCCTTCTCTAGCTACCCTTCTCCTGGCCTGGCTCTTCCTCTGTTTCCTCCACTCCTATTTATTCTGATCAGACCTATTAACATGATGCGCCCAGAGTCCCAGCTGCCCGGTGCTGGTTGCCAAGACTTGTAGATCAAGTTCTAGGCCCAGATCTCTTACTCATAGATGCTTCCACATGCATTCCAGAAACTGTCACTGGCTTTTCCAAGAGCTGACTTGGCAGCACGCTTTGTGAAGGGCTAGGTCAAGGCTGGTTCACCATCATCATGAAGACAGCCAACAGAAGCACAGGGCGGGCTGTCAGTGGGGTGAGGTGAGTAGCCAATGAGCAAAGGCTTAGATAATCATCTTCACCCGAAAGCTGGTTGAGAAATATTTGGCTGAGACAAAAGTGGGAACCCAGTGAGGAGCCAGGCAGCACTGGGAGGGCTGCAGCAGTCCCTGGATGGGGGAACATTTCAGGGACCATGAAAAGTCAAGCCGATCTGAAGCAGATCCTCCGAACCCAGAGGAAAGAGCAAAGCTGCTGCCCAGTAGGGTCAAAGCAATGCCAGGCATCTTGCTCCCACAGTTAGCACTCGGTGACGTAACATGAAATACCGCTGATATGCATTACCAACTCATTTAGTTGGATAGGGAACAAATGATCCCTTAGCCCACAGAATCTAAATGGAAATGAACAACAACAGCAACAACAAACCCTGGGAATAAACGAGGCGCTTCAAGGTTAGAATGCACCTCACTTTCTTGGGGAGATAGCTTTGTTCCACGCGTGCACCACGAGCCTGTAGAGAAACCAAGCTGAAATGTGAAAGACTCTTCTTCCACGGCTACCCTGTGGCATGGCATCTGTTTTCACACAGCAGCTTCAGCACTTGTTTTGGGTTTTGTTTTTTTTCCCAACTTCTAAGATTTTTTCCAATATTTACTGTGTCCGTACATCTCTCTTCGCCTACAGTAGCTCTCCACCTGCACTCTCCTGACCCCTCCCTCCCTCAGCAAGGCGGGATCAGGTGAAGCATCCTGGCACTCAGATGGGCTTTGTCACCAACAAGCCAAGCACCAGGCAGCTGATGATCTGCTGGCCTCAGCCTCTCACGTGGTTCCGGAATGCTAACCTTCTGGACCGTGGTGTCGTGGGGAGACGCAGGAGGTGCCTCGGGTCTGGGACTGCGCCGTGTGACACTGTGGGGGAGGGGAGGATGAGGATACACCCAAATGACTGTCCATTAAGTTCTTTGTGTGGTTTCCCAACCAAAACGGATCTTTTTTTTAAAAAATAAAAACAGCCATAGAGTTAATTATGATAACAGAAACGTTTTTCACAAGCCTAGTTCATGTGCATCAACGAACATACCGGGCCGATTTCTCTCTTGAGCTTTCCCATGCACTCCCACCACGGCTGCTATTCTCCCCCCATGACCGGGACTCTTGGAATCACAAGGGCTTTGTCAGCACACACTACCGGTACGTGCCGTGGGTTTCTCCGGTGCCGGTGCTTTCATTCGCTAGTTTTGTCCGATGCTCTGGCATTCCAGCTACAATATGGTGGCCAGTGGTCCTTGTCAACCTCTATCAATCACTTCTCTGAGAGCAGCGTAAATGACGTAGTGGTGAGAGGACCAGAGGGAGAAAGATTCTAAAAGGCTTTTGCTCAGTTATGAATAATGTCATAATGAATACTAGTGTAATTCAGTGGAGAAAGATCTTTTTTATAAATAACCAGCTCTGCTGTTAGCATTTATATACCCGAAGAAATATCCCATTGACATAATTGACAGGTAGGTGTCGTTTAGTGTCCACAATATGTTCTATGAACTAGGACATTCTGCTCTTTGGAGGTGGTGCAGTGCCCGTGTCTGCAGGGTGCTGGGCTCCCAATGGCACAGCGACCTCTGCAGACACTCCCGAGGTCTGCAGTACCTGGGTGTCCATGGGTATGTAAACGTGATCAGACCTTAAGCAACTCTTACCTCTGTATTCATCACTCTCGTCTATGATGAAAACTGACAAGAAACCTCACTAGGGATTCTGTATGGTCTAGTAATGGGGGAGGCTCGTGGGGGAGGGACACTGCAGGCGACTGCACTTTGTGACGCCAGGCCTAGTGTTCTCCCTGCGCCTGACCTTTCTGTCTGAGGGCTGGGGGGAGGTGTTGAATGTGTGTTTCTCCTCTCCCTCGATGGTCCAATTAAAGTAAATAAAATAAGTATACGGTAAAATTAAACCCGAATCAGGGTTTGCTTCCCAGCCTAGTTGGGGAACATTTGTGAGCACACAGTTATTAAGTGTTGCTTGGTTTTGGGGGTTTTGTTTTTTTTTTCACTTGTCAAGCGATTAAAATAATTGTTGGAAACACAAACCAAGCTCCAAATAAAACATAACCCTCCCACGGATTTTCTTTCCTTTTTCACTACAATCACATCTGGTCCTGAAACTGCTCTGCGCATGAAATGGGGCCCTGAATGGAGGGGTCACGGCTTTACCGGATGTAGCTCCTGGACTTACTCTGCCGATGTTTCTTCAGCAGTCTCGCGTCTGCCAGGCAGCTCTCACACCTCAGGGGCAAACGGCGAGCCCCAGAACTGGACACCTTCACCAGTAATGAGTCTTTCCTGGTAGCATTCACCACCAAACCCAGTGCCACTAAGTTGATTCCGACTCGTAGTGACCCCGTGCAACAGAGTAGAACCTGCCCGGCAGGTTTCCCAGGGTGCAGTCTTTAGGGAAGCAGGCTGCCACAGCTGTCTCCCGCAGTGCAGCTGGTGGCTTGAACTGTCAACCTTCCTGTGAGCAGAAGAGTGCCCCCGGGCCTCCTTCGAGTCACCACAAGGGGACGATCCTTTTAAAGGAAAGAGCCCATGAGTCATTCAGATTAATTTATCCGTGGCCCTTTACATTATTTTCTTCTGTTCATTTGGTTTGAATTGGCTTAAAAAAAATTTTTTTTCTGTTCAGTAGTGGGAGAAGGTGAAAACATTTCATGTTTTTTTATAGTAAAGAGGAGCTACTCTTATCTCCCATTATTTTAATGGACTTTGTTAACATTTTCCCATTGTCCTTCCCCCCCTCCTACACTTGTACCTGCCGTTAAGAGTTCAGTCTTGCCTGATTTCCTAAGCCTCATTCCTCCTTTAGTTGACCGCTCTGTAGAAATGGTCCTCAGGGCTGGGGCTGCAGGCCAGGCTCTTTGGGCTGGTCCTTATGCCCCGTCTTTCAGTATGTGGTATGGTATGGTGTGTGTGTGTGTGTGTGTGTGTGTGTGTGTGTGTGTGTGTGTGTGTTCGTGTGTGTCCGTCCTCCGTGCATTGGAGCATAATGCACTACCTCCTACCTCCAAGAGCGTGGGCCCAGAACACACTGCATAGAAAACCTCCCTGTCAACCTCGGGGGGTGGGGTGGGGGGGTGATAATCCCATTCCTTGTATTACTGCCACAAATTTCATGAAGACAACCCATCTTTCAACAGGTCCTGTTAATTAGCTCATTGCTTACATAATGAGCGTGTTCAGACTTCTTACACATTCTCTATATCCTTGGGTGACACACACAGTTAAAAGTGCTCCACTACTAACTGAAAGGTTGGTAGTTCAAACCCCCTCCAAAGACAGCTTGGAAGACAGGGCTAGTGATCTGCTTCGGGAAGGTCACAGCTCTGTACACCCCATGGAGCGGTTCAACACTGCAAACGTGGCGTGTCTGTGAGCTGGGACGGGCGGCCACTAACATGAAGCCCTCTGTGCCAAAGGACAGCAAACTGAGTCACAGCACCAAATCCTCCCCTCCCTGTTTTGACCAATAGAGTCCTATTGGCACACAGCCTCCAGAGCTTGTTTCTGTATTGTCTGTGGTAGGGTTTCCCAAAGTGGACCACATCATCCCTCAAGGACCCCGGCCTACACTTGATGCTGGGCTGTGAGCTACAGCACAAAAAATGGCTCCTTTCCAGGGGAGTACTGAGTCATTTTTTTTTTTCCTTGCAAAAGGGCAGTAGGCCAAATAACTTTGGGAACCTAGGGGCTGTGGCTTTTCACGCTACAGTTGAGTAGCTACAGCAAATATAGAGCCTAAAGTATTGACTCTTGGGCCCTTTAAGAAGTTTGCCAGCCTGTTTTTGACTAGGAGAATCTGTTTGTCTTGTGTTCTTTAGAGACAGACGCCATGCATAAATACGGGAGGAAATACCACAAAGGCTAAGTAGAGTCATAAAGTCAGAAGCAGAATTCTCCTGCTGCACCAGCTCCATTTCCATTCCCCAGAGACAGATGGTGCTCAAAGTTTCTGGTTTCAGTTCCCTCAATAGTCATTATCATAACTTTAAATGATACACTGCCTTTCCCTGATTTATCAACTAAGGCAGAATGGTGCCTTGCTGGTGTGAAAGAATTATTTAGCCCATTTATGTTATCTCCCACCTTTCCTACCCTCCCGATTTTTATTGTTATATTATTTGATGAATGATTCTAGAGGTTGCCTTTATGACCTTTAAAGTTGATGTCGAACATCTTTCTCTTGAGTTGTCCATGTCGGGTAGCATCCACCCTCCTCTCTCTTCAGGTAAGACTATTAACGTACTTCATCTTCTTTTCCCATCTCTTCCGACCTCCAAAAAGCATTCGTTGGCTCTTGATGGTCTCTCCATTGTAAATGATGACAATCTCTCAGCTGATTATAAGAACAAGAATGAGCACATATGATATTACGACTGTTATATGCTGTTTACCAGATGGTGTTACAGAACCCAAGGATAAGAAATGGTCTGTTGGATTCGAACTTTGACTTGTAAAGTGAATCTCCGGAGCCTTCAAATGTAAGGGGCCTCTTGTTTCTTTCTGCCTTCCTCTGGGTCGTGTTCAGACGCTCCTGTGCCTTCTCCTCCCACTGTCCTCTGGACTGCATCCCCACGTGGCTGGGCGCCGCCTCAAGTCACTTTCTTCTCTTACCTGTAGGCAGTAAAACTCAAGTTCTTACCTGCCTCTGAAAGGGGTGGGCTTTCACTCCATCCGGTTGTCCTGTTTGTTCCTCTTGGACCGTTGGCCGCTTCCCCTCCACTCTGGTGTCTCGTTCTTTTGTGTGGATGAAAGGCTGTTGAGCACACGAGTTGCTGGGCTTGGCTTTCCCAGGGTTCACGTTGGCTCCCCAGAAGACCTCTCCCCTGGGATGGGAGTGCTACATGAGGGGACTCCTGGAAGGTTCAGGACTGGAGAACAGCCTTGCCACCTGAAGACTTGACTGGCCTACCCCTGAGTCGGAAGAACTTGAGTGCAGACCACCACAGGCAGCCATGTGCTTCCTGGTTTGGCTCTTCATGAGCGGTTTGTTGGGTTGGCCTCCAAGTCTTTCGTGAGAGTCTGACATGCCCTTGGGCTCCTCTGGGCATCTCTCCAGGGCCCACAGCCCCACATGGGGAGCTCCCCCAGCAGATCACACACTGCCTGTAAAGGGTGGGTCTCTGTCTCTCATCAAGAACAGAGCCTGCAGCCACTGTGGTGCAGAATGGTATCAAACGCTGGCTCTAGCTTTCGTGAGAACCGATGCTTCTTTCTTTCTTTCAACACATTCACTCTGTTGATGACTCTGGCCCAATTCTGTGACCCCTTTGTGGAACTGGTATATCTTTGGGGTACCTCTCTGAGAGGCCTTGTTTCAACTCCAAGTACTTGAACTGCCCGTTCTGCCTTCCGCCTGGCAGCTTCTCTTGTTTTCTAGCCCCATTCCATACAGAATATGTATTTCCTTCATTTCGGGGAGCCCTTGGGGGTTGGAGTGGTGGTGGAAGAAGTGGACATACATGCTTGATCTGTAAGATTAAAAAGAAACCTCCTGCAGTTTCCCCATAAGAGCCCGATTCTATAGCGTATTCTTGTAAAATCTCAGCTCCATTAATCACCTCTTATTAATTGGTATTTGGCATGTAATTTGTCTGGTAGTCATCAGAGGCTGCTTTATTGAAGGAGCCCCCCTTTGTTCCCCAGTGGCTGTGCTCTGTATGGAGAGAGGGACCGCAGCAGACATACCATGGTAGGAATCAAATGAGCTTTTCAGAATTCCACGAACTCCACTCTCATTTGCATATTCTATTTCAGAAACGACAGGGTTGTGGACTCGCTGCTACAAAACACAGCTGCCACGGCTGATCATAGCACACGTTTTCTGGTTTGGGCAAAATAAAATGGTTCTATTCTCTCTGTGCACCTGGCGCGAGACACCCCTCCCCCCTGCGGAGTGACCAGAGGCGACCCCAACTGCACCTCTGCCTCCGGAAAGCGTTGGCTTCCATGGGCTCGATTTTCCTCGGGTCTCTGTCCCTTTGTTTTCCCTTTGTGCCCAAGACACCCTGGAATCATTACTTGAAGCGCATTGCACTGGGGAGCTGATTCTTTGTGTTCTTCAGTCTTAAAATTCTCCCCATTGCCGCACTCACTGCACCCCCCACCCCCCCACCCCCGTGTGTTTCACTTTCGGGAAGCATCCTAGTCTCCGCCCTTGAAGCACCTCTTGTTTTAATAACCACGCGCGCGACTGTCACCATGCCCTTTGTATTGAGGGCACTTCTCTTCAAATCTGCGCAGATCCCCCTCTCGTCCTAGGCGTTCTTGATTGGTGTTAAAAAAATCACAATCCTTTTTTTTTTTGTCACATCTTGCCCTGTCCGACATCTCCCTTCACCCACTTTTCGGTTGTCCGTCCCCCTGGGAGGAGGTCACATATAGTTCCTTGTAATCGGTTCCCTCTTTCCTACCCACTCTCCCTCTACCCTCCTTGTTTCGCCACTCACACCACTGGTCCTGTAGGGCTCATCCGCCCTGGATTCCCTGTGTTTTCAGTTCCTAGCTGTACCAGTGTACCTCCTCCGGTCTAGCCAGACTGGAGGGGGGAACGGGGAGGGAGGGGAAAAATGAGGACCTAATGCGGGGGTTTAAGTGAAGAGGAAATGTTTTGAGAATGATGAGGGCAATGAATGTACAAATGCGCGTTACACAATTGATGTGTGTATGGATTGTGATAAGAATTGTATGAGCCCCTAATAAAATGATTTTTAAAAATCACAATCCTTAAAATGCTTCTCACACTGTGTTGCCACGGTGGTTTATTTCCTCCGCCTCGTTTTTCTTCAGATCACTTGGCAGAAAAACCATCCTCAGCCGTGTGATAGATTGAAAATATAAATAAGAGCCCCCAAGGGATCTTTAGAAACACAGTGCTCTCAATCCTCCTTAGATTTCCAGGCTAGACCCCAAATATTGACTCGAGCCATGCGGACGCTCAGCTGGATCTTGCGTTAAAGAAGCAGGAAGTTGGGCTGGGGGTGAGTCCAAGTTATCCTTGCCCGGTTGGTTATACAGTGCCAGTTCCTATCTGCCTCTCTTGCATGATCTCTCTCCAAGCCTGATAGCCTACTGCTGAAGCGCCTTCCTCACATTGCACCCCGAGGTGTCTTCCCACCCCACTCCCCATTCTCAAGTGAGTCAGGGGAAGAACTGGGCTCACTCACACAGAAAACTCATCTCCAGCCAGCCCACACCCTGAAGGTGGCAGACAGCGTAAGGACTGCCCCCTCGAGGTTTTCCAGACCAAGGAGCAGAAAGCCTCATCCTTCTGCTCTGGCCCAGCTGGTGGATTTTAACTGATGACCTTGGGGGGCTAGCAGTGCAACCCATAGCCGCTTAGGGAGCCCTACTCGCCTACCGTCAGTCCCCACCTCCTACTTCCAACAGGGAGAGTGCCACTGGCTGATGACCAAGCACCTGCCTTGCATAGAGGCCTGGCTCTGGGCCTCAGACCTTCTCCTTCCAAGAGCTCCACTTGCCCCCATTTTCCTGGACCCTTCCCCAAAATATCCAAGTCTTAACATCTTTTTTTTTGAACCAGGTGTGTTTTATTGCAGAAATTTGGCCAAGGTTCCAATTGGGTGGCCCGGCTCAGGGGCAGCCAGGCCTGCTGCCCAGGGCTGGGCAGGTGAGACAAGGAGAGGGTAGTGGGAGTGCGGAGTGCATCTGGACCCAGGGCCTCAGAGCTGTGAGAGGATACTGGGGGCCAGCCAGACTACAGGTGAGGCCTGTGCCATCTGGCTCCACATTCAGGGCCTTCACTACGCTGTCTTCAATCACCATGGAGAACCTTTTGAGCCTTCGCTCCCAAGGAGCGGCACCCAGGAGTCATCTAAGAACACATCTGTTTTCCTTCCCAAAGGCCCCAGTGGGGTCCACTAGGAGCCGGACCTTGCCTTCTGCCTGGTGGGCTTTCCCCCATTCGCTGGTCACACAGACATGGTTGACACTCAGACAAGCCACCACCTGGGCTCCCTTGCCTTCAGAGCACCAGCCTGCTCCACAAACCCCGGAAAGTGAGTCTTGGAACAGCCTGGGGTGAAGAAGACTCCAGGAACTCCGAAGAGGACACCCTTCTTGCCCTGGTTCAGCTCGGCCAGGCTCACCTTGTTCCCAGGCTCCCCTTCAAACGCCACCACCGCAGCAAGGGCATCCCCCACCTTGATTGGGGCCATGGCTGCTGCAGCTCTGGAATTGCCGGGCGCTGTCACACCTTTTTCCTCTTCCTTCCGGTCGCCGTCCTGGTCGCCGTCCTGCTTGCATGCTCGAAGGGAAGGTAGTCGTTTCACTAGACAGCAGCCCTGCCAGCCCCATGCCCAGCCCCACAGCCGCCACCGCCACTAGTTACCCGCCAGCCCACACTTTAACATCTTTTTAAAATAACAACACCACTCCTTCCTTTCCCACCAGCCAACTTTCTGACCTTGTTCTCTGCCCCTACTTTCCTTGTTAATTCAACTCAGGTCAGAATTGCTACCATGACATCCTCTAATGCAGGCTGTATTGTCCATACATTTGCTGCACTAATTAGTGTCTTCCGAGGTCGTCTTTGGTCCACTCCCGATCTGGCCTATCTTGCCCTGGAGTCGGGCCAGTGTTGAAGGGTCCTGATTCAATTATGGCTTGTCCTGGCATGATGCTGACATCCTTCACTCGTTCATGCTCCTCCCTGGAGAAGTTCATTCTTTAGAATTTGCCCTCCTCTTGAAACCAGCCGCAATCAGGGTTCCATTTACGTGCTTGGCCACCAACCCAAGGCCAGGGTTTGGAGGCTGGTCCAACTTCTCCATTGACTTTCTTCGCGCCTTTTAATTGCTCCTTCCTGTTAGAAATTATGCCACCACTCTTAACATTCTGTAAATCAGGCTACCACTGAAGAGGCAACTTTGAACCCGAAGGACACCAGCGTGTGTTGACGAGATGGTGCTTGGTTGGAGAAGCATAAATAGGTTGAGGCTGTGAAGTCCAAGAGCAGAGTGACCAAAGGAAACAACACCCAGCCCTAGTTCAGGTCAGAAGAGAAAGCGCGTCCTGGTCAACCTCAGGATGCGGTACATACACATCCCCTTTGTGATCCTGGTGTGGAAGGGAAATGTAACAGCTAGGTTTTCTGTGTCCCATGCTATGAGGCAAAGGATGCACTATGAAGGTCTGTGTACCTGCCCTTCAGTGTATGGGGTCAGCAACCTAAGACAGTCCACCCCGGTCAGTCATGCCCAATTCAATGATGATCATTTCAGGAAGGAGAATAAAACAAAAACAAACAAACAAAAAAATGAACCAGTACCGGCCACTGTCAGGAATACAGAAGACTGGAAATGCTCTTGAGGGTGAAGGCGCATGTACATTTGATAAGAGCTGAGTCCGGAGAGGAGAGTACTGGGCATGGGAGACGGGAGCCACTCTAGTATGTACTAAGATACAGTAGAAATTAAGATCTAGGTTAATTTTAAAAGAACAAATTATGGTGGGCTCTTTGCCATACATTTGATTTTCCTATAAAACATGAAGAGTAGTGTATGCTATCCATGAATGTCAATCATTTATTCGGAAAGAAGAAAAGCAAAGTAAATAGTCACTAAATGGGTTGGGTGGGTTAAATATCACCACGAGACCTGTTTGGTCTCCCAGGGCAAGGAGCACCTGAGCAGTCCTCGGTCCTTCTCAGGGCTCTTGGGGGTGTGCTTCCTGCACGTATAGTGGAACGTCTCACGCCAACACGCACTCTCTCTTGTTTTCAGCATGCGCTCCTGGCTCTGAAGTTCGTACTTGCTTTTGCCATACCGGATAAGCCGCGCCACATCCAGATGAAACTAGCCAGATTGGAATTTGAGTCCTTGGAAGCCCTCAAGCAGCAGGTAAGAGAAAGTGCCCTGAATAATGCACGTGTCTCCTTCGCCAAGGAGAAGACCCCCAATTCAAAGGAATCCAGATGAGCATTTCCTTCAGCCATGAGGTTGCCAGTTTAAAGAAGTGCAGAGAACCTCTGCAAACTCAACTCCCGCCAATAGGACCAATGGGTAGGGCTGAAGCACTAAGCGTCACCACACACAAATAGTCAAGCAAATGGGAAAAAAGAACCCAGCTAGCTAGCTTCCTGCAGAAGAACGAGACAGAGCTCCCTCCATCCCCTGGGTTCATCCTGGGGCAACTCTCGCCAGGTCCGGATGAATTCCGCCCTCTGCAGAATCATTATGGGATGGGGGAGTGAATACATTGGAGGGGCTTCAGAAAGTTCATGGAAAATTGGAATGAAAAGATAATGGATTTTTCCCCATGAACTTCTTGAAGCAAGCAGGAGTGGTGGGCATGGCCTCTAATGTCAAGCAGAAACTCCTTACCCAGTGACGTCCACATTCTCCCGGAGACCAAAAGAGTGAGGGGACCTTTTGTGCAGCTGCGCGCTGCATGTCCCAGGACTCGGTGCTGCAGACGGTGAAACACGTGGCCACTCCCTGGAATGTTGGTGGTCAGCCCAGCAGAGGCGCTTTGAAGACAGGCCTCGCCCTGCTCCTGAAACATCAGGCGCGGGCAAACCCCGGCAGTAGTCCTGCTCGGTAAACACGGGCCATCACGAGGGAGAATGCACTCAACGATTGGTTTTGATTGTTTGTTTGTTTTGATTTCACCAGTTTGACAGTTTTTCTTTCTTTTTTTTTCTCTCATTTCTCAGTGGGGTTTTGGTGGTCGTTCCGTTTTTGGTTTTTTACAGTTTACACATGAAGTTAGGTTCCCATGTGTGTTTCTGCACAAACTGGTGACATGAGTTATGTCATTCACAACGTCGGCATTCGCTTTCCTTGTGTCAGGTCGCTCCCTTTCCCAAGCTCTGGTGTCCTTGCTCCCTGATCTTCTCCTCTTTGCTTTGGAGAAATGGTGACCTGTAGCCTCAGACTGATGGTTTTTAAGCAGGACACTGGCCTACGTGCCACTGCCCCTTCATTGACAGACGGAGGGTGAGGTTTCAAGACTGTCTCGGGTGGTGGCCTCAGGAGGTCCTTGGTTCTGTCCTGTTCCTGGTTGGCCTGTTTTAACATAAGAATTTCAATTCTGCCTCATATTTCTCTCCCATTCTATCCACTGCCTCCCATCAGAATGGACAGTGATGGTGGCTGAGCTTCACCTGCTCAGCCAGTTCTGCTGCTCGCAGAGCAGGTGAGTTTCTGCTTCTTCTAGACTTGATTGTTCTCCCTCCGTGCTTTTGTTTACCAACTGTTTTGCTTCTGGTTATTCAAGGACTTTTAAACTGCAGGTCTAACTCACTGCTCTTGGAGGCAGATGATCATTTTTGTGAACTATGTTGCACTCATTGAGTTGTTCCATGAGACTCTGGCCCTAAGCCTTCAAGCCCCCCAAACTAGTTAGAATGTACTCGATTATATCTGAGGTGTATCTATATCTGTATTCTCAATGAATAGACCCACATCTTTGTATTTACCTAAACATGTAGATACTTCAAAGGAGCCTGGTGGTATTGTCAGATAAGCATTTGACTGCTAACTGAAAGGTCAGCAGTTCAAACCTACCAGTCTCTACATGGGAGAGAGATGAGCCTTTGGCTCCTATCAAGATTTCCGGCTGGGTAACCCAAGGTTGGGTTGCTTTGAGTCTGCACTGACTGAATGGCAGTGTTTGGTTTGGTTTTTTGGAATAGGTACTTCTATTTTTTTCCTCACCTATATATACATCTGTGCTTACCTATAGACCATTTTACCTAGACCCACAACTATGTGTCCAAATGCTTGTTCCTTGGGTTGTGCGATGCTCACTATATCCACCATCATTGCCACTTTTTCTGGCACCGAAAAGGAGCTAGTTTCTACTGTGTACCCCGACTTCTTCTCCTGGTAAGTATCCATGAACACTGGTCTTCATATTTATCTAGTCCCGCCTGCTTATAGAAGAGTGATCATATAATATTTGTTCTTATGTGCTTGACTGATTTCATACACTATTAGTCTTTAGGTGGTGGACTTAGCACTATGCCCTCCAGCCTCCCCCCCCCCACCCCATTATATCTTGCAGCTCATCATTGTTCTTTATGGTAGCTTAGCATTTTAGTGTCTATATGAGGGGGCTTCAAAAGTTGATGGGAAGATAGAATGAAAAGAACACCCAATTTTTCCACAAGCATTTTGAAGCCTCTTCATATGCACTATACTTTACTTGTCCATTCATCTGTTGACAGACACACTGTTGTTTGTTTGTTTCCATTTATTTGCTATTGTGACTAAAGCAGTGATGAGCCTGAGTGTGCGTACATCATTTATGCCTTTATTGACTCTAGGACATATACCTAGAAATGGATTCTTGAATCCTTAGGTCTCTAAATATATACCTAGGAGTGGATTGTTGGGTCATATGGTAGTTGCATTTCTAGTGTTTGGAGACAACAGTATGGGTTTCCAGTGCGATTCGATCATGTATTTTACAGTCCCACCAGCCATGGCTAAGGATTCCTAATTCCCACTTCCTCACCATTTATTGTTATCTGTCTTTTTCCAATCAGTGCCATTTCAGTCAGAGTAGATGGAATATCATGGGGGTTCGGGTTTACCTCTTTCTAATGGCTAAAGATCATGAACATCTTCTCATCAGTTCATTAACTGTTTGGGCGCCAATGTGTGAGTCTGGTTTGACGAGAGAAACAAGTTCATGGACATTTATATGTATATAAGAAAGAGCTTTATATCAAAGAGTACATTAAAAAAAATCCCAGCCAAGTCCATAAGTCCAATATTACCCCATATGTCGATACTAGTCCATAAAATCCACTTTAGATTCACTCATCCATGCAGTAATGCTGAATGCAGGAAGATCACAGGCCAGTGGGTAGGAAGTCTTATGGATCCAATGGTGGTAGAAGCATCTCAGCCCTGGCGTGGGTCTTTATGTGACTCCTCCAGCTCCAGGGCTCTGGCTCCATCAGTGTAGCCCCATGTGGCTTGTCAGCAGGAAGGTGAAGCAGAGGGTGTGTCTGGTCTCCAGGGAGCTATTTATTTCCTTCGTGCCTCCAACTGAGGTCATCAAGCTGTGACTGATTGACAGGCTAGACTCCACCCCTTCACAAGTGGACAGGGCCTGATGTAACTGCTGCAGGTGCCCTCTTTGGTGAACATTCTGTAGTGCCCTTTTCCCATTTCATGGTTGAGGGGTTTGTCTTTGTGTTGTTGAGTTGCTATTTTAGAGCTTTTAGAGGTCAGATTGTCACCCATTAAATAATTCCCAAACATTTTTTCCCCAGTTGGGTGAATTGCCCATTTACTGTTTGTAAAAGTCCTTTGATGAACATTTTTTTCATTTTTAAGTCGTTTTATTGGCATATAACTTACCTAGCATATAATCGAATCATGCTAGCTCTTCCTGGCTGCCTGTGACCACCTGTCTTTTCACAATTGCCCTTCTTCCACTTTGTAAGAGAAAGGCGTGCCTGGACCTGGCCCTAACTAGGACCTCGTCATTTGGCTTGCCTTCTGGGGACGGACGCACCAGGATGACAGAGAACCTCTGAACGGAGCTGTCCAGGGTTGAGCTGCAGGCAACAAGGCCACACCCTGCCCCACCGATTAAGACAAGTGATTTCCAAAGTGTGTCCAACCATTATGCCCAACAATGTTCATTATATCATATGTAATGTATGTGCCATAATATATAATTGATGCACCAACAATGGTTGTGATGCTGTCAGGCCAGGAAAAATGTGAACACTTAGTTTTCTAGGTACAGGACATTGAAAAAGCCTCAAGACTGAATTTATTCTAACACAAAATGGGAGAATGGTAGACTCTCAGGCAAAATAATGTGTTTCATTAGGATGAAATTATTGGGGAGACATAGAAAGAAAGCATGACTAGAAAGAGAAAAAAAGGAACAGTATAACTAAAGTATTTACTGTTGATCAAGAGCAGATTCATCTATTTTTTAAATGGGTGATGGTGAATGTCCAATCACCATGCTATTTAGAATTCCTTAGATATCTTTTAAGAGTACCTGTTTACAGCCAGCATTTATAGCGGGCACTTTTTTCTTTTACAGCTACTTGATATATGATAAGAGCTTTTGGATGGCAGCTTAATTGGGGTGGGGGACATGGCATCAAAATGCATCAGGGGACATGTGAGCAAAAGTAGAAGTAGTAGTGAGTTAGTTAATTGTGCCAGCCTGGCCGATAATCACATGTGGTGCTGGTTGAAAGGCGGAGGGATAAATGGGTGGTGAAGCCTCGCCTTTCTAGTTCTCGGGTCTCTTGTTTTGTGATGGTTGTATCGGGTGCAGCTGCCTTAGCAGTTCCCTGCT
Organism: Echinops telfairi; assembly: GCF_000313985.2. Taxonomy (NCBI): domain Eukaryota; kingdom Metazoa; phylum Chordata; class Mammalia; order Afrosoricida; family Tenrecidae; genus Echinops; species Echinops telfairi. The sequence continues at coordinate 17,316,900 of NW_022108124.1, read as the reverse complement.
TCAGCTTGCAAGATTGACTTCCTCCAAGACATCCCCAAGGAGAAGCCGCATGGATCTACCCCGATGCAGCCCTGGGTGCTGGAGCAGCCGTGTGGAGACCCTTGCCAGTGCTGAGATGCTTACATGTTCACTGACTCAGCTTTCCTCCTGCAGTCGGCATCATTGCCTCTGTTTTGTGAGGTGGAGGACTTTTTTGTGGATGGTGTTGGGTTAATGGGTTAATGTTGGACTTGTGGGCTTGGGCAGCATTGGGTTGGGATGTTTTCGTGATGCACATTTTCTTTACATAAAACTCTCACTTATACATGAGTTGCTGTGGATTTGTTTCTCCAAAGTACCTAGACTAATACAAGTAGTGAAGCATTGTCTCAGGAAAAGCCTGGTTGATGACACTTCTCCATTGACTACATTCTTAGTGCCACTTTATAGATTGGGGCCGGGTGGACGAGAGAAACAAATCTATAAAATCTCACATGTGTATATGAAAGAGGTTTATGTACAAGAGCAAATGAATATTGAAAAAAGTCCCAGCCCAGTCCGCATCAAGTCCACCAATCCAATGTTAGCCCATATGTCCGATACCAATCTATACAGTCCTCTTCAGACTCATGAAACACATGCAGTGATGCCAAACAGGAGGATCACAGGTCCGTGGACTGGAAGTCTTGTGGGTCCAGTGGTGGTGTGAGCATCTCAGCACTGTTAGGGGCCTCTACATGGCTTCTTTGGCTCCAGAGGTCTGGCTCCATCAGGGTAGGTTCATGTGGCTTCTCCAGCTCAGGGCACTCTGGTAGTTCCATGTGTCTTATCAGCTGCACTGTCTCCTAGGCAGTAGTAGTGAGTGAGTGAGTGAGTGAGTGAGTGAGTGAGTGAGTGAGTGAGTGAGTGAGTGAGAGAGGGAGTGAGAGAGAGAGAGAGAGAGAGAGAGAGTGTCAGAGTCTTGAGAGAGAGAGAGAGAGAGTGTCAGAGTCTTGTCTCCTGCCTCCACGTAGGAAATCCTGGAGTTCTCAGAATTCTCAGGGGAAGGCCATGCCCATGCAGAGGCCTCATTGGTTATATCTTGATTGACAGGCCGGACCCCACTCCTCACTTATAATCCTCTCAGATTGACACCAGATGATGTAACTACCATAACACCTTACTCCCAAGTCAAAGCCAGATCTGTTTCTCATATTAGTAAAGTGTCTTTTCACTCAGGATTTCACATCACCTTACAGATTTTCCAAAACAAAACAAACACAGGACCTTCACTGGTGTTGGGTATAATTGAGGTGCCTCGTGCTATTAATACATTTTCCTGTGGCGTGCTCCACAGCTGTTGTGTTTCCTTCCAGGGGTGCCATGGGCATTGTGGCTCACCGTGGCAAGGGAAATGGCTGTGTCCCCTCTCTGGGCCTCTCAGACCCTCTATTTTTATATATTCACGGTACAGTCTACATGTAGACAAAATGAAAGCTTGTTTGCACTCATTTTCATTGAAAAAATGAAAACTGACCTAAAACCTAGCTCATGTCAAAGAAGAAACCATGTAAAAAAGATTCTAAATTTCTTTGGGAGCTTACTCTCTTAAGGTCAGAGATGTGATTCCCTGTTGAGCCTAAACTTGTAAGAAAATCTCATGTTGGTGCTAATTTTGTTGTTGAGATTCAGAAGGGACAGAATAACCAGCAGGTTTCAACTTGATATGTTTATCAAATGCCTTCAAATAGCAGGCTCCTCGCTGTCATTAGACACAGGGGATAGGTAGCACGTCAGACTGCTAACCACGAGGTTGGCGATTCACCCTCACCAGCCCTCCGTGAGAGAAAGGCAAGGCTTTCTGCTCTCGTAAAAACTAAGCCTCGCAATCCCCAAGGGCCAGTTCTGATGTGGCCTGTCGCTCTCCGTGCCTTGGGATCACTGTACCGGCGTGAGTTACTTGTAGGCGTTAACTTTCATTAAATATGAAAGTTTGCAGCTGGACTCCCTCCAGTGTCCCTGATGGCAAAGACTGTGATGAGTGCTGTGTCTAGGATTTCTTAGGCTCTTACCCTGCATCCCTAGAAAAGACATTTCTTCCTCTACCTGTCTCCTTTACTTGACTTTTTGTTTTAAACTCTCAATCTGTGAATAAGAAGTCCAGGGTAGGACCGAGCAGAAGACCCTATAGCAGCTACCCCTCTCTTGCTGTCTTTTGCTTGGAGGTTGGCCCAGGACCTTGCGATGCGGCCGCCGGGATGTAAGTTGCCATCAGGCAGGGACAGACCTGTTCTCTACCCTTCCTAGGTAGCTGACACATCCAGAAGGTCCTAGTCATGACAGGCCACAGACTTGATGCTTTTTCCAAACTCAGATTGGCTGGTCGTATCTCAGTTTACTGTCCAACCTAGGGTCATTTCTAGAGAATGAACCTTTTCTGTTTCTTTCTCTTCAATCTGCATGGTAAGTCAGTGGAGCCTCGGCTCACTGGGCCTCATCCCTTGTACCTGAGCCGAGACAGCCTCTGTCACATCTCCTTGGTCAGCTCACCGATCCGGATCATGCTGACGTTATTGAAAACCTATTTAAGAATACGTGTTCTTAACGTCTAACTCATCCCCAGGCTCTGTAATTGTTATGTGACCAGAAGTTGACAGCAGGCTTGTCAATCCAAAGTATTATTACCTATCCCTAATTATTGTATTGTGATTAATTTATAACTGTTACGTTTTCAACACAACTGCCCTTCGATGGACAAAGCCTGATTGAGAAATGAAAGTCTTCCGATAATTACGAAGCAGGCTAAGTATCAGAGTCGGTGCAGGGCCTTTGGAATAGAGGGGTGGCTGGGCATCAGTCCCTGAAGATCCGGGTTCTCTACGTCTATGCAGAGTCCAGAGAGCGGTATTTTTAAATGTCTGCTGTTGCTCCCTTCACTCTTGCTCCCTACCTCTCCCCACTAACACTCTGCAAAGACAGAAGATCCCAAACCTGGTCCAATGAGGGCCCATAAAAGCTTTCCACGTTTCACTACTCCTGAGCCATGTTACCTTGGGTAAATCAGGTAGCCTCTTGGTACCTTAGATTTTTTGCTTGTTTGTTTTTTAATCGTTTTATTAGGGGCTCATACGACTCTTATCACAATCCATACAGACATCAATTGTGTAAAGCACATTTGTACATTCATTGCCCTCATCATTCTCAAAACATTTGCTCTCCACTTAAGCCCCCGACATCAGGTCCTCATTTTTCCCCACCCCTCCCTGGTCCCCCCTCCCTCATGAGCCCTTAATAATTTATAAATTTTTTATTTTGTCATATCTTGCCCTGTCCGACGTCTTCACCCACTTCTCTTTTGTCCATCCCCCAGGGAGGAGGTCACATGTAGATCCTTGTAATCGGTTCCCTCTTTCCAACCCATTTTCCCTCTATCCTCCCAGTATCACCACTCACACCACTGGTCCTGAAGGGATCATCCGCCCTGGATTCCCTGTGTTTCCAGTTCCTATCGGGTACCTTAGTTTTTAACTTAACATAAAGGACTGGTTTCCATGGTCTGTGTCCATGGTGTGTGTGTGTGTGTATTTTTTCAGGGAGCGGAGGATGAGCGTGGAAAGGAAATACACAGAAAGCAGTTCTTTTTTCAGTATCACTTAGGAAACTATCTGGTGTTGCTAAATATGCAGGCAAGCGGCAAACTGGAGAAAATAAAAAGTGTTTGCTCTGCAAAGAGCATTTTCACATGATTAGGCCACCTCCCACGTTGATCGAGACCTTTAGAAAGACTTCCAGACAGTAAGTGCCATCCGGTGGTGCCCTTTTGTTTGTCTTCAAATTGATTTCTTTAACTCTCAGTAATCGTAAAGATCCCATTAAAAATAGCAAGGAGCCGTACCGCTCCCTGGCCGGAGGACAAGGACACCACTTCCTTGGCCCAGAGCTCCCACACAGGGAGGGAGCACTGCTGGGCCAAAGATCGCATAAGGCCAGCCCGGGTAGGAGTCACTGGGAAGACCTACAGCTTCAGAAATGTGTTGAAAGAACAAGGCAAGGACTTGAAGGAAGATATCCCAGTGCAGACTCAAATCCCCAAGGACCTCAGTTGGGTGTAGGATCTTTCTTGTTTGTTGTGGTGTTGTTGTTCTTATTGCAAGTTGCCAGAGTCAGTTCAGACTCATGGTAAGCCGGGGGTTACACAGTAGAGCTGTGGCCCGTTTGGCTTCCTTCGCTGTTTTTAATCTGAACTGCAGCTGACGGCAGTCCTGTCTTCAGCCAGGCGGGTTCACAACTACTTCCACCCACATGCAGGGACCTCTGTATTCTCAAGGGGGTCAGTGTGTTTTCTATCATGGGGAAGGCCCAGGGAGGGAGAGTGTTTTAGTCTATTGTGTATGGTCACCACCAGCTGGGGGCAGGCTAGAGAGCATTGAATAACAACACGTGCGTTCCTGCCCCATTTCCAAGAGGTGCTGAGGTTTTCCTCCCTTACGTCTGTGCTGCAGGCTATGTGGTAGATGTGGAAAACTGAGTTTTACAGCACAGAAGGTGGGTGTCGAGGTACCTGAATGTTGAAAAACGTAATCACATAATGATCTGCTAGCATCTAACTTTTACTGAAACGCTGAATCCAAAAGACTTGGCCACTGAGGACATCCGCGCTGGGTGGTAGCAGAGCCACAGTCCTGGGGACCGGGGGTCGTCCATTTGCCTGCCCCCAAGTCAGATCCCACAATGCTGGGCCTTTTCGTCAGAAGTTCCAGAGTGGGAGCTGGAGCACCGATGACTGGGATCATGGCCTGTGGATATGGTTGAGTAAGAGTTGGACAGGAGCCTCACAGCTAAGGAGCTCAGAGAGGGCAGGAGTCAAGTCAGAGAGTAAAGCAAGGGCACCCAGGGTCCACAGGGTCAAGAGTGGCCAGGGAGATGCTGGCTGGACTGCATCCACATCAGTGGCATGTTGTACAACAACCCCAGCCAGGCCTCTGGACTCTGTGGTTCGTTTGGGGACAGGAAAGGAACTGGGTGGTAAGACCAAACCTACTTATCTGACTGTCTCAAAGTGGAAAAGAAGCCGCTGAAGTCACTCCTGCTTCTTCTGCTGTTTGATCCCTGACAGACTTCTTGAGAGACCCTCTGGAGCACCGTGTGGTGCACTTCTGAGATGCAGACTTTGAGAACTTTAAAAAGCCTCCTATTTCTTTTAAGAACAAGTTCAAATCAATCTCCCTAGAGAAAGACTCAATCATTAATAGTGTGCATTCTTTGGGAGGTGAAGGGGGAGCCAGGACGCCCTCACCTCAGGGCAGTTGACCCTGCTCTGATGGTAGAGAAGGGAATTAGGTGCTTGGTCTCTTCCGGTGGGCTCTCCAAAGAGTGGACATGAACTTGTATGATAGAATGGTGAAACGGCCCCTTACGTTAAGAGGTTTCCAAAACACATGTTGTGACCGTGCTTAGTGGTCCTAACATGGCATTTAGATGCATTTTAAATGAACTACACTCGTCTTCCATTGACGTCAGTTTATTGAAATGTACAAGTGTTAGAGCAGCGGTTCTCAACCTGTGGGTCATGACCCCTTTGGGGGGGGGTGTGTCAAATGACCCTTTCACAGGGGTCACCCGATTCATCACAGTAACAAAATGACAGTGATGAAGGAGCAATGAAAATAATGTTAGGGTTGGGGGTTACCACCACATGAGGAACTGTGTGAAGGTTGCAGCATGAGGAAGGTTGAGAACCACTGCGCTAGAGGATGGGAATATCACCTTCTAGACCAAAGTGGGCAGTACCATCCCCAGTAGGGATATGGACCAACCGAATGGGGGGGCAGCTGCAAAAGCAGGGCCCCACCCTTCCTCCTGGATTGATGGGTGACAGGACAAAACTTTCTTATTGCCAGTGAGGCCTCGATTAACGCTTTCATTCATTCCGGAAAGCAAGCGATAGGTGTTTGGGAACCTATGTGCCAGACTTTTGAGATTCGCAGTGGCCAAGATGTAGACTGTTGTATCAGCACTTCTGTTGAGAGAGCTGGGGGGCTGGGAACAGTTGGGCACCTTAGTGCGACGACCTAACTGTGCTTGACATTCATGGCCCTGAATCAGCTCTGCAAAAGGCCTGCCTGGCTGACGTAATAACCAGGTGGTTCCGAGCCACCATACCATAACCAGATAACCAAACGTGGCCTGAGCACTGAGCTGTGCCCCTGCCCACTGTAGCACCCCTCGGGCCTGCTGTGATCATGGAGGTTGTCCGCGCCGCCATCGAGGCAGGAGCTGAACCCTGCGGTGACGTCTGGGAGGCAGAGGAAGTAGACAGAGCAGGGGTGCAGGGAGGGGAGCTGAGATGATGGAGGGGCTGCCCAGGCTCCAGTGACACACGAGTTCAGGATGACAAGCTGGAATGCCACCTTTGCAGCCACCCCTCCTGCCCTCACGACCGCACACAGCTGGACAGCCATCACGGCAAGGAGGGCAGCAACAGCTGGCCCACCGCAATGGGTGAGAAGCATCGGCCAGGCAGCGACGCCGAGAGGCAGTTTTCCAGGCAGGAGCTGTTAGATCCTGTCATCGTGCAGGTGCTGCCTCACACTATGGTTTCTCTCCAGTTCATAAGCACAGGCTTTCTTCGAAGGCTATGAACCCACCAGCAGGGGTCAGCTCCTTTTGAGCCGCCCTCCCATTCCTTCTCACCCTGGCTTTTGAGTCGCAGGGGAACACACTGCACACAGCTTCCCAAGCTTCTCTGCTTCTTCTGAACTGCACCTCCCTCTGCCTCCAGCCTCACCCCTGACTCTGGGTGATGAAGCCTTCCCTCTGCGGTGACATCAGGACCCGGTGTCCGTTTCTGTGCATTTGCACCCCTGGACAAAGTTCTGCTTGGGTCTCACCTGAGAGCCAAGCAGTCCTTACTCTCCACAGCCTGCCTTCTCCTGCTCTGGCCTGGCACCCAGTAGACTCTGCATAAGCAGCTGCTTCGTCCACAGAGTTTGTGGACTCACACTTAGTTCAGAACCTAGCCTGTTAAATAAATGATAACTGATGTTCTTGGACAGAAAAGAGGCATCCTAAAATAGATACAGTGGCAATAATGGAAACGGGTCACATGGCTTTCTGGGATCCCCAGGGAAGAGAACGCATTTTGAGGAGTTGTAAGCACTCATTTCACAAGGACTGCCTTCCCAGCCAGGGTACCATTCAAAATCCAGTACTTTCCCCAAAAGGCCTGCCTGGCTGACGTTAATAACCAGATGGTTCCGAGCCACCATGCCATAACCAGATAACCAATCTTTGCCCATCACCGTCAAGTCAGTTCTAACTGTACTTTGTGCTTTGTACTTGTTACCTAGAAAACACAAGGTCAGCAGTTCCAAACCACCAGCCACTCTGGGGGAGGAAGATGAGGCTTTCTGCTCCTGTGAAGAGTTACGGCCTCGGAAACCCACAGGGGCAGTTCGACCCAGTCCTCTGGAGTCGGTATGCATTGGAGTGGATTAGATGGCAGTAAGTTTGGTTTTCTGTAACTCGGAAACAAACTATCAAATTTGGCCTCTAGAGAAATCCCCCCTCATCACTGATGAGAAGAGCAGGTCAAGGTTTTTTGCTTGTTTGTTTTTCCTATTCTCGCTGCTGCTTTTTGAAAAATGTTCACATTCCAATCACAGTATCCTGCATGAATAGCAACTACTACAGAGCCATATTCCTAAGTCTCTTCCTAAACCCTCTTCCCCCAGGTCCTTACTACCTTAGCCCCTCCAGTTGATATCCAGTATAGTCATTTGGCCTTTCATACAGTTGGCTGTTGCTGAATCGTACCCTGTAGCCTTCATAATATAGACTATGAGATTGGTCTGAGTTGGAAAGTAGAACCCCATTCAGAGCTTTATGGAGATGTTCTTCAATGCAGCCTAGGCCTTATTCACATCATTATCTTGTTACTGACCTTTACCATTAGCAGAGCACTAGCAAAATCGTTACCTCAGGATAGGGCTGGGGAGATCTACTACCTTCCTGGTTAAAGAGAAACGTAAAATTTACTTAAAACTGCTGTGTGGAAAAGTGTCTCATGTAGCCTATGGCCCACGCAGTTAACCAAACAGTAAGTTTACCTTCCTTTTCAAATACCTGCTCTGTAAATTGGAGACGACCACAGAGAGTTTGAAGCTGTTATAAATAATTGAATGTGTTGATGTTTAGGGAACCAGGTGGATATTTGAAGAAAAAAGTCTTTTGATCCACTTCATTGGATGCGCTCGCCTCCATGGAATGGTGGATGAATCACTTTTTTAAAAACTTGTTATTGTGAATTGGATGGAGGTTTACAGAGCAGACTCCAGTTGCACATCCAACGGTCCCTGTAGCGTCTGCTTCCTCTCCTTCACGGCCGTCCCCCATCTCATGTGTAAGATCGCCGTCCCACCCAAAATGGCTGATTGTCGAAAGATGAGCAAACCTCATGCTGTTATTAGTCCTCCTAAAGACCTGTCTGTGGGCTATGAAGGGAACCGTCTGCTTGGGTTTGGTTTCAGACCTGAACAGCGACCAAGGACCATCACCTGTGGGGTTCTAGCAGTCTCTAGCCAGCCACCACGCCCGGCCTCCTTCATGAATCACTGCTGAAATTTCGCCGGCTGAGTTAAGTGAGCAGGGATTGCTCTGACCTGGAGTTCCCAGAAGAACCGTGACATTAAAGTTAGCATTGGACTTGGGCCTCCGTGTGCTTTCTTAGCATCTAGCTAAGATCCTCCGTGGTGCTGTTTGTAAACGAGATACAGTTCTACTCAGGAGGCTTCACAAGTAATGGGTGAGGGAGAAAAAAATATCAGCACTGCCCAGTGCCATCACACCGTCCTTTTTCTGTGCTTTCCAAAATAGATTTGATGTCGTATTGTTGCATTCAGAAAATGAGGTATGGGTGCAAATTCACTTCAGCTCTGTACATTTTTAAGCCTTTTGTTTTGTTTTGGTTTAGGATGTGGTTTTCGTTCCTTATTCTTGTAGACTGAGCTGGCGGGCTGATTTTCCCAGTCAGGTTACCAGGGCTCTAACGTTAAGCTCTTGCTCTCTGTCCAAACAAAGAGGGGCAGACCCCTTTGGTCAGTTGTTATTTGGATGGGAAATGGATGACACGGTTCTCTCCAGCTCCTCATTCAAGTTGCTTAAAGCGGTGTTTGTGTGGGTAGATGTGCAGACTCTTTTGTTTGGAATGTCTGGGGGGAGAAATGACAGACATATTTTTAATTTGCAACCCTGGCTTTAGTCACAGGCAGGAGAGAAAACAAACTGTCAACGATCCGAAAAACTTGGCTCCAGCTCTCGCTCCTTCCCCACATGATAAACATGGTTTGGGTGGAGATAGATTAAACATCCAGGTTGCTTTTTTTTTTTTTTAACTTATTAGACTGAATGTATGTTGTGGAAGGTCAGTTTCAAAAGCATCCATCTGGTCATTTTAACTTTACCAACTTAGCTGCCTGCAAACCCCTTCCGTGACAATGATATGTGATTAAGTAGTGACAACCAGGGACACTCACTCAGAAATACTGTTGTTTTCACTCACAGTGTGTACCAGACCTTTGGTTTTCGATGAAGCGTTTCAGTCCCCAGTGAGATATAATTGAATAGCTGGCCTTTTGACCGCCCAAAATGTTCTAGGAGCAAGCTGGGTACTTTGCACATCTTGGTTCCTAAGAGAAGGTTTTTAGAGCCAGGGGACCATGGCTCTGGAATCTGCATTCTGCCATCAAAATGGAATTGCCCTGGGAACCTTACCAGACCTCTCTGGAGCTCAGTTTCTTCACACAGGATGAGTGGGATTGGACCCAGGTTGGCGGCTCTATGTGTGTGGCCTGCCCACCCTATCACCATGTGGATGCAGAGTGACTGAGAGTCACTGAGAACTCCTTGGCCATTGGAAGGTCAAAATACTCCCTTTTAATATGCTGTCGTGGAGATGGATGGTTTACCAGAACCCTGAAGAGCCTCCAGAAGAGAGCAGACTACCTGCTTGGGAGGTTTACCTGTCTTCTTTCAGCCCGTGGTCCTTAAGCACGCTTGAAATGCTGGCCAATTAAAATCAAGTGACATTTCAAAGAGCTCTGGAAATGAAAGGTGGCGGTGGATCCTTACCAGTTCTGTCTGCCTTACAAACCCGGCTAGACCAGAGCATGCGCACTGGTACAGATAAGAGCTCTCGAAACACGGACTCCAGGACAGATAAACCCCTCAAGAACAGTAACGGGAGTAGCTATACCATGATGAGGGTAGGGAGAAGAAGGAGGAGAAAGGAGGAACCGATGGCAAGGATTAATGTATAACACCCCCCGGGGTGGGGGTGAGGGAGTGAACAACAGAAACATGGGTAAAGGGAGACAGCAGACAGTGTAAGATATGAAAATAAAAGTAATTTATAAATTATCAAGAGTCCTTGAGGGTGGGAGGGGGGAGGAGGGAGGAGGTGGAAAGAGGAGCTGATACCAAGGGCTCAAGTAGGAATAAAATGTTTTAGAAATGATGATGGCAACATAGATACAAATGTGCTTGATACATTGGATTTATGGATTGGTATAAGAGCTATCGGAGCCCCCAATAAAATGAATAATTAACATTAAAAATAGATGAAACACCTGGGTGGTATCCTCCCTCCAGAAAGAACAAATGCATTGGCTCTCTTGGAGTTGGAAGTTCTTCATAGGCTTGCACCTGAAGAGGCGGGCTTTGGGCTTTGGGTGGCCAATCAGCAGCAGTTGCTTTGAAATCAGAGCCTAGACTTTCTAATAAGAGTAATGTTATTGGTTGAGCACAAGAAAATTAGCCTTATGTGTCGTAGCCTGCAGAATGTGTGTGTGTGTGTGTATGTGTGTGTGTGTGTGACTGCTTTCTCTTTCTCCTTTCTCCTCCCATCATGCGCTTTCATTTCTCCCCCTCCTCCTTTCTTTCTTTTCTTTTCTTTTTTTCAAGGACAAGGGCCAAGTGCACAGAGTAGCCATTCTTTGAACTTGACATTATCCCAAATCAAGTCCCCTCGCCCCTTCTTCTTTTGACCTTCCCCGCCTGCTCTCCTTGCCTCTGGGAGGGAGCAGCCCAGTTCGGCAGGATTAGGAGAGTAAGTGCCCAACAGGCAGCCTGTCCACTGTCTGGGCCGCTGCCGCTGCCTCGTGCCATGCCAGCGAGCAGGGCGGTCACTCTCCTGGACAGTGGGAAATCACCGCGCGGCTGGGCCGGGCTTGGCGGACTCATCCTTCTCCTCGGTCTTTCAGGACCAACTACATGGGCTTTTCTGACTCGCCACCAGGTCCAAGCTCTGACTCACCACTGCCCTCTGGTCTCCTGGTGCTTGGTTACCAGCTGGTGTCTTTATAAGAGGGCAGAGTGGATGTCATTGACACTCATGTCAAGTTGTGGACCTGGTTTATTGTTTTGCAGCTTGCCGGTAGGGATCTTATTTAAGCTATCAACTGTCAGTTGGTGAGAATTTAGAGTCCCCTATTATTTGGACTTGTTGGTTAAAAAGTAAGATATAATGAAAATAAACCTGCCCTTTGGTCTTTAGGTTGATGTCCCTCTCAGTGCTGTTTAGCCCTAAGCTGTCTACAGACCCAGTGTGCTTAAATCAAACAGCTTAGCTGGAGAAAGGGGGGGGTGGGGTTTGAGGGGAGAAATTAAGTTCTTAGGAGTTAATTACATCCTAGCTCAGTGGCATTCTCATGGAGAAATGGTTGGTTGGCACATCAGCTAATCCCCTTGAAGCTAATTTTTCCAAGAAGCAGGAACTCCAAAACGAGTTGCTCCTGCGCCCTAAAACACGGAGCAAGGCACTTCTTAAACGGCCCTCCATTAAACTCAAAACCATCTGCTGGTTTGCAGCCAAAGTCGGAATTTTCCACTTCGCCGGCCCGTGACAGTGGCGCCACTCCCGAGCAGAAGCAGCACACACCGGAGTCCTGTAGCCTCGCCGTGCTGCGAGCCCCTTCGGGTGCCTTCCCAGGGATTCCACGAGGGAGCAGAGAGCCGAAGGACATCCCCCTGCCTGTTCAGCACAGAGCGCTGGGCTTCCCCAGGGTTAGGTCTCTCGCCATCTGCCTCCATCAAGTGCCCGTGGGCCCTCAGTCCTCAAAGTCATCGCTCCAGCTGTGGAGGAGTATAAGTAACACGGGGAAGCGGATTCCTCCGAAAGGAACCTTACTGAACCGATGAACGTGGCACCAGATGTGGTCCCAGAGCGGGTGGTGCATCCCTTGGATTCTTCGTGTAGCTTCCAGTAAATTCTGCGTTAGCCTGGAGTCACACCACATCAACACCTGTCCAATTTTCCATCTGCAATGCCTGGCACCATGGCTGCTTCTAAGTCTACTGGAGGGCTCCCGGCAGTTATTGCCGGAGTCTGCCAAGGGCTACAGACGTGATAAGAAGACAATTTGGCTTTCCATCAAAAGCATGCAAGACAGCAATTGGTTCACAGACCTTACCTGCCACATGGCGTTCTTGCAGCGCAGCCCATGGAGAAGCTGGGAGCCGCTGCTGCCATGCTCTGGGAACGCCGTCATATGCCGGGCATGATCAGGGAACAGTTAGGCTGCAGACTGCCTGGAGCCCATCCTCCACTCGGAAAGCTTTACAGAAAACACACAGCACCCTTGTCCCCAGAGTGCATTCTGACCATGCAACTAACCTCAGCGAGCGCGCGTGGGCACTTCTGAGGGCTCAGATACGGGTCGTGTCGCCAGCTTCCTGTGGTGAGGTCATCGGCATCCTGGTTGAAAAGGCGCCTCCTTGTTTTCCCATCTCTCTCAAGAGCACAGCAGCCCTGGACTGCCTCCCTCTTAAAGAAAGTCAAAATGCAGACAAACCCCCCACTTCAGAGAAGAGTCCAGTAGAGTCGAGGTACTGTCCCAGTAGAATCCGGAGGTGTAGGACCAGCAAGAAGGTAAATCTCAATATCATGAAATGGTTGACAGTCTCTGAGGACGAGCGCTGTCAGGAAATGCAGACGGTGTCATCTCCTCGTCCCCGCGCTTGGCTGTCCTGTCGTCTACGTTAATGTGGTGGACGCTGTGAGACGGGGAAGGGAGATGACCGCCTCACACAGTTACGCGTTGCACGGCTCATCATCCCCAGTGGTTAGTGTGTGCGGGGGCCCTTTTCAGCGGGAAGAAGCAATCCTGATGTCGCACGTAGCGCAATGGAAGGGCTCCTTGCAGCCGTCTTCTCTAAGGACAGCTCTGCAGGAATGGCAGGAAGGAAGACCCATCTCCAAAGGTGATGGGAACCAGTTGTTGGCTTTTCAGCTACTCTGTAGACACTTGAGACGCCCTGGCTCCGATCATGCTTTTCCTAACCGAGTCTTTTGTTAACACAATATTAGCCCAGCGAGCGTAAGATCAGTTAGATGGACTGGTGGGTGTTCATCTCACAGGCTCACACTTCAGTAATGCAATATGCAGACGCTTTGTGAATGTTTCTGATCCTCTTTACCATTGGTGAGCTTGGTCTATTTATTCTGTATTAGAATTCATTAGGAAGACGTATTCCAGATCCCTGTTGTAGTGAATGATCAGCAACGTGAGCTGCATCTTCTATCTGGAGAAACAAGATGCTGAGTGGTATAGACCCTAGGTTGCAAGGGAGGTTAAGGAAGACATTTCTGGGTTTTTCTAATGGCCATGGCTTTACACACTTCTTCAAGAACACCCCTCTTCTATGAGTGCTGAATCAATGAGTGGAGGTGGTGGTGGTGGTGGTGGT
>NW_022108124.1:17294756-17302781 GCF_000313985.2 Echinops telfairi | reverse complement strand
TCACATCAGCTCTACCAGGTATGATTGAACAGTTTGTGATGAAGGGGATGTGAAAGTGACCACAAATGGTGTTGAACAGGTCTTGTGACTCAGCAGAAAATCTCTACAGCTTTCTGAGCTTCTCTAGATACTGTGCTCCTGTATCTAGAATCGCCAGGCAGGAAGAAGGAACTGTGAGAGCGAGCGGGAGAGAGAGCCCATCCTGAGTGCAGGGTTGGCCGCGCAGGGAGGCTGTTTAGTGAGGCCCCGGCCCGGGAAACCTCCAATCCCAGGTTTGGTTCATTCGTTCAGCAGATGTCTTTTGTGCCACGTGGGTGACTTAGGCAGTAAGTGAAACCTGAGGCAGCCTGGCAGAAGCGTGTCTTCAAAGGGGATACTTGTGGTGAAATGGTAGATGCCAATGGTAATTCTTTTACGTCGCGCCATGGAGCTCAGTTCTCCAAGGAGCAAGGTCCAAATGGAAAGTGAGGCCCACTGCAGAAGCACGTGTGTGCTGCGAGGTGCTTCTCCTCGTCTCTGGGCTCAGGCGGCCCTTTGAACATGCACGGAAGCCACCTTCCTATGCATCGCAAACACACAAAAACCATCTTCCTATGCATCGCGAACACACGACTCTGATCTCTATGGTCTCATGAATAAACACACCGCTCCAATCAGTTTTTAAAACTAAGAGCCCCCTTTACACTATTTGCAAGCTGCTCACTATGGTAACAAGCCAGGTTTCGGGGATCCTGGGCAGGGTTAAGAATTCCAGTCCCTAGTGTGTGGATTGCACGTGGGATCTGGATATGGTCAGTGTTGTCTGAGCGAAGCCGTCTTGTTCATGAGGGAGACATTTCGGCAAGAAGAGAGCCATAGAGCCCTGGAACAGGCCACCACAGCGGCGGGTCAGACACACACAATCCCACCCTGAGCAGGACCTCGGGGTCATGGGAGCGTGCACGTTCACCTCGAACCACCCGTGAAAGGGTTTGGGTGCCCAAAGGGTGCAGTCCAACAGGGTGCCTGCCGCACTGGGTGGTGCTCTTCTCCAGCAGGAAGCCTCACCAGAACCAGGAGAAATGGCCATTGGGATCTAACCCATCCTAGCTGGAGATATGCTCCTCGCCTAAAAGTACCACCAAAGGGCAGGGGGGATATCAGAACTCTTTGGTTAACCCAGCCCAGGTTTAATCATCTGGGTTTCGGAGAAGTCTGAGTATGCTAAAGCCACTTCACAGGGACCATCTTCTCCCCTCTGTGTCTTGTACATTGAGCCTGCAGGACAGCCATCTAGCAGCGATTTCTACTATTTATGCCTGTAAAAGGAACATGATGGGGCCTCACCCTGTTTGTGGGGAAATTCTGTCATCTTCCATTTTCATTTCTGGGGTTGTAGGAAATATGGAAAATTCAAAAACTGCATATGGACTGCAACCTGAGGGGCAGCGTCTGCCATCTCCATGTGGGAGGGCGGGCGTGTCTTCCCCTGGGCGCTCAGCACACCCTTTCCGGGCTCAGGTGCCCAGTGGTGTTCAGGTGACAGTCCTGTGATGGTCTGGCCCTGCTGTGTCAAAATGTCCATGGCCCAAAGACGGGGAGGGCATCTGGAGTGTTGTGAATACAATTTAGTGTTTCACTTGACCCTCTGCTAAAAGCAGAATAACAAGCAAACGTCATGCCGTCGAGGCGATTCCAACCCTGGCTACCCTGTAGGGCAGGGCGTAACCACCCCTGTTAGTTTGTGAGACTGGGCATCTTTAAGGGAGCAGAAAGCCTCAGCTCTCTCCCTTGAAGCTGCTGGTGGTTTCAAACTGCTGACCTTGCAGTTGGCAGCCCTGCGTGGAAAGTCCTGCGCCTCCAGGGATCCTTGCTCTCGCTCACTTGCTGTTCTCCCTTCTTAGAGAGGCAAAGCACAGCTCTGTGCGAGACGAGGACAGAAGGAGCCAGTTTGGGGAGAGCTTATCCTTAACCCTCTGCAAACTCTGCCTGCCCTGAGGGGGCTAGTGAACAATCACCATGCTGGCCCCTCAGCCATCAGGCCCGGTTGCGAGAGAGTGTGTCCCCTGTGTGCCAGTACTGTGTCAGAATACCTGTGGGATGGTTGCTTCAAAATCCTCATCGCTCTCTTGCAGTGAGGGCTCCCTTTGGCCTCCAAGGTCTCAGGGGCGGTTCCTACCCTTTAAACACCTGCCTCGGAAAATGTGGTGGTGATGGGCTTCCCCAGAGCAGCCGGGGGTTTTGAGACGTGAGTGGCCCCTGGTGGGCCAGCCGGTTGCTCACGGGTGCTTTTGACGCCTGACATGGCCGAGGCTCAGACTCAGCATGGAAAATGTCCTTCCCGCCCCACAGGACCATCATCCCCAGAGCCCTGACGTCACCCGAGCCTGGGCTCCATCTCTACCTAGCGGCCCATTGGGGAGGTGCCAGAAGGTGGCACTGAGTGGTTGCCGTGGCAGCTGGGCTTCCTCCCGCCCCCCCTGAGAGCTGCGTTTCTCTGCGGGGTGAACGAGCTTCTGTAGATCTCAGGAGTGGCCTGTGGTTAGCCTGCTTTCTTTCGGTGCTGATGGGGCCCTGCTCCATGGTGATGATTTCTTCTGTTGTTTTTTTCCTTCCTCCTTTTCCACAATGCACATTGAAGAGCGGTTCCAATAATTATTTCACCTTAACTACTGTGCCACTTGAAGTAAATTAGAGGAAAATTGTTTTTCTCCTCGGGCCCAAAGAAGTGGGTAATTATCCTTGGCTAAGTAGTTGATGAAAATCTAGCAATACCAGATAAATTCATCAGTAATTAGGCAATGATAAGTATATATTTGACACTGGGATTCTAGCTGCAGAAATAGCATGGTGAGAGGGTGCAGCATGAGACCTCCGTGAATTTCACAAGTGGGAGAGAGAGAGAGAGAGACTGAAGATCAACAGCACAAACCTGACACCTGTGAGACAGAGATCAGACATGCCTCCACCCTTCAACCTTTGACCACTTCTGATACCGGCCAACCCTCCCAGGTGCTCACGACTTCTCTACTGGAACGGCTACACACAGCTCAGACGCACACTGAGCATTCATGAAGTTTACTGTGACTGATTACAACTCGGGATAAGAGACACCCAGGATACAATTATCTGATCAGAACAGCTTCCTTGTAGCCTCACCCAAAGGCAAGTTTCTTCCTGGGCCCTTGGCCCCTAGATGTGCCTACCAAACTCTCTTAGCTCTGCCGATAAGTGCCCAGAAGCATCCCACGGTGCAGGTAAGCCTTGCCCAGAGGCGCTCTGCTCTAGCCCCAGGCATCAGTACATCTAGCTCCTCCACAAGTGCCCTGAGTCACCCCACTCTGCCAGGAAGCCCCTCGTTCTCCTGCCCTGTGGTCTGGGAAGCCCACCCAGACAGAATGTCTCTGTCTGCCGCTGCCATGACTGCCGCTCACCCGCTGTGTCTCCGGGGTCACAGCTCTCTCTGCTCCCTAGATCAAGGAGGTGCCCAGCTCAGAGACCCCGGGCACACTCCCAGCGCTTCTCTCTTGACCCCGTGAGGTGCCCCCCACCTTTTACCTCCGGGATTGCTTCCTTTCAGCTTAGCAAGTGGCAAAACGAACCAGGTCCTTCATGAGGGTTGCACACATTTTATTCACGGGATCCTACCACCCAAGGAAGCTGTGCCCCATATTTGTGTGGTGAACAAGCTGTCCAGTCCCCTCGGTGGACCCCAGAGCACCTCGCATTTACATAGTCTGGCCCAGGCACTTCTGGTTCTCCCGCCCCTCACTCGTAGAGTAGCTCAGGCGAATGGGAAAAATGGTGCTGCACAAGAGCAGAACATGTCAAAGCGCAGCTTGGGAAACAAAAGAAAATACCAGGATGAAAAGTGCAAAGACCTAGAGCTAGAAAACCCAAAGGGAAGAGCACACGCAGCACATCTGAAACTGAAAGAACTAAAAAAAATTGAAGCCTCAAGTTACAATCTTGAAAGGGTCTAAGGGGAAAATATTGAACAAGGCAGGAAGCATGAGAAGACGGAAAGACCAGAGTCACGGTCCCTCAGAGAACTAGTTGACACTCAGCCACTTCAGGAGGGAGCATATGAAACACTCACTCATCTATGCCAGGGAATATGGAGAGGGCCACTTGGCCACAATCGGTGCTCATGGAAAGAGCAGTCAAGAGATCAAAGCTACATTGCATCGGTGAAGCCTGCTGCACAAGCCTCTCAGTGTTGAGACGCACGCATGGTACTTTTGAGCACTGAGGAAAG
Source organism: Echinops telfairi (assembly GCF_000313985.2). Taxonomy (NCBI): domain Eukaryota; kingdom Metazoa; phylum Chordata; class Mammalia; order Afrosoricida; family Tenrecidae; genus Echinops; species Echinops telfairi. The sequence continues at coordinate 17,298,544 of NW_022108124.1, read as the reverse complement.
CCTGGCCCAAGCCATGTGTTTTCAGTTGCCTCCTATCCATGTGAAAGTTGGACTGATGAAGGAAGACCAGAGAAGAAGCGATGCATTTGAACTGTGGTGCTGGCAAAGAATATCAAAAGTACTATGGACTGCCCGAAGAACAAACACCTCTCTCTTGGCAAAGTGCAGCCAGAATTCTCCTGAAAGGCAAGCATGGCAAGGCTTCATCTCACATCCTTTGGACATGTTGTCAGGAGACACCAGTCCCTGGCGAAGGACATCATGCTTGGTCAAGTGGGTGGGCAGTGACAAAGAGGAAGGTCCTCAACGAGATGTGTTGACACGGGGATTGCATCTGGTCACCTCCTTGGGTCGGTTGTTCCAGGAATTCTCAGGTCCTCCAACCCAACTAAGACACAGTATCCTGTTCCCCTCAGCAAAACCGCACCCCATGGGATTGCTTGGGCTTCCGTTGATACTGTGACTCTATTTGGAGTTTGTCAGAAAGTTGTTGTTATTGTTGTTGGATAAACTTGAACTCATACTACCCCATGTGACAGAATAGAACTGCCCCATAGACGTTCTTGGTGGTCACTTGGGGGTGGGTGAAGGTGGGGGTCGATTTCCAGGTCCTTTTCACAGGTTGGCACTGGGTGGGCTCAAAGCACTGAACTTTCAGTTAGCAGTAAAGTGCTGAAGCACGATGCCCCCAGGTCTCTTTTAGCAAAGGATAGTTTCTTAAAAGTCAAGGGTCACCATGATCCTGCAAGAGCAGGCACAGTCTTCTAGAAAAGTCAAATAATACACAGGGATTTGTGGTGGTGTTGTTTGTTTGGTTTTTTTGAAACACAGATGATAGGTTAAATCCATTGGCCGGTGAAGATCATGTCTCAGATTCAAAACGTAATGTTTTAGAAATGATGGCAACCTATGTACAACTGTGCTTGATACAATGGATGTATGGATTGTTATAAGAGCTAGAAGAGTCCCCAATAAGGTGAATTATTAAAATTGAAAAAAAAATAAGACACCTGGATGGTGTCCTCCCTTCCGAAAAAACAGATGCCACAAACTCTGAATCTTAAAACAGCACATTTTCATCTCCTACTCTCACTGCCAGTGAGTCAGTCCTGATTCCTATCAACCACGTAAGACAGGGTAGACCTGCCCCTAGGGGTTTCCGAGACGGTGAATCTTTACAGGAATAGAGAGCCTCGTCTTTCTCCTCCAGAGAAGCTAGTGGTTTCAAACCGCTGGCCTTGCAGTTAGCAGCTCAGCACATCACCCACTGTGCCCCAGGGCTCCTGGTGTGGAAACACACTGCCATCGAGTTGATGCAGGCTCATCGTGGCCCTGTAGTGACCCTGTGGAGCAGGGTAGTACTGCCCCGTGAGTTTCTGAAACTGTAGCTCTGTACAGGAATAGAAAGCCCTTGGCATCTCTTCCCACTGAGCAGCTGGTGCGTTCGAACTGCTGGCCTGCAGGTAGCAGCCCCACTCGTAACCAGGATGCCTGCAGGGCTCTGGCTGACACTGGGGTCGGGTGGGATGAAGGCTTCACGAGGAATGGATGCTGGGAGATAGGAATTTGGAGTACAGAGGGGACCTCCTAGGACCCCCCTGATGAATGAGTTAAGTTATAGGTAAGCCGTCCAGCCTGTCTAAGACAAAGATCAGGTGAGTGTTCCTCATCTGAAACACTATTACTGTGCAGGTTTCCTGGGGTTGGGAATGGAGCAGAGGGCACTGAACAATTCAGGAAGAATATGCTCCCCATTTCAGTGGAGCATAGTTTACCCGTCCGTCAGCTCCATCCCACTCCTAGTCCTAATCCCATTTGGTGATAGACCACACCTGTGCCCCACCACCACCCCCGCACTCCCCACGCTCATGCACACAGTCCTAAATGTCTTGCTGACGTGTCCACACAAGCTCAGCCTTGTTTCCAGGCCCCTGATGCGGACAGCCTGCTCCTGCATCCTCCCATCAAAGCCGTTCCCCTCGGTCTGGCTGCATTACTGTTCATGAGACAGAATGCACAGGGCTCTTGTCTGACCTCTGGCAGATGCCGGGGGTTGTTGCTTCTCTTGAAAACCTAAAATATTGTATGCCCTTCCCCGCCCCTTCACTGTAGGTTCACCCTGTGGGGTACCCCCTTGCCGAGCTGGGGGATTGTAGCTTTACCCTGTGCAGAATTTCACCTGCACTGAGTGTTCCCTTTGTAAGGTCTCGTGTCCAGGCTTGGGTCAGCAGACGGTGGGCAAAATATGCCAGCAACTGGTTTGAATTACAGGCTGAGCCAGATGAATTTTAGAGGCTTAGCTGACCTGCTGTAGGAGGTCAGAAGGAGGCGTGCTTGTTCCCAGGCTGATGGAGAAAGTGGCATTTTGCCTAAGGCAGAACAAATATCAGCCGCGGCACAACGCTTCTTCATAAAATGCCCATATAATTTCCTTAAAGCAGAGCTCAAATCCTCCACAGACCACCCGGGAAGCCTTGGTAATCTGTTGATTTAAGGTAGAGCGTTTGCTTCCTCCTTTAGTGGTTAAACTATCCATCTTCATTAGACACACCAGAGTATATTTATTTTTTAATAATAAGAATAGAAACTTGACGAGAAGACGTGTAAAGGCAGTCAGAGACTTTTATCCCAGCCCAGCACTCACCCTTGGGCTGGCTCAGAGTCCCCAGGGGTGCTGGCAGGGCGGCGCCCCATGTTGAATAGTCGGGGTGCAGGGCAGCTTTGGGGTCCAGATCATAGATGGAAGGAACGACCTTGCTGAGGACAGAGGCATCCTTGGCTTCCGGCCACGGTGCTGCTGTTTCTACAGCATTGGGTCTGATGGCTGGGGAGGACCCGAGCGCAGGATTCCATCCCCCAGCACGTCTGGAACCAGTTCTCTCAGGCGCCTCGTGTGGGCAACTCTGCCGTACACACAGTTGTAACAGGAGCGAAGTAATCACTGGGTCCCATTTAGGTAGTATCTTCGTGGGGGCAGTGCCTGAGAATGACAAATACTCAGAGCAGCGGTCTTCTGGGGGGTCGCGTAAGATGGGGTCAGCCAAGCAGGCGTCAAGCAAGTTAGCTTTGGTTATGCCCTGAGGAGCTCAGCGGTGGATGTGTGGGCTACTTATACTATTCTTTTAGCTCTGTGTCTCTGTGAAGTATCTTAAAAATTATAACAGGAAGAGTAATCGTTGGTGGATTTATGTGCATTAGATGTTTATGTTTGGTTTCTTTTAAGGAAAACTAACAAGTGAGCAGACCTGTGCCCGGGGCTGGCTATTGTGAGGGGTGGGGGGCAGGAGGCAGCTGAGTTGATTAAGGAAAGCCCCCTGGGCAGATGGTGGCAGTTCTCTGTGCTCAAACTAGCCTGTGCTGAGAGCCTGCCTTCTCCTGGGCACAGTGCCTCTCAGAGCCCTGCTTCCTTGTCTGTCACAAGGGCATGGTGATGGCAGCTCCTTTGAGCACCTGTACAGATTCAGGAAGAGAGCCTGTGCCCGAGTCTGGTACTTAGTGACCACAGAGCAAATACGAGGTCAACTTGGTTTGAAAATGTGATGGCTTTCAGATGCTTCGAAGAGCGCAGGGGAAGGTGTTAGTAAACACCGTTCCTCTCTTCTCAACGATGTTGTCATCCGGCTATTTTGTACTATAGAAGTATTATATGGCATCAATGAACTGAGCCAAGAGTAATGCTGGTTGTGATGGTTAAGGTTTTTGGTTTTTTTTAATGCATAATATTGTACACTTTAATGAGTTTTTTAAAACCTTTTCACTGCCATTGAGTCAATACTGACTCTTTTTTT
>NW_022108124.1:17289478-17293651 GCF_000313985.2 Echinops telfairi | reverse complement strand
CATCATAGAATGCCAATTTAATAGAAGAAAGTATTCTTGTGTTGAGGGAGTACTTGAGTGGAGGCCCAATGTCCTTCTGCTAGATGGTTAAGGTTTTGTGTCACCCTGACCAGGCTAGGATTCTCAGCCATTTGACAGTTGTGCGATGATATCATGTGGGAGTGATGTAATCATCGTCCATTTTGTGATCTTATACGATCATATTAATTTTACATAGCAGTGATTTTCACATAGCAACCTAGTCTTGTCAATAAGTGAGGAGTGAATGTCTTTCTAGTCATCTTATTTGTTATCTATGACGGAACATATTTATATTATGGAAAGGGCCCATTCTGTGATTAGAACCCAAAAAGCAATCATGTAGAATTGCCTCAATTTTAATTTTTTTCGTTTTTCAAGCCAGAAAGTAATCTGAGACATTTGGTAACACTCCCATGTTTCCTGAAACAAATTAAACCATGAAACCACCGCTCTGTGAAATGATTAAACCAATTAAAAATGCATATAAACAGCCGGATTAAAAATAACACGAGAGCCTAACTAAGCATAAAGAGAAGCCTATTAACAAAAGAAATGGTGATTACATTTTATTTGTGGTGTATTTTGGTTATTCTTGTTTATTGACTGTATCTCAATTGGTGGTAGATACAGGGAGCAATTGAGTAGCAGAGCTTCTGCTTAGAAGGGAACTTTGAATTCTTTAGTTCTTTATTTCCTTTTAATAACATTTTTATTATAAATTAGGTGGAGGTTTACCTTCAGACCATCAGCTTTGTTTCAACAGTTTAAACTACTCATCAGCCCCTCTCCCCGATAGTTTACCCTTCACCCTGCCCTTGATTTATCTTCTCCCTCTTGTGGACTAGAGGTATATGACTTGATTTGGGGCTCACACTTAATCCTAGCCCTAGTCTAACAGCAATAATTTCTTATGACATAGCCCTGCTTGATACATGCCCTTGTGAAGAGATCATGGAGATAAGGGTGCTACAGCAACGTGTGGTGAAGAAACTAAATGGTGCCCAGCTATCAGAAAGAATAACATCTGGCATCTTTAAGGCTTGCCTTCCTTCAAACAAGCAGCCATTAAGTGAGGCGTCAACTAAGTCCACACAGAAGAAGCACACCAGCCTGTGTGATCCAAGGATTGTAAATAATATAATCCAAATACAAAGGAGGGAATGGTATCAGAGCTTACATTGTGCCCACCTGGTTTGCAGAAGGCTATGAACGACAGTGGAAACCCCAGATCCATTTGCAGGGTCCCCACATGGATTAACCCTCCCATAAAGCCACTCTGACCATAATCAAGGGATGTGGATAGCCTTGTTAGCACACAGAGAGCACTATACAGTGGATTGTGAGAAATACAGTTAGGTTAAAATGTAATATCTTATTTGCACTCCCTTTTGACCCATTTAAAAGTTGGTTTGGTCATATATATATACATATACATATACATATATATATATATATATTAAGCCTCAGGCGAATCCCCTCTGACCATAGACCAAGGATGTGAACAGCCTTGCTATCATGCAGCGGGCACTGGAAAGCGGATTATTGCAGATGTAGTTAGGTTAACATTTAACACCTTATCATTTGATGTCCCTTTTGACCCATTTTAAAGTTGTTCTAGTTTTTATTATTTTCTTCTTTCTTTTCAGTTGAGGTTTTTCTCCTGTTTTTACTGCTGCATTGTTAGGTTTTGTTGTTGTTGTTGTGGCTGTTTGTTTGTTTATTGTATGTTTATATATGAACTCCAGGATAGGTAAGTCTATAGAAATAGTAACTGTGTTAATGGCTTCTTGGGGCATGGCAGTGTATGGGGGAAAGTGGGGAGCTAACCGGAAGTGTTCTAAAATTGATTGTAGTGATGATCGAAGTGCTCTTCTGGACGTGCTTGAACTACTGATTTGTAGGGTAGACGTATTATGTGCCAATCAAATGGTTAAAAGAAATGAACAGACATCTAGTGCTCCTAAGTCCTGATGCGGTATTGGAAAGAGAGCCATGTGTACTTCTCCTCTGCGAGAGAGGCAGACTCAGTGCATTGCGACAAAGGGGAAGAAGCCTCATTCTTGACATGCCGTGCCCGGTCCTACTTGGCTTGACGCTGACAGCGTCCCTGGACTTCCTTCAGTCGTTGTATTCCACAGTGAGGTTCTGCAGAGAGACAGTTTGCAGATGAGGAAGGAGACCCCAAGAGGCTGAGGGCTTTGGCGAGATTTCCCGTCATCTGGCTTTCCGTTATGGCGCCCCTGGTGAGCAGTGCAGGTCTGCGGCCTGTCTCCGGGGCTGGCCTAGTGGACATTCAGTGGGAAAGCGAGTTCACACACTACTACTTAACTGCCATCCAGTAGGCCTTCCTCCCTCGTGTGAACATACCTCTGTATTACTTCAGAATGCATACTGAAACAAAAGGAAAAACGTGAGCAAAGCATTCATCCACTTTTTAACTGTAGGAAAACAAGCCTGAGCCCCATTGGCTGTCCAAAACAGCGCTGACACGTTTCTGTCAACTAGAAAGCAGACTAGGGAGCCTGGGCAGAGAGGTTGCGCAGAGAGGCTGTGACCCCTTCAGACACGCTTCCCTGAGCAGTGAGAGTCCCCCTCCCTTGGGGGGGACGTGCCAGTGAGGGAGGGACTACTGCGAAGGCACTTGGGGTGGGGCTTATGGAGGGAGCCTCATAACTGTGAGGGATTTCCACATTCCTCTGAACCTGCCAGGCCCACAGGGAAGCCATCTGAGAAGAGACTGTGAGGAGCAGTTGTAAAAAGTGCTCATTCTACACATCTGGGGCTCTTCTGGGCCCTCATGAGCCTGCAGATTCCCTGACTGCTGCCGGCATACATGCCCTAAAGGCAGACACAATTGCTGGCATATGCAGCCCTCAAATCTCACCCCACTATTCAGAGAAGACAAGGCTCAGTCAGATAGGACCAGAGCAAAGGAAACCCTACATAGCTACCTACTCTTATCACCTAGAACTCCTTTCCCAAATGTGAATTGACTGCCAACGTGAGGAAACTGTCAAGAATCATCAGATGTTTGAAGAAAATGAGTAGTATGAAAGCAAGGAAGAGCTCAGAATGAAGATGGTCCACAACAGACCATACACAGTAACAGAAGAGCATTCTGATTAAAGTCTTCGGAAGATCTGAAAAGGCTCTGCAGCCATACACAAGGAAAACCAAAATCCAACCCAAACTCACGGCTACCGCGTGTATTCTCACTCCTGTAGGCAGGGTAGAACTGCCCCTGCTGTGGGTTTCTCACACTGTCTCGCCTGGTGGGTATAGAAAGCCTCCTCCTTCTCTCATGGAGTAGCTGGTGGTTTTGAACGGCTGGCCCTGCAGTTAGCAGCCCACCTCCCCACCAGGGCTCGGAGCCTAGGCATTGATTGAAGCTTGGTGGGGAAAGGAAACAATCGGCGGGGACAAGAAGGAGTTAAAAATCAATTAAATTGGTTACTAAGATAAGCTCATTAGAAATGGTGCATAATTGAATAAACAAGGGGGAAGTAGCATCCATAGTATTTTCGGCTCTTCCGAAACTACACTTAGTGTTTTCTGCATGAATTCCTTTCCTTTTAAGAACCCTATGAGATGGGCATTGTGGTGCCCATTTTCAAATGAGGAAACAGAGCCACGGAAATTTAGAAATCCTCAAAAACACATAGTTCCAAGATGGAGGAAAAGGGGATTTAACTCAGATGGTTAGGTCCAGAGTCTGTACTCAATTGTGTTGAAGACCAATTTTATAAAGTAATAAATAAATAATAAAAGCAAACTCCCATGGGAAGCCCCCTCCCTCAGAACAGACCCTCCCTGGTGTGTCGGGCTCTGCAACATATGACCAACCAGGTGGGTCGAGCCAGTGTTTGCTGGGTGAATGAATAAAACCACCATCTAAAGCGTAAATCCCATGCTGTTCACAGAAGTGACCCCTGAGAAGGACACCAGCACTCTGTTAGTCTGGGTGGACTAGAGAAACAAATTCATAGACATTCATGTGTGTAAGAAAGAGCTTCATATCAGAGTCATTGTATATTAAGAAAACATCTCAGCCCAGTCTAGATCAAGTCCGATATTAACCCATATGTCCAATAGTAGTCTATAAATTCCTCTTCAGACTCATGCAATACATGCAATGATGCTAAATGCAGGAAG
>NW_022108124.1:17271997-17288182 GCF_000313985.2 Echinops telfairi | reverse complement strand
AGATGAGCTTTGGGTCTCAACTCCGCACTCCCCCTCATTCACAGATATGATTTTTTTGTTCTGGGTCTTTGATGCCTGATACCTGATTCCATCAACACCACATGATCACACAGGCTCCTGTGCTTCTTCCACGTGGGCTTTGCTGCTTCTCAGCTCGAGGGCCGCTTGTTTGGTGATAGACATTCTTCTGATTAAATTTATTCCTAGATATTCTACCTTTTTTGAAAGATGGATTTAATGATAATATTGCTCTCCACACACGAATAGGGAAGCTTAGTTTTCATAAATATACCATATGCACAGAGGCAAATTAACCAGAGGTCTAAAATCATCTGGCTTCTTAGCACAACTACCCAAGACACACTGCCCTGTCTCGTCTGCTCTTGCTCCCTCCAAATTGACCCTCCACGTCACAGGAACGCAGCCACGGCAGAGGACAGGGAGCCAGAGCTCGGTGACCAGGAGCAGAGGGCCGAGGAAGGACAGCAAAGGGGGGGGGGGGGGGTGACACCCTTCACTGTGCTGCCTCGCTCCCCTTGCTCTTTTGACCCTCTTCCTCACCCTGTCCGTGTTCCCTGTGGGGCGGTGTGCAAGAGCCATGTGAAACTGCTTCGGAGCCCACCACAGGAGCGAGCTCTTTCCTGGCAGGAACTCCTATTGGAGGGCCACCAATTGGAGGGCTCAGAACTATGAACCACATACCACTGCCTGGGCATGAGTCCGCTGGGCCCACCAACAGCCTGGTTAGCTCTGTCAGGACCGTTCCCTGGAGCTTTGTGCTGACCCTGGCTGCGCCTCTCGGACATTTCTGTTTTTTATGCTATTACAGCTAGAACAGTTTCCTTAGTTTTTGTTTCAGATGGCTCGTTGCTCGTACACAAAAACACAACCGATTTCTCCATGTTGACCTTGTGCCCTGACACTGCTGAATTTGTTAGCTCCACTGGCTTTCTTGTGGAATCTTTGACATTGTCTATGTATGGTATTAGATCTTCGGCAACTGTTACTTACTTCTCTCTCTACAATTAGGAGGCTTGTTTCTTTTTCTTACCTAACTGCTTTGACTGGGATCTCTATTACCAGGGAAAGCCAGCATCTGGTCTGGTCTTGTTCTTAACCTTAGAGAGAAAGCCTTCAGTCTCTCACCACGGTTAGGTGTTAGGTGCCTGCGCTCAGCCTGGTCCTGCACCATCCTCACACGCGAGCCCACGTGTCAACCATCTCATTGAGTGGTGTTAGCTGTTGGATTTTCCTATATATTCTTTGTCACGTACAGACATTGTCCTCCACATCCTAGTTTGTTGAGTGCCTTTATCACAAAAAGGTGTCAAGTGGATTTTTTTAAATGCCTCTTCTACACTAGTTGAGATGGTCATGATGTTTTCTCATTCTTTTCTATTAATATAATATTATTACAATGACCTGTTTTCAGATGTTGACCCGCCCTTTAGTTGGTTAGCGTGTACAATCCTGTAGTTTGTTGTTGGATTTAGTTCGCCAGCATTGGGGTAGTGGGCAGTTTCTGTACCTGCATTCTTGTACCATGGGGCATCGGGCTGTAGTTTTGCTTGCAGTCCCTTTTATCTGTCTCTAGGGTCCGACTAGTGTGGTCCTCCTGGAATACTTCTGTCGTTTGGAAGAGTTTGAAAAAAAAATTGGTGTTCTTCTTGAGCTATTTGGCGGAATTGTCCAGTGGATTCATCCGGGCCTGTGGCTGCTGTTCTCTGTGGGAAATCTGTGGGCTGCTTTTTCCACTTGTTGTGTGTCTGTCAGCACTGTGTTTCTTCTTGAGTCAGCTGTTTCTAGAAACATGTCCAGGAGAAAGACTGGGCTTTCTACTCCCGTTAACAGTTACTGTCTTGGAAACCCACTGAGGGTCCCTGTAAGTCGGTATTGAATCGATACCATTGCTTTTGGCTTTTTGGTTTTTAGGAAGATGCCTACTTAATCTAAATGGTCACATTTGTTGGCATATAATTCTGCTTAGTATTCTCGTGGTGGTTACATAATTTCGTATCAACTTGAAGATATGAAATTATAGGGGTAGAATCTAGCCTATCAAGTCACACAGCCTGATGGCACCCCCTTGTAGGCGTGACCTTCTCCTAAGGAAGGTCCTGGGAACTTCCCTTCTCTCTCTGCCTTCACCGTCCTGCTGGTGAGCCACACTGGGACCTGCGCCAGTCCTGTGATGCTTCCACTGCCATCGGATCCACAGGACTTTGCACCCACCAGCCAGTGATGTTCCTGCATTCTGCGTGTGGTTTCGTGAGTCTGAAGAGGGACTTATGGACTAGTATCAGACTTACAGACTTGCGTTGGACTGGGCTGGGGTGTTTTCCTGATATAAAATGACTGCTTGGTATAAAGCTCTTTCTTAAACATATGTGAATGTCAGTGGATTTGTTTCTCTAGTCAACTCAGCCTAACACACTTGTATAATTCTTTTTCATCTTTTTCCCCCTGTCTCATGGGTAGGAATTAATGTCCCCACATTCATTTCCAGTTTTAGTCATCTGAGCCTTCTTTCTTTTTCTCTTTGTCAGTGTAACTAAGGTTAGTCTATTTTAATGACCTTTTCAAAGAACCAGCTTGGTTCTTTGATAATCCAGTTTCATGGATTATCTATTGTTTTCTCCTCTCTAATTTATTAATCTCTGCTCTAATCTTTATTCTTTACTCCCTTGACTTAATTTGCTCCTCATTTTGTTAGTTCCTCAATGTGTCAAGTGAGGTTACTAGTTTGCGATATTTTCCCTTTTTAATGTGGGTATTTACAATGATAAATTTTCCTCGGAGCACTGCTTTTTTCCACTTCCCATAAATTTTAATATGTTGTGCTTTTGCTTCCAGTCATCTCCAAGTACTTCCTGATTTTCAAGTACTTAGGATTTCTTCCTAGGCCATTGGTTATTCAAGTGTACACTCTTTAGCTTTGTGAGAGTTGAGTTTATTGTGCCAGCTAGGCCAATAGGAACATGTGGGTGGAGTTTGATCAGGTCGCAGCTTGACTGGAGGGCGACTGAGATCAAGGCAGACTGCTGGCATCCCATCTCTCTCTTGCTCCCTGGTGATCGGACCAGTGTGCTGCTGCTGTAGGTAGTTCTCTGCCTCAAACTGTGTGCTACACTACCTGTGAGCCAAGCCAACCTGTGGATTGAGTCGCTGGAGCTTGAGACTCCTTGGAGACCTGCTTCACCACCTGCTGGTGCGCACATCACTTGAGCTTGAGGCTGGTGGATTCTGTAGCCTTGCACTGCTTGAGTTTGAGATTGCATTGGGCCTGCCTTGCTAAACCCCCAAGCTATTGATTGTTTCTGACCCACCCTGCTGTCTGCTGCCTGTGGGTAGACTGCCTGTCTTGCCTGAGGGAACACTCCACTGTCTGCTTCCTTGACCTTGGACCTGGCAGTCCACATGAGTTGAAGGACTTCCAGTATATTAACTGTTCCACAAAAGTGAGTTGAACTGAACCCTCTGTACCACTGTGTGGAATAATTAACTGTTATATTCCTTCTCGCTGTATAAACCTTTATATATATATATATATAATCATAAGTGTCCTGGTTTTGTTTCTCTAGAGAACCCTGCCTAACACAATCTTCAACATGTTTGTGAGCTTTCCAGTTTTTCTTCCCTTATCAAATTTTAGTTCCATTCCACTAATGGTCAGAGAAAGTTATCAGTATGGTTTTGCCCTTTTAAGATCTATTGAAACTTGCCTTATGGCACAGCATCCAGTCTATTCTGGAGAATGATCCCTGTGCACTGGAGAAGAACACATCTGATACTCTTGTTGGATGGAGTGTTCTGGATGTGTCTCTTAGTGCTAGTTGATAACGGTGCAAAGACAGGTTCAGCAGAGAAAGGACAGTCTTTCAACAAATGGTGCTGAAACAATTGGGTATCCACATGAAAAAAAAATGAACCTTGACCCCGACCTCACACAATATACAAAAAAGAGGCAATAAATGGATCTAAATTTAAAACCTGAACATACTTATCTTCCAAGGGGAAAAACATAACGTCCTTGTGACCTTGAGTTAGGGAAAAGTTTCTACGGTATGAACCCTGGAGCACAGTCCGTAGAGAGCAAATGGATAAAAAGAGCTGCATCCAAATGAGAAGCTTCTCTCAAGCCCCATCATCTATCTAATGAAACAGTGAATAAGAAAATGGTGAGTCTGCTAGGAAAGTGTGCCAAGGACCTCTGAAACACTGATGATTGCTCTCTCCCGGCCGCAGAGAGCCTGCCTCCAAATGGGGCTGTTCCCCACAGACCCCTGAAGCAAAGGGGGGAAAAAGTACAGAAAAGCCACACTGGCCTGAAATCAGAAACTCTGTTTGAGGGGTCGGGGTGGGGTGACAGAGGGTGATACTCCCCTTGAGGACCAGCAAATAGGAGCATTGAGGGAATTGGAAAGTAGCGACTTTGAGTTCCAAGCACCGTGGGCTTGTGACTGCAAGTCTGGGAGTGCGCCTTGAACAAGGGAAGCTATGCTGTGAGGATGAGGCTTCATGAACCCAGAACCCCAGCACATGCCAGCCCACCAGTCTTCTGACTGGACTCACTGAAAGAGGAACTGTGTAGTGGGGATTTAAAAAGTCCTGTGCAGGGTGGACCAACTCAAGACTAAAACCCTAAAGAGAGCTGGCCGGAGTCCAGAGGCGGCAAGGTTGGAAGAATCTGACTGGGTCAAAGGAAGAATGCAGAGTGGTTGGTGGTGTGTTGGGACAGGAAGATGTCCCCAGAGAGTAAATCCAGACTGTCAAGGGCAGCTGCCTGCAGGGCCGTGGGACAAGAAGAGAACTCAAACCATTAAGAGGCCACCGAGTGCTGACACAAGGAGCTGCGATGCATGGGGGTGGGCCCAGAGGAAGCGCAGCCTGGCGGGGTAGGCTGTCAGGCCTGTGAGCACATCCTTTGAAGACATAAAAGCCAATCTGCCAGCACTCCTCGGGCCAGCCACTCGCCCCAGCTCCCTCCTGATTCCTGTGACAACAGTGTGGCAGGGCCCTGTGACTGTTCACAGCCTTGCCCCTCTCCCGGAGGGGTCTACCTCTACACGTCCTGTTTCTAGGCTTGTGTCCAGAGTAGAAGAATTAGGGGTGAGTTTGGGGGTGTAGAGAGAACCAGGAGGTGCTAAAGCAGGCTTGACCACCTTAAGAGTCTCTGAAAGCCCAGTCGAAGGGGTACTGGGGGAGGGGCAGCGGGCCATGGCAAGTTCATTTTCTCCACTGATGTTGAAGCACTGGCAAGACAGAGGCTACCTGGGGATGCACGTTTGACGTCGAGGCTTTGTTATGTAGAAGAAGGAGGAAGAAGAAGAGGAGAAAGAAGAAGAAGAGGAGGAAGAGAAGAAGAAGAAGAGAAAGAAACAATTACATGGAGTCGACAGACATGATTTTGTTCTCTACACCAAGGTTTAAAATACCAAAGTAGAACAACCAATAGAACCCATCTCAAACCAGACGGGAATGCCCTTGACAGGACATTGGCCAGGATAAGAAAACTCTGAATCATGAGTGAAGGGCGAAAACGGCGGTGTCATACCAAGCCTCTAAGACTAGGTGTCGTTCTGAGCCGGAGATGTGAAGGATTTTCATCAGAGGCAGCTGGAATGTACAGGCAGGGTAAGAATGGAGAGTTCGGGGCAGTTTTCCTTTAAAAGAGTAAAGGTTCCCAGAGCACTTCAAATGCTCGTGGACGCACAGTAAGTCCACAGGCCGGCGGCGCCCTCGGTGAGGAGAGCAGACTGCCACACCTCCCCCCGCGGAGTGGCGGGTGGGTGAAGTTTGCACAGCTCAGCCAATGCCCTTCATGTCAAGGAGCTCCACAAGAGGGGGCCAAGGGCGGACTGGCAAGGGCTGCATTGTCATGCGCCATCTGGTTGACTGACTCAGAGACGCTACAGGACAGGCTCTCACGTCTTCAGGAGAGGAGCCTTAGCAGTTCAGTGGTGAAGCATTGGGCTGCTCACCAAAAGGTCAGTGGTTCAAACCCACCAGCCGCTTGGCAGGGGAATGAGGTAGCAGTGCTTTCCTGCTAAGATCACTACCTGCCCCACAGGTCACCGTGAGTCAAAGCCAGCGCAGTGACCCCAGATGTTAGCTGTCGACAGGCACAGACTGCCAGGCCTGACCAGACATGAGCAGTCACCTCGAGGGCTCCTGGTTTGGAGGACATAGTGCCCGCCGTGACCCCGTGCAGCAGCCCAGTGGCCTGGTTTTGTTCCATTGCCTAGTCTGCCCAGTCAGCGCTGAGGTCTTCACCGCTCGCACAGGCCACCTCTCCCGCCCAGTGTCTGCCCTTGCCTTTCTCTCCGGGCCCTCCCGCCCTCTCCTCAGAAAGCCCTCTCATGCACTCACTGCCCAGGGACACCCCTTCCCTTACTCAGCACCCCACAGCTCAGTGCCTCCTCCTCCAGGCACCCCTGCCTCCTGATCCCAGACCCTCAGCCACAAGTAGAATCAACTTCTTGCCCTCTTGTTTCTCTACCAATCGCCTGTCAAGCAGTGTGAGCTTCCCCTATCCAATGCAAACGTCTCCCCACCCCCACCCCCACTTCCTCCTTCTGAGCACTAAGCTCCACATAGATGGATGGGGGATCTGGTGGTCTGGTCATCTTAACACATTGGGCTGCCAACTGCAAGGCCGGCCTTAAACCCACCAGCCCCTTTTAGGGAGAAGGAGGATGCTTTCTACTCCTTGAAAGACCTGCAAGGTAGGAAACCCACAGGGGCAATTCTGCTGTGCCCCACAGGGTCACTGTGAGGCCGAATCAGCTCAAAGACAGTGAGTTTGTTCATCTGACGTGTGCAGTACACCTGGTACAAATAGTACGTCTTTCATGACTATGCATTGGTTGAAGAAATGAATGTTGCAAGTGTATCCTGTGTTGGACTGGGCACTTGGGAAGGAGTGTTTCTCCAGCGCTTAGCATCCCACAGTCCCCTCACCCACCCACCCTCACCCACCCCTGGTCATCTTGTTCAAATGCAAGTTCTGATGCCTAAGATTCTGTACTGTGACAGGTCCCAGGAGACCCTAGTGCTGCTGGCCCTTGGGCCCCACTTGGTGTGGCTGGACCAGGCCCTGTCTTCTGCAAGGTGATGGAATCCAGGAGGGGTCAGAATGCTCTGAAAACTAGATCATAGGAAGAAAAGTTGGAGGAAGTGACAGGGTGGTCTAGGGGAGAGTAAGCTATAAATTTCCCTCGAGTACGAAGCCCAAGATGCGGGGGCTTTGCCTCCCTGGGGCGTCTCTGAGAGCCTGAGTGCAGATGATTCCCTCTTCTTGGCTCAGGTTGCCCTTCACCAAACAGGCAGTGATGGTGCTGCCTCCTGGGCTGTCCCGAGAAGGCCTCACCGGTTCGCTCAGCACCTGCCAGTGATGGACACAGAGCAGAGTGTGAGCTGAGTGTGGCCGTTCCCCTGACTCCAGAGAGTGCCCCAGGGACAAGTGGCTGGACAGAGCGAGCGGTAGGTGGGAGCAGCGAGGCTGGGCCTTCGGAGGAGGAGGACCTTCCTGTATATATTTATATACCTTCTCTGTGGATTCACCCACCCTGGCCGGCAAGACGAGGGCTGTTGGCAGAATTCCTCTCTCCCTACAGGCCACTGCTGGTGGAGAGCATGTTCGCTGATGGAGGCTCTGTTGGAAATAGTTGACCTCTCATTGTGTTCCGCTCTGAGTCACCGCATTGTTCTGTTCAGGCTCCTGCTTGTATGTCGCTTCCTCTACGGTCAGCCCTCACTCCCGCCACCCACCCCCCAGTACCCTGCAGCCAGGCCGAGGAAGTTCCTCTGTGCATGGAAATGGCAGCGTCTGTCCTGTGTCTGATGCCGTCGATATGGAAACTTGACTCTTGCCCGTGGCCCCGTGCCCATGCCATCCTTGTCTCAAAGGGCCAAGACAAAGGCAGGGGAAGAAGATGCCCGCAGCCTGGCACCAGTGGCCTGACTTCCATCCGGCACATGCCCCTCTGACTTGCCCAGTACAATCATTGGGAGTCGTGAGGGGGTTATCAATAGTTTGATTGGGACACAGTCCACATATCATACAATCCACTAGTTCGATCGTATCCAGAAAGTTGTACAGTCGTTACCACAGTCATTTTTAGGACATTTTTTTTCTTTCTTGTGCTCATTGTTATTAGCTCCCCATCCCACCCCCCAACCTCCCCTGCCATGCCCCCAAGGAGCCATTAGTCCAGTGACCTTCTCTATAGGGTCACCCCTCCTGGATTTCACAGACCAAAAAACACACAAACACAAAGGAAGGAAAAAGCGAGCAACAAGGTAACACAGAGGAGAACCGCAATCGAAAAGAAAGCAGGAAATAACAAAAGCTAGAACACCTTTCAGTGAGTCAGAGGCAGATCAGAGGGTACGGCGGGAGAGCACAGCCCGACTCCATCCGCGTGACCCGTGTCCCATGCACTGCATGACAGCAAGGCTGCTCACCCCCTCCCGATTCACGGGGGGCTTAATGGGAAGGGTGGTCTTCTTCCCCCTGGATCTGTGTGAATTCACTGTGAATCAGCTGGCACTTCCCAGGGGACACAGAATCCATCTACCGGAGCCTGGCCCTGTGCTTGTGAAACCTCCATTCCATGTCCCCTGTACAAGATGACTCACGGGGTCACCGGCCAAAGAAAGATCTCATGGCTTCAACCAGGGGATCCCCTTGCTGGCAAACTGCGTGTCTCGCCTGCTCTCTGCTCATGTTGGCTTCCCACAGGAAAATACCAGTCATGTCAGAGGCAGACCTAAATACTTGAAGGCATGCTTAATTCAACCCCTATTCGCCAGAGCAGCTCACATTTCTAACAGCAAGGCAAGGCGTGCTGGGATGCCCTGGGGCCCTGTGGGTGCAGGCGTCTCACAGCAGGAGCATGCTGGCCAGCCATGTGTCCTGGACTCTCCAAAAGCACGACGACAAGGGAGAGCACAGGTCTCTGATGAGCGATGCCGTCATTCTAGAACCTTCCAGCCTCGTGTAAGTGTTCCCGGGATGGGAACAGAGCCGTGCTTTCAGACGTGGCAGCGGCGGTGGACGGGCTAGGGCGGGAGTGCAGGGGGTCTGCAGCAGCAGCTTCTCCGCAGGGATTCCAGGGGCTTCTTCCATCTCCCCGGGGCTGTAGGAGGAGGCAGCACGTTGCAACCCCAGCTGCTGTCCTGCTTTCAGTTCTCGGACAGTGGAGCGGGGGAGGTTCCCCAGTAACTCCCCGGGAGATTTGGCAACACGGGCCAAAGAACATCTTCCAAGTGCACTGGGTGTTGGGGCCACAGAGGAGCACAGGAGAGAAGCCTGTTGGAGGGCCTCCTCCCTGAGGACAAGAGTCAGGGCTTATCTGTTCCCATGAGGGGGGCAAAAGGTGACCTTGTAGTAAGTTAGCTGTTACCATATTTCCACTATTTGGGAATGAACCCTCAAAGAGCCACCGTTGGCGGCCTGTGGAACACAGCAGAAGCAGAGATATGCCAGTACGATTGCATGTGCCCTCTCTCCCAGCTCAGCACCCGGGACCCTCCTGTCCTAGGTGTGAGAGTGGCATCAGGCATGGACGTGAATTACGGTGGGCTCTGTTCTCATGACAACACCAGAAGGCTCTCGGAGGCAACACCCCCTGCCCCAAACACGCCTCCCAGGAGAGTCCCGACGCAGTAGGCTGCTCCCCCAGCAGAGTGGCCAGCACGGTGACCGATCTCTTCATCGGGGCTCTGTGTGGTCCCAACGGTGTCCTGGACGTCTCTGTTCTCCACAGCCCAGATCGCACACGCGGGAAGCCACCCCTGCTCCCTCCCGGATGGAGCTGCCATCTGCACTCCGGTCTTCCTGGGCACTGAGCGTGGGGCTGTGTGGTCGGGGTCATTGTCGAGCCAGTCAAGTGCCGCCAAGAGAGGGGAACCCCTGTGTAGGACCGTAATTCCACAGGGGAAGTTGGGGACCACACATGTGGGTGGATAAGCTACCTCCTAGGCTCCCCCAAGGAGCCTGTGTGCTCCTGGGTGACTGGGTCCCTGGATGTCCTGTCTGGGAGAGAGTGGCTTTTTGCCACTGTGCTCAGGAGCTCTGGGGTCTGCCAGGAAGTAGGGAGGAAGGGCCACCCCACTGCTCGCCCAGGCCTGCGGGGAACTGCTCGCTGGAGAGCTGCTCTTGGGTGCTGTGTGGTCAGTTTGGACTCATGGTAAGCCCCTGCCATGGAGCAGAATGGCCCCAGAGGGTTTGCCAGGCCGCACGTCTTGTCTGTCGGTCTGTCAGCCTGTGGTGGCTTGTGCGTGGCTCTGGTGCTGGAAGTCACCTCACTGGTGTTTCAAACACCAGAGAGTCACCCAAAGCGAACGGGTCTGAGCAGAGCTTCCTGACGAAGGTTTCTTTGAGGACTGCGGTGGGCCTGACCCACGCCAGGGCACTGTCCATCGCCTCCTGTGCTTGTGGACACTGGACGCCGAATGAGGAGGAAACCCCAAAGCTGGGACCAGTGGTTTGGGGAGAGAAGGCTGAAAGTCCCCGGCCTGCCACAAGGAGCAGACAGACCTGTCTCGGCAGGCACAGCCAGAGCCCTCCTCAGAAGGACGGATGGAAGGCCTTTGCCTCCTGCACTTGGGACATAGTCTCCAGAGATCAGGCTCCGGAGAAGGACATCGTGCTCGGTGAAGCGAGAAACGGATGCACCCCAAGGAGGTGGGCAGACTCAGTGGCTGCAAAACGGGCCCCAGCAGGAGGACAACTGAGAATGGCGCAGAAGCGGGCAGGCCTTCACCCTGTCGTGCAGTCACTGGGCTGGACCAGCTTGACGGCACCTGGCAACCATGTGGTTACGGAAGCATGTCGGCAGTCTCTCCCACGGAGCCACGGAGGGGTCAAATCGCCGGCTCTGTGGTTGGAGCCTCGTGCTTAACTGCTGCACCACCAGAGTCCAGTAGAAACCTCAGAGCCCCGGTGCTTCCCGGGAAAGCACACCCCAGTCACAGGCGGCGTCTGTGGGATGCAACCATCCAGGGTCTTCTGAGGGTGCTAGAGACAGACAATCACAGTTCCTGCTCGTTCTTTCTGACCCACGATCTACACACACACACAGACACACATTTCTTAGAGACCATGCTGCACCTCAATCCCCTCACGCAGAATCAGCTCTTCCCCAATTGACGCCGACTCATTGTGCCCCTATAGGATGGGCAGAACTGCCCCTGTGGGCTCCCAGACTGACTCTCCACAGAGTGGAAGGCCCTGCCTCTCTCACGTGGAGTGGCTGGTGGTTTCGAACTGCTGACCTTGCAGTGGACAGCTCAGCTGCCTAACAGCTGCATCACCAGGGCTGCATTCCACTCACGTGAGGGGCAGTTCTCATTTCCAGACCAGCTGTCCAGAGCCTGGGGCATCTCCCCAAGGCATTTTGTCCTGGTGGTGGTTGGTTGGTTTGTTGAAACAAAGCTTTAGAGTTTGATTCAGACGGTCTGTATGAAGAAGTGACACAGTTTTCTTAAAAATGCTCTAGACCAACTGTCCTAATCTCAGGGGCTCCAAGAAGCAAGTCCTTAAAACCTGGGGCAGATTAAATCCCCAGGCAGGATCCCCACGCTCCACCCCCCCCACCCCCCATGGACAGCAAAGCACAGAAACCTGGGGGACAGGTGCGGTCCTCCTAGAAATAGGCAGAAACTCCATGAGGGCAGATTTGATGTCTATGTGATATATATATCTATCTATATCTATCTATCTATCTATCTATCTATCTATCTATCAAGATCATTTTATTGGGGGCTCTTATAACAATCCATACATCAATTGTGTCAAGCATATCTGTACATGTGTTGCCATCATTACTTTCTAAACATTTACATTCAATTTCAGTCCTAGGTATCAGATCCTCTTTTTACCCTCCCACCCCCATCCCGCCCTAGTGACCCCTCGATAAATCATTAATTTCATATTTACACAGACTGCTGTCTTCCTTCCCCCGCGGTTCTGCCCCCTTCCTCTCCTTCCCCCACCCTCCTGGTATCTCTACTCCCATTTCTGTACCTGAGGGGTTTATCTGACCGGGATCCCATGTGTCCTGAGCTCTTATCTGTGCCTGTGTACACACTCTGCCCTAGCCCACAGTGAAAGACAGGATTGGGGTCGTGATAGTGGGGGGTGGGGAAGCCTCAGGAACCAGAGGAATAGTGTTTCATTGGTGCTATACTGCACCCTGGTTGACTCATCCCTTCCTGGTGACCCTTCTGTGAAGGGATATTCCATTGTCTACAGATGGGTTTTAGGTCTCTGCTCCAACACACACCCCTTTATTCTCAACATGTTTGTTTGCTTGTGTTGAGTCTTCTGATGCCTGTCACCCAATCCCTTCGACACCTCGTGATCACACAGGCTGGTGTGCTTCTTCCATGTGGGCTGTGTTGCTTCTCAGCTAGATGACCATGTGTTTATCTTCAAGCCTTTAAGACCCAGACGCTATATCATTTGATAGCCGGGCACCATCAGCTTTCTTCACATTTGCTTGTGTACCCATTTTGTCTTTAGCAATCATGCTGGAAGGGTGAGCATCACAGAATGCCAGGTTGTTAGAACAAAGTGTTCTCAATTTAAAACTAGGCATGTGCTTTAAAATGTTGGCCGTTTATACTCACTCCACCCGTTACAAGGTCTGACCCCCCCTCCGACCAACCCCCACCCCTGATGAAAGTAACGAGTCCCTTGCACAGAAGCACTCCAATGGATTGGGGTGCCTGTTGTCACCGGATGAGACCGCGATGTGTCGCCCCCCCCCCCTGGAGATTTCAGGAACTATTGACTGGCGACCCAGGCGTGTTCATGGCCTGTGGCGTGGCAGCGAGCAGTGTTTGGTGACATGTCTGTCAGACCATGTTTAAGCCTTTGTCAGCCTCTGTTGCCGGTGCTGCCACTCACGCAGGAGGGCGAGGAGGTCCCGGGAAATCACAGCGAGACACGCAGCATGGAGAACAGCGCTCATTAAGCCGGTCTGTGGAGGCTTCAGAGGGAGTGGGTGGGAATTAGCTGTTCGGAGGGAAAAGGGATGTCAGAGTGAGTGACAGCTAGAATTCCTGTCTAGCACCTACTGCATCCTCCATGCCGAGAGAAATGAGCATAATCAAGTTGACTGGGCCTCCCGCTGCACGCAAGCTTGTGGGAGGTTTGTCACCCAAGGGTGGGGACCTACCTCAGAGGTGCCGGTGCAGAACTGACTCAAACCAAGCCTAACCAGACTCTGCCGTCCAGCCAAATACAGCTTGCAGTGACCCCACACGAGTGGGCAGAACTGCCCCTTTGGTTGTCCATAACGCTTTGAGGCAGTAGAAGGCCTCTTCTTTCTCCCGTGGAGCAGCAGGGGGTTTCGACCTGCTGACCTTGGGGCTAGTGACCCGATCCGTAACCCACGACACCCCCAGGGCTCCTGGTGTGGACAGGGTAGCATCTTAAAAAGCGCAGTGCATCACAATTATTGTTGTGATAAAGTCACTATTTAGAGACAGGAAGCATTAATGGAGGATATAGACGTTGGAGATGGTGCTTGGAGGGGAGGGCGGAACATTCTTGCAACGCTCCACAGGTGAGGAGAAGCGGCTGTGCTTTCTCTTGAGGCCAGCAGGCAGGTCTGCTGTCGCTCCTCAGTATCTCTGAACCCGCATGGTTCCTAAGGGCACCACTCCCATGAGGCACGTGGGGCCCCCTTACATCCTCCCCCCAGCCCTTTATTGTCTAAAATCTCTGGGAGACCATGTCCCCTTCTGTTCCAGGACTCCAGACTGCTATTGGAGGCATGCCTTACAGGTTCTGTGGGGTCTCCCACACACACACCAAAACAACACACCTACATAAATAACATACCAGCGTAACATGCTTACAAAAATAGTGCACGGAGAATGCAGTTGGTAAGCCGTATGACATGCGCGCTACTTGCGTAAACACAGGGTATCTCTGGCCACTGCAGACTCCAGCACCCGTGGCCCCCCCACACTCAGGGCCTGTTTAGAGACCCATCCCTATGGGTTACCAGGGCACTTACTTCTCTTGTGGCCAAGTTCAGTCCCCAGCTCTTGCTCAGTCTCCCCTCCCCCTCTGTCCATGCCTTCCTTCCGACCTGAGCCCCCAGCCCCCAACTGCCGCTAGTTAACCTGCTTGGAAACCACAGAGGAACGAGGAGAATAAAGGTCATGTGGGCCACTACCATCACAGACCTCTCTGGGTCTGGTCTCCCAGGGGACCCAGCAGCCACACGGGGTGCCCTGACTCTGGCAAACTCGAGAAGTGAGTGGCCTCTCTTCTTGGTCGCCAGGGTGTCTGGGATCTCCCCGAGGTCCCCTTCTCCCAGGCAGTGCCCTAGAACTGGGTCCAGGGGGAAGGGAGGGCACAATGAGTCATTTCATTTGCCTGTGTTCAGCTCTGACTCACAGCACCCCCATAGGACGGGGCAGAACCAGCTGCATAAGGTTTCCCGGGCTGTAAATCCTTATGGACACAGACCACCGTATCTTTCTGGTTAGGCGCAGTCGGTGGGCTCTAGTCCCTGCTCCTTCCATTAACGGCTCATGTTTACTGCACCGCCAGGTTTAGAATCAACTCCCTAGCAGTGTGTGTGGTTTGGGGAATGCCCTGCTAAGATGCAGGCTGGTGCCTAAAGTGGCACTGCCTACTCTGCATGACCCTCTCCTCCTGACCGGCTGCTGTTGGCCATCTGGGTTATCTGAGCCCCTGGGTTAATGCCCTCCAGGGACATCACTGAATACGCCGGCCTTGTGGGACTGACGTTAACCATAGACTAACTGCTCTCCTCCGGCAGCGGCCCAGAGCCTGGGTAGGGGAGCCTGCCCACCCACATCTCCCTTGTGGCCCTGGTTGCTGCAGTAGTAGGTGTCATTAACAGTATCCGTGAAGAGACACTTGGTCACTTGTCCTCTGGTTTGGAGGCACATGCACACCAGACTATTTGTCCTGTCAGTGACCTAAGGGTGAACTGTTTTTATGTGTCTCACACAGAATGGGCGTGCCCTTCCTCTGTCTCCTTGGTCCTCTCACCTGGGGAACGCTACTTCCACATCTTCATCACCCTCATCCCCGTCACCTCCTTTCTTGTGTGGTCAGGACTCATAGAGTTGGTGGCACAAGTAATTGGTCATGGTTTTTACGTTTGTATTACTTCCCTCCTATTGACCACGTCTTTGAGTCTTTATTTCCCAAAACACCTCCACTTGGCAGATTCCATCTGAATCCTGATTGGCTGCCTACACGGTGTGGCCACACGGTGCTGTGCCCCTGGCTGAGGGCCCTGTGCTCCCTGTCCCCCTCGGTGGATACTTGCTCTGCATAATTGAATCTGGGGAGGACTGGCTCCCAGTTACATCTCCCAGCAAGTGTTGGGTTTTCTCTCCTGCACCTTCTCGGGAACATCTGCTGTCCACTTCCTGTCTTCCCCAAGGAAGAGATGCTGCCCGTTTGCACATGTGGTTTCCCTCCTTTCACGTGTCCCGTCCGTCAAGTGCACTTCGCTGCCGGGTTGAGGTGCTCGGTTCCTGGGCGTTTCCTCCGAGGGAGACGCTGTCTTCAGCCCATCACGACACTTCCTTACTCTGCTTTCCCGAGTCTCAGCTGCTCAAGCATTTGTGATTTTTACCAACCAACTTTTTTGTAAAGATCATTTTATTGGGGGCTCTTACAGCTCTTGTAACAATCCATACATCCATTTAATCAAGCACATTTGTACATATGTTGCCATCATCATTTTCTAAACATTTACTGTCTATATCAGCCCTTGGTATGAATTCTTTTTTCCCTCCTTCCTCCCACCCTCGTGAACCCTTGATGATTTATAAATTTTTACTTTCTATCCTGGATTCCATGTGTCCAGAGCTCTTATCTGTACCAGTGTACATGCTCCGGTCTAGCTGGATTTGTAAGGTAGAACTGGGGTCATGTTGGGGGTGGAGGGGCATTAAAGAACTAGAGGAATGTTGTTACATTGGTGCTATACTGCACCCTGACTGGCTCGTCCCTTCCTTGTGACCCTTCTGTGAGGGGATGTCCAATTGCCTACAAATGGGCTTTGGGTCTCCACTCCGCACTGGCCCTCATTCACAATGATACTTTTTTTTTTGTTCTGATGATGCCTGATACCTGATCCCTTCTACACCTCATGATCGCACAGGCTGGTGTGCTTCTTC
>NW_022108124.1:17258437-17270782 GCF_000313985.2 Echinops telfairi | reverse complement strand
TTAGTGCCCTGTGTCCCCACTACCCATGTCCTCTTGTTTTCTCTCATCCCCTCCTTTTTAGTTGGTTGCCATATGTGTTCCTGGGTTGGATCTGACCCTGCCAGAGTGCCTGGGCCTCGCCCTGGGAATTTATGCAGTTAGTAGCTTTGCCCTGATGCCCCTTGTGTTTGGTTTTGTTTTTTAATTTTTATTTTTTTCCCTTGTGCTTTTTAAGCTTACCTCAGTGGACTCATTTTGTGCTTGGCTTACTTTGCTTAGCATAATTTCTTCCAACTCTTCTCATGTGACAATGTGCTTCACACATTCATCACTGCTTTTTAGGGAACACTCCATTGTATGTGTGTTCCAGAGGGTTTTAATCCATTTGTCAATTGATAGAAAATTAGGTTGTTTCCAACTCTTTGTGATTGTAACTGTGCCACGATGTACCTTGGAGCACAGATATCTGGTCGTGGTCTGTTTCTTGCCTCTTCTGGGTATATGCCCAGTAGGGGGATTGCTGGATCGTATGGTAGCTCAATTTCCATCTGTTTTAGATATCGCCAGATCAATTTCCATAGTGGCTGTACATACCTACAGGTCCACCAGCAGTGGATGAGAGTTCCTGTCTTCCCACAGCCCCTCCAACACTTGTTGCTTTCTGATTTTTTGAACTGGGCTACCTTTGAGGGTGTTAGGTGGTATCTCATAGTTATTTTAATTTGCATTTCCCTTATGACTAATGATCAGGAACATTTTCTCATATGTTTATTGGCCATCAGATTTCTGCCCTAGTGAAACTAATGTTCAGGTCCTTTGCCCACCTCCCCAGTGGGCAGTTGTTGTTTTTCTTTTTGGAAGCCAGCAGAGTATTGTAGATTTTGTCTGATGTGTCATTGCTAAATATGTTTTCCCAGTCTGTGGGCCCTCTTACTACTTACTCTCTTGGTGAATTCTTTCAGTGTACACACTTTCAGTATCCCACGTGTCAATTTGTGCCTCCTCTATGTTTGTGTCCTTCCATATGCCCGATAGCCCTGAACCAAAGTTCTCAGATTGGTTCCAATTCCCTCATTGATGGCCCTAAAACTTTGGGGTTTTACCTCAAGGTCTGTGATCCACCTTGAGTTTATTCTTGTGCATGGAGTGAGATAGAGTCTTGCTTCATTTTTTCTGCAGGTAGATATCCATTTTTTTTCTAGCACCACTTGGTGAAGAGGGCATCCGCTTCCCGTTTGATATTTTTTGGCCCTTATCAAAGATCTGTTGTCTGTATGCTGATGATTTTATTTCTGGGTTTTCAGTTCTTTTCCATTGGTCTGAGTATATATCATTGTACCAATACCATGCTGTTTTGACCACTCTGCTGTATAATAGGTGCTAAAGTCAGGTAAAGCAAGCCCTCCCACTGTGTCCTTCTTCTTGAGGAGTTCTTGCTAATTCGGGGCTTCTTCCCTTTCCATATGAAGTCGGTAGTCACTTTTTCCAATTCCTTGAAGAACGATGACCTACCAACTTTCCCAGCGTACTTTCCACCTGTTCCTTTAGGAGTCTTTTTTTTTTTTAATCAAGAATGCCTGGATTTTATTTATTTTAGTTGATTTCTTAAGCTTCCTTTCTTGGGTTTTAAACAACATTTAAAAACCCGTGCTCAAATGTGAACTTCCAGATCAGGGTTGAAGTCCACAGGGTGGGGTGTCAAGCCAGGCTGAAGTCCACAGGGTGGGGTGTCAAGCTAGGCTCCCTTGAGTCTGGAAATGTAACAGAAGTAGAAATTCTAAGCCAGGTAGGTCCAACCAGGTGAAGTCATACCCCATCAGGAGCCTGGGAAGCCCTGGGTCTGCCTCCTGGGATACAAGTGTGATCCCATTAAGTGTGAGGCTCCTGCTGCAGGTGACCCCAGCAGATAACGGTGACCCATTGATGCAGGGCCAAAATGGAATAGTGTTGGGGTCCAATGCCGGGGAAGGTCTGGGCAGTGTGAACCGGTCAGGCCGGGCTCTGAGCCAGGTTGCCTGGACTCCAGCCCTCACAAGCTGTGTGGCCCCAAATCCTCTGTGCCTCGGTGTCACCTTTAAGATGCGGAAACAGCCATCTCTGGTCGGCACTTCTGAGGAACAAGCCCGCTCGTCTGTATCTGGGGCCTGGAGCACATGTTGTGATGAAAGTGCCGGCGATCCTTGCGACTTGAAGCCACTCCCAGGGAATAGACTGAGCAGCCAGTACACGCCGTGGTGATGGCGCAGAGGGTCAAGGAGATTCTAACCTGCAGGCACAATTAGAAATGCAAGTGGGGGAGGCGTGAAGGTGGCCACCCACGATCTGCAGGAAGCTGGCACAGAGCAGCAGCTCCAAGGCTGAGGCTGAGACAGGTGCCTAAGCCCCACCTGCAGCCTGTGCGAAACCGTCTACGGCAGAAGTTCTCAACTGTGACTCTCGTCTCTGAGGGTCAAGCGACCCTTTCACAGGGCTCGTCAGATTCATAACGAGCAAAGTGAAGTTATGAAGTAGCAACGAAAATAATTTTTATGGTTGGGAGGGTCACCACCACATGAGGAACTGTATTCAAGGGTCGCGGCATGAGGAAGGTTGAGAACCACTGGTCTAGGCGGAGAGTCATCCCTTGCTGAAGCCCATGGTTCCGGGGGAGGGGCCTGTGCTATCATTGTGTAGTGATTTCATGTGCGTTTTGCAGACATGGAAGGGACCGCATCAGAGTTCCCATAACTCAGGCACGTAATTCACACACCAATAGACCGAAGGGCCAAGCCTGCGCAGTGCTGGTGTGGGCTTGGTGCACTCAGGGCTTCCCAGACCCTGGAGCTGGGTGACTAACTGCTCAGCTCTGCCTGGTCACTAACAGCCAACTCCTCTGGCCACCTGTGGCGCTTCACATGGCGATTTAGGGTCCGGGCCTCAGTCAGAAACCACACTCGGAGCATGTGCCTGGGTGGTGGTTGTAAAGAGGACCTGGGGCCTCTCGGGGCTCCTCGGGCTCTATGGAAGTCTGTCCATCTCAGAATAGCTGTGGCCTTTCCTCCCAGAGTGCCATTTTAAGTCCTGCTTTGGCAGATTTCTCTGGGAAACCCAAAATGTGCCTAGGAAGCAGGCCGCAAGCATGTGTTTTATTTTCTTAGCTGGACCGGTATGTGCCTGCCCCCGGGGTCAGCCTTTGAGCCAGGACTGAGCCCCAGGGACACTGGAGGCTCGCCAAGTTTCGGAACCTGCCCTGAGCTGGGTTTTGACCTTCTTTGCGGATCCTGGGTGGGAATCGAGCTGATGATTTGGTGAACTTCCCGTGGCCATTGAGTTTCCTCCGTCCCCCTCCCACTTAGCTCTCACTGCAAACACCTGCACTCCCCTGCCACTCCTGGAGGCCCAGGCCCTGACCTCCGCTGAGCCAGCATTGTGGCGCCCACACCTGCACTGTGATGACCAGGACAGAACCAGAGGGACCTCACTCGGAGACACCGGTGTGCACAGAAAGCTCCCACTGGCACCGCGCTTTCTGTGATCCAGACACGCGGCCACAAGTTCACGCTCCGTGGGGAGGGCTGGGAGGAGGCCTTTCTCCAGAGCTCAGAGGCAGCCCTGGCCAACAGGGGGAAGCCCAGAGGTGGGATAGGCTTGTTGGCGGTAAGCCCCAAGGCAGCAGTGGGGGGGCCCTGGAGGGAGGGTGGGCGAAGGGTGTCAAGAGAAAGGTCTGAGAGGAAATGGACTCCCGAGTCCTCTGGTCCAGAGGACCGGTGCTCCAGCTGCTCTGCGGGCAGGGGACAAGAGCCCTTAGGCAAGAAATGAGAGGGGCAGGGACTTGGCAGGTGGTGTTGTTGGGACCTCTTCAGGGTGCTAGAAAGCGGACACACCTGATTGCCATCAAGCCTGACCCCTCTCATGTGGTCAGCTGTGGAAAGCACACCTTCCAAGGATGGGGGAGCCCGTTGCCACGGGTGGCTTCTGACTCAGGGTGATCCTGTGTTAAAGCAGAGCTTCTCCTACCTACAGAGATTTTGGTTGGCTGAGTGGAAGTGGACGGGCAGGGCTGCTTCCACGGAGTCTCTGTGTGGATTGGAGCCACCAGCCTCCAGGTTAGCATCCCACTACAAACCACGGGCTCCACAAAGCTCCCACTGCCTGGCTGCTGTCTATATGCCTCCTAGGCCTGAGTTGCCTGAGGACTCTGGACGTGACCAGAGCCAGGGCAGATTTGAATATCAGCCGGATCAGAATATGTGCAGAATATTGCTTGCTTGGGCAAAGCTCCCATTGTTCTAATTGTCAGGTGTCAACTACTCAGCTCGGACTCCTAGCGAAACACTGCCCTGTCCTGCCCCGGCCCCCAACTGGTCATGTTTGAGCCCACGGTTGCAGCCACTGTGTCCATCCTACTTGTTGGGGGCCTTACTCTTTTCCGCTGCCCCTCCACTTCCCCACGCACGATGTGCTCTTACAGGGACTGGACTCTCCTGACAACGTGTCTAGAGAATGTGAGATGAAGTCTCGCCGTTCTTGCCCCTTCTGGCTGTACTGTCCTTCTCCCAAGACAGTTTCTTCTTTGGCAATCCGTGGTACTTTCGATATTCTTTGCCAGCACGTCATTCAAATGCGTGGGCTGTTCCCTAGTCTTCCTTATTCAGTGGCCAACTTTCACCTGCATGATTTCAGTGAAAATAGCACAGCTTTGTTGGGCTCACCTTAGTCTGCCCACGACCCCTTGCTCTGCGACACTTTCCAGGGGTCTGGAAATGTGTCCTCCCACAGCTTGGCAGCAGCTTCCACGAGCACTCCGTGTGGCTACAGCATGGCGAAATCCTTGACAACTTTAATCTTTGCGGCATTTATCATAATGTTAATTATTGGCCCAGGTGTGAGGTTTGAGTCTTTTTTCCCCCCTTAGTTTCTGTGTTTTCTTTACATTGAGTTGCCATCCACACTGGAGGCTGCAATCCTTGATCTTCAACAGCAAGAGCTTCAAGTCCTCCTCACCTTCAGCAAGCACGGTTGTGTCATCTCCATAACAAAGGTTGTTAATAAGCCTTCCTCCAATCCTGATACCATAATTTTAAAAATCATTTTATTGGGAGCTCTTACAGATAAAAGTCGATAAATCAATTGTATCAAGCAAACTTGTACATATGTTACCATCATCATTTTCAAAGCATTGTCTTTCTACTTGAGCCCTTTGATATCAGCTCTTTTTTCCTACCCTCCCACGCTCATGAACCCTTCATAAATTTATATATATTCATATCTTACACCGACTGCTGTATCCCTTCACCCACATTTCTGTTATTCGATCCCCTTGAGGGGGTTATACATCCATCCATCGCTATAATTTCCCTTCTCCCCTCCCCACATCTCCCCGTACCCTTATAGTATCGTTACTCAGTGGTTTACCTGTCTTGGAATCTGTATGTCAAAAGCACCTATCTGTACCAATGTACATATTCTGGTCCAGCGGGATTTGTGAGGTAAAACTAGGGTCATGACAGTGGGGGGAAGGAAGCATTAAAGACCTAGAGTATTTGCAGATACTACATTCTTCTTGATCTCACCCAGCTTCTCAGATGACTTGCTCAGCATACAGACTGAATATGATTGGTGAGAGGATACACCCCTGATGCACACCTTTCCTGATTTGAAACTGTGCAGCATCTCCTGGTTTTGCTCACACAGCTGCCTCTTTATCCATTTCCAAGGTTCCTTTTGAGCACAATGCAGTGTTGTGGAATTCCCATTCTTCTCAAGGCTATCCATAGTTTGTTATGGTGCTCAGTCAAACGCCTTGGCACAGTCTATAAAACACAAGTAAACATTGTTCTGGTATTCTCTGCTCTCAGCTGAGCTCCATCTCACGTCAGCAGGGATGTCCCTTGTTCCATGTCCTCTTCTCAATCCAGCCTGACCCGCTTGCAGCTGACTGACAATGTACTACTGAAATCCTTCTTGGATGATCTTCAGCACAATTTTACTTGCATGTGTTATCAGTGCTAGTCTACAATTTGAGCATTCTGTTGGGTGGCCTTTCTTTGGAATGGATACAAATATGGATCTCACCCCGTCAATTGGACAAGTAACCGTCTTCCAAATTTCTTGGCATAGATGAATTAGTGCTTCCAGTGCTTCATCAATCTATTGAAACATTCCATCGATATTCCATCAAGTTCTGAAGCCTGGTTTTTGACTAATTGCTTTCAGTGCAGCTTGGACTTCTTCCTTCAGTACTATTATTGTTTCTTGGTCATATCCGACCTTGTGAAATGGTTGAACTGGCCGACTGGTTCTTTTTGGTACAGTGACTGTATTCTTTCCATCTTCTTTTGATGCTGCCTGCATTGTTCAGCATTTTGCCCTTAGAATCATCCCATATTGCAACTAGAGGCTTGAGTTTTTTTTCTTTCCGTTTCAGATGTGCTGAGTGTGTTCTTCCTTTTTGGTTTTCTAACTCTAGGTCTTTGCACACTTCATTTTATAGTACTTACTATGTCTTCTCCAGCTGCCCTTTGAAGTTTTCTGTTCAGCTGTTTGACTTCATCCTTTCTTCGTGTCTTAGCTACTCTACAATTAGAGTAAATTTCGGAGTCCCTTCTGACACTATGATCTCTTCTTCCTTTTCAATGGCCTTTTGCTTTCTTTGTGAAGGATGTTCTCGATGCCCTCCCACGGCTCATCGGGTCGTCTGTCATTAGCGTTCATGCAGCAGATCTGTCCTTGAGATGTTCTCAGCATTTGGGTGGGATAAACTCAAGGTCATCTTTTGGCTCTCATGGACTTGCTTTAATTTTCTTCACCTTCAACCTGAACGCACACATATTTCATGGGTGGTCTGTTCCACAGTCAGCCTCTGGTTTTGTGTTAGCTGCCAACATTGAGCTTCTTCGTCTCTTCCCACAGTTGTAGTCAATTCGATTTCTGGAGAATTCCATGTGCTGTTGATAAAAGGTATTTGCGATGAAGTCTTCGTAGGTCTTGCTAAATTCTATCATTCGATCTCCAGCTTCATTTCTGTCACCAAGGCCACATTTCCCTACTACTATTCCTTCTTCGTTGTTTCCAACTTTTGTATTCCAATCACCAATAATTATCAGTGTGTCTTGATTGCATGTTTGGTCAATTTCAGACTGAAGACATTGGTAGAATACTTGTTCCTTATCACTAGTTTTGGTAGTTGGTGCAAATTTGAATAACAGTTGTATTGATTGAATTTCCTTGTATTGGGATATATATAATCCTATCACAGGGAGCACTGTACTTCAAAATCGATCTTAAGATGCCTTTTCTATGCCTTTCTATGTTTTTCCCAGCATAGTAAACTATATGATTCTCTGATTCAAAATGGCCCAAACTAGTCAGCTCACTAATGGGTGCTGCCCTGGTGGTACAATGGTTACGCACTGGGCTGCTAACCGCAAGCTCAGCAGTTTGAAACCACCAGGTGCTCCCAGGGAGACGGTGAGGCTTTCCACCCACAGCTGTGGGAACCCCTGGGGAACAATGGTCCCCTGCCTGCGGGGTTGCTCTGGGTTGGAACCAGCTTGATGGCAGGGAGTTTCTCTGGCGCTGGCCCTGCCCACAGGCTCAGCAGGGCCAATGTCTGCCACAGGCCTGGGAGCAGAGGGGAGGGGCCGAGGGGCTCTCAGGTTAAGCTGCAGGTTTGGCCTGCACTCTTAGCCATAATGGGAGGGGGGTGGGTTCAATTTGTGACTTGAAAAGAATCAGTCAGAGCATGAATATTTTCATGAGTCATCAGTTTTGGGGAAATTCCATTCTTTCTTCATTAGGGCTTTTTGTTTTTCACCCAGTGAAGAAGTCAGCATTATCATCCTTACGTTTTTAATAAGGTTTTAATTTAAGGATTCCCAAGGAAACCAGATTTTTTTAAGCGTAGGGTGGGGAACACTGTTGCTCCCTCCCCCTGCTTCACCAGCCCCATGGATGATCCATTCGTCCCATCTGGCTGAGGGGGCTGGGCACACACTGGGCCTCTGATGGGGACTGGAACCTCCGTGGCCAAGCCACAGAGATGCAGGTCCTGGTTTACCCCCGAGAAGCCATCATGGTGCCATACAGCCAGGACCTAGCACTGGTTTCTGGCTCCTGCCTCTGCCCCCAGGCAGGCTGCACCTTTCAGCCAGAAGCACCCAGCCCGCCGCCACCTGGGCAGGGAGCGCCACCTCCTTCCCATGGGCTTCCCAAGGGGTCCTGGGGTGGCAGTTGCAGGTTTGGAGGGAGGGGATCTCAGGGAGACACTCAGCCCCTCTGCCTGAGGGCTGGGCCCCCAGCCACAGCCATGCATATGATGGGGTGCCCCCTGCGCCTCACAGGGAGCCTCCAATGCCCCCTGGCCTGAGTGACTCTCCACGTGGACTGCCTGGAAACACGGTCTGAAGAGTGTGTGGCCAAGGCCACAGCCAAGGCACATTTTGTTCTCAGTGTGGTAGGACCTTGTTCAGTTCAGTTAGGGTCTTGAGTTCAGGAAACATTGGCTGGTTCGCAGAAAGCCAGTGGAGAAGGCCTGCGAGCAGTGAGTGACACTCGTACACAGGCTCCGCCTTTCTTGTCGGGTGGATCTCTGGCTTCAGCAGGCCAACCAGGCTCCTGACAGCGTGCCTCCCGGGAGTGCCCCAATGGAAAAGGCGGCAGATCCCAAGAGTAACTCCTGGGGGAAGGGTGTCCCGTGGCATGGCAGTTCTGCTGTCCCAGGTCTGTGGACTCCGTCCCACCACCACCACCCCTCCTCATCCTTCCTCTGTCAGGCTGAAGGTGGCATAAACGCAGCCATGTGCACAGGCACCTCCAGCCAGCTCCAGCCCATGCCCACCTGCTCCGGGCCACACGATGCAGCAGCACATGCCCTGCCTCTCCACAGCCATCCCCAAGGCTGCTGACACCCAGCAGTCCCCTCCCCCATGGGAGCAGGGTGACCAGGGCTGAGCCACCCTGTGAAGGACAAGCTCAGGGATGAGCAGGGCTGCCAGGGTCACTGAGGTCCGGCAGACCGAAAGGAACCGTGTGGGGAATAAGGGGCAGCAGGAGCCAGAGGTTGGACTCATGAAAGGGGCACACCCAGCTGGAAGTCCAAAATAGGCAGTTCAACACCACCGCCCCCCCCCCCTCCTGCCACCCATCCCTCCTCAGCAGACAGACCTGGCAACCTGCTACAGAAAGACCACAGCCCTGAGTGCTTCTCGGCAGCCCTACTCTGCACACAGGGAGTTGCTCACCAGGAGCCGACTAGACTTAATGGACGGTGCCAAGTGGTGGTCTCGTGGCTCAGGGCGTTTCCACTCTCATCCAGCACTCTGGGCAAGCCTTGGTCTATTGACCAGCAGTGCAAACCCAGCGGCCACTCCTCAGGAGAAGGACCCAACTGCCTGCTCCCTTAGAGGTGCCCTCTTGCGGGCTAGCTGTGCACGTGAATAGCGCTGGGGCAGTGGGTTTGGTCCGGGCTGCAGGAACAAGGGCACCCTGGGGCATGTGGGAAGGAGGGCCAGCTTCTCCTGGGTCACGGCTCCCAGCTGCTGAAGCCTGGGGGGCCTCAGGCAGGGTGCGGTGCACCCACCACGGGCAGCAGCTGGGAGGCCGGGGCTCACCTGTGTCCTGTGCTCTCTCCACAGCAGCTGACACTCGTGGCCGAGAACCTGAAGGAGGAAGCCAGCGACCGTGGGAAAGAGCAGGCGCCCTGAGCCCACTGCCTGTCCATCCAAAGCCTCAGCCTGC
Source organism: Echinops telfairi (assembly GCF_000313985.2). Lineage (NCBI taxonomy): Eukaryota > Metazoa > Chordata > Mammalia > Afrosoricida > Tenrecidae > Echinops > Echinops telfairi. Next base: position 17,261,086 of record NW_022108124.1, on the reverse strand, counting down.
TCCAGCTGCCCCTCGTGCTCCGGCCACAAGGGGCAGGGGGCACCGTGACTCAGACCCACCACTCGAGGGCCACCCAGTCCACAGCTTCCCCACCCTCCACCCACCCCTCCTACTCCCCCACCCTCCGACTGCCCAGGCCACACTGCCCCTGGATCCCCTCTCCACGTTGCCCCTCAATGGGGCCACTTGCTGCCCGCGCCAAGAACCAGGCCAGCGGAGCGGCTGGGGCAGTGGGCCATGGGTGACCTGGGGCTGCCCTCACACCCTCTCCTGGCTCACCTGGCAGTGTGCTCACAGCTGCTTCATCAGCGAACACCAGTAACCTCGCGATTAAAGGCAACGTGCCCCTCTGATCCCGCTGCCCTCTCTGCTCTGAACCAGCCTGGGGTCTGGTGGCAAGCGGGGAGGACACAGAGAAGCCACCTGCAAAGCCTGCCCAGGCTGATCGGGAGGGTGTGCTGCTGGGACCAGCCCCAGAGGGGCCACCATAGAGCCAGCAGGCAGCCTAACCAGGTGCCACCTGAGCTGTGCCCACGGGCGCGGCCCTGCAGGCACATGCCTGCTACTCTGATTGTGCGCTCCCTGTCTCCAGCCCCCTGACAACCTGAGGCTCCGATGGTGCGACCCTCGGGCCCCAACATCCCCGGGCCAGTGAGCAGGACAGGCCCCTGGGGGTGGGGGTAGCTGCAGATGCCCCACTCAGAGGGCCGTGGGGACAGGAAGGGCCGCTGCTGCCCCATCCATCGTCAGCACCTCAGCTCCCTCCCTCGCAGCCGGCCAGCCGGCCCAGCTGCACATGTTCTGTACATCCTCGCTGCCGGTCTCCCCTGCCACCATGCCGTGGTTTGCGTGGGCCCGTGGGCCCTGGGGATGGCAGGGCGGTGCTCTCTGCTGTCCCTCAGTCCCAGCGTGTCCACATGCACACATCAATACACACATGCTCATGCCCACGCACGCAGGCCCCTCCGCAGCGGGGCTGGTGTTGCCCTGAGCTGCCTAGATAGAGGTGCTCCGGGCAGTCACCCCCTTGCAGTGGAGTGTGGGCCTGATGCTCTCCAGGACGTGCTGGCCATGTCAGCTCCCCACCCCCGTGTGAGCCGGTGCCCTGAGCCCTGCAAGGTCTTCATCCCACCCCAGCCTGGAGCTGTCTGCTTACGACCCGGTGGGTGTTGGGGGTGGGGGATCCTCAGCCCTCAGGGACCCGTGGGCTGTGAGGCAGTGGGTAGGGTGCCCTGAATTGGAGCGGTCAGGGTCCCCCCCCAGGCCCACCCCCCAGTGAGGCCGGCGCCGACCCTGGCTCCTCTGCGGCCCTTCCCAGGATCCCCCGTCGGCCTCCCCTCCGGGTCTCCTCTGGCAGCAACATGCTCTGCCAAGCCCCGCCCATCACTGCCAGGGCACGGGGGTGGGGGGGCCGGCGGGCACCCCGACACAGACCCCGCCTCCGCTTCCTCCCCGGGCCACACTGCTTGTGCGCATCTGTGGGTGATGGGGGGAATGAGCCAGGAGGTTGTCTCCTCGGGAGGAAGGGGGACAGAGCTGGGGGGCACAGAAACCTGCTCAGCTCACAGCCGTCAGCCAGGCGAAGACCTTCACGCCTTCTATGGTGTGTGTGCCCCATGGAGTCATTCCTTCTGCCAACCCCGTGGCTCCGCCCTCCCCATGCCTTCCCTCTTAATGGACAGCCAAGGTGTCCAGGGCCAAACTTGGGTTCCTTTGCCGCCGCCAGCATCCTGCAAGTGGGAGCAGACAGCGTGCACCCCTCTGACTGGCCGCACCCCACATCACGCTCCCCCGGGTCCTCGCTGACCGGGAGCCCACCCGAGCTCCCTTTCAGGGTGCGGTGGGGTGGGGTGGAGTGTAGGAGCCACGCTGCGCCATCTCCAAGTTTTGTCGGCTCTGCTCACTGAGGAAGACACGGAGGCTGCCGCCGCCTCAACCCCCCCCTCCACCCCCCCACCCCGAACACAGCCCCATGGGCGTGGCGCACCCCTCCAGCAAGAACCCCACCCCCACCACCCCACTGTGCTCAACCTGCCCTGTAGCCTCTGAGACTCTTCCTGGCCGCAGACCCATCACCAGCGCTGTGCCCTGCCGGCCCGGGAGCAGAGGGCTCCTTGGGAAGATGCCCCCGAGCACCCACCCTCAAGAGGATGTTCTTACTAGGGTTACCCCATTTCCAGATGCCCCTAAGGGCTCTCGCTGGGTTTAAACACACTTCGGAGTAGTCCAGCCCACCTGCCCCAACCGATAAGGGGTCAGAGGCCCCACCTGCCATCACCAGATAGGGGGCATCCACACAGCAGCCTCTGTGGTGGGTCAGAAAAGGGATGTAAATGGCACAGAGCTGGTCCCAGGGCAGCTGTGCCCCGATAGCTGGCCAGAGACCCGATCTGAGAAGGCTGCAGCGACACGGGTCCAAGACCCCCTTCCTCAGAGGACTAGCGTGAGCAGGGAAGAACCAGTGGCCTACAGAAGCCCCTCGCTGCTGCTGTGGGTGGGGGCGGGGGTGGAGCTGTGCCCGGCAGGCCGTGGGAAAGGAACCTTGGCTAACAGCAGTGGCCCCGGGCCCCGAGGGAGTGTGTGCTGGGCCTGCCGGGAAGGCTCCCAGTGGGCGACGTGCTCAGCGGCAGATGCACGCCTGGCTGGGGA
>NW_022108124.1:17250278-17258337 GCF_000313985.2 Echinops telfairi | reverse complement strand
GGGGGGGGGGGGTTGACTCCCTGGGCAAGGGCTGCTTCTCAGTCTTGCTGAGCCGACTGCATAGTCTAAAGCCGGCAGACCGGGAAACACAGTAGAGCCACCACCACCGCCCCTCCCCACCATCAGCCCTGTGATGCCCAGCTGGTCTCTCTGCCTTACCTTGGCAGCAGCCCATGGCTGCAAACTTGACTCCGTGAGTCCAGCCACTTCCCTCTTCTTCCACACGTGCGCACACACAACTGGCAGGCAGTGCAGTTGTGTGACTGGGATCAGGAAAGTGAACAGGTTACAAGTCAGTATCAGAAACATGAAGGATACAATGCTTTTAACCACGGTGCTGCTGCTCAATCGTGCTGGCAGGCACCTCTCCCTGATCCTCAGGCTCTCAGCCACAGAGCCCTTGTCTGCCCCGCCCTGCAGTGTTACTGAGCACTGCCAGTGCCGAAGGCACTTAGCTGTCCTGGCTCTGTGGGCTGAGGTGCCTACTGCTCTGTCGCATGGTCTCTGCTGCCACCATTGCTGCTACTTCTGGCTGAGCATGGCCCCTGCTGCTGCTGGCCACGAGATTCTCTGTTCCTGCGTCTGAGACACCTCACTCTATAGTTAGTGGAATGGCAAAGTTGACCAATACCTTATTTGCATGCTCCTACCCAGTCATTTAGTGTGGGTTACAAGACTGGCTAAAGAACCAACGCCAATTCATTTCACGTCAACACAACCCACATGAAATGACATATCAAGCAATAGGTCGCAGACCCAGCCTGACTGCTGGGCAGTCCCCATGCCTTGGAATAGTCATGAACTCTGTGGTGGGAGAGGTGCAGATGGGCCTGAGAAGCTACAAAGGTACTGTGGTCAACGGCACCAGATGCTGCCCCAAGATCCAGGAGAATGGGAGAAAATTCTAGAAGTAGGTCCTTGTGCAGGCCTCTCTGAGAAGGGTCAAGAATGTAGTAACATAGGCCAAGGCTCACCAAGGGATTGTGGTAGCAATTGTACAATTCTACTTGAAGTGATTGAAATATGGAATGATAGGGTCTATGTATTAAATCGTTAACTAATAATAATAAACAAGAGAGAGAAAAGGGAATTAGGGGTCTGGAAGGTCATTTCCCTCCCCTCCCCACTGACCTATCTTCCACCACGAGTCCCTAGGCAGAAGGGGCCCTGAGTGTCCACCTCTTAAAGGCACAACGTAAGTGCCCCAAAGCCCAAGAGTGGTATGTTCTTTGGGTAGATTCCCACAGCATGGGGTGGGTAGGGCAGGAGGGCAACTGAGGCTCAGAAGCCAGAGACCTCCAAGGACATTCCTGGCCGGACCCCAGAGCTCACTCCTCGGGTGCCCATTAGAATGGGGAGGGGACAGTGACTGATGTTCTCCTGACCTGACCTTTCACCTGTCAGTCCCAGAGGGCTGGGCAAAGCCTTGTGAAGGAGTATGATTACAGGGCTCTACTTTAAACTTTACAAGGTGAGTCAAAAATATTGCCACCAGATCATAAGACCCTTTAGTACACAAAAATAGCAAGCTGTGACGCTATTGCCTCTCCACACCTGCCATCACCAGCACTTCCCTTGGAGAACTCTGTGCTCGCCCACCCACACATCAAAAGGGCAGTTTGGGCAATAAACCGGGCTCCGTTTCCACATGGTGGGGGCTTTTGGAAACCAAAAACCAGTCTGAAGGGGCAAGCTCTGAGCTCCAGGGCGGCTGGGGTAAGTTTCCCCAACAAAATTCTGGTGGGACAGCCCTCACCATCCTCGAAGGTGGACCAGAGGGGGTTGTCCTGCAGGGGCAAACTCCCCATCACCACTTTACCTGGCCTCTTTCTCACAAGGGCTGTTGTCTTCCACTAAAAAAAAAAATCTCCCTAATAAACTCTTGGAACTCCATGAAACCAAACTGATAGAACTAAAAGGAGAAATAGATGCATCTGCAATTCCAGCTCTAGATTCCAATACTCCTCTCACCAACTGGTGCGGGGGCAAAGTCAGTGGGTCTAAGGAAGACCTGCACAGCCCCGCCGCCCAACTCCACTGGACTGACTTGTACATCACGCCCCACCAGCAACAGGGCTCGTCTGCCGCTCGCCGAGCATTCGCCGAGAGAGGCCAGATGCTGGGCCGGAAACAGCGTTTCAAGGCGTGTGAGATTTCAGCACACAAAGCACCTTCTCTGACCCAAACGGAATTAAACTAGAATTAGAAACAGACATGCGGGTTATCAGCAAACATTCAGAAAGGAAACTCTTTGCAAACATGACGACTTCGGCTTTCCCAGATCAGTCGCGGCGCTACATGGAGAACAGTGGGGGACAGAAAGAGCAACTGCGGGGCGCCTGGTGGGAGGCCTTGGCAGCTGTTCCAATGAGTGATGGTGCCACGGGCAGGGCCCTCCGTGCTGAACGGCCGTGAGTGTGCCGATGGCCGGGGTGTTGGGCTAAGAGTGAGGGATCACACCCACATTGGAGACTTGCGTAAAACCAGTTTGGCGTTGTCCCCGACTGAGATGGGCACCGAGGCTAGGTGTGAGTGGAGGGGAAAGACGGGGTTTGTTTAAATCACTGACATGCCTATTACTTCTCTACTCCATCCAAGTAGATGGAAGCTGAACGCGTCGTTGGAGTCTGTTCTGGGAGAAAATGTGAGCCTCGTGTACGGTGGGGTTCCCTCACCATGGGGATGTCAGAATGCATGGAGACAGAACTGGGGTCCCAAACCTACCTGTGGGGACTTCTTAGTGGCTGGGAGAGGAGGAACTGAGAGGTTGGAGGACAGGATGGTAGGCCAAGTGGGATCCTGAAAGATGGGAAATTTACAGTCCACTCATCAAATAAGAACATGGGGATTGGTCATGGTCAGTGGCTGGCTGGAAGGGGGAAAACCAAACACCAAACTTACTGCCCTCGAGTGCTCTCCAACTCACAGTGACCCTGGAGGGCAGAGTAGAACTGCCCCTGTGGTTTCCTGAGACTAAATCTTCAGGGCAGTAGGAAGCCTCATCTTTTCTCCTGTTTGCCAACTGCGGACCTCTCGAAGTGGAACCTACTGTCCGTTACCAGGACGTCCATATATATATGTATATATGTACACATATATGTATATATGTACACATGTATGTATATGCATATATAAAATGAAAAAACCCTGTGTTTTGTTTGCCACTGGGAATACCACCACGGAAAAGCAATGACGGAAGATGGCAGGAGAGAATGGCCAAGCCAGTCCTCAGTGCTGCCCGAGAGGTGGGTTCTGGGGTACAAGTGGAGGTAGCCTCAGAATCACACACAAACAGGAAGAATGCCAAGCAAGTGGGCACGGCTGGAGGCAGGAAGACCAGGCGGGAGGTGGGAGCTGGGAGCCGGCGACCTTCTCACTCAGGATCTGGATAGCCAGCTGAGGAAAGTGGGTGACCCTGGGCAGGGGCAGCCCGGGGCCCACCTGAGCTTGGGGGGAAGAGTCGTGGGAGGAGAGTTGGCAATGGGATTTCTTTTAGCTGCCTAGATCTGCAGGTGCAACGCCTGAGGCAGGCTGAGCCTGACCCCAGCGGGGCCTCTACGAAGCACTTTGACAGGAAGAAAGGCGACAAGGGACACCATTTCTATTGCTGAACATCAATGTCTCTTTATTATTTGGATTTCCCCCCTCATTTGTCACATATCTGTCCATGTTTACACAATGAGGAAACACCAGCCAGCATGGGAGGCACTGACTGCATCAGTTGATAATTCCGTACCCTCTGCACACACACGGTTCTTCCTTGGTAGGGGACACCTCTCATTCCGTTCCGTCTCGCGGCTGTCCTTAAGATTGGTGTCAAGATTGTCACATCTTTAAATAGAATTGCCCGAAGTACATAATTATATATATATACACACATACAGAAAAATACAAGACTAACTGCTGCTCCACACTATTTAATTTATACACTACTGCCATGATATGCGACTTCTGAAGACAGGTTCAGGGGTACAAGATACTGTTTAGAGCAGGGAAGTAGTTTGGTCCAAGATTATCGCGCGTGATGGTTATCCGCTCCCTCCGGTTTGGGAGATGACATACAATGACATACGACACATGCACAATCATTCACCGAGGAACAAACGGGGGAGACGCCACGCAAACTAACGTGTGTACCCAGAGGGCCCGCCAACCACACACAACTAGTAAGGCTATCATACAGCTATGCAGCATCAATGGTCAACACTGCTGATCCTAAGTGAGCACCATATATACATCTGAATATAAAAACCCAAACACATACGGGTTAGTGAAAAGGTGCCGTTCCGAGGCTGTACAGAATCACAGGGAAAGTATTTACATGACTTGGAAAACAGCTGCAACAAAGAATTTATTGCCAATGCCCTTTATGAACTCCTCGCCGACCTTTAATACAGATGTTCCGCTCACTCTCCACGTGAACCACACATCTTGTTTCTGGCCCTTGATTAGATCCCTGGCTCCAGGATTGCAAGCGAATAGTTCTATGGCTTCACCCACACGTCTACTCTTGTAGCTTTTCCAATATAAATACACACTGATCTAGAGCTGTAGCTGAGAACATATCTAGCCTAGGTCTGGAAAGTAAAGTAAGTGTTTTTAAGTACAATTCGTTACTTAGTTCGCGTCAGTATGCTGTGAAATTCAGAGTTCTGAGTATAATACAGTCTTCCCAAAGTGAGCAGAGGCGATGCACACTTGCAGGAACCACGGCCGTCTTACGGCAGTTCTTTGGTGCTCTGCCTGCTCCACGTCACGTGACATGACCAGAAGCCACTGGGCCATCACCTCACACCTTACAGCCACGAGCCTCATTAGGTGAGGGTGGGCAGGACCCCCGCTCGCCTGGCCCCGCCGGCCAGGTTCCAGCCACTAGTCGGCCCACCTGCCTAGCACCCACGTCACTAGGCACGCTGAAAAGAACATCTGGCCCCTTTCCAAAATTAGCAATGTGCAACATACTGTGTCCGCGCAAGAGGACATGCCACACAGACGAGGATCTGGTCTCCAGCAGTCTCTGTACAGGAGCAACTGGAAGCAAGTGCTTGGAGAGCGTGTTTGGCAGGAAGGCAACATGAAAAACACTGCCAGCAAAGAAGGAGAGGGAAAAACAGAGCACGCTGTGCGTTTTGTCATTTTTTTGTTTTGTGTTGACCTGGTGAATTTTAATTTGTGTTTGGTTTTTAGATCAGTCCATTTTCACAGCCGAGTCAAAGGATGGGAAATAATGGAAAGACAAAAGGGATAGGTGATTACCAAACGCCTACAAACCGACGCCGGCACCTTTAACCAGCTTCTCAGGGAGGGGCTTTGGCCCTGGTCAGCGTCTGGGTGCAATGGCTGTCCTCCTGCCCCGGTGGTCAGGTGGGAGCCCTGGGGTAGGCCGGGCCCGGCCTGGCCCCACCCCCAGGGGGCGGAGCCCAGAGGCTCGTTCTGGTTTGTTGGACAAACGCACACCTTGGGAGTGGAGGTGGGGCGCCAGCGACCCACTGCATCGCATCGCCAAACAAGATTGTCTGCTTGTCAGTAACTCAGCCTACAAACCTACCATAAGTACTTTCTCTCCCTGACTCACAAAAAGCGAGAAAATCTGCGTTTCTCCGTTAACATGTTCAGAGCCCAAACTTGTTTTCACACTATAGCGTAAGACAAACGGGTATGGGTATGTTCCTTCGAGCGGTCGAATCTCAGTGCAAGCCCGGTGCCCAGGCCCCCGCATGGCCTTATTGCTTTGCCTCTGCCGTGTCCCGCGGCCCAGAGTCTCCGCTCAGAGGGCACCACGGGCAGGAATTTGGATTTTTCACAAGGAAAAAAAAAGGGTTTGGTTTTGTTTTCTCGATTTCTCTCTCTCTCTCTCTGCCTCTCGCTTACTCTCTAGGTTAAGTGCAGAACATAGATTTCTAAGTGCTCCGTTTATATTAGGTTCCAAATATACATTTTAATTTCATCCTGATCATCCACATTAAAATTACAAAAGTAAAAATTACACAATAGACTTTTCGGCTGGAAAAGAAGTGTCTAGCAGCATGCACAAAGACCATGCGTTGTCACGTCATCGGGCAGACAGATGACAAGGTGATAACTAACCGCTCCTAGTGCCCGCTGTGCACGAGTGGGGCTGGAAGGGGCTGGCCGGGCAGCGGGCGTGCACGGTGGCCTCAGATGACGTGGCAGCAGCTGGCCTGGCTAGAGGCGCACAGCAGGCCCTCCTTGGGGCTGCGCTGGATGTTGACAGAGATGGTCTTTTCACACAGAGGTAGCTGAAGCACGTTGTTTTTCAGGTTCTTGCTCTGTATCCGCTCCAGTTGGGTGGTCGGCGCCGACATGTGGTCAGAGAAGAACTTCAGGCTGCCCACGGCGGGGGCCGGCCCCGCACTCCCCGCTGCGCTAATGCACATCTTCCACGAGGACTTCTCCTGCACCTTCACGCTGGAGAAGGCCAGGCCGTTCTGGGCGTCAAGGAAGTACTTGGCGCTGCCCTGGAACTGCGAGCCCAGGCACAGGCTCATGAGTTTCAGGCTCTGGACCAGCTCACCGGCGCTGCGCGGGGCCAGAGCCCCAGGGCCCACCGAACCCATGCTGCGTGAGGCCAGCGGCCCGGGATCTCCGGGGCCGGCGCTGCGCGAGGCCAACTGCACTGGGGCCCCGGGGCCGGCACAGCGGCGCGTGGTGCCCGATGTGTTGGTGGGGTTGCCACCCGAGCCGCTGGAGGGGCTGCCCCCACCGGCGTTGTTCTCGCCAGGGCTGGCCTTGTCCGCCCCGCCGCTGCCCTGGCTGGGCTTGCCCTGGCCCCCGCCATCGCCCTCACTGCCCGGGGGGCCCTCGCTGCTGTCCCGGCGGTGCCACGAGTAGGAGAAGCCGCTGTCCTTATCAAGGCGCCGGCGGCTCTCCGAGTCGTCGTCGCTGGTCTCGGAGCTGCTGCAGCTGGACCCGCGGCCCTGGCTTTTCCTGCGGTGGTAGCGCTTGTGCACGGTGCCCGGGGAAGCGATGTTCATCTTTAACCTGCTCAGCTTGGGTGGCAGATTCTCGTCCATGTCGAACTCATCGTCGGACTCCCCCTCCTCAAAGATCTGGTTGAGCACCGGGGCGCTCTTCCTGGACGTCAGGCGGTTGGTCACGGAAGGCTTCCGGCGCAGAACCACCTGTGTGGACAGGGACACGGGCTTCTTGTCTTCCTCGTCCTCCTCTTCGTCCTCTTCCACGCGGAACAGGCACTTGCGCCCGCTGGCTGTGGGCTTCAAGCTGGCCGGCGGCCCCGAGGACACCACAGGCCCGGCCAGCTCGGGGAGGTCCTCTTTCTTAGCCGGGTCACACAGGCCTTTGCTCCTGTGCCCGTTGAGGACACTGTCCGTAGCCCGGGCGGGAGATTGCGGGACAGTGGCGTGCGACAAAGGGGTGGCCGTAAGGTCATCGTCCAGGTCCTGGGGCACATCGATTTTGGTTGGCCACGATTGCCTGGGTGACAGATGAGAGAGACAGAAGGCATGTGATAATGCACAAAACCAGAGCAGAGCCAAAGGGCGAAAGCCCTCACTTCAACAAACCCAACGCACCCCGTTCAAACCGTGAACCCTTCCGCGAGGACCCTGGACTGGCAGGGTGGCCAGTAGTGCTGGTCCAGTGCACCATGATGGTTGTCTGAAAACTGGGGGGAAGCCCGCCCCGATCCCGAGTGGGTCCTCACATGATAGCTATGGCCCACGCAGAAACCAAACCACACCTGGGTGCCCACTGGCTCATGGAGAAGAACGGCAGGCCGGGCCAGTGCACACAGGGCTGAACGGAAGTACGTTAGCCGGTGTGAAATCTGAGCATCTAAAGAGGCACACGAACATGTGTTTTCTAGGCCCACACACTGGCCTGTTGCTGAGACTGGCTGCGCCCTCCCACATGGACTCGCTCTGCGTGTGGTGGCCAAAGAACGCTGTGTGGCCTCCGCCGACACCGCCACCCTGGGCTTCCCGACGGGCACACCCCACAGGCTGTGCTGAGGCCACAGACTGCAGCAACAGCCACTCCAGTTAGACGTCCGGCTCCGAGGCCTACCCAGGCTTCAATC
>NW_022108124.1:17228351-17250029 GCF_000313985.2 Echinops telfairi | reverse complement strand
CAAGCAGAGGGCACTCATGAGGGAGGGGAGGTGCCCGTGTGGGTCTGCAGCCAATCCGTGCACCCAGGATGAAAACTCCCCGACCAGAAGCAAGGCACAGGGGTCGCAGCCGGGCGCCTGCTGCTCTCCACAGACGCATTCACCGGATCACCAGCGCTGCCTCGGACTGAGCGCGCACCTGCGCCCGCACTGCCTTGGATGATGCGCGCAGTCCTCGCGGCCATGAATCTGCGTCTCTCCCAACATGAGGACAAGGGCAGCAGCCAACAACCGGGCATGCGGCGTCAGCACCGCTCACACTGATGTGGCGAGCTCGAGGCTGTGGTCGCCAGGCTGCGCCTGTCTTCCACCCCGCTCACCAACACAGAGAGGATGGCCCCACGGGCTCGCGGACCCCAGCATCCAACGAAAGGCCGGCTACCTTAGCTGCTAACCCCCCCAGGTTGGACGCTTCATGCTGTGGTCAGATGGGGCGCATGAACGGTCTCAGGGTCTCCTCCCAGGGCTGGTCCTCCACGAGGACGAGAAGCCAGCTCCCTGAGGTCTTCACAAGGCCCTGCAGGCAGTGGCCTGGCCCGCACGCGCCCAAGGGCCTCACCTGGTTGCAGTACCCACAGTCCACATGGCAAACACAGTCGGGTGGACCCCTACTACGATGGTCACATGCCAGTTCTCCAAACATGTTTTGGAGAGGAGTAAAATGACTTAAGAAAAGAAAATCACAACCTGAAGCCAAGAAGCAGTAGCCCCTGAATGCCCACCTTCAACAACTGCCCACAGTATCAAGCAGCCTGCACTCGGAATGAAAACCGAACTCGCCGCCCCAATCGGGCCAGTGCCAACTCAGTGACCGCACAGCACGGGGGATGGCCCGCGAGTTCCAAGACTAACTCTGTACAGGAGTAGGACAAGCCCTGTCTTCTCCTGTGGGGCTTCTGGTGGTTTCGACTGCTGACCTAGCGGTTAGCAAGATCAATGAGTAACCAGGGCACCCACCATGGCTCCTTTGGGGCAAGACCCAGCAGCGTAGTAAGTTCCATTCTGGGGTGAGCTGGTGCCACCACCTGGTGTCCCACCCCCTCTCCACAGTGCTCCAGCCGCCTGCCCTCGGCATTCCCAGGCAGGGGCAGACAACCCTGAAGACGGTTGGAGTGCTAGATGAGGAAGGGCTCTGAAGGCCTGAGCCTTTCTCTCTGACTTCAGACTCCACCAGTTGTGGAGTTGTGAGGCTGCCCATGCTTACACTCATTTCTGCCAGCCACAGTTACTTCTGCTGTGTTCAGCGCAGAACCGAGTCCAGGGACTACGGAACCTCGGGCTAGCCAGTCTGACACTTCCTGCCCTACATCCCCTCACTGCTGCAGGGCCCTGCCTGAGCAAGCAGCCTGCCTCTGACGGCGACACATCTCTGCGCCGTTGATCTGACTGCTGCCGGGAGCCCTCAGCCAGCGCCAGGCTGCAGGGCACAGCAATGCCCCTTCATAATCTCCACATAACTAAGGGGGAGTTTCCCCATCGTCCCTGAGACGGACACTGAAAGCATGAGCGGGCAGTACAGGCTAGATCGGGACGACTTTCATGGACACAGTGAGCAAGCCCCAGGGTGAAACTGCAGCTCCCGAGCCTTCCCAGTGAGACCACTAGCCACAGGCCCTCTGTCCACGGAGCCCAAGAGGGGAAGGAGTCACTTAGTGACAGAGGAGGCACACCACCCCCACCCCAGCCATGCTCACACACACACACACTCACACGGGAAAACCATGTGGGGGATCCCACTCCCCACAGTTAAGAAGCATTAAAACGACATCAGCAGGTCCGCGATTTTAAAAGGCGAAACTTGTGTGTTTTCCTCTCACCTGAACTGGGCTTTGATACTGCTGGGGCTGGCACATCGGGTCTGGGTCTCCTTCTCTTGCTTTTCCCTCAGGATCCTCTCGGCGAGCAGGAAGTAGGTGGCGGTGATGTGGTTGTATCTGTTGGTCTCCAGGGCTCTGCAGAAGACACAGCGACAGCGAACATAAGGCACACTCCACGCCCGGCAGAGCTGGATTTAAACACCAAACCCGACCAAGAAATGCACAAGCAACCCAAATGCAATGACTTGTGAGCTTTAAAATTATACCACAAAACTAGAGGGGGGAAAAGAAAACAAAACCCACTGCTATTAGTTACTTAGGTTACTCTTGGAATTCTGAAAACCTGGATGAAAACATTTGTGCTGGAAAAACCCACCATGCTGGCGGCAGCTGGGCTGGAAGGGGGCTTTGGGTGCATAAGAACAGGTAAGCAGGCATCCCAGGTGCACACCTGCCGGCCGTGCCGTGTGTCAGTGTGGACTTGTGTCATGCTGGCTGACTTGCAGCCCTCAGCAGCACAAAGGGACATGGCATCCATCATGGGACACGAACATGCGCTCAAATGCCAGCATCCACGCAGATCAGAGAATTGGCAAGTCATACTGTGGTTGAGAGCACAGGACAGCCTCTTTGCAGAATAAATCAGCCTGCTCATAAACCCACTTCAAGAGCAATGCCCCCTGAGTACCTCGTCTGGCCAGGCCCACGAGTGCGAAGGACCCCACGTGGCCCGGGGACCCAGGGACCCAAGCGTGGTGCTTTCTGTAGTTAGTGAAAACACTCAGGAGAGGACCCCTAGCGGAGCTCACCTTGTACAGACCGTACAGTGTCAGGGGACAGCCCAGGCTAGGTGCCACCACCAGAGCTCAAGAAAAACACAGGGCTCAGGGCGACTGACCTGACCTGAAACGGCTGCTCAGCAGAGTCCTAGGTAAGGCAGGTGATGTATTTAGGAGGCTTGTCCAGGGTCTTCAAGTCCAAGAACCACCCTCAAAACGAGGAGCTGCTCACACCGAGTAAAGAAGTAAGGACTGGGGCTCCCCAGGGGGCAGCCAGCTTGGCTTGCCCATCTCTGCTTCATCTGGGGCATGTGATCACGCACTGAGGGGCAGCCACACTTAGAGTACCCCCACCCCCCGCCCCTTCCTTTGGGAGATGTAGCTGAATGTGCATTAATTCATTCTCCATGGGACATGGGTTAAGCAGGAAGTGTCCCGTGCCATGAGGCTGTCTGTCTGCTCCCGGACCTCAGGAGGCAGAGGTACTGTGTGACAGGGTGGGAGTCAGACTCAGGTCAAAAGCAGGGGGTTGGTTTTCAGTCTGTAACGCCACTGTGCTCACTGAACACATTAAGTAAGGTAGATGACTGGGTACGTGAAAGGTGGTGCGCACATACGATGGAGAATTAATTACTCAGCCACAAAGAGAAGTGAGGCTCCAGCACAGGCCCTGGAGTGGGCGACCCTGGGAAACGTTCCCGTGAGCGCGGCAGGCAGAAAAGGGCGCATACTGCACAGTCCCACTGACAGAACCCCTCGGGGCAGGCCAACGTGTGGACAGAGACGAGCGGTTCCCGAGGGCCAAGGGACCAAGCTTCTGCTGGGGATGGTGCTGGCTGCCCAGCATGGTGACCATGACTGCTGCCACCGAACTTAAGGGGAGTGAACAAGGCAAATTTTCTGTGTGTGTGTGTGTGTGTGTGTGTGTCTACTTACTACTAGAAAATAAATATAAAACTACCTCAGGGTGACTCAGAAATGCAAAAGTTTTTCCTGTGCATTCCCGAGCCTCTTCCAGTGGCTGGAGCAAGCGAGAGGCATCACAGGAATGCACTGGGAAATAGGTGGAAATCTACTGACGCCAAAGTGAAGAGGTGGGTCGATTTCTGGGGATCTTTTCTTGCCAGTGAATGAAAAGCAGCCTAAAGTCTCATGTCCTTCACACAGATGCCCCTCTCTCGGGGACCAGCCCCTCACACTGGGCTGTTGCATGTGACCCCACCATGCCCAGCCCCACCCCACCCAGGAAGCAGGCCTGTAGGTCCACTCTGGGACTCAGTACCAGGTCTCTCAGCCACACCGAGCAGTTCTCCCAGTAGGAGTCCCTCTTTTGCTGCCCAGAGCCCCACTTTCCCTCATCCTCAGCTGTCTCATGCAGTTGTCCAAGTCCTCTGGTCCTCACTGGTGGGAAGGGTGTGTGCAGCTCACAGCCAGCGCCTCTTACAGAAACTCACTACCATGGAGACAGAGCCAGTGGCTCTTCACGCTGCGGGAGCGGTCATCTCAAAGGTCTGCGGGGACTGGGACCGGGCTTCAGTGTTTTCCACAGGCACTGGTCATCAGTGGGACCCGTGGGCTCCGCAGCCACTCTGTTTAGGCTGCATGCTCCTGTAGCACAAGGTCGCCATGGACAGACGTGGATTTGACTGCCGTCCACCTCACTGACAACCCCCCACGGCCCACCCTGACTAGAGAGCCCGCAGCTGTCCTACGCCCCGTTTCTCCCTGGTCCTGGGGGAGAAGACAGGCGAGTCCAAATGAATGACAAGAAGAGACTCCAATCCCACGCCGGCACTGACAGCCCCCAGGGGCTTACTGGCAGACAGGAAAACCTCTGTGCCACACACTGTGCCGGGCACGTTGGAGCTAAGTACGATCTCACCCCTGCCAACTGGGGAGTCTGGCCACGGTGTGGTGTGCCCCAAGGCCCTGGCTGGGAGAGAACGGCCATCCACGGTGCGGTGTGCCCCAAGGCCCTGGCTGGGAGAGAACGGCCCTCCCAGGAGCCCAAGGCCCGTGAGCCCACGCTAAGGCGCAGGACCTACTCAACAATGGCGTCCCGGTCAGCGATGTCCCCAAGCACCATGCGCTGAATGATGCCGTTGTGCTCCTCTTCCGAGAGATTCTTGTAAGACACCAGAGGGATGTTGTACTTGGTGGCCGGCGAGGGGTCCACGCCCTGGAGCCAGGGGTGGTTCTCGATCTCCTCGAGAGAGGCCCTGCGCTTGGGGTCTCTCTGCAGCATCCGAGTGATCAGGCTAGGAGGAAAGGACACCCACGGTGAAAGCAAGCAGGATGAGTAATGGCGACTCATTTTATTATTTCCCACTCTTACACAATCAATTCAATTAGGATTAATCATTACGTGGTGGGGAGTTCGGGGGGGGGGCTGGTAGAAATAATGAAAATGGGGAGCTATCAAGAGTTGTAAAATAAAAAAAGTCACCACTTCCAGATAAACCGGTTATCTCAAACAGACAAGCACAGCTTGCTATAATCTATAATTAACTCTAGTCGCAAATTAACACCTGTCCTTGAATTAGCTGCTGGCTCAGTGGCATTTCAGAACCAATGGTCAGGAACAAGCCAGGTACAGGGCCCACTGACCCTAATAAAGACAAGTAAAATGTTACACGTTTTCAGGTGTTTTGTTTTTAAGGATGTCATGTTGGCCAAAAGGGGGGAAATTTTTTTTAAAACACTACGCAGCCACTAGAAATAAACAAAGTTGGGGCTTTGAGAGGTGATCCACAAAGCTGGCTTTCCGTCTGATGATTTCTGCTCCTGTTCTGAAAACCACATCGGGTGAAGGGAACTGAATGCAATGCGTCAAGCTACTGAAGATGGGAGCCCAGCTGGAGGGAGGAAGGGAAGAATGGGTGGATAGATGGAGCGAGGGAGGGAGGGATGGACAGTAGACGGATGGATGGAAAGAGTACTTGCTGTTTGGGTTCCTAGCATCAGTGTGAGAAGGGCTGAGACACACAGACGACAACAGTACTGAATATGTTCAAGGTCATGAAGGAGATACATGAAAATACGACTAAGGAACAGAAGCCCATACAACACTGCTCTGTAGTGTTGGAGTGGGGGTGGGGGTGGTGGCTCTAATACACGCCTAACCAGAATTCCAAAAGGAAAGGAAAACCAGAAAGATGTTTTCTTTGAAAAACCAGATAAAGGCTGAACATGATAGTGGGACAAGAGGAAAGTACAAAGAAATAGAGGAAAGAACTAGGAGGCAAAGGGCAGTTATAGAGATCTAAATATAGGCATATACAGGCATAAATATATTTGTATATGACAAGGGGGTAATAGATCTATGTACATATATTTATAGGCTTAGTATTAAGGAAACAGATGAACAGTGGGCCCCGACTCAAAGACTCCCTCAACACAAGAATACTTTGTTCTAACAATTCAGCAGTCTGAGATGCTCACCTTCCTGGGCACAATTCACTGAAGACAACGGGTGCATAAGCAAACGTGATGAAGAAAGCTGATGGTGCCTGGCTATCAAAAGATAGCATCAGAGGTCTTAAAGGCCTAAAAATAAACAAGCGGCTATCTAGCTGAGAAACAACAAAACCCACATGGAAGAAGCACACCAGCCTGTCCCAACTCAATCACTGAGGACAAAGCAGACGCATAAGCAAATGTGGTGAAGAAAGCTGATGGTGCCTGGCTATCAAAAGATATAGCGTCTGGGGTCCTATAGGCTGGAAGATAAACAAGTGGCCTGAGAAACAACAAAGCTCACATGGAAGAAGCACACCAGCCTGTGAGATCACAAGGCACCAAAGGGATCAGGTATCAGGCATCAAAGAACAAAGAAAATCATAGCATTGTGAATGAGGGGGAGGGCGGAGTGGGGACCCAGGGCCCATCTGTGGGCAATTGGACATCCCTTTGCAGAAGGGCCACAGAGAGGAGACGAGCCAGTCAGGGTGCAGTGTAGCAATGATGAAAAATACAATTTTCCTCTAGTTCTTGAATGCTTCCTTCCCCCCACTATGATGATCCCAATTCTACCTTACAAATCCAGCTAGACTGGAGGATGTACACTGGTAGAGGTAAGAACTGGAAACACAGGGAATCCAGGACAGGTGAACCCCTCAGGACCAGTGGTGAGAGAGGCAATACTGGGAGGGTGGAGGGAAGGTGGGGTAGAAAGGGGGAACAGATTACAAGGATCAATATATAACATCCTCACTAGGGGACAGATAGCGGAGAAGTGGGTGATAGTGTAAGATATTACAAAATAATAATAATTTATAAATTATCAACGGTTCATGGGGGAGGGGGAGCAGAAAGGGAGGGAAAAACTGAGGAGCTGATACCAAGGGCTCAAGTAGAAAGCAAATGTTTTGAGAATGATGATGAGGGAAACAAATGTACAAAAGTTGTACAAGCCCCCAATAATATGATTTTTTTTAAAAAGAAAGAAAAACTGATGCATGAAGAGTTTCCAAATTCATCAAAGAATGCAAACCTTGACCCGGGAGCCCTAACATGTTCTAGGCGGGCAGTCGGAGAGAACAGATAGCACTCACACAGGGACAACCATAAGACACAGCTGACTTCGCAGCAGCAACAATGGATGTCAGAAGGGAGCAGAATCGTCTTTTCAAGAGCAAAAGTTTCAACCCAGAATCCTATACCCAGTGAAACTTTCAAGAACACTTATCAGATAATGTCATGTTCAATACAGACTAATACAATCATCACTGACAAATGCTCACCTAGAGAAATTCAAAAGGATCCAACTTTCAGAAGAATGAGATCCAGCTGAGAGGGTTGATATGTAAGAAGGATGAATAAGAAACATTTTTGGCAAACACCTGAGTAAGTCTAAATGATTTTTATCTCTATGAAATAACACTACCTAATTTGTGAAGTAAAAAAAAAATGTTACTAAAATATTGGAGGGGAATTAAAGCTTTGTAAGGATTTTAGGGGTTATTTAGGAAGACGGTAACATTACAGATCAATTCTAGATTTTGCTAAATTAAATACACAAAGATGTCTGTGTAAGTTAAAACAGGAAGATCATGAACATTTTAGGCTAACTTCTGTGTTAGTTGAGGGAAAAAGCAAATGAAGTCAAAGGTAGTTCTCTGAAAAAGATTAATACAATTAACACATTTGGGGCAAGACAGATCAAGGCAAAAAAAAAAAGAAGAAGCAAAAGGACACGTTGTCAATATCGGAACAAAAGGGGCCCACAGATTCCATAGACCTTCAAACTAAGAGGATGTTATAAATACTTGAGGCCGATACGTTGGAAAATGTGGACTAAATGGAATGATCCTTGAACAAACAATACAACTTAGTGAAGTTAGGCACAGGAAAGACTGGAATGGACAAGCAGTGCTGTGGCTGAAAGACAGGCTCTCCAGGACAGAAGCATCATGGGGACCTCTAGGACAAGGGGCACTGCTCCGTTTTTTTGGGAGCTGGATTATAGGTGCCTAAGGTGCTCGGCTTTTTAGATGATGTTTTACACGTTCTTTTGAATGAAGTGTGTCAAAATAAAAGGAAGTACATGAATCCGTTTTAGTTTTTCACTAAGGGGGATGGAGCTACTCCTGGTATTACCAACATCTAACATGCACACAATCTACACCCACAGATGGCTGCCCTGGCTCCTGAGGCAGAGAATAACAAAAACAATAATGACCTAAAAGTAACCACCTTCAGCACAGCAATCTTCTGACTGAGTGTGCCCTATGCACAAAGGCTGAGCTAAGAGCTTTACAATCAGTAGGTAGTCAGGTAGGTTCTACCATTCTCCCATAATTAGTAAATGGCACAGCCAATAGTTGAACCCAGATCATTTGACCTTCAAGTTCTTAACCATTAACCACATAGTTGAAGATGGGGCTCCATTTGGAGAAGAGAATCCCATAGCAACCCTTAGCAGGTGAGGGGGAAAAAAAAATCTCTCTTTAAAATCCTGATCTGAGGCTCAAAACTGTATCAAGACAATCAAATGCCTTCAAGTAGTAGCTATCCTCTCAGCTGACCTCATTAAAAATAGCACTCGCAATGTCAGCCAAAGAAAGACCAAACTTCCACGGTTCCTCTAGTCCATTACTGCATTTCACACTGCAGGTATATAAGGTGACCAGATTGTAACATCGGTAAAGCGGGACACCACTGATAAAACTCACATCCTGGTGAAATAGCCACATGGCAGCTGAAAACCATATACCCTAGCTTGTCGTGCATTCTTTCCAAAAATTGGGACTTTTTAAAAATGCCGTGGGACATAGGAAAAATTGTTAAAAATCGGGACTGTCCCGCCAAAAGCGGGATGTCTGGTCACCTTACATATACCATTAAGTCCCAAATAATCAACTTGAGTAGATATTTGGTTGCTGGCTTCCCACGGCCACGCGCGTAAGCCAAACCTGTGCTCCTAAGTCAACGGGGCGGGGGAGGGAGTAACATGATGCTCTGTAGACTCCAGTGGTGCTGCCACTGACGCAGTTCCCATGGTGACGTCTTCACTTCAAGGGAAGTGGGTGCTGACAAGGCATGTGAAGGGTTTCTTGCTTGCAAGACACTGATTTATTGAACAGACAGACGAACCCACTCTGTACCCTAATATTACATTTCAAATCATATTCTTGCCCACCCGCCCCCCACCCCCGGCTGAACAGCTGTTGGAATCTCACATTGGAACATAAACCCAGATGTGGGAACTTGGCTGTTGAAGTTACCTTGGATTTTCCTGGCACCTTAAACAAAACAGGATTTCTGGGTTCCGTATGAGTGCTTGCGATCTCCGAGGGCTGCTGGTACTTACTCTTTACACTCTTTAGACACGTGGGACGGGACTGTGTATTTGCAATCCATGATCATTGTCAACGTCTCGCTGTCATTGGCTTCTTGAAAGGGCGGCTGCCCGCACACCAACATGAAGAGGATCACTCCCAGACTCCAAATATCTACAGAGCAAAGACAGTGTGAAAACCCGGAGTGCTCTGGAAACCAAAAACACCAAGGGAAGGGAGACAACGAGGCTTGTTATTTTGACTAATCAGAACCCTTCATCTCTCAAAGTAAAAACATCTAGGGAGGAAAACTGAACCCTCCACAGGGCAAGACACCTACCTGCTTCGTTCACTGTGACTCATCAACACTTAAGGCCTAAACAAGTGCAAGACACATGGTGGCACACAGGGAATGGTCAGTAAGTGGACAGTGAAGAGAGTCCATTCATTCATTTACTCAGGGCAAGAATGTCAACTGGAAGCAACCTGTCCAAGCTCTCAGGCCAAGGGGCAGGCAACACACGGCCGCTTTCCCCCTTCTGATGCCCACAGCAATAAAACTAAGATAATCAGAGACAGGGGAGGATTCTGCCAAGGGTGACAATCATATCAGTTCTTCTCCTCAAGTTATAAAACTCGGACCATTTCTGTCGATAAGAACATGAGAGTTCAGAGAAGAGAGAGACACCTGTGCTGCTGGGAGGAAAGGGGCCCCTTGGGGGGGCCTTCTGGGATAGACATTAGGCTGCTAATCTCAAGGTTAGTGGTTCAAACCCACCAGCCACCTGGGGGAGAAAGATGAGGCTTTCTGCTTCAGGAAAGATGGGCAGCCTGGGAAACCATGGGCGTAATTAATTCTACTCCATCCCACAGGGCGGCTATGAGGCAGAATTGACTCGGTGGCGATGGGTTTGATGTATTTGGTTTGGGTTATGTGACAAAAGGCTCGTTATCTATCACCTCAGAGGACAGAACGAGGGCCAAAGCTGTAAGTGACCAGGAGGCCTACTGTGGACACACCCAACAGAGACATTAACACACTAGAGCCAGCTGTCCACAACGAGAATATTAAATCTCCCATCACTGAAGTATCCCAGCAAAGACTGAGCAACCATCCGGTATTCTGCCCCTAGCATTCCCAAACAGGCTGTAAGGCTGGAGTAGTTTGCCCCTGAAGATATTCCTAGTCGTAGCATGAAACAGGAGTTATTGGTGCTGTGAACAGACTGAGCCAGTTTCAACTCACAGTAACCCGATGTACACCACTACAAAACACAATTGGTGCCGTGTTTGAGCCCACTGCAGCCACTGTGCAGGTCCATCTCACTGACGGTCTTCTTTTTTGCCAACCTTCTATTGACTCACACAATACCCCACACCTCCAACTTTTGACCGCCAAATAAAAAGCAAGCCCATCGACCAGAGGCAAAAGTGATGCTATTTTTCAAAGGAAGAAAGGATGGCTCTCTTTGGGAGGAAGTCACAAACCACGCATTCACACCACACATCGAAAACCAAAGGGGTTGATAGCGTACATTTCGTTCAGAAGATCGAGTCAAACAAGCTTTCTAGAACACAAGGGCTTGCAGACAGCAGCTCACCCGGCACTGGCCTCTCCCAGTGAAAACAACATCACGTAGGCTCCATAGGCTTTTCCAAGGGAATGGGCACAGAGTGTCGAGAGATAGCTGTTCCTTGGTCTGAACTGAAGACGAGGGCGATAAAGGCAGCAATCAAGCTGATGATGTGGTGATTTCCGATCCGTACACAGACTTCACCACGGACCCTTCACTGGGAATCAGTGAGGCAGAAGGGGACAGCTACTACAGTGTCTACTAAGGTGTCTACGGAGAGGTTGTCAGGAGCCTAAGGATGATTCCACGTGAACCCTGGAGAAGAACTTCCAACCCCAGTTCTACGACCTTACCAAAACTGCTCACGGGATTTCCTAACGCTGGCTCTCTGCACAATGCAAGTCTCCTGATTCAGATCCCCTGCCCCACTCTGAGCAAGGGACAACTGTCATGAACACTAGTCACCACCAAGCCACCCCACTTCCGGTGACGCCAACTGAGCTCCACAGGGTCTCAGGGGGCGGTTTTCTCTAAGGGGCTGCAATTGCCAGCAGCGCCATCCGGGCGGGTCTGCTCTGGGCTGTGGGGCCTCTCCGAGTCAGAACAGGCTGCACAGCACAGCACAACACCGTCCGCAGTCCACTGGCGGCCACACATGACAGCTCAGTGGCACGATGCCCATGGTCCAAAACGGGACCGTGGAAGTACTTTAAACATACGGAGCAGTAAAATCACCCTAAATCCTTACTTGGTGAAAGAAACTTTGCCTTGTCTGTTAAATTTTAACTTCAGTAACCATCAGGGAGCCCAGCCATTCTTTTCTGGTTCCTTTGCCCTACTTGTTAGGAAATAGCGGAGTTCACTCACTCACGGCCGTCGAGCACATTCTGACTCGGGGCGACTCTCTGGGACAGGGAGTGGGTTTCCAAGGCTGCCACGCTCTATGGGAGTAGCAAGAGTGGTTGGTTTCGAACTGCTGACCCTGTGGTAAGAGCTGATACGTCACCAAGGCTCCCTGTGGTTAGGAGAACACAACACAAACACATGCTCTGGACCAGCTGTTTGCAGTTAGGCCTCAGATCAGGGCTGGGATATGAAAATGGGGAAAAGCTGAGAAACTCTGGACTCCGCTGTATGTCAAGGAGTTTGCCAAGTTAGTCACATGAGTCAACGCATTCTGACCAGAGAACCGTCCAAATGGCACGTGTCCTATTGAGTTATTCCCCGGGACACTTACGGTTCTCCCTTTGTTCGCCTTTGTCTTGGAATCAGTTGCCTCACGTTCCCATTCCTAAGGCCACTGGTCATTAAGCGAACACAAGTGGCACGTACACTTTTAACCCAGTTGTGTGGAACCGTGTGCCCTGCCTTTACACAACAGGCTACGCCCTCCACTCCAGAACACGGGTAGGACCACCCTGTGGGCTTTTCCAGGCCCTTTTCCCAGGGAGGTGACCAGGTCTTTGCTTCCAGGGAGCTGCTGGGGAGTCGAGACCACCATTTGGCCCCTTCCACATTGTAAGCTGTTGCAGGCATGCGGGATGAAGGCAGTACTCAGCACAAAGGAGACATTCAAAGGCAGCTGCAGCCGCCCTGCCCCTGCTTGTCTGGGGCAGGCACTGCTGTAGGCACAGGGAGAAGACACATGGGATTCTTCTGTTTTTAAAGGGTTCCCATTCACTGTGAGGAACAGACAGGAAGTTGGTACAAAGTCAGAAAGCTCAAGGGGCACAGAGCCGTCATCAGGCAAGGTCCCAGACGGGAGGACCCCAGGTGCTTACCCTCGGTGCATCAATGGGTCACCAGGGGACTGACTTATGCTGTGTCCAGGACTGGGGTGGAGCTTACATTAGCGATTGAGAGGAAGTAGCAGAATCAAAGGGCGTGCTAACTGTTCATTTCAGGAAAAGCAAACGCAAAGGGAAGGCTGGTGGTAGTCAGGGCTACGAATACTTGTTCCCAAAGTGACTTATCTAGGCGGCAAAAGAAAGATAAGAAAGGTAACGCTCAGACGAGAAAGGTAGAACCCTCAGTCCTCTTTAAGCCGAGCGTGCAGCCGTGGATCAGGGGAGAAGCTGCAGGCCTGGGAGGTCCCTAAGACACTGCAGCAGAAGCAGGACTACTGCTGCCAGCTGCCGGCCGAGACGCAAGCGCTCTTCCACTCGTGTTCACCAGCGACTGGCATTTGACCCCACACCAATGTAAAAGCAGAGCTTTCTTAAAAAGCAAGGGCTTCTATCCCAAGGGCTCTAGAAGGGACCTTCAAACTTCAATTCGGACTCAGTGACTCTATAGGATAGGGAAGGACTGCCCCTGTGGCTTTCTGAGACTGCAACTGTGTACAGGAGAGGTAGTCTCCTCTTTCTCCAGAGAGGGAAACCTAGAACCTGTGTTTCTGCCCTGTGTACACAGTGAGAACTGCTCATCTGCACTGAATGACCTGGAATGTTTGATGACTGATTCCTTCTTGTCCCAAATAAGACCAATGATGGATTCTAAGAAACACGACTAGAGACGGTTCAGAAAGAAGAAAAACTCTCAAGCCATTTGAATGAACAGAGGGAGGCAGAAAAGGAGAGAATTCGGACAAGATCATGTTTCTCAGTCATTCTCATTAGAAGCCAAGTTTTATTTTTTAAGGGGAAAACATGTTTCCCTTCAAATTAAAAAGGTAAATATGTATATAAACACACACGTGAATGCCATCAGGTCACAGTCATACTTTACAACCTCCCTCTCTCCTGATTATTAGCTCTGAATCCTCTGGAATGCCCCTGGGGGTGGGGGGGAAGGCCTCAAACTCAGTACTGCCCAAATGGAACTTACTGTCTTCTCCCCAAACCTGTTTGTCCTAGTCAGATCGCTAGCTTCTGCCCACCCAATCAAGTCTCAGACATCCCAGGTGCCCCCCTCTTCGGGCCTCTGACTTCCAGGTGGAGTGATTCTGCCAACTGTCACCTGCTGAACACCCTCAAACGCTCCCGCAGCTGGCCCTCCTCCCTCCCACTTGGCTGCCTGGGCTTGGGGGTGCTTTCAGCATCAGCACGGTGGGCTGAGATTCCCGATTTCCTCTGCTGCCTGGAGCTCCTTAAGCATGGGGCATGCCCGGCACCCAGCTGGGGCTGCTCAAAGGCAGTTGGTTGAACGGGGCGAACCTGTAAGTAAAGCTGTGCTGTCGTCAGCCCTGCTGCCCAGTTGGCCACTGACTTCACAGCGATCCACATCCAACATGACACTACAGTGCTCAGTCCTGCACCAGGAACCCCCACCATCAGAGGCAAGGAGACCAAACAAATGCTCTTCCTCATACGTCGTACCCTGGAGCACCCTGACACCTGGTCAGCATCATAGAGCACACGCGGCTCCACCAACAGGTGGGTGGGCCCCGGGCTACACACGGGAGACACACTAACTGGGTCTCTCCACGGAAGGTGGCACGTCTACTCCTGAGCCTCACTGAGCCTCACTGTGGCCAAAGAGGAAGCAGTTACCCTGCAAACTCCTGACCTAGCGGGGGTGGACACAGAGGCAGCTGAAGGTCTTCGGGACCACAGCAGCATGCCCCTCATCTCATCTACACAAGATTAGGGAAAGGGGATTCAGATGTGCCCCAGGAACACACTTGGGCTTTCCCCCAAATTCAAGAAGCCTCATACCAAGCGTTACTGGTCACGTACCATGAGCTTGTTCACACGCCCCTTAACCAGACAGGCAGCAGCAGTCACCTTCCTGACTCGGCACAGCCACTCTGTACAGCGTACCAATGAGCCACACTGAGAGGTTGGGGCTGGGCGATGTCTTTCAGCGTGACCGATGAAGAGTGTGAGCCTGGCTAGTCCCTTAGTCCCGAATTCAACCCCACCACACCTTACTTGTATGATCCTGTCCAAACTGCTTGGCTTGTGAGCCGCAGTTCCTTCTGCAAGGTCAGGACCACCACGGCGTAGTGGTGATTTCTGAGGGTGTGCAGAGCGTGCACGGCTGGCAGTCACAGCCACCACTGGGTACAGCAGCCGTCACTGCACGGTGCTGTCTGCAGAGTACACACCCACCAGTGGCGCCATGGGGGGGAGATCTGACAGGCTGCTCCTGGGAAGATTCCTGCCAAGAAACCCTGTGGGGCAGTTCTCCTATGCCACCCCCACCCCCCAACCTAATGCTACAGAGTCAATCCCAACTCCCTGGACCCTATGGCACGTGGGTCAGTAAAGTGAGGCTCTTTTGGTACATACATGTGGCTCTGGAGTAAAACTGAAAAATGTTAAAGTATATTACTCAGATCATGGTGATTTCATTTGTGCATAAACATATATTTATGGCTTTTGAGTAACTTTTAAATTGTTGTGAGGGGCAGGATGGGCTCTTCCGTCTCAAAAGGTTGCCAGCCCCTGCCCTGGAGGACACAGTAGAATTGGCCCTGTGGGTTTCCGAGACTGGAACGGTTTACAGGAATTGAAAGCCTCCACGGAGCGGCTGGTGGTTTCACACCACAGGCAGACAGTGCAGCTAGCAGGCCAGTCCTGCCCTGTGCCAGCCACACCCCCACCGGGCTCCTGCTCCGTTCCAGGGATCGCTGTTAGTCAGAATCGGCTTGACAGTCCCCCCAGACATGGGACTAGCAGATAAGCCCCTCAGGACCAATAATGAGTAGCGGTACTAGGAGGGGAAGGGGAAGGTGGGGGGGAGGAAGGGGGAACCAATCACAATGATCTACACATAACCCCGTCCCAGGGGGATGAATGAGGGAAGAGTGGGTGAAGGGAGACATCGGTCAGTATAAAACAAGAAAAAATACAATAATTTATAAATTATCATGGGTTCATGAGGGAGAGAGGTAGGGAGAGAGGAGAAGGAGGGGAACAAAATGAGGAGCTGATACCAAGAGCTCAAGTAGAAAGCAAATGTTTTGATAATGATGGCAACTAATGTACAAATGTGCTTGACACAATGGATGGATGTATGGATTGTAATAAGAGCAGTATGAGCCCCCAATAAAATGATTTTTAAAAAAGAAATGGGACTAGCATAGGAAAGCAGAGGGAGCTCCATACTTTTTTATTCAGTATATTTCTGTATCTTTGAATTATCAAGATAATGCAACTACACTTACCCAAAAAAGTAATTAGAAGTCGGCTGTCCATAACAGAATTTTATCACATAAAATTGACTAAATAAGTACAACCGTTTTTAAAGAAATGTAATTTTAAAAGAAAAAAAGGGGGTGTTTTTTTAAGCCTAACCATATTTTTTGCTTCAGTGAGACAATTCCCAAATGGTGGTCTAGGATACTGGGTGCTCCAACTCCTGTGGAGTTACCTCCTGTCAACCTGAGTGAAGGGGTGGAGCCTAGCCTGTCAGTCAAATCACA
The DNA here is from genome assembly GCF_000313985.2 of Echinops telfairi. Lineage (NCBI taxonomy): Eukaryota > Metazoa > Chordata > Mammalia > Afrosoricida > Tenrecidae > Echinops > Echinops telfairi. Next base: position 17,233,673 of record NW_022108124.1, on the reverse strand, counting down.
ACCAATGAGGCCTCTGTGTGCCTTCTCCTAAGGATTCTGAGAACTCCTTTCTTCCTCCCTGGAGGCGGGGGCACATGCTCTGCTTCCCCTTCCTGTTGACAAGCCTTATAGAGTCCTGCTGAGATGCTTCCTCCGCCACTGGATTCACAAGACTTTCCCCCCACTGACCTGCGACCTTCCTACATTTGGCCTTATTACATGGCTGTGTGAGTCTGAAAAGGAATTTATAGATTTGCATTGGACATATGGGCTAATATCGAACTTATGGACTTGATCTGGACTGGGCTGGGATATTTTTTTCAATATACAATTACTCTTTTATATAAAGCTCTCTCATATCTGGATTTGTTTTTCTAATCAACCCGGACTAACAAACCTCCCTTATGGGAAATCATACACCAACTTCTCCAAAGCCTGAGTAGCTAGGAGAATTCTTTTGACAACTTTGAAGCAAATGATTTGCAAAAACTAAGAAAACTCGGTGTTAAACAGTTTCATTAAAAACTTGCAAGTGTCTTATAATAAGAAATGAAAGCAAAAAAGGAGAGGGTCTGGGGTAGAGAGTCTCTGGATAAACTCCAATGTGGCAAACTTTTTACTCTTGGTGCTATCTCAGTGGTCCAATGTCCTGGCCTCAGAGTGGGGCGGGGCAGGACAGGGCAGTCTGGAGCGTTCTGGAACCCATCTCCACCCAGCCAGAACCACCTCTCGTGGCATTTCTAAATCCCTGGTGGCACACAGAAATTAGCTCCAATTCATCCCACTCCAAAATTCCATCTTCAGAAGACCACTACGTTGTGAACTCCAAGTCCCCCCCTGACAAGCCTCTTAGGGCAAGTCGCTAGCTTGTGTCCACGGTTCTTAGCATACTGGCTGCAAAGTCTCAATTGCTCAGCTCTTAGCTCATCTCTATCTGCAGGATCAAGAGACCGTCAGTCTGGCTGGGAACTGCCGGAGAAGAGCTCTGCTGGGGTGGACACACGGGACTAGACACCCGTGATTTCCTTGCGATTTTCCTGGAAGACTGTAACAAAGAGACTTCACAAGTCTAACTTCGATCAAGGATGCAGACATGTTTACACTTATATCAAATCCAAATGTCCAGTTCTAGCCGTCGGGTCAGAGGCAGTGCTTGCTACCAGTCTAGAATGCTGGGTGCCTCACATTGTAAGAGCTGAAGTCTCTACTTGATGTTAGTTTAATAGCGGGTGGGGTGTTCTGATGTTTTATTAACTGGACTTTAAACATGCCAAGCCCGCTGCATTAAGTTGCACTAATGCTAACTTCAGAAGCTACTGTTAGATATCACTGAGACAACTGCGTCCTGTGACAGAGTAGAACTTGCTCAGGTTGTCCTCCCAGCCGTGATCTCTATGGGAACAGATCGTAAGGTCTTCCTGGGTGGGCTCCGAATGCTCAGCACTTAACCTGTTGCACCACCTGGGCTATTAAAACATCTGGTAATGAAAACTAACTGCATCTGTCCAATCGTGGCTAAGTGCTAAAAGAGTTATTTCAAAAGGTTAAAAAAAAAATTCACTGCTATCAAGTCAATTCCGACTCGTAGCGACCGACCTTACCGGACAGAGCAGAACTGCCCCTGCGGGTTTCCCAGACTGTAACTCTTTACGGAGCAGAAAGTCTCACCTTTCTCTCTTGGGGTGGCTGGTGGGTTTGAACCACCAGCTGCTATGGTTAGCAGCCCAACATGCAACCCACTACGCCACCAGGGTCCCTTCTTTCACCCAAAGCGTTGAATGCAATAGGCTGAGCCTTCTCAGCTCAGGGGAGACCTTTCCATGGCCTTCCTCATGGGATGTTTAACCTGACCAAACTGCCCACACACTCTCCACTCGCGGAGAAAGAGAAGGAAGCTCTGTAATGGCACAGTCAGTAATACTAATCTGATATAACCAAATTCAAAATGTCAGCTGTTTCATGTTCGATCTGGTCACTTCTCCACGCACAACCCTTACTGGACATGTGGATTTAAAATGCATATCATGCATCCTCTTACATTCCAAAGGAGCCACACAACAATAACATATATTTCAAGGAACTACAATAAACATACAACGTGGCTGATGCCAGGTAGGATTACAACTTTTATGTTTCTTATGCTAAAGCTTAGCTAGAAAACGCTCACAAATACAACCACATATTTTCCATTTTTAAGGTAACACCTTTTTCAGAGTGCAAAATGGACAATTTCAGTAAAATTCCACCAGCAGCCTATGAAGGGGCCCCCGCACACTCACCAACACCACAGACCACAGGCGATCTAATAAGTGCCTATTAGGTAGGCAAAGATAGATCAGCTTTAACTTAAAGAATAATTATTCCCACCCACCCACCAATTTCTTTTATACAATTTATAGTCAGTCAGTCGCCATGTTTGGTGTGCTTGTCTGTCTGTCCTGACAAATGCCCGATCCTGTGACTCTCACCTTGACTGGAACACAGGACATCCACATTACCTCTGGGCCTCAAACCTTCCCCCGAGACCAGTGCCTGGCAACAAGCCTGCCTCGTGTCCCTGTAGTTTTGATTATAAATGGACCACGCAGTGCCTTTGTAGTCTGGCTCCCCCCACCCCCCCCACTGATGCAGCTGAGATTTGCCCATTATGAATAAGCCAAGAGTGAATTCCTCTAAAATGGTCATGCAGTATGCCACCACACAGATGGCCCTGTTGATCCATGCCAGTCTGGGGCCATTATACATAAAACCACTGTAACGTACAGAGATTTCTGTTTAACCATTTAAGTTTCAGTGTCTCCTGTGTGAACACGTAGGTGTGGGCTGCTGGATTACCTATTTATGGGTAGCTTTATAAGAAACCGCCAAATCCTTTCCCAAAGCGGCTGGGCCATTAGCTATGTGCTCCCACCAAAGTCTCGTAGCAGAGTTCTAGGAGCTTCACATTCTTGTTGGCTATTGGCTCTGTCAGCTTTCAAAAGTTTAGCCACATTTGTTAAGCAAATGTGGTGAAGAAAGCTGACGGTGCCCAGCTATCAAAAGATATAGAGTCTGTGGTCCTATAGGTGGGAAGATAAAACAAGTGTCCATCTGAGAAACAACAAAGTCCACATGGAAGAAGCACACCAGCCTGTGAAATCACAAGGCGGTGAAGGGACCAGGTATCAGGCATCAAAGAACAAAACAAATCATAGCATTGTGAATAAGGGGGAGTGCAGAGTGGGGACCCAGGGCCCATCTGTGGGAAATTGGACATCCCCTTACAGAAGGGCCATGGGGAGGAGACGAGCCAGTCACAGTGCATGGTAGCAATGATGAAACATACAATTTTCCTCTAATTCTTGAATGCTTCCTTCCCCCCACTATCATGATCCCAATTCTACCTTACAAATCAGGGTGGACCGGAGGATGTACACTGTACAGATAGGAACTGGAAACGCAGGGAATCCAGGGCAGATGATCCCTTCAGGACCAGTAGTGAGAGTGGCGACATGGGCAAGGTGGAGGGAAGGTGAGGGAGAAAGGGGGAACAGATTACAAGGATCTATATATAACCTCCTCCCTGGGGGACGGACAGTGGAGAAGCGGGTGAAGGGTGATGTCGGCTGGTGTAAGATTTGACAAAATAATAATAATTTATAAATTATCAAGGGCTCATGGGGGTGGGGGAGGGGGAGGAAGGAAAAAAAAGGAGCTGATACCAAGGGTTCAAGTAGAAAGTATATGTTTTGAGAATAATGAGGGAAATAAATGTACAAACGTGCTTGACACAATGGATGTATGTGTGGATTGTGATAGGAGTTGTACGAGCCCCCAATAAAATGATTTTTTAAAAGTTTAGCCATTCTAATAGGTGTTGATGTCTGTTCTAAAATATTTTATTGGATTTTAGCTGAATGTTGCATATCAAATTGGTTCCCATCTAGCTAGTTTTTAAAAGTTGCTTCATCACTGGTTACATTTTTCACAATGTATCAACATTCTCATTATTTCCATTCTTCGTGCCCCTCCTTAGCTTCTCATCAAGGTAAACGCTGACCATTTAGGAGCATATGGATGGTTAAGTATACCAGCACTGTATTCATAGGCGAGTTGTTTATTTCATAAACGCTGACCATTTAGGAGCATATGGATGGTTAAGTATACCAGCACTGTATTCATAGGCGAGTTGTTTATTTCATAAGCCAGTTTAATCTTTGGGTCAAAGCGGACCACCAGAAGTGGCTTCGGTTCCAAGTTCAAAGGTGACTTAAGCAGAGAGTCTGGGGGCTCCTCTAGTCCCCACTGGTCCAATAAGTCTGGCTTTCTTTTGAGGGACGTGAGTTTTGTTCCACATTTTCCTCCCATTCTCAATGGCACCTTCTACTGCGACCCTGGGCAGAGCCGCCCCGGTGGCAGCCAGGCACCATCTAGTTCCCCTGGGATCTGGCGAGAGGAGGCTGTGATGCCCGGGGGCCATGTGTCTTGTGGGCTCATGTCTTCCTTAAGGCTTTGGTTTTCTTCTCTCCTTGCTTCCGGATGGCAAGAGACCAATAGCTGTATCTCAGAGGGCTGCTTACGACCTTTTAGGACCCCACACACTATGCACTAAACGAGAACGTGGAACATTGACTTTGTGATCTGTGCCAATTGACTGAGCTGCCCCAGGAGACTATGGTCCCAAGGTCTCACACCTAGTAAACCAATCCCATAAGGTGCTGCCGATTTGGTTTTGTATGCACACACATACATCCATACATGAATACATTTGGAGCGCACATAAACACATACAGACAAGGGAGCTTCAACAAATTGTGGAAAACATTCTATCATCTTTTATTACCATTCTTCCAGGAACTTTCTGAAGCTTTCTCCATGCATATACCTGAATATACTACACTTATATATGCAAGCACCTTTTAAAAAACATATACATGCATCTCTCTCCTCATATAACCACATACATTTTATTGCCTGCTATGCTCCAGGATTTCATAGATCAGTTTTTATTTGCATTTCCCTAGTGACTTGTGGTATTGGCCTATTTTCATGCCAGTCACCATATGTGCGTCTTCTTTGGTGAACTGCTTATTCAAATTGTCTGTCCATTTTTGAATCGGATGGCTTTTTAAATGGCTGCTGCCTTTGGAAAGTTCTTTGTATTTTTTCGAGACATGTTTCCTATCACCTATGAGTCAGAAGCCTTTGCTCCCCTCAGCAGCTTCCTCATTTCTACCAAGGACGAGCAGTGACTTATTTCGATCCGTTTGCCTTGCTTCTTGCTCTATGGGTCATGCTTTTAGAGCTGCAACTAAAATACCGTTGCCGCAGCCAAGGGCACAGACTTCACAGTCCCACGGCAGT
>NW_022108124.1:17201281-17226833 GCF_000313985.2 Echinops telfairi | reverse complement strand
GGGTCTGCTCGGCAACGAGGACAAATGATCTGCTAAGAAGATCATTCTTTGCTGATTTGCTTTGCAAATTTGTCTTTCTTCGGCAGACTTGTCTGTCCCCACCCCCAAAAGTAAAGGCTTAAATAGACACCCAAGCAGCTCTGACCCTAACAGGAGTCTGAGTAGATTCCATTTTTCACTTAAACTTCTGTTTTGTATTAAAGATAGCTACTGTCTGGGAGGTTGAAGCTCTCTTTGAAGGCCCAAGAAACCACCAAAATTCACTGCCGTGCAGTCAAGGTTGACTCAGAGTGACCCTATCGGGCAGAGCGGACTGTCCCTGTGAGTTTCCAAGACTGTCACTCTCAACAGGGGTAGAAAACCCTGTCTGTCTCCCTCAGAGCTGGCTGGTGGTTTTGAACTGCCAACCTCACGGCTAGCAGCCCAATGTGTAACCATGACCCCACCAGGGCTCCTTTCAAGAAACAAAACACACATCAAGACTAGGACTGCCATTTGTCTTTTTAATCTAGCATTAAAAATAGGGAACGAAAAGGGTCTTTCTTAGGCGTTAACCTATCCCTAAATACAAGTAGCCTGATGTTCTCCAAGTTAAACTCAACTCAACATGCGTGAGATAAACACGGGAACAGAGGTCACGGGCCTGCTTTTCCTCCCCGCTTTCCCACCACAGCCAACCTGTCAGAGGTCCCCAAGGTCAAATTTCCCAAGTGCACCTGGGATGCTCGACCTCCTGCATGGAGCCAGAGGCACAGAGGAAAAGGCGGCCAGGACCACGGGTCCATGGGCCCAAAGGCAAAGCACCACAGAGCGTCGTGTCAGGCTTTCTGCGGCCTCTCTGCTGGACAGTGAGGCCTGACTGAAGGCTGGCTTTGTGTCTAGGAGCTCATGGGTGCTCTTCCACGTGCCCCTCTCTAAGGTGGGCAGGATTATTATCCGAATTTGGCATCAGGGACCTACAGGCTGTGGAGTGGAAGAGGAAGATATGGGCAAGAGGGTGGAAGGAGATCAAGAGTCCCTGGGGCCTGGGCAGAGCTGGTGGGGCCCTCAGGCAGCACTGGGCCAGGCTGGATGGCCGGATCTGAGGGAGTAACTGGGAAAGCAGGTAGGAAAGGACCGGGAAAGTCTGCCTGGGAGCTCACTGGGCTACTGTGAGAGCTGGCCAACTGTGAATGAAACGGGAGGTCATTAGCATTCTAAGCAGAGAAGTGCCATGGCTAGACTTAAACTTTAAAAGGATCCTGTAAGCACCGTTTGTCTTAGGAGCGATCCCTGCGAGAAGCTGCCACCTCAGTCTGCAGACCCCAAGAATTCTTTGGGCCTCGCTGCTCCTCGCCCGGATCCCAGCTTCCCCTTGGCCAAAGCCCCCCAGGCCTCTCCCCTGGAGCTCTCAGAACACGCACACTAGGGCAGGACACAGGGCTCTTTGACCCGGTTTTCTTTCTTCTGCTCTCTGACAGGCAGACTGGGTCACCAGTTCCTTCCCCGCCTTCTTGGATGAAATGTCTGGAGACCCAGAGCTTCTGAGAAGTCCATGAAGACACAGCTTCTGGCTTTTATTCAACTGTGCACATCTTCCTGTCTCCACAGAGGATTTCAGAAGGAGGAAATACGAAATCTAACAAAAACCTAAGTAACTACACCACGGACAAAAAAACAAAGCAAAACAAAAACCAACTGCTGTTGAGTGGATTCCGACTCACAAGGTTTCCGAAGGTCTAACGCAGTGGTTCTCTGCCTTCCTCATGCCGCCACCCTTTCATACAGTTCCTCATGGTGTGGGGACCCCCAACCATAAAATCATTTTCATTGCTACTTCATCACTGTAATTTTGCTACTGTGATGAACTGTCATGTAAATATCTTATAGGCAAGATGTATTTTCACTGTTACAAATTGAACATAATGAAAAGCATAGTGATTCATCACAAAAACAATATGTAATTATATATTGTGAAATATTTATTTCTAATGACAAATAAATGAAATGTCTGGAAGCATGGTGTAGCATGGGTAACAGTCTTCACCCTGGGTACTCGTAGGTGGGTGTATCTGCACGTGGGCAGACCCACCTGGAGACAAATAGAGAAGCGGTGTCTCAGTTCCTAAAACCATGGGAAATCTGTGTTTTCCGATCATCTTGGCAACCCCTGTGAAAGGGTCGTTCAACCCCCAAAGGGGTTGCCACCCACAGGTTGAGAACCGCTGCTCTAAATCCTTATGTAAGCAGACAACGGGGAGCCTCATCTTTCTCCCTTGGAGCAACTGGTGGGCTTGAACCTGACCTTGCAGCTAGTAGTCCAATGCTTAACCAGCAGTGCCAACAGGGCTGAAAAGGTACTATGAACCTTCTGGGTTAAAAAATACTACTACTAATAATGATCATTTATGATGAACCAGGGTGGTGACCTGAGTTACATGAGGACAGTGGGGGAAGGCCCAGATCAGCGGCCAGGGCTGAGGGTGGGGTGGGGAGACCAGCAGTACAAAGGGAGCAGATAAGACAGTCCTTGGGCTCCTCAGAGGGGAGGGGAGGACAAGGGACCTACGCACAGGGTCCCCGAAGAGCTCTAGGTGGAAGTTCCAGGCCCTGGTCCTGAGGCCACCGCATCAGAGAAAATTCTCAAGAGACCTGAACTTTGGTTTTCCTTTAATTCCTAAGGAACACAGAGTGCAGTAAGCTCAAATCACCAGCATCAAAGGAGACACAAGAAAAGGAAGAAGGGAACATCCTCATCCATTTCTTGGACCCAAGGATGTTTATTGTTTTTCCTAAGGACATTCGAAGGACGTGAGAAGTGAACTGCTGGGAGTCCAGCTCTCTAGGACAGTCTATGGACATTTGGTTCTCGTGGTGTAAGTCAGTGGTGGTCAGGGCTGCGTGTCCATCAGAATCCCGCAGGAGCACTCGGAGACAGGCTTGACACCAGACTCTTGCGGGGTGAGGGGGGACAGGCACTGCGAAGATCTGTCAGAAGTGAGAACGTCCACTTTAAATCCTATCACACCCTTATCACACAGCGGAGTAAACGAGACTTCTCAGAACAGTGTCTGCATCGATTTCAGGTGACCTGAGCTTCGCAACACAGTGCGAAGCTGCAGCAGCAGCACCATGGCCGGAGGCGCGGTGAGGAAGCCTAGTTGAAGACTCAGACATTATTCTCATCAGATGTTTCTGGTATCTCAAACACCGAAAAGCCAAGGGCTGCTCAAGAGTCTTTCTCACAGATTGGAAATTTCACTCATAGTCCACTTGATGAAAAGACCCCAAAGGGTTTTTCTCCAGGTACAGAACCCCTGCGATCTGCGGCTTTCAGGCAAACCAACCAGGGCCTGTGAACCCAGGACTAACCCGGAACAGGGTGCCTTTATTTACAGGTGGTTCACAACAGCTCACTCTTTAATGGTGACACACCGGGAAGCTTAAATGATGACACTTCTTTGTAAAAGGTCTCTTCCAGAGATATGGCGCTGCGCTACAGATGGGCTGCTTTTAGGTCCTTCAGTCCCTTCACGGGGACACAGGTTTGATGTTAACTTTTCAAAAGAACTTACCAAGGTAGGTTTAAAGTAACTCAAACTTACCAAGACTACTTCAAAGAACACCAAAAGTCCTTAGCTGCCCCTCTCACCCAACTCCCTACCACTGAGTCAATGCCATGGGTATTGCCAAGGGTAGAACTGCCCTTGTGAGTTTCTGAAACTATCACCCTTTACAGGAGTAGAAAACCCCATCTTACCCCCACAGAGCGGCTGGTGGTTTCAAACTGCCGACCTTGCAGTTAACAGCCCAATATATGACCATTACGCTACCAAGGCCACTTGTACTATATATACTAGGGGGACTTCCATCATCTTTTCATTCAGTTTTTCCATGAACTCTGTCTTCGGTGTGGTCACTTAAGAGCTTTAGAGGAAGCATTCGACCATGGCATGCTCTTGTGGAGCCCGTTCACCCTCTCAGAGTATTATGACTACAGAGGACAAAGGATGCTGACAGATGTTTCACCATAGAGACCAGGAGCAGAGCAAGGCATAGGCACCAATGCAGCTGCTGCATCCGCTCCTCAACAACTCCTGGCTTGAATATGCTGCATTTCCAAAAGTTGGTATCGCACACAAGTTCTAAGCAGCATCTCAATCAAAGGCCAAGAATGCCTCTGCTTATCAGATTTCCCTGGTCTACTTTTGCACAGGTGGAGGGAATTGATTCTCGTCAGATAGGCATTTTCAAATTCATACTGGGTGTTGGGACGCCCTGCGCCTTTGGTCAAAGGCAAGAGGGACTGAAGATGCTCAAGTACGCAGTGTAGAAACCTGTCGACAGCTTTCCTCACATCGAGAGGCAGCGTGCGGGAGAAAAAGGTAAAGCGCCACTGCTCTACGAGAGAAAAGGACATAAAGGCTTCCAAACAGAAAACCTCCATGCTCTCTGTATTCCATTTTTCCTAGGACAGTTTGAGGCTCCCTTCCGCTCTTCTCTTGGTAGAGATGGACTACAGCATTAAGACCGGCTTTCGTTAGCATGCATCTCAACTCTGCAAGATGCAGCACCGCACTGTCACGCTGACTGGCACCTAGACCATATCGAACCCTATGTCACACCTCAGGAACATGCACACGAGGACACTGGGGTGGGGGTGGGAGGCACGGGATGGGACAGGCAGGTCCTTCATCTAGTTTCCCCCAATGACAGCATCTTGCTTAACACGAAGGCAATATGGAAATTGACCTTGGCACTGGCCACCACCTTTTGACTATGCCATCTTCCAAGGCATGAGCACAGAAAGCTGCCTGTTCACTTAGGTTTCCTTTGGTTACAGGAGTATTTTCTAATTTTCAGCATACGGATCCTAAACATACTTTGTTAACTGCAAACCAAGGGCATCCATTTTCTTTGGAGTGACTGTACACAAACTGTGGATTTAAGTTTGGAGCTCACACGCACTTCATCAGCACAGAGAAGTGGAACTGGGTTTGGGGGCTGACGTGGTATCCTGCCACCTTGCTGAGTTCACACAGCAGCTCCAGTCTTCCTGTCCGACGCAGTCCTGTCATCTGCAGACAGGGACTGCGGGAGGGTAGCTCTTCCTTCCCAACCTAGATGTCTTTCAGTCCCGTGCTGAGTAAGAACAGGAGAGTGGACATGCTCGTCTTACTGCCAGTCTCATTAGTAGGGAGAAGCCTTCAGCCTGTCCCATTAAGTGTGATGCCAGTGGGAAAGTTTTGTAGCTGCCCTTCAGTGAATCAAGGAAGTTCCCCTCTATTCCTACTTTGCTGAAAGCAAAGAATCATATTTTAATACATGGAAATATACAGATTTATAAAGAAAACAACTCTAGTTTTTGTACTGTAATATTCATGAGAGCACTGCTCATAAAAGTAGATCATTTCCATTAAATGCTAAACCACGAATTTGAGAAATATTGTTAGTGAGGGCATAAAGGAGTTTTATTTATATCCCAAGAGGGGTTACACACACCAACTCTACATTAAACCCTTTGCATTCTATTAATATGGAGTTGTGTTTTTAAGTAATTAAGATTTCTACTGAATAATTAATAAATTAATGTGTAGGCTGAAGGTTTCATTTTTTATGTTTGTCTATGAACTAGGAAGCATTTAACATAGGGGGACTTTAGTTCCAGACCTGTAGGAATCCCTTCAGACAACTTTCCTTTTCCTTTTAAAATTTTAGTATGCCATATTGAAAAAAACAACAACAAAAACTCATAGTGACCTTAATAGGACAGAGTAGAAATGCTCGGTGGGTTCCTGAGACTATCAATCTTTACAGGCGTAGAAAGCCTTATCTTTTTTTCCTCAGAGTAGCTAGTGGTTTTGAACTGCTGACCTTGTGATTAGCAGCCCAAGGCTTAAACCACTATGCCACCAGAGCTCCGTATGCAACATTCTATATTTTTTTCAAAGTGAAAGAACATTACAATGAATACCTGTGCACCCATCACCCAATCTAAATAAAATGCCACCGCTGCACCGAAACTCTAGAGATGCCTGCCCCGAGATCTGACCTATCTTAAATCTTATGCGTTCTTCTCACACATCCCTAAACAATAGACACAACTGCTTTGTAGGTTTTCAATCAGTCATGCTGACAGATTTCAAGTTCCCTCATTCTCATTGACGTAAAGAATTCCATAATATTAAAAAAAAAAAGAATTCCATAATATAAACATCAAGCAATTCCCCCGTTGATAAAGCATTAATTAAAAACGCTGCTAGAGGTGTTCTTTGAAAAGACCTTCTTCTGTCCCCGAGCAGGACCTTCTCTGGGTGCGTACAAAGACTGGCTGGGTCATGCATGAGATGGGCCCCCCACACTGCACATTCTCAAACTGTCCCCCCTCCAGTAGTGCGCTGTGGTTCTGTGGTCTGAGGAACACTTGGTTTTGCGTAGCTTTAGTTTTAGTCTTTTAGAACAGCATAAATCAGTATTTTACTGTGGTTTTAATTGATTACCAAGGATGTTTGAGCATCTTTTCATAGATATGCATCTGTGTTTCCACTTCTATCATTCCCCCACTTTCTAATTAGAGTTGTTCCACGAGTCAAAGATCTGTGCTCCAACATTCCAGTAAAAGACCTCAGCAAAGCTGGTTACGACAGTGGGCACAAACCATTTCCTTTCCTTTCCCAGAATGCACCAATCAACATGAGAAGCAGCACCTTAGTGTACACGTTACTAACAGTCATGGCAGCCATCTTCCATATCTTAGAGTTCAAACTGTCAGAACACAAATGAACAACCCTCATTTAAAAACTTTGATTTCATGTGCACTTGTGATTAGGGTATATTTTTCTCATATTAGACCAAAAATGTAAAATCTGACCACTCTCTCAAATTAACAAAGCCTTAAAAAATTAAAAAACAAACTCCTATCATACCACTTTCGAGACAGACATAATCCCCAGGGGCAGAGCTGACATGGCTGAAAAGCAGCAAACATATCCACTATGGAGGACTAGATAACTCATGACAGGTGAGGGCACAGAAGTCCATGGGGACCAGAGGGTGAGAGTGGGCTGGGCCAGTCCAAGGCCACCACTCTTCCAGAACCTACAATGTAAAAGACACTCCAATGTACAAGTTCCCAACTTGTACCATGAGACTGACAACAGTGATCACACGGGTTGCTATGAAAAGTAAGCAAAATAATTTAGGAAAGCAATACCTGTAATAGATTTCATTTTATTTTGTTGATGAAGAAATAAAGCTGAGAGAGGTCAATGTCATAGTTTATAAAGGATTCCAATTCTCAAACTTTAAATTGCCCTATAATTCCACAATGCCTCTCTAATATAGGTCTCAAAGACCTGCTTGAAGGAATTCAGAAGGAGATGGGGAGGGCCAACACCTACCATAAGAATCTAAGAAGACAGTAAAAGTACTTTAAAAAAAAGTCCTTTTTGAGTGGCTACCTTCGATGATAACCTACTCATTTCCTTTTGTGGTGGCAAATACATGTTTGATATTTGCCACGTGAAAACTGGAATAAGACTAACTGCCATGTTTAGGGATAGTACAGCACGTGTGAGATCAGTTTTATTAGTTGGGACACTTATAATACACATTCTATTAGACCCAGTTTTTCTTTAATCAACCAATTTGGCACGAGACTCTCGGTGGCAGAGTGCACGTGGGCAAACACGGGCGGAAGGTCACCTACCTACTGCAGGTGCATCGTACTCATCGCCGAGCAGAATTTCTGGAGCCGAATACGCAAGCGAGCCACAGCTGGTCGTGAGCTTCTTCCCAGGCTGAAATTTGTTGCTGAAGCCAAAGTCCGTCAACTTCACAAGACCTTGCTTTTCAAAGAAGACCACGTTCTCTGGTTTCAAGTCTCTGTGCACGACGTGCAGTTTATGGCAATAAGATATAGCATGAACAATCTGAGCAAAGTACTTCTTGGCCACGTCTTCATTAAGACCCTCCTCGTGTCTCATGATGTAGTCAAACATGTCGCCCCCATCGCCGAGTTCTAGAATCAGATACAGTTTGGTCTGGGTGTCAATAACTTCATAAAGGCGCACAATGTTGGGGTGCTGCACTAGTTTCATGCACCTTACTTCCTGGAAAAGGTGACCCGTGGCGAGGGTGTCCAGTTTGGTCTTGTCGATGACTTTTACCGCCACCTTTTCCCCTGTGAAAACGTGCCTAGCAAGTTTAACGACAGCAAAGTGACCCCGGCCCAGGGTTTTATCCAGGTCATACAAGCCCGCAATCTTCCCGTCGTACCCTCGCTTGAAGCCTGCCATGCTGGTCCAACAGGAGAAGGGAGCGTTTGACCGTTTGAAATAGATCTTCTCATAAAAGGGTATCTGGTGAAAATAGAGAATTCATTTTCAACATCGCCATGGACATCTGGAAAGTAAGAGGAGAAACAAAATTACACTCCTGGAACTTCCCTTTTATAGTGGACTTTAAAACGGCTTCTTTTGTTTTGCTTTGAGAGACACTTAGGAATACATAAACGGAGACAAAATGAGTCAGGGTCATTTATAAGAACTTATTCCTCTATTTTAGTTAGGTTCTTCATAAAGGTGGAGAATCTCAAATGAAATTTTGTGAAATAAAAAAATCAATTCTGTCAGATACACTTCCTTTCAGCTATCAGAAGAAAGAAAACTGGCAAGTTTGATAAGCTACATTTAAAAAGCAAACATTTTCCAAAAGTAACATCAATTAATGGCCTAATAAAAAGGGCAAGATTTGACAGGAAAGGAAAAACAATAAACATTTGGGCAGAAACTCAATAGTCTTTTCCTGTTGTCCCAAGGCTGGTACAATTTCCTGTACGTGCACACATGACCTTTAGGGAAGCCCACTCTGGTCCTCCCAGCTGGAAGCTACCTCTCCCTCTTCCTCCCTCCAAGGCGGAGACACCTCCACATTACAGCTGTGTGTTCCACAGGAATGTGGGCACACCACCTTCATCCTGGCACTGGAAGGTCCTCGAGAGCCTTTTATTCTAAGTTCTATTGTGTTCTTCTAGCCTCCACCAATACCTTTACTTTGTTAAATTCTCAAATTCAGATGCTTTCAGAGTTTTTACAAGGCCGTTAGTTCCTTGCTTTTGGGGCACTAGAACAATACCTCTCATGTAGTGGGTGCGTAAGAAATACTTTCTGACTATGAGCTCATTCATTGTACTGCCTGTCTTTATTATGGCTTTCCAGGCCTGCACTGTAAGCCACCACAACCTGCGTACAAGCTGAGAATCAAGGAGCATGTACCCTTAGAGACCATTTGAATGCTGGATCTACTCAGGGGAGGAGAAACAAATCGCTGCGCAAAAGCAAACAAACTGAGATGCTACTTTAAATTTCACAGGGTGGACTCCTACCATTATTTTGTGCTGACCAGCTACTAATGAAAATGACTAACAAAATCCAGTGAGACACACAGCAACCTCTCAGGACTAGCTAGCCTAATTCTCACCCTTTGGCGAGACCTTTCTAATGCACCCAGGGAGGTTCACACTTCCAGTTACACTTTATTAGATCAGCACTTATTTATTTCACATAGTTAGCAATATTTGAAAAAGCTAAATTGTACAAAACAGGTAGGTTTTTCTTATGTGCAAGCGTGCGCGTGCATGCATGTGTATGTGTTTAAGGACTAGCATTAAATTCCTTGAAATCTCACCCAACTCCCTACCACTGAGTCAAACACAGGAGAAAGTGAACATTTATTGAAAATCTACACAGCACTCTGTTTCACTGGATCCTTACAATCCTGAGAGGTTGGTCCTGGTCCTATTTTTAGAGCCAGGAAAACAGGCTGCGTTTTAGGCACAAGTAACATGTCAAATGCTGAACTCTGTGCCGCTGAACTGATTCCAGCTCGGTGACCCTGTGTGACAGAGGTGAACTGCCCTGTGGATCCCAGAGCCATCATCTCTTTTGGGAGCAGACAGCCTCACCTTCCTCCTGAGGAATGACTGGGGGATTCAAGTTGTTCTACTAGCAGCCCAATGCGTAGGTCACGACACCATAGGGCTCTGATCAAATGCTAACGCTATGATTAAACCTTAATTCTTATTTCAAAGTCTCCTCCATTCACAGCCCTTCTGACTATGTTAAGGGAAGTTATATTTAGAAGAATATCTCAGTTAAAATAGCAACAGTATCAAGGCACCATAAAGTCATTCTTACAGGCACATAGAAATGATCTGAATCAGGCTCCTGGGGATGTATGTATATGTATTTACATACCATACATATGTAAAAGTCAGTGTTAATAAATTTACTAATTAAAAATATACATTTCCGTAATTATTACAACACATAGCAACTACCATTCACTGAGTGAGTGTGTCATCCCATTCATGCAGCAAACACTTTAAGTTGCCCTCATTTAAGTTGTCAACCACACTTGGAGACATACTGAAATAGTAAGTAACTTGGCCGCAGCTGCAGGGTCAGCCTGTAATAGTCCAGGGCTGTGTGATGCCAAAGTCTGTTCTTTAATCTTTCTACAAACTGATTTCAAAACCAAAATAAAAGGACTAACACTTCATTTATTAATACTGTAAAGTAAGAAATGAATACCATGTACAGGTGGTTGCGAGAAAGCAGATTTCTTCTGCATTCGCTCAGCTAATAATTCCAATGGAAAGATTAATAGGAAAATCCAGACAGAAAGGAAACTTTGCCGTATTTGCTCAGCAGATACCCAAAAGTAACTTCAATTCAGATATTTTAATTTTCAAATATAAAAATTGTAGGTTAACCCCATTGGGCAGAAAACCCTCTTTAATTCTTTAGCTTCAATTAATTTTCAGGGCAGTAATTATTCTTAACATTCTTCCTACGTCTAGTCTCTGTTTCAATTGCACACATTTGCAAATGCAACATTCATTTCCAAGAGACTTCTTCAGACCACCCTCAATTCATGAGGGGGCTTCAAAAAACTGGGAACATTCTATTATCTTCCAGTTTAATTTTCCATGAGGTTTTGAGACCCCCTCTTATAATCTTCGTTCTTTTCATGGGTCCTTTTGGTTTAGATGTGTTCCTGGCAAGTGCACACGAATTGGATTTTTATAAACAAACCGGAGTTTTCACTTTTGTGTAAACTATTTCATCATAAGGGTAATAAATGAGAGAACTTTTTCTCCAGGCGTCAGATAGCCAGGCATCACCTCTGTGAACAGCCTTTCTCTTCCCAGTCCCGTGCCGGCAGAGCAGCACAATGAAGCCACTTTTCACCCCCTAGGGAGTACCTGGGAACGAAGTTGGTCAGGCCTCCTGGTGATCATAAAATAACTCACTGCCATCGAGTCGGTGCCCTCTTACTGCAACCCTGTAGGACAAGGAGAACTGCCCCTGTGTGTTTCAAGACTGTGATTCCTTTTTTATTGTTGTTGTTTTTATTACTCATTTTACTGGGGGCTCTTACAACGCTTCTTACAATCCATCACTCAATTGTATTAAGCACACTTGTACATATGTTGCCATCAACATTTCCAAAACATTTTCTTTCTACTTGAGTCCTTGGAATTGGCTCCTTTTTTCCCCTTCCCTCTCACCCTCGTGAATCCTTGATCAATTACTTATCATTATTATTTCCTATCTTACACTGTCCATTGTCTCCCTTCACCCACATTTCTGTTATTCAGAGAACTATCAGAGAACTCACTCTTTGTAGAGTACCGTGCTTTAGAGTCTATGAAACGCCAATCAAATTGCAGTCCCAAGGACAGAGCATTATGACTGACGGAGAGTTAGGAGGACCAAAAGAAAAATCCTTGTTACTGATTACCTTTTTGAAGACTAGCCCACCATCTAGTCCTAATATAAAATTTGAACAGGAAAAAACAAGTCATTTTTGGTACGTGAGGACCTTGCAGTGGTTCAGACGTTCTGAACAACGCCAAATGTTAAGCTGTGGTTTATGGAGTGCTAGGGTAAACTGACAGCCTCTCAAAGACTTACCCTGCAGACCGCAGACCGAAGAATCCTCGGTATCACCATGCTTCCTTAGTTGCTTCTTCCCCCTAAAACAAGAAAAGCAATTCTAGTTAGTTTATTCCTATTTGTTTTAACCTTGCTTAAAAGTCATATTGCCTAAACCTAGATTTTCATGAAACTGCCCGTGCCCCCGCCCCAAAAAAACAACTTCTTTTAGGGGCCTGGTCACCTGCTATTATTCTGCCTATGAATTACAACCCCTTGTTTATTACCTTTAGTAAAAGAAAAAACTTTTCAGAGTGAACTGGTACAGAGATTTTTTTCCAGGTAGAGAGCATGGAAAAGCCGGTTGCAGTGACTGATTCAGGGTAAAAGGAGAAAAAAGTATTATGAGGGTAAGTCAAACCGGAATGGCACAAAAATCACTGAAACCTTGTTAAACAAAAACACCAAAACGTGGAGCTATTGTTTCCCAACATAGCTTCCTCATAGGGCTATACCCTAAAATGATACCATCTACTAGAGTTTTGCTAAAAATGTGATCCTAGCCCTGATCTCAACATCACTTTTTCTCCTGGTACAAAAACAAACAAACAAACATCCATTTCCATGTTCTGAAAGCACCCTAAGGAGATTATGACAAAAGCACTACTGGGAGAACTTGTGTGCAGCCACCAGAGAGGGTCCAAACATGTTTGGTTTGGAATAAAGCCATGCAAGTATGAACTGGAGCCCAGGGCAGCAATGCCTTTGGACTTACCATCGCAAAAACCGACTATGTGCTCGTCCTTTTCTAAAGCCTTCTGGGTTACTGGCACTAAGTGCCACTTCGTGGACTACTCACTGTGAGCCTGCAGGGTAGGTACGATGAGGCTCAACCTGCCCAGTCATTAGCAGAGCTGTGGGCCTCATCCGGCTCAGCCTGGCTTTGAAGCCCATCCCATCTGCAGGGCCCCCCAGGGCTCACAAAATGCACAAAGCCACAGCGCTGTCATGTAACAGGTTAGGGGACATCAATGACAATGCCAGCATCAGGAAGCACACGCACCTTTCCATTTGAGATGAACAAAGTGAGTGTAAGCAGACCATGTCTATGCACAGTGAGGCAGTACTCCAGGCCTTTCTGTGGCCATGAAGTAGCACACAAACAACCTAGAGGCCTTCCAGTTATCAGTGATCCCACATGCCAGAGAGAGCTGTCCCAGAAGGTTTTCCTTGGCTGTTCTCTTTATGGAAGCAGATCACCAGTTCTGTCTCTCACAGCATCACTGGTGGATTCAAGCCACAAACCTTTTAGTTGGTAGCTAAAGGCTGAGCTGGTTGTCTCACAGTAATTCACGTGATGCACTGTGGATGAGTTACAGTTGGATGATCGTGAAGCCCGAGCGTGGAGGACTTTGGAGGGAAAGCAGTGGGGGAGAGTAGACAAGAAAAGGTGAAGGAGGAGGGACGGCCCCCAGATGTGAAAGCAAGGAAGCAGGGAAAGGAAAGGAGATGGAGAGACCCTCAGCCTGGGAAGCGCAGGCCCAGGCCCAGGCCTGAGAACAGTAGGGGCCCACCCAGTCCTTCAGCTCCGACTGGGCCACGGTAGCACCGCCCCTTCACTTTTCCTTCTCTCTCTCAGCCCAGTCCCACCCATCAGCTCTGTGGTGAGGCAGTGTGGGAGCCCAGAGACTAAGCACTGACTGCAGGTAAGGGCTGGCTAGGAGTCCCAGTTCTACTCCTCACTAGCCAAGGCGCCTTGAGAAGCTACCTGACCTCCCCATGCGGTCCATTCTCTCCTTAGAAAGTGTTAGACATGAGTTAGCACAGGTAAAGTATTTAGAATAGCACATGACCCAGAATTAGCAATGCAATAAATAATGTATCTAGCTGGGCATTAGC
Source organism: Echinops telfairi (assembly GCF_000313985.2). Lineage (NCBI taxonomy): Eukaryota > Metazoa > Chordata > Mammalia > Afrosoricida > Tenrecidae > Echinops > Echinops telfairi. The sequence goes on along the minus strand of NW_022108124.1, from coordinate 17,213,016 downwards.
TATTGGATGATTTTTCAGTAAAACTCTCCACCAAACCTCAGCATTTGCCTTCAAAGTCCTATCCTGATGATTTCCTACCAAAGCCGCCCTTTCGAAAAGGTCTAAATCAATGGTTCTCAACCTGTGGGTGGCAACCCCTTTGGGAGTCCAACAGCCCTTTCACAGGGGTCGCCTGATTCATCACAGTAGCAAAATGACAGTGATGAAGTAGCAATGAAAATAACTTTATGGTTGGGGGGTCACCACCACATGAGGAACTGTATTAAAGAGTTGAGATATTAGGAAGGTTGAGAACCACAGGTCTAAATGGTCTTTATCAAAGTGATGGATTCCTACAGGAACTCTGAAAACGTAAACTGGGAAGTAGAGAGGGGCCCACATGGAAAATGAGTCCTATTAACATGTTAGTGGCCTTCCTGCAACCATGCACACACACACAATGGAACATCACGTTACCAAGAGTTTTCTCAAACTTCCATTATCCCACTTCTAGGATACTACTATTGTGTCAGCATTTCAGTACACAGCCTTCTAAATTCTTTTCTATACATAAAATATGTCTAGACCCAATCTCTTCCTAATAAAATGAGAAAATAAACACATGGCCATTTTCTAAATATTTCCTTCAAAAAGTAAGTTAGTGCATGTTCCCTTTAGGGCAATGGTTCTCAACCTTCCTAATGATGCGACCTTTTAATACAGTTCCTCATGCGGTGGTGACCCCCAACCATAACATTATTTTCTCTGCTACTTCTTCACTGTCATTTTGCTAGTTATGAATCAGGCAACCCCTGTGAAAGGGTCTTTCGACACACACACCCCCCCCAAAGGGGTCTCAACCCACAGGTTGAGAACCGCAGCTTTAGAGGGTTGGGGAGATGCAAGAATGCCAACAGAGAAAATACAGACCCTGTGAAATCGCATCTGAACGACCCGCATTCGGGTTTGGAGATGCGTCCAGGATCCCGGCGCTCTTTACAAAGTTCTTGGGAGTCACACGGGAAGTCCAATAAGAACTTCTTTCTCTGCTTCAGGTGATGAGCACTTTTCTAAGCACTGCACAGTTACTGTGTCAGTCAGTATTTCTACTGCTCAGGTGACATCTTTTTAAACCACGAAAAGGGGCCATTCCAAAGTAGCCTTCTGACTTAGTATACGCTCACACCTTCAAATAACTAGCCTGGACCTAAATGACAAGGGCAGTTTATCATATGGAAAGTCCACATTTGAGAAACAAAAGCTGGCATGTGTTGCAAGAATAGACGGATGTTCTAGCTCATGAGAGCAGGAACGAGCAAGGCACGCGGGTGTGGCTAGAGAAGAGGAAGGAAGTGTGGGTGGCCCTACACACATTTTGCAAGCTGCTGAAAACAGCTGTAGAGCCAGCCTCTCTTAAGCTTACTGTCCATTTGGAATGCACTCTGTTACTATTGTAGAAACCCACTGTGAGTCTTCTGTTGGCATCACCACCAGTGTGGGGATTACACAAACCTCTCCTCAGAAGTAGGATGGGCATAATAGCATGCTGAGGAGCGATGGTGCTGCCAGGATTCAGCCCATCCATGCTCTGGGGAAGTGGAGAAATGAACCAAAGAGGCAGAGTAGGCTCCGCCTACTGCCACTCTAGGTCATACCTAGAATATTAGAAAGTTTCCTCTAAAACCAGACCACCAATACTCAACTACACAATGAATGTCAACAACAAAAATGAAACCGGTGCTTTAAAATCTACACTGTCTCACTATTGCCACCAACTGAACACTGAGTTTTCGCAAAGTTTGATAAAATTGCATGTAAGCTTCTTACACATGAAGCTCTCTTTAACAAAGACCAAGAAGTGAAAGTTTTAATTCCCACTTATGGAACATGTCAGACTATACAGTCTATCTATAGAAAAGCCAACGGACACTCTCTGAACAACTATTACCACCAGAGGGGCAGTCCTGATGATAAGGTGGTTACGCACTGGGGGTCAGCAGTTCAAAGCCACCAGCCGCTCTACAGGAGAAAGATGATGCCGTCTGCCTACTCTTGTAAAGGGTCTGTCTCAGAAATCCACAAAGGCAGTTCTAGCCTGTCCTAAAAGGTTGCTTTGAGTTGGAATCGACCAGTAGGTAGTGAGTGAGAATCTTACTCCTAAAACTGCAAAGATAACTACTGACCAAAAAAAATGGTATTGCTGAAGGCAGTCAACCTAATCCTCAAGGAGGGCCAACAGGTTCTAAGTCAACTAAAACTAGCACAACCTTCCCAGGCGGTTGCCACTGCTGTCCCTTGTCCACCCTTCCAAAAGCACATGGCTCCTCACGGGAGATGGCAGTCGAAGGTGTGACTCAAAGACAAAGAAACACATAGGTCCAACGGTGCAGAAGAGTCCAGATGCTTTTCAATGGACTGGGTGAATCTCACTATGTTGTAATCTGTGTAGGGACATCCTGCAGCTATCAGAAGGAATCAAACATTAGGACTATAAATGAAAAGCTAAGGCATGTACTGATTAGTAGAAATAGACCAACGTGTACCTTTGGTCTCTAACAATGTACTTTCCAAATGAAGGCAACTACCTACTAACATATATTCTAAAAATTTTATTCTAAGTGGTAGATTTCACTGGATATGGGGACCACTGACGGGCGGAAGCACACTAGGTGGAGGCAGCCTATTCTGGAATCTCCAGACAGTGGTTAGGTTGCCTTGAATTGAAGTGCAGACGTTCCATTCCCTCTAAGGAAAACAAACTATGAGCCAGGGCAAACTGGGGGCTCTGAATGCACCCAGGAGCCAGTCATCCACAGCTCCCTAGTATAAGGTAACCAACCAGATGTCCCGCTTTTGGTGGGACAGTCCCGATTTTTAACAAATTTTCCCATGTCCCACGGCATTTTTAAAAAGTCCCGATTTTTGGAAAGAATGCATGACAAGCTAGGGTATACAGTTTTCGGCTGCCATGTGGCTATTTCACCAGGATATGAGTTTTATCAATGGTGTCCCGCTTTACCAATGTTAAAATCTGGTCACCTTAACCTAGTAGCAACAGTTGTGGAGTTAGGGGTTAACTTGGACTTGCAACACAGCTAATCAGCACAAATTCCTCAAAGAACCAGGTTCTCATTAAAAGTGGTGGAAAATGTTCAGCATGTCCCATTTCTGCCTAAGGGCAAGACGTAAAATTAGCATGGTGACAGCCCTGGCACGAAGTGCTCACATGATAAATAATGACTTAAACAAAAGCTGGCGTGTAGAAATTTCTCCAAAATAAACAGAGCTAACCCATAACTGCTCACTCTTGCCAGAAAAACAGAATTGAAGCTGAAAGTTAGAGGAAATTTTCAGACTTAATCTAAATCTTCTGTCTTCCAGAGCTTTTATTAACACTGTCAAAACTCATTCTAACTCTCTGACACCTTTTTCCTCTTTTGATACAGCAGAAAGGACGGTCATAAAAATTAAAAAAAAAACACCAAAAAAGAATGCTGCAAAATAAAAATTATGTTTGTCCATAAACAAAAACACTAACACAACATTTACTTTGAGGTAAGAGACAAAATCAAATTACCCTTCTGAAAAAGAAAAATGTTATATACATTTGTATACTAAGAACCTTCAAATAATTAACATGCTTAATCTTGCAACTAAACGAGTATCTTGAAGGAACAAAGATGCAAATATTTATCTTCAACAATATGCCATATTACATATGCCAAAAAAATCAGAAACTGCATAAAGGTCAGCGATAAGAAAACGAGAGCTCACAGGACTGCCATATGTGCACAGACACTATGCGGCTTCATTCGGAAGCCATATAATCTCGTGGGGAAATCCTCACAATGAGAAAAAATGGCAAACAAAATTTCAAAGTATGTGGATCCCAACGAAGAGGAAGCCAGACACCAAAGCCGTGAGATCTGTGCGCACGATCTGTGTGCATGCCGACACAACAAACTGGGTCTGTGGCAGTGAGGTGGGTGGCTTTTCTAGTCCAAGAACGACAGCGGCTGTGCCTTTCTTTTAACTTTTGTACATAATTTTGACTTCTCTGTACATCATTATGCCCGAGGTTTACTTTTCCATTAAGAGCTCAAAGGGCCAATTTCACTGAAAATATACTGCCCAAATCCTGTGTGTGTACTTTTAATAAACAAGATATACTCGATAAAACCTTTTGCTTCCCTTAAGGAAGAAGGTTTGCAATTCCTTCAGGCCACAGAGGAAACAGAGAGGAGCCACGGGTCTGTTTTCATGAACCAGTATGTGCTCCCTGATTATGTCAGGGGCAGCACAGTGCCTGTCCTTTCCCACTGACACGTAGTTCATAGTGACGCAGAGGGACCCTATGGAGTACAACAGAACTGCCCGCGTGGGCTTCCGAGACTAAATCTCAACAGCAGAACAGCCTCATCTTTCTCCCCTGGAAGAGCTGGTGGGGTTGAACTGCCAAACTTGAGGTTAACAGCCTAGTACTTAACCCAAAGTGCCACCAGGGCCAACGAGGTTAAGGACTTCCTTTGTTCCATCCTACATTCAGGCCTGAGCTGCCTAGGTTGGTCTCCAATTCAACCGACTCCTGAGCCCCGTGTTTCTTGTTGAAACAGTGCAGTGCCTCCCTTTATCTAGCCTTTGCCAATTCCCAGGGAAACAAGTGCAGGAAAATACATCTACTTTGCCATGTCTGGTGTTCCTCCAATTGGGATACGCCATGCAGTTACCTGCCCCAGCAATCAATTAGACTGGACAGAAGAAATTCCCAAAGACTCACCTAACACACACCAACAACTCCTTTCACTTACAAACTTTTTGAACAGGCCGGAAAATGCCAGGTTGAGAAATGAGGTTACTGCCAAAGGCAAAGAATTGACAGTCACGTAAAACTGCCGCGTGCATCTGGCAACCTCCTCGCCTTAGGGCAGGCCACGCAACTGTGGGCAAGTCCTGCCTCCCCGCCGCGGCAGGCCCCCCCCCCACACACACACAGTCTGTACACAGACGAGAACCCTACTGAACTTGGGCTTGTGAGCAGCCACGTGGGTCCCTTTGTGTTCCCAAACAAACTCACTGCCATCACCTCCTTGCCAACCCTACAATGCAGTAAGACACACTGCCCTGCGGGAGACGGGAACTGTCTACAGAGATAAAATGCCTCCTCTTCCCCTTGAGGAGCCGTGAGTGGTTTTGAACTGCTGAACTTGCAGTTAGCAGTCTGACTTGTAACCACTACGCCACCAGGGCTCCTTCCTATGTTAGGGACTTTGTCGTTTACTTTTATGTCATGGCAAAGTTTTTACCTTTCCCATACAACTATTAGAAGTTCATTTTAGATTTAAGACAAAGGATTTGTGACACATAAGTAGCACCAGTAAACATCTTAAGCAGGATCTCTTCTCTCCTTAAAAACTTTACCCTTTCCAAAACCTCGATTTCAATATATTTTACAAATTACATCCTCTCCATGGGTATCTGAAAAAGCATTTTCCTTCACAAGGTGATTAGCAAATCACTCAAAATAGGAGAGCAAAGGGCATAATAAAGCCCGGAATTACAGAATAAACACGTGTGTTCCAAATTTTGTTAGTACATTCATTAGATTGTCAATAATGAGGCAGGTAACTGTTAATCTGCGGAAAATTTTACCATAAAGTTGGTCTGTAAATATTTGCAACAAATCCTGTCTTAAATCTAAAATGAACTCTAAGTTATAAGGTAAATGTAAAACGCATACCAAAATATCTCAGACAGAGGCACCCACGTGGCTGCACATGAACCCAAGGTCAATATGCCCCTGTCGTTTCCCCAGGTTGTATGACACCAGCGGACCAGCAGGAAGCAGGTCATTCCACTGTGCAGGGGTGGCCTTGAGTCGGGGTGACCCAGCAGAGCTAAGGTACACACAGGAGAGGAGAGGGCATCACAAAAGGAACTTGGTGCAGCAGACAGAAAATTCGGCTTTTCAAAAGACCAGTCAACCTTTCTTATGGTCGTTGCCCTAGAGGGATACTTAAAGATAAAGTCATTCCTCTGCATACATGCAGAGAGACCTGACAGTACAGTGTAAAGAGTGCTAAGGGATTAGGCTGCTCAAAGCCTACCCATAAAACAAAGATAAGCAGAGTCTCGTGGAGTTACTGAAGGAGCCCAAGCGGGCTTCTGGGAAAGCACTGGGATGCTGACTGCAAAGCTGGGGGTTCAAACCCACCAGCTGCTCCTCGGAAAGTCTGTTCCTGGAAAGATTCACAGCTTCAGAAACCCTGGAGAAGGGCACCATGAGTGGGAGACCACCTTGAAAGCAGTACGTTTGGGTATGAGGATTATGGAGGTTAAACAGGTAACATGTATTTGCAATTTTGGAGTGGGATCAACATTGCCCAAAGGGTTTTTTGTTGTTGTTTTTCAATGTTTCCAAGTTCTTTCTCCCAGGAGATTCCAATATTTGAGAGGGGCTGTGTCTCTAGTTCCTATCTTATTTTGCTATCAAAACCCTCTCATCCCAAACAGCCCTAAAAGTCTCCACTGAATATTTTAGAAAGGGTCCCAGTCTGAAATCATCTCCATTTCTGACAGGGACAAGCATACAGGAGGTGTTATTTCCCCTAATCCGCCTTGGGGAATTCAAGGAAGGCATCCCAGAGAAATCCATCTTTGTTTGTGGGTTAAAACTTGAAACTGATGATTGGGGTGGGGGGTGGGGATGAGGCTTTCCAAGAAAAGAGTACCTAGAATCCATCATGTGCAAGGACAATGCATGAGTGGGTAGGGACAAGGCCAGCAAGGGAGGGAACGACCAGATGCCCAAAGGGCCCTGCCTTCCATGCAAATCAGTTTCTACTCCTCGGGTTGGGGTGTCAGGCTTGAAGAGACAGATGAAACATCGTCTTACCCTGCCCATGCTCCTGACACCAGCACCTGTATCCACCCCCACAAGCCCTTTCCCAGTGTGGCCCTTATCACCATGTGGTGATATCAGTTATTTGTGTGATCATGTGACTAATAATTTGTGTCTCCCACTGGATTAAATAAATGTGAGGCCATGTCCGGATTCAGTCACCTCTGTCTCCCGGTGTCTTCTGAGTGCAGCATTGGCCCAATAAATAGATAAAGACATTTTACTAAGTGGAGAAATGCAGGCAGGCACTAAGAAGACTACTGAGCAGGGGAGCAGCAACCAGAGATGTGAGCTGAACCATAAGAGCATGCTGGCAGCCCAGAGATCAGACCACAAGGGCAAGATGAGAAGCTGGGGGAGAGGAAAGGAGGCTGCTGAAAATGATTATTTAAAGGCACCCCAATGAAGGCACGGTAAGATTGATGGTTGGCCAACCTGGTGAAGATGACGCCAGTGCACTGGATATGAGAAGAATGTTGAAACAGCAAGTGTGTGTGTGTGTGTGTGTGTGTGTGTGTGTGTCTGCTTGTCATTTACAGGGTCACAGTGAATGTGTTTTTTAAAGAGGGTAGTAGTGACAAGGATGTAACTGAGTCCTGAGTCAGAGACAAATTCTGGAAGAATTCGAGAGCTCACCGTAGAGGTGGCAGGGAAACCTAGGAAGGCTCTCAGTAGGCGGCAGTGTCATTCACATGGACCGAGAGGGCAGAAAGAAGCATTTCCGGAGCATCTACCATGTGCTGGTACAAATGGGAAGAGTGGCTTCAAGCTCTGCAATTCTATCACTGAAGCCCGTTTCAAACCCAACCCGGCTGCATGAAAATAAGTAATGGTTTCTAGGAATACGCTTCTGCTGCTGAAGCCCACAAACTAAGGATCAGAATTTTACAGTTTCTTTATCAAAGCACGTGTTGGACACACAGGCTGTGCAGCAGAACGACTCCGGACTGGGCCTGGCTTTCCCTTGGCGGACAGCCTTCTGAGCATGAGGAAGATGACTGCTTGTCCATAACTGAGAAACGGAGGCCCAGTGGGCTGGGTGGGAGATGCAGTCACAGGTCCTGCAGCCCACCTGAACGGAGTGCTGACTTCACCACACACATTACACGGCCCAGGACAAGCATGTCGCTAAGGGGGCATGGATTCACATGTGCACAGACGCCACCTTACTTGAACCGTCCCATCACGCTGGATTGGCAGATAACGTCCCCTGACTGGGAAAGAACTACCAAGCAGACATGTGCCATGTCCCAGACTGGGAGGCCCATCGAAAGAGAGGAGAGGAAAAGAAGCCAGTGTCTTGTGGTTGCTTTGTTCCGCATGGCGGAGCCTACCTGAGCAGAGGCCAAGTTCTGCAGGGGCCAAAGTAGAATCTCAGCAGGCTCTGGAAGTGACAGCAGAGGAGAAACGTTCAGGGACCCTCTTTAGGCAGGGCCCTCACCGAAGGTAAGAAATGGTTTCCCTCCAGACATACAGAGCAGACAAGAGGCTTCTGCCCACACTCACTCACAATGTCATTAAGCCTGGGGATTTGGGAACACCTCTTCCCAAATTTTAATAAAATACCAACGAGCTTTGCTTCCTCCAGCCCCCCAAAGCTACTACCCTAACTACCTCTCCCCCTTCTCTTTATAAACTCATTTTAAAAGACTGCAGCTGCCCTGTCTCTGCCCCAAGTCCCTTTCACCCACTTGGATCCAAGTTCTCCCCCCAACACTTGGCCTTGTCTTTGGATCCTTTCCAAAGCCTCTGATCCCTGTCCCCGGCCCAGGAACTCTACCTGGCTTCCAGACCAATTCTCAGCCGTCACCTCTGGGAAGCATTGCCAAGTCAGACTGTTCACTGCCCCTCACCTCAGCTCCCTCAGGGTTTTGCCCATGCCCCACCACTGAATCCATCTGATCACACGGTTTGCCTACTAATGCCTCCCCCTCACTCCCAATGACCTACCAACTCCTAAGGGCAGGAACTAGTTTTTCATTCACTTTCCTATTAGCCCCCAAAACACCATTGACACCAAGTGGATTCTGCCTCACAGTGACACTGCAGAACAGAGTAGCACCAGCCAGAGGGTTTCCAAGTGGGTCAAGCACTGAGCTGCTAACCTGAAGGTCACAGGCTCAAATCTGCCAGCCGCTCTGCAGGACAAAGTTGAGACATGTAGAGGTTCCTACCCCATCCTACAGGGTGGCTTTGAGGCAGAATGCACTTGATGGCTGCAGCTGTGAGAATCTTTACGGAAGCAAATTGCCACATCTTTCTGCTGCAGGGTGGCTAGTGGATTCAGAACACTGACCTTGTAGTCTGCAGTGAGTGCTTAAACACTTTGTCACCAGGGCTCTTCACCCTTGAGTCCAGTGTTCCCAAAGTAGGGGATACTTCCCCCTGGGGCGGCGGGGGGGAGAGCAATGGAATAATGGGGGTGGGGGGGTGGGCACAAAAGCAGGTAACTATAGTTTACCCTGGCTTAAAGACTACAGTACCAAAGTTTGTCATTGCCAGGGGAGTGTAGAGTAATGCTTTCTTTTTCCTCCCCTGAAAAGGGGCAGTAAACCAACTAAGTTTGGGAGCCTACGCTCTAGCCTAAGGCCCCCAAAACAGACATGCAGAAGCTCTGTGTATTACCGATCAAAAGTTAAGTTTATCTTTAAACTTCCAGTATCCATGCCACTTTTCCACCTAAAACGCACTCAGGTACACCACGGATTAGTACCAAAATTCTGAAAAACAGTTTTCATACCAAAGTGTCTTGGTTAAAACATTTCAGCTGATAAGTAAACAGCTGGGAGTTAAATCAAGGGGTTGCAGTTCCTCAACTCTTATCTTTAATTCCTAAAATTCTGGCCACATGTTAAGTTTTTTCCTGGATACTGTTCTTCCTGGGGCAATGCAAGAAGTTCTCAGGTTCAGACAAGATGCTACAGGGAAGAAATCATGCCTTATTTATACCAATCCTTAGAGCCACGGTAGCCGAATCTCTCCGAAATTAAATACCTTCTTTCTATGCAGTTTCGCTTTCTCGATGACAGGAACACCCACAGAACTTCCTGTAACCAGTGAAAACATGAACACTCTTCCATTTTAATAAGGCCCAAACCAAGCCCATTGTCAGTAAGTCCACTTTGACTCACAGAAACTCTGTAGGGTAGAGTACAGGATCACGGCCCCAGAGGATTTCTAAGACTATTCATCTGCACAGCAGACTCACAATGCTGTCCCAGTGACTTTCAGCCACCGACCTTTCTGTAGACATCAAGTGCTTAACCATCGTGCCAGGTTGTCTTTCCATCTTCATAAGAATAATTAAAACCCTCCTTTTAGACTACGAGACTAGAGAAATTAGAAATATATATATGACTTCTGAGTTCCCAGGTAATGTTTTTAAGGGCTCTGCCTGCAATCGTATATACGTATACTTGAAACATCGACTCAGAAGTGCAAAGAATGAATAGGGTTAGAATCACTTTTGCATACCAATGGAACAATCAAAATTCCTGGAGCAAATTTAAAAACCAGAAAGGTAGCACACAAAGCCTGAGGTTGAAGGAGCCCATGCTCAGAAAGATGTGCAGGCAATTAAGTGTTACCACTTTGAACTTGACTGTCAATCCTATACTGCTTCATGTGACCTTGGGAATGTCATGTAGCTTCTCTGTTTTCTGGGTCTATACAACGGGAATGTCACCTGTTTTCTTTACAGGGACAATGATACAGATATTCAAATAAAATGGTCAATGTCTTTTGGTTGTTTTAGTTTCCTCCCAAAGTTATCTAATTAGTAAGCTTCAATGATCACTTGTACAATACATTCCTCTTCAGAAATCCAATTCCAAGAGAAATATTTAAGCAGACGTTGAAGACAGATTTCCTTAAGGGAATGATTTTATAAATCTGGAAAGCAATGTAAGAAGATTATAAATTAACAAGTTGATTACATAAGCCTTGACAACCACCAGGCTTTAAAGTACACGGATAGACTTTCTGATAAATTAAGGACAACCGACTGGTTTGAGACAATCCTTCCTAACAGCACACCAGAAACCCAAAGTGAGGCATTTAGCATTCGCCGGGAATCCGGGTGGACATTCAACAGGAAGCCCAACATTCGAGGCACCCTAGCTTGCCAACCTTGAAACTTCAACACACACACACACACACACACACACACAATTCAACAGGAAGCCCAACATTCGAGGCTCCCTAGCTTGCCAACCTTGAAACTTCAAAACACACACACACACACACACACACACACACACACATACACACACACGAAACCCAGTAAATCAGCTCCCAGGATTTCTGGGAATACAATCCAGAAAACAGAAGGGGCAAAAAGTAACTTGACAGTTGGCGAACTCCTCCGGCTCCAGAAGTCTCATAGATTCAAGACCACAGATCGGTTTCCACAAGCCCTGGACGTGAACCGAACTCCCTAGGAAGCTGCTGGAGAAGCCGAGCTCCAGGGATCCCCAGAAGGAAAAGCTGTCACTTTCCAAGCTCCCAAGTGCAAGTAAAAAGCAGGAAGCTTTTTGTAAGACAAAAAAAAACAATGGTCCAGAAAGAAATCAACAGGCGCTGACTACCCAGTAGTCATCTACAGAAAAGAAAGGGAGGTTTCCCAATCCTAAAAAGAATTCTACCTCTCCCTCGGGAACAGCAGTCCCCGCACCTCTCCCCGCCGTACCTCGGCGCCCTTACTCCGCAGACCAGATCCCCAATCTATTGTAAGGCTGCAGTTCCGCCGAGGTAGCCCTCGCTGCGGCCAGATCTGAGGAGTCCTTCGCAAAAAGGAAACGCATCCAGAGGGTTTCGGAACACACCCTGGTGCGAGCGCCCCGGCTCCGCGGGCCGGACT
>NW_022108124.1:17158564-17200340 GCF_000313985.2 Echinops telfairi | reverse complement strand
CCAGGTCTAAGCTAAGCGAGGTGGGGGTCGGGGTGGCTATCTATCTATAGGCCGCAGTTTCTTTGTGAGAATCCAGTTTTTAGGACTGGTGTTGATTTTCTTGTTATGTAAACAAAAAGGAGGAAAGCCCAGTCTCCCAGTACGGTGCTTGCTCTAAAGGTCTGCGAGACATTACTCCCACCAGGCTGCCTTATCCAGAAACGCCCCGAAAGGTAAAAGGTCATGAAGAGCACGAAAATACCTGGACCCCTAAATCCAACCCCATTGCTGTGAGTACGGACACCTATAGCGGCCCTATAGGACAAAACAGAACCGCCCCACAGGGTTTCCAAGGCTCTACTGTTCAAATGCGGACTGCCCACCTTTTATGGGGGGAGCGGAAGCAGCCAAGCGCTTTGACCACTGCACCACCAGGCTCCAATATACCCAAGTCAGGGGTTTAACGTGCCAGGCATTACCCTGGATGGTGCCTGAGGAAGGGAGTTTAGCGCAGACCTGAGACATTTGGGGTGTGGATGCGAGGAAGGCAACCCGGGATCCCCACCACTGAGCACTCAGGCGATGGAGACCAGCTCTTTCCTGGAAGGGAACCCTAACAAACTGGATGTCACGGTGCATGCGACCTACTATCCCTCCGCCTTAAACCACCAGTGGGAACCAACAGAGCTAGCTGTCTACGCCCCTGAAGAGTCAGTCTCGGGCGTTCGACCTTGCCCTATAGGGTCGCTGTGAGTTGACATCGACTCCGTGGTAGTGAGTTTGGGATTTTTTTCCCCCTTCATTTTCCATTTTCTGACTCTCTCAGGAGCATAATCGCTGAGATGAAGCTCCCAATTTCAAGGTGAAAAAGAAATGGAGCCCTTGGGGCTATAGGGTCGCAGTTCAAAACCACAGGCTGTAAGGGACAGCGACAGAACCCGACACACACTCCGCCACCCTCCCCCTAATTCCCTGCTGCCCCTGGACAACATAGGGTCACTGTGAATCAGCCTGCTCCCAATGGCAGTGAGTCCAGATGTTGGTGGCAGGACACACGCACACACACACACCTCCCTCCCTCTTGTCTGGCTGCCCCAATCCAGCGCCTTTCATACGTGAGGTGCCTAAAAATGTCCGGAACACCCCGCGCACCTGTGGACTTGCACGGGAAGAGCAATATCCTTCCTCGTCGCCACCTCTCGACCGTGTTTAAGGAAGGTCGTTAGGCGTTACAGGGTTCATGGAAACCACCCAGTGACGCGTGCCCGCCCCCGCCCCCCTTCAAGCGGTGCCTAGCACACGTGCCAGACTGGCCAGACCTGAGATAAGCCTCTGAGACTTCCACCTGCCTCCTCGCCCCTCCAGGAGGAAGCCCTGACGTAGACGGACAGGCGCCAACAGGGACACCGACTCTTCAAGGTGGGTTAGCTGGCCGGAAGAAGAGATGTCTGGATGGCTTTGGCAGACCAGTGGGCTGAGCTGCAAATGTGGGAGGCCTTTCCTTTCAGCCCTTGTCTCACTCACTTCTGAAGGTGAATGGGAGATGAGGAGGGGTGAATCCTTTGAGTCTCGGGCTTCTAATTTGGTATACTGTTAGAGGGGGACTTCTGGTTACCCTGTGCCTAGTCACTGGGTGGTGATTGCAAGGAGGGGTCCGAGGAGGAAAGCCCCAGACGGTGGGCTTCAACAGGCAAGGCCTCAGTTGCTTGGTCCCTCCTACTCGGAAAAAGTACCACACTCTTAAGAATCATCTCATTTTGACAGTGCCGTTCTAAATCTGAATCTAGTAGTGTGTCAAGTAAGGGTGCCTGCCCTGGGTTTGCGGACTCGGCCCTTTTGTGGCTGGAGAGCTGGGAAGGCTTGCACTTTCCCCCTCAGGGAGGGATCATTGCTTGGGGGAACTCTGTAGCCTGCTTACAGGGGGAAACTATCACTCTTAATGGCCTCCCTAGGGAATCCAGTGGGCGAAGGCCTCCACTTGGAGGCCTGTGGCCCCAGAAATGTAACAGTAACCACAAAACCAGTAGTCATAATAAATAAGCCCTTGAAAATCAGTATTTATAGTATCGCTGCTCCGTATATCTGCTTTTGGATAAATTCTGCACAAAAACGAGGGCATAAGAATATCGAAACATTTAAAAGAAACAATAAGAAATTGATTTAAGTAAGTCTGCCCCAACTCTCCCAGGGAGGGAGGCAATGCTGTCCTGGCCATGGGCAAATCGTTTATTCAGGCCCAGCTTCAGAAGCTGGGAGCACTGCTGGCAAGCACGTGACCTGTTTTTTTGGGTCTTGCACCATCAGTATGGTCACCTGATCTGCTTATGCTCGGGTCATATTTAGAAATGTTTAAGTACAAATTAATAGATTCTTCCTTACCTTTGAACTTAAGCAAAGTTGTTTATTATCACTGAAGAACCCCCTTCTCCAGTCTGCCCTGGGACTTTTCTCCAACATGGACTGTTTTCCCCCCTCCCCCCAATGTTTGGTCTTTTTATGGACCTGTAAGAAGCTTTAATTAAATATACAGCACTGTACAAAGCGACAAGATGGAGCATGCAGGCTTGTGTTACAGTCCCTGTGATTCAGATCTCAAAAATAACATAATGCCACCGATTTAAGGAAGAAGCTGTTTATTGGAGGAAACCAGGGAGATGCTATGAATGAGATCAAGATGTGAAAGGCTCACAGATTCAGGAAAGAATTGCCATCCTCACCTTGGGCGTGGGAGGATGGGGGCGCAGAAGTAGCATGTATGTGACAAGGCTAGCTTCTCTAGATACTGTTTTCAAAATTTACCAAAAGTCAAAAATAAACACACTTAAAGCAAGATACTGAATATTTATACACAGTTCATTCTTTCGTTGCAAATTCTTACTTAGTGTGGTTGCCTTTTACATATTTAATTAGTCAGTTTGTACATTGATATTTGTGCCTCCCTAAATCTTGGCTTTATCCCAGTGAGAGCCAAAGGAAACCTGGGAGAGCATAAGAGTTCCTCAAAGACTTCCCCTCCACCCTCTTGGCATCAGTTAGCTTTTATAGTGCTTCTATCTCAGCTGGAAGTTATGACCCAATGGGAGTGTGGATATAAACTACACAGGGGGCTTCATAAAGTCCCTGGAAGAGTTCCATTATATTTTAATTCCATTCTCCCCACGAACTTTTTAAAGGGCCCTGGTCTATATACCGAGACAGAAAAGGAAAGAATCTTCAGATTACAAATTAGTTCCAGTCTTAGACGGTCTTTAAGTTGAATTTGTATGTAAATTGCAACAATTACATAAGGTTCCTATCTAACAGTGTTAGTCTTTGTGTCTAGTATGTAGTGTACCTTTCTATGCATTAAAAATATTAGAGAAAAACTTTCAGGCACACTAAAAGATCTGTAACATAAGAGTAGAATAGGCTTTATGCAGCTGGGTTGTAACTAATTCTTCACGCTGGGACTTTACAGAGATGTAGATATATATTGGTTGCAAACAAATATTTTAAGTGCCATCCTTAAATTTGCTTATTTGCCACCTTTGAACTAAAACACATGGCCACCACTAGGCACTAGCTCCATGACCTTAGGCATGTTGCTTAATCCTCTATCGGTTCCCTTGTCCATAAAATGGGGATGGGGTGACAGCAATGACACTTTCCTTACCAGTTGAAGTAAAGCAGTGGCACCCACTGTGTGCTCTTGGGGCCAGCAGTATTAGAATTTTTTGAGAACTGGCTTGAAAGGCACATTCTAGCCTGCGTGTGCACATACACGCACACGCATATACACACCTATGAAATAAACCCTGGAATGTATTGTTTTAAGATTTCCAGGAGACTAGTACAGGTAAGAATTTGAAAACCAATGTTGATGGGATTAGGTCAGTTGACATAAAGCGTCACAAGAGCGCCTGGTTGCAGGGTGGGCGATCTTTTTGGGGGTATTTTTCAATGAGTGTAATGGGATGGTGCCGAGATACACAAATGTGGGTCAGACCCAAAGAATCACATGCATGTGGCTCATGCAACAAATACAAAACCAGATCAGTTGCTATGGAATTGCAACTGTGCCCCGTAAGGTTTCCGACTTCTGCTTTGTTATGGGAAATAGACTGCCATCTCTTTCTTCTAAGGCACCTCGGGTGGACATGAATGTCTCACCTTTCAGCAGCTACTGGGGATGCCCCTCAATAAATACATCTAGCTTCACAAGGGGTTACGGTGGCCCGCCTTGCCCTGGGTCATCTGGCCCTATCTCACCCTCCTGCTCAGTTGACTCTGCCCAGGCACTGTCCCCAGCCCTTCCCATTCTCTGAAGGAACAATGTGTCTCATGGCTTCAAGCCTTTGCCCATTCCGTTTCCTTTGTCTGGCAGTATCACCCACCTGTTTTCTCCACATCCTACACTTTTACAAGCTCCCAAATCCCTAATTATTCTTCAAAATCCACCTCCTCTCTGGCACCTCCACCCCTGCCCAGCCAGAGCCAGGAATTCCCTGGGATCCTGTGGCTCCCTATATATCCCCTTACTGTACTTATGATAAGGTTTTGTAGCTGTGTGCTCATGCATTTTCTCCCTCTAAATCTTAAACCCCTGGAAACAAGCATTTTATTGTGCTCAAATTCCTGGTCCTGAAACCCAGCACTAAGGTTACAGATAAACAACCCAAAGTCTTTGGCCTGCAGATGTGGCATGTTTTGGTTTGGTTTGGTTTGGTTTTTTCCCTCACACGGTTTGTTTAAGAATTTGAATTAACTGTGAACATTTTTTTGGTTTTTTTTTTAACTGTGAACATTTTTAAATGAAAATATTTAATTTCTTTTGTTTTTTAAAAGTTTATTGAAGTACAACTTGCGTATTATGAAATTGACTGATAGACAATTCAGTGGTTTTTAGTAAATTTATAAAACTGACATAATTCACTTTTAGAATATACCTGCTGTAATAGTTAGTTTTTTTGTTGCCAACATGGCTCCGGTAGGAATATGTGGGTGGAATTTAGCCTGTCGATCAGGTCATCACTTGATTGGAGGGCTAGGGAGATGAATGGCTCTAAGTGGCCAGTCTTTCCCTTTCTCCCTGGACGTGGGCCCCACACTCTCTCTCTGCTTCATCTTGTTGGTGAGCCACTTCAAGCCATGCTGATAGCAGCGAGAGCCCTGGAGAGGGTCCCAAGCTGTTGGATCTACAAGATTTTGCACCCACCAGCCTATGATCTGTCTGCATTCTTCATTGTTGCATGGGGCTGCATGAGTCTGAAGAGGGGTTTATGGGCTAGCATCAGACTTATGGAGTAGTATAGGACTTATGAACTTGATCTGTACGGGCTGGGATATTTGCTTGGTATATAATTAGTTCTTAATATAAAGCTCTCTCTTACACACACATAAGTGTCCCTGGATTTGCTTCTCTAGGCCAGCAGTTCTCAACCTGTGGGCTTTGACCTCTTTGAGGGTCAAATGATCCTTTCACGGGGGTCACCTATGACCATCGGAAAACACATATTTCTGATCGTTGGTGGGGTCACCACAACGTGAGGAACTGTATTAAAGGGTCGAGGCATTGGGAAGGTTGAGAATCACCGCGCTAGGCAAGCCAACCTAACACGCCGGCCATCCCCAAAACTTCTCCATGTGAATTTGTGGTCAATCCCATCCCAACCTCATTCCTCTGGCAACCAGTGATCTGCTTTCTGTCTCTATAGTTTTACCCTTTCTGGAATGGTCACATAAGTGGAATCATATCATATGTAGTCTTTTGTGTGTGGCTTCTTGATTTACCATAATGTATATTCATGATGCATGTAGTTTGTATCAGTTGTTTATTCCTTTTTTTTTTTTTTTGCTGAATAGTATTGCATTATATAATTATATCAGATTTTCTGTATACATCCATTTATTTAGCTATTGTGAATAATTCTATGACTATTAACATAAACTCCTTTTTTACTTTTACATATATAACACAACATTTGCCAATTCAACATTTTCCAGATGTACAATTTAGTGGTAGGCTGTTAGCGTAAACTCTTAATAGGGCTGTATTTTCATTTCTCTTAGATATATGCCTATGAGTGGAATTACTGGGTCATTTTATAATTCTCTATGTAACATTTTATGCCTATTCTAAAGAAAAGTGACCCAACAGAATGTGGAAATTATTGAACCAAATCTAAAATCCAGGAGCCCTGGTGGCATAGTATTTTACATGTTGGGCAGCAAATAAGAAGGGAGAAAGATGAGGCTGTTTGCCCACATAAAAATGTGACATTTTAGAAGCCTAATGGAGCAGTCCTGTAGGGTAACCATGAGCTGGAATCAACTTGATGGCAATGAATTTGGTTTGGGGTTGGATGATTAGTATCACATGCAAGCAAAATTTTGCAGAAGATCATGCGCAACAGTTGCAGTGGTACACCAACAGGGAGCTGCCAGAAATTCAAGTCAGATTCATAATAACAAAGGATATTGTTGCTGATGTCGGATGCATCTTAGCTTAAAGCAGAGAATGTCAGAAAGATGTTTACCTGTGTTTTATTGACTATGCAAAGGCATTCAACTGTGAGGATCATAATAAACTGTGGATAACATTGAGAATAACTGGAATTCCAGAATACTCCATTGTGCTTATACAGTGCCCATCTGTGGACCAAGGGACAGTCTTTGGAACAGAACAAGGGAATGTCACCTGGCGTAAAATCAGGAAATGTGTGCTTCAGGGTTGCATTCGTTCACCAGACTTATTCCATCTGTATGGTGAGAAACTCATCAGAGAAGCTGGACGATATGAAGGACACCAGCATCAGAGGCCGGCTGATTAGCAAACTGCAGCATGCACGTGATACAGCCATGTGTGTTAGGCAGGGTTGACTAGAGAAACGTATCCGGGGACACTCATAGATGTGCAAGAAA
This sequence comes from Echinops telfairi, assembly GCF_000313985.2. Lineage (NCBI taxonomy): Eukaryota > Metazoa > Chordata > Mammalia > Afrosoricida > Tenrecidae > Echinops > Echinops telfairi. The sequence goes on along the minus strand of NW_022108124.1, from coordinate 17,193,461 downwards.
AAGCTGTTTATCAAAGAGTAATTGTATATCAAGAAAACATCCCAGCCCAGTCCAGATCAAGTCCATAAGCCCAATATTAGCCCATAAATCTGATTCTAGTCCATAGATCCCTCTTCAGACTCACACAGCACATGCAATGATGCAAAGTGTGGGAAGATCACAGGCCAGTGGGTGCAAAGTTTTGTGGGTCCACTGGTGGTGGAAGCATCTCTGAGGCTCTCACAGGTCTCAGCGTGGCTCCGCGTGACTTGTCAACAAGAAGGTGAAGCAGAGAGAGTGGCCTGCCTCCAGAGAGCCACTTATCTCCATTGCCCTCCAATCAAGCTATTATTGACAGGCTAAACTTCACGTACATGTTCCTATGGGAGTCACGTTGGCACCAACCCCCCCCCCCAAAAAAAAAAAAACCTAACTATTACCCCTTGCTTGCTGAAAATGAGACCTTGCCACACTTGCCAATGAAACTCAAAGACTACAACCTTTAGTCCTTGCACTCAATGTAAAAATAAAACCCACAAAGATCACCGCAATTTACTGATGGACTGATGGACAACATCATGATAACCTTGGAAAAGACTGAAGTTGTCAAAGATTTGCTTTTGCTGGAATCCTCAATCAGTGCTTATGGAAGCAGCCGTCCAGAAATCAAATGACATTGGGCATATCTGTCACACGGCCTCTTGACAGTGTTAACGAACAAAGATGTCATGTTGAGGACAAGGGTGTGCCTGACCCCAGCCATGGTCATTTTAATCACCTCCTATGCATTTGAGAGTGGGATAATGAACAAAGAAGAACACAGAAGAATGGATGCATTTTGAATTATGATGTTGGTGAAGTTTATTGAAATTACCATACGAGCTAACAAGTAAGGCATGCACTCAAAAGAGATCAGTTCTTTGGAAAAAGACATCATGCTTGGAAAATGTGGCAGTTACATCATCTCCTGTCAACTTGAGGAAGGGGTGGAGTCTAGCCTGTCAATCAGGTCGCAGCTTTATGACCTCATTTGGAGGCACTAAGGAGATAAATAGCTCACTGGAGGCCAGACCCACACTCTCTGTGCTACACATTCCTGATGACAAGCCAGATGGAGCTACACTGATAGAGTGGCAGGCCATGTAGAGACCCTGCCAGCACGTAGATGCTTCCACTGTCACTGGATCCACAACACTTTCCACCCACCGGCCTGTGATCTTCCTGTATTCGGCGTCATTGCATGTGTTGCACATGTCTAAGAGGACTTTATAGCTTGGTATCAGACATATGGGCTCATATTGGACTTATGGACTTGATCTAAACTGGGCTGGGATGTTTTCTCAATATTCAATTGCTCTTGTATATAAAGCTCTTTCTTATACATATATGAGTCTCTATGAATTTGTTTTCTAGTCCACCCAGACTAACACAACAAAATAGAAAGTCAACAAAAAAGATGACCATCAAGGAGATGGACTGACCCAGTGGCTGGGACAAGGTGCACACACGTACTAATTGCATTCCGTTGTTCACGACACTGCTGTGCCTGGGAACTGCCTGGAGGGCGTCTAACAAGAACAATAGCGTTTCTTGCCTTACAGTCTTTTTCTTTTTCTGATTTTAATATACCCGGGTGGCTGCTATTTGCGTTCATACTTTTTACATTCAAGCAATTTTTTTCCTTTGAAACTAAATTATGTCTCTTGTGTGTATCATGTAAATTGATCCTGATTTTTACCCATTCTGATAACCTCGGCCTTTTGGTTAGAATGCTGATCTATTCGTATCTATTTGACAATATATTTAGCATCGTTTTCTTAGTTCTGCTGCAGATTGCAACGTCTTCATCTATGACAATCTACTTCAGATAGCTATTGATTCAATTCTGGTGAGAGACAGCAACTTTGTTTCTATATATCTCCATTCACCCCCTTTGTGTGATTATTGCCTTATTTATGTATGCTTGATGTTACAAAGCCAGCAATACAATGTTACAATCATTGCTTCATACATTTATAATTTTCAAAGAAACTAAGAAGAGAACAAAAAAGACTGCTTATACTGTTTTCCGTATTAACCCACATGTTAACATTTCCGTGGCGTAGTGGTTACACATTGAGCTGTTAAGCACAAGGTCAGTAGTTCAAAACCACCGGCGATTGTGTGGGAGAAAGATGAGGCTTTCTACCCCACAGAAAGTTACAGTCTCAGAAGCCCACAGAGGCAGTTCCACCAGCCCTAAAGGGTTTCTGTGAGTCCACTCAGTGGCAGTGAGTCTGGCTTTTGAGCTATTGCTTCTCTGGATTTGAGTTTCGCCTCTCAGGTTGAAATATCTCACTTTTCATCTTTAAGATCCCTTTAGCGTTTCATTAAAATTGGTGTCTGACAGAAGGAAAAATCTGTAGATACTTTTTTTTCACCTTTCTCTTTAAAGATAATCTTGATAAATAGAGGTTGTTTGGGGGCTAGCGCTTTTTGGTTTCTTCCAGCCCTTCAAGTACATCATTCGACTGCCCCTGGTCTCCATGGTTTCTGTGGAGAACTCACTTGTTAGCCGTATTGTTCTTCCCTGGGAGCTCGCAGACACTTCATCGACCTGTTTCCAAGGCTTTCTCATTGTCTCAGCAATCGGACGACGGTATGTCCAGGCATGGACTTCTTTGTATTCATTCCACTTGAGATTCATCGAGCTTCCCAGATCTGGATATTAATGTCTTTTGAGTAAAATGTGGTAAAGTCTTGAGACATCGTTCTTCAAGTATTTTCTTATCTCTCTCACCTCTCTTACTTGGACTATCATTTCACATGTGTCGGTATTCTTCATGCTGTCCCACAGGCCTCTAAAACTCTATTTTTCATGTGTGTGTGTGTGTGTGTGTGTGTCCTCTGTTCTTTAGATCAAAGCACCTTTTTTTGGTCTACGTATTCATGACTTTTTTCTACCATCTTAAGTTTGGTCTTGAGCCTATCTAGTACGTTTTTCATTTTGGTGATTGTGCATTCCGATTGTAGATTTCCCTTTTTATTCTCTTTCTAGTTTCCATCTTTCTATCAAGAGTCTCTGTTTTGTCATCCTGGGTGCTCTATTCTCCTCTAATCCTTTAAACATACATTTTTAAAAACAAATTCTATTGACCATAACTGCGCTGACGTTTTACTTGAAACACCCCCACCGCTAAGCCAATTTCTAGCAACTGTTCCCGCTTTCTGCTCTGGCTTCTATTGTTCTTTTATCTGGCTTACATTCTTCTATTTCCTTACATGTCTGGTAAAATCTTCTTGGAAACGGTACGTTTGAAATAATAGGGAAAGACTTGCTTGTGACTTACCCCCTTAAGGATGCGCCCCCTCCTTTATCAGTAATTTTCCAGAACTTGAAATGCATCCTTTGTCGCCCCACAGTATACAGCCTCCAGTGGTTCTGCTCAGATTTTTTTCTTTTTCATACTTTCACTGTCTGCCTGCCTCCTCTAGCGTGGCCCCTGCACCTGTGTCTCTGAGTGGTTATCTGATACGGAACCGACAAACATTGTGTTCAAACCCACCAGGCATTTGTCCTCTGCCCAAAGCTCCAGGGTGTGAATTGGAGACCTGTAGAATGTTCCATCCTTTTCAAGTCTACTTCAGCCTCCCTTTGCATCCAATCCCCTCGGGTGCCCCTTCCCCATGGATGTAACTTCCCAATTGGCCAGGTGTGTGTGTGTGTGTGTGAGAGAGAGAGAGACAGAGACAGAGAGAGAGACAGAGAGAGAGAGAAGCGTATCTAGTCTTTCTGGACTTATCTCATTTCTAGGATCTTTCCTTCCAAATCCGGCTGGTTCATTGCTCACCCCAACAAGGAGCGCAGACGCGGATGAGTGTAGCTGTCTGTGTTTCCACTCGGGTTCATTACCAAGTTTAGTATTTTTATTGACAGGCCGCAAACATGGGCTTTTGCCCTCTGCTCCAGCTCCAAAGCTCTGTGGGCAGCAAGGCATCGGTTTTCACAGCCAGCCCTGCTCTAGAAAGCCCCGATGACACCGACTTAGCTAGAGATGCGTTGACGACGGAATCCCACTGTTCTCACCCCGTGTGTTAGGCGTTCCTGAATAACAGTCTTTGTTTTCTGTGTGCTATTTCTAGAGCTCTGAAGCCACTGTTTTGGGCAACTCGGATGAGTAAAATTCCAATAATAAACCCCAAGGACCGTAGTCCTTGCCTAATTTCCTCCCTCTCGATTGTGGGTGAAACTTATGAATGTCAGGAGATATCACTCCCATGATGATGTCATCTTACAGGGCAGAAGGGAAATCATCTGGAGAACCCAATCCAATCACAGCCCTTCAAAAGCAGAAAACCTTCCTCTGGCTGGCGGCGAGAAGGGGAAGTCAAAGAGATTGAAAAGAGAAGGATTCAGCACCGCGCTGCTGACTGTAAAGATGGAGGAGCCACAATTGAGACAAGGGTCTGAGTGCACACTTTGGGACCTGAGACTGACCACCCTGGCCACCAACCAGGAAAGGGGCTCCTCCATCCTATACTGCAGGAACTGGATTTTCCCAATGACCTTACTGAGCGTGACAATGGGTCCTTTCCCACAGCCTCCGGAGAAGGATCCAGGTTAGCAGATGGCTTGACATCAGCTGTTCTGAGCCTCTAAGCAGAGGACCCAGTCAAGTCCACCTGAACTTCTGACCTACACAACTATGAGAGAGTGAGGGTGTGTTGTGTAGGCTGCTGAGTCTGTGCTTTCTTGCTCTACAGCCATAGAGAACACAACAATGGTGTTAGGTTTTACTCTGCCATCGCCAGAAGTCCTGCCTCCTGGAAATTTCATTTTGGAAACAACAAGTAGCACTTCGGGCTTCCCTTGAGAAACGGGAAGATAGAACAACTTGGAATGGCAATTTCTTATCCGTTGAACAAAACAGAGACAATGTTCACTTTCCTTATTAATCAGTGCCTAGCTCTTCCAGTTTAATCTGCTCTTGTCCTTTGTCCTCGGCCTGTATCTCCAATGATGGCCTGGCTGTGGGGCATCTGAAGCCGTGGCACCTGTTTAGCACACATCCAGCTGGCAGTAAACATTTGTGGAATGCATGAATGAATCAACCACCACAAACCTTGCTGCCATTGAAACGATGCTGACTCATAGCAACTCTATAGGACAAAGGAGAACTGCCCTTGTGGGTCTCTGAGACGGAATCTTTACGGGAGCAGAAAGCTTCATCTTTCTACTGGTGGTTTCGAACTTCTGACCTTGCAGTTAGCAGCCCAACATGTGATCCGTTACACTAACAGGGCTCCTGAATCAAACCACAGAATGGACAAAATGCTGTGGATTTTCACATATGGAATATATAAATGAACATGACAAAGGCTAGACCTCCTTAAAGTGTTGAAAAGTAAGCAGGGTACTTTGCGGACTCAGGTGCTTCTGACCCGGGTCGTGGCATGGTCAGTTGCCTCACATGCATGCACAAGTTAGGCATCGACTAAGGAAGACTGAAGAAGAATCGATGTGTTTGAATTACGGCGATGGTGAGCAATATCGAAAGCCATATTGTTCATACAAACCTGCTTTGGAAGAAGGCTTCTTGCAGGCAAGAATGGCTGTGAGACTTTGTCTCACATACTTTGGACAGTTTGCTAGGAGAGACACATGTCCCCGGAGAACACGCTTGGTAAAGTAGAGGGACAGTGAAAAAGAGGAAAGCCTTCGATGACATAGATTGACACAGTGGCTGCAACAATGGGCTCAAACATAACAGCAATTCTGAGGGTGGTGCAGGACCGAGCAGTGTTTCATTGTTTTGTACACAGGGCTGCCAGGGGCCGAATTGGACTTGATGGCACCTAGCAGCACAACAGCAGCAGCAACAACAACAACCACAACATGGCTAGTTGTAATTCATCCTTCAGTGTACATAGGGGGTGTGAATGGGTGTGACAGTCAGAGCCTATGCACCCTGAAGGACATGTCCCAGAAATCCTACCAACAACTTCCATTGATATCTCACTGGACAAAAGTATGAGGGAAAGATGAGGCTTTCTACTCCTGTAAAGAGGGACAGTCCCATAGGGTTACTATGAATTAGAATTTATTTGATAGCAGTGCGTTTTTTGAGTTTGGACAAAAGTAGACCACAGGACCAGGCCTAGTTCCAAAGGAGGATGGGAAATATAGTTTTCAGCTTGTCACATGCCACCCAACCCCCAACCAGGAAAGCAAGGTTCTAATAAAAAAGAGGAAGGTGACTATTGGGTCAATGACCTGCAGTGTCAGTGCTCAGATAATGACCAGAGGCCCTTTTATGCTGCTTCCCACTTAGTGACCATCCCGGGATACTGAGTTCTTATCATATAAATTTGTGTTGCTTCTTTTTCAGTTTCATGTGAATAGAATATTACAGTATACTTTTTTGTGCCGGGCATTGGAATGCTAACCACAAGGTCAGCAGTTTGAAACCACCAGACACTCCACGGGAGAAAGACAGGGCTTTCTACTCCCATAAAGAGTTGCAGGGAAGTTCTACCCTGTCCTATAAGGTCTGTTTGAGTCGGCATTGAATTGATGGCAGGGAGTTTGGGTTTTCTTTTACTTATAATATTAAAGAATAGTAACCGCATCAGAGCAGCTCAAACATTCTAACAAGAGACTTATTCATTAGGCTTGAGGAAACCAAGATTATGGAAATGGAATTAATCACAGCAGACATTCCTTTAAGGTAGAGGCCCTGGTGGTGTAGTGGTTGCCAGTTATTCTCCTCTGTCCCGTAGGGTTGCTTTGAGTTGGTGTGTTAGTCTGGGTTGACTAGAGAAATAAATTCATAGACACTCATATAAGAGAAAGGTTTATATCAAAGAGTAATTGTATATTAAGAAAGCATTCCAGCCCAGTCCAGATCAACTCCATAAGTCTGATATTAGCCCCTATATCCTATACCAGTCTATAAATTCCTTTTCAGACTCACACAACACATGCAATGACTCCAAATGCAGGAAGGTCACAGGCCAGTGGGTGGAAAGTCTCGTGGCTCCAGTGGCAGTGGAAGCATCTCAGTGCTGGCATGGGTCTCTACGTGGCTCTCCAGCTCCAGGGCTCTGGCTCCATCAGTGTGTCTCCATGTGGCCTGTTAACAGGATTGTCAGTGAGTGTATCTGACCTCCAGTGAGCTATTGATCTGCATGGTGCCTCCAAATGAAGTCATCAAGCTGTGACCTGATTGACAGGTGAGACTCCACCCCTTTGCAAGTTGACAGGAGATTATGTAACTGCCACAGACCACCCCTTGTCAACTTGATACTTTCACACAACTCTTTAGCCATATATAATTTTCAAGCAAACAATAATAAAATCGTATCTCTACCTAAGAGGATAAAACTAAAATGCACAAAATTCAAAAATGTGCCACTCTCATTTAAACAACATTCTATAATTGAACAAAACAAAAATATTCTAAACTTATTTGAGCACCTACACCATAATCCTATGAACATATGCCCCCACCTATGAGAGTTTGTAAGCCAGCCACTTCATGCTTTTATCCGCCCAATTTTGAGTATCCAATTTCTGTACTGCCCACTTACATCAACCCAGTGCTCTGAGGAGATAATCATATTCTTTGATGTGAAGAAGCTTCTTTCCAGTTGGAACCTTGTGAAGTCCATAAGAAAAGTCAAATCAGGACAGGCCATCCATAAAGTCAGCAGCAATATGCACCAGTTCACAGGCTCAAAAATCTTCTCTTCGTTGGGTCGGGTTCTGGTCAACTCAATGTGGGCTGCCCCATTTAGCCTCACCAGGGTGCCCATTGGTTGCGATGCCTTTTGACCATGAGCCTTATCATAAATTCTCAACAACCCTAGTGCTAGGTCATGAACTTCGGACCAGTCAACCTGCTTTCAGCTTCTCCTCCAGTCCCTGTGTACCAAGTCCACCATTGTCAGTGGCCGGACTCGACCCATCTCTTTATTGCTGCATTTCTCTCACTTCCACTCAACAACTGGATCCAAGTGGTCACCTAGCAAGCATTTCAGCCTGCCCATCAGCTAGCTCCCTTTAACATTCAGTCCTAGAGAGGAGTGTTTCTTTATGGCTCCAATTTTTTTTCCAGCTTCAATTTTTCCCCGCCATTTCAAACCACAAAATTCCAAAGGCCAAAGCATTCCATTTTTTTCCCTTCAATCTGTCAACAGCCAGCCTAGGCAAGTATCTAAACCTTCTAGTGTCCTGAGCACTCAAGACACTGGGTGGGGCTTATCATTTCAGAGCCTTCTTTGCAGGCATGTCCTAAACCCATTTAAAGATTGAATTTTAGTGGTTAGAGGCAAGTTGGCTTGGAAGCTCTCTATTTTCATACTTTCCAATGATCATTTCTATCAATCATTATATCAATAACATTGGTAAAAAGAAAACACTATAAACCTAGTACAGCCAGATCCTAAATTCAATTCTTAAAACAGTCAACTTCAATCCTTATCTAGCTTATTTTAATCCTTATCTAAACTATTCAATTGATACGAAGTATGGCCTTAAGCCTTTGGCTGCATTTTCTTAAGCCAGGGCCAGGCGTTCTTCAGCCATTTTGACCTTCTGTTGGCCATTTTGACCTTTTGTCAGCCATTTTCACTAAGCAGCATGGTCTCTGAGAAATTCAAACAGTGAATTCTATTGCAGACCTCAAAATATATACTAACATTCATTTTCACTATTTCAAACAGGAATAACCAAAGACAACAACCAAACAAAATAATCAAAACTTTAACTCCCCATATTCTTTCCAGAAAACAACCCAGTAAACTGCATGGCCATAGCTGACCTCTGGCTAGCCAAAGAAGAAAAACTACCCTGAGGCAGGGGTCAACCAAGCATCCGTTCTCCATCTTCAGGATTTGTTTCTCTAGTACCCCACTCCCAAGGTACCATAATGTGTTAGTCTGGGTTGACTAGAGAAACAAATTCATACACATGCATATGTGTATAAGAGAGAGGTTTATATCAAAGAGTAATTGTATATTAAGAAAATATCCCAGCCGACCTAGACTAACACAGTCAGCATTGACTTGATGGCAGTGAGTTTGGCTTTTGGCTTTGTTTCTTAGAGAGCTCTAGTGATGTTGTGGGTAACATGTTGTGCTGTTAAATATGAGGTCAGCAGTTCAGAACCACCGACTGCTCTGTTGGGAGAAAAATATGTGGCAGTCTACTGGGTAATGATTAATAGGGTCTCTATGAGCCCTAATTGAATTAATGACAACAGGGGTTGGTCTATTCCTTGAGTTATTATAATTGTTACTACCTATTTGCCCTCCAGGCACAGTCAAGAAAAAAACGACCACCAGCCAACAAATCAATAGGAATGCTAATATGTGTTCTTTCCCATGGGGCACTTTGAAAACCTTTTAAAATCAAAGTCCTAAATGGACAGGCACAGACTGGATGGCCCCGTGCTGGCTGAAGCAATATCCTAGGGCAGCGGTTCTCAACCTAAACCCCTTTGGGGGTCAAATGACCCTTTCACAGGGGCTGCCAGAGACCATAGGAAAGCACAGATTTCCAATGATGTTAAGAACCAAGACACCCCTCCCCTATCCATCTCCAGGCAGGTCCGCCTGCATGCTGATTTGTCCACAGACTAGTACCCGGCGTGAAGACTGTGACCCATGCTACACCATGTTTCAAGACAACATTTCATTTATCTGTCATTAGAAATAAATATTTCACAATATATAATTACATATTGTCTTGTGATGACTCACTATACTTTAATTATGTTTAATTTGTAACAATGAAAATACATACTGCCTGTCAGATATTTACATAATGCTTCATAACAATAGCAAAATTACAGTTATGAAATAGCAATGAAAATAATTTTATGGCTGGGGGGGTCACCACCATGAGGAACTGTATTAAAGTGTCGCAGCATTGAGAAGGTTGAGAACCACTGTCCTAGAGCCTTTGCTCAGCCAGGCCTTAGCCCTCAGCTGCTGAGTTGTGATCTGGTCTTGAGGCAGGAGGGGGAAGAGTCGTAGGAGAGAAACGGTGGCATAGCCATGAGGAATTGGAGTCCAGAGCAGTACTCCTGAGGAGCAGTCCTTAGGGGCCACTCCAAGGATGACAGTGTCTTCACATCAATGAAGAGAGCTGAAGAAATGTGAGCTCTGCTCTTTACCTTCACAGAGCGAAATCTGGCCAGCAACCGCCTTCATGAGGAAACTCTACAGTTCAAAAAGGATGCCGGCCATAATGAGGACCAGACTCACCTGTCCTGTTGTGGGCAGGAGGGAGCAGGACCCTCGGACAGACCCTGCAGACCCTGCCGCTGGAGCTGGCACCCGAGAGCTGACCAGATACATGCTGAGGCACTAGAACAGTGACATTGTGGTAGTTACATAATCTGGTGTCAATTTCGGATTTGAAAGGATTAAGAGTGAAGGGGTGGAGTCGAGTCTGTCAATCAGGTCAAAGCTATTGAAGCCTCTGTGTGGGCATGGCCTTCTCCTGAGGATTCTGGGAACTCTTACTTTTCCTCCTTAGAAGTAGGAGACACTTTTTCTCTCTCTGCTCACTCCCTGAGAGATGCTATCCTGATAAGACACGTGGCACTACAGTGATAGACCCTGTGCCCTGGGAAGTGGGGGAGCCACGTGGAGACCTGTGCCAGCACTGAGATGTTTCTAATGCCACTGGATCCACAAGACTTCCCATCCACTGGCCTGTGATCTTCCTGAATTAGGCATAATTACGTGTTTCACGAGTCTGAAGAGGACTTTATTGATTGGTATCAGACATATGGGCTAATATCAGGCTTATGGACTTGATTTGGACTAGGCTGGTATGTTTTCTCAATATTCAACTGCTCTCGTATATAAAGCTCTTTCTTATATACATATGAGTGTCTATGAATTTGTTTCTTTAGTCTACTTGGACTGACACAGACATCAAAACAGGAGACGCTCATTCTAATAGGGAATTCTCATTCTGATGGGTTTGCTCTTATCTCAAAATTCTTGATAATTTTATCACTCAGCTACAAAACCAGGGAGTGTTGCACGGTATATAAAAACAACACATAAGAGTAATAGGATAACCTTGATTCAGGACTCATGGTCACTCTTCCAGAATTAGTGTGCTCTGTATTTATTCCCAAACTGCCCGCTCTCACCGGTGCACACTTCAGAAACCAGATCAGTGAAGTGCTCACCTTTTCAACCTTCCTTGCAAGTGGGGAGGCTGTGGGTCCTAGTTCTAGCCAGGGAGATCTAGATGGAGTCCTGTTGGGATTTGGAGAGACATTTTGCTTTTCTGATAACAAGGGACAGCCGTCCGAGCTACCTCCGACCTTCCCCTTTCTTCCTGCCCTGAGTGTTGGCATGATGCCTAGAACAGGACTTTGCAACCACAAAGGAGAGGCCAAGGGAATCACAGCCACACTGGCTCCAGACTTCACACGCAGCACAACAAATACTAACAGCTGCCTGCTCTCAATTTTTTGTTTTGTGCAAAAAAACCCCCCCCTGACGATTCTGTTCATTATTTACAGCTGAAAGAACTCCTATTGACCACCACAATTAAGATAAACTGTTACTTGTCATAGATAGGCAGGAAGTGGGTTGAGAAGTGTTTTTGTTATCTAGGGGTGCTAGGATAAAAAATACCACAAGTGAGTGACTTTAACAAACAGAAATTGATTCTCCCATAGTTTAGGAGCACAGAAGTCTGAATTTAGGATGCCAGCCACAGGGGATGGCTTTCTCTCTGTGGCAGCTCCCGCGAAGGTACGTGTATCCTTTCAACATTGTGGGCTTAGCATCCCTTGGACATCTCTGTTAGTCTTGACACCAACCTTTCCCTGGGTCTAAGAGGTTCTCAACACTGGGTCCCCAGATCAAAAAGGAAAACTCTGCTTCATGCTCTTATTTCTTGGTGGCAGTGAGGTCTCTCTGATCACTGCTCCTTTTTCTCTCCTTTATTTTTTTCCAATAAGAGTTGTGACTCAATCTAGAGTGACTGCTGTGACGTAAGATATACCCCATACGGCTCCTGTCTCATTTGCATATGTTGTTGTTGATAGTTGCCTTTGTGTCAGTTTGGACTCATAGCTACCTTATGTGCAACAGAACCCAACACGGCCGGGTCCCGTGTCGTCCTCGCGGTGGTTGTCAGGTTTGAGCCATTGATGCAGACCCTGTGCCAATCCACCGAGTCAAAAGGGGCGTGGTGACAGTTCATCACAAAACGGATGGCAAATGGAGGACACCCACACCACACTGGGACTGCTGGTCTAGCCAAGTTGGCACACAGTTTGAAGAGGCCACAATTCTATCCAGGGCATGGAGTTTTCAAGGCTAGTTAATGAATCAGGGAGAAGCTGGTTGTTCCGGAAAGCAAGGAAACTACCAAAGACCGCAGGGTCCTGTCGCAAGGACGCAGGGGTTATATTTAAGGGGCTTTCACAGGCCAAGGATGAGATCATGTTAGCACTACAAGAACAATAACGTCTAAGGATTAGAATGTGCCCAAAATGGAGAAGGAAAGGGGAAGAATCAACCATTTATCCTGCTCTTGTAAGTACTGTGCTTCAGAGTCACCAAAAAGCCCATGACTTCTTCACAGGAGAATCCCAGCTCATAAAGACCGAGGGATGACAGGATTATAAAACAGTAAATCTAGGCAATGGCCATCAATTACCATTAGATGAAAGGTTGACAGCAAACTGTTTATAATGGATGAATCAGGCTCCCAGCACCGGATCCCAGGGAGCAATGCTTACATCTCTAAAAGTAGGACTCACTCACGGCACCCCAAGTGTTACAGCACAGACCTGCTTCACAGGGTTTTCTTGGCTGTAATTTCTACGCAAGCAGATCACCAGGTCTTTCTTCTCCGGTACCTCTGAATGGGTTTGAACCACCAACCTTCAGGTTCATCAAGCACAAGATATTTGTACTACCCAGGGATCTTTAAGAGTCAGAATTGACTCAAGACCAAGGGGTAGGGAGGGGGCAGGGGGCGAGTGGGGCCCTTCACAGCATTTCCCGCAATGCTTTCTAGCCAAGCTAACAAGAAGCTAATCCAGTTCATAGTAAAGAGAGGAGCAGGTGAAGTCACCCAGGAAACCATTAGGTATCCCCATGCGTGGAATCATATACTGTACAGGACAATGGCTCGTTTCCCTCATCCCGAAGTGGATGACAGAAAGGCAGTGAGAAGAAGTGTCATAGAATAAAGGAGACTTAAGAACACTTTCCAGGAGTCCTGGCCGTGCTGTCAGGTGGGTGTTGTCAATGCAAGGCCCATGGTTCAAACCCTCCAACCACACAAAGGGAACTTAAAGGTGTACAATCTCAGGAATCGTAGTAGTGCAGCGATGGGTGACTCGCGACTTCATGACATTGAGTGAAGACTTTTCAATCAGATTCCAGGTGTAGACCCTGCTTGGGGTTCACCTTGAAAAGACATGTATATGATTATTTAAATGAATTAGGAAACTTTGAGTATGTTCGAGGTATTCAACCACATGATGGTGCCATTAGGGGGTCTGTTAATAAAATGTTTATTTCTGATGAGCTGTCTACGGAAGGATTAAGGGATGAACAGAAAGGAGGCCTAGCATTTCCTCTAAATGTGCCAGCAAAGTCAAATCAACATTAGGCATAAAGGAACAAAGATTAGTGATTAGTAAAAGCGTTCATTGTCTTTTTCTATTTCTAAGCATGGTTGTATACATTGTCTCAAAAGGTTTCTTCAATGATTATTTTAGTTTGATTTTCTGAAACCAGTCAAAATCTATCCATCAATCAATACTCCTGCCAAGGCCTCCAAATTCTTTCTCTTTCTTTTTTAACATTCTTTTAATTAAAGAAATTAAAACAAACTTTAACATCACACAGGGATATTAAGCAAAGCCACATGTCTGTCCTCTGCAGCATAGGGGTATCTTGGAGAAGAAGGACCTTTTGCCTAGCACACCTTCCATGTACTTGTCTCCCTGTGGCACTCTGGGGTGGCCCTTCCCTCTACTTCCACATGTTCTCTAGAGTGCTTGGCTCTTCCCATTGACTTGCAATGACTTGTCTTCTCTCTGCCATGAGATCATGAGCTTCCTCTTCCATTTCAGGACCAAGGGTCAATTCCTATTATTCCCTAGATTCTCCGCATGACCTTGACATATGGTAACCACTTGGTGTTAACCTGGTTCCAACTCATGATGATCCCCATGTATGTTAGAGTAGAACTGTGCTCCATAGGTTTCCAATGGCTAATGTTTGGGGTAGTAGACTGCCAGGCCTTTCTTCCAACACACCTAGCCTCGAACCTCCAACCTTTGTGTTAGCTGAGTACACTGAGCATTTGCATTACCCAGGAACTCCACACTAGTGCTCAGGACACATTTGGAAAGTGTATAAACAGAACCTAATCCATTATGTTTTGCACCCATAGGTTTCTGAACCCCGACTTCCTGTTGAAGTTTCTGTCCCAGGACTACAATTCATCAGAATCAACACGATTCCTGAGAACATAGACCGCTCCTGGTCCTTCATCTAATTTTCTGACTTTACAGTGTTTTCTCTTTGGGGAGGGCCCTTCCTCTGCTAGTGCAAAACACACCACTTCCAAGGTACCCCCCATGTTAGGCTGAGTTCACTATAGAAAAATATCCAGAGACACTCATATATGCATGAGAGAACTTTATATCAAGGAGTAATTATGCATCAGTAAAACATCCCAGCCCAGTCCAGGTCAAGTTCATAAGTCCACTATTAGCCTATAAGCCCAATACTAGTTCATAAACCATTCTTCAGATTGATGCAGCACATGCAATGATGCAGAATGCAGGAAGATCACAGGCCGGTGGGTGGAAAGTCCTGTGGATTCAATGGTGGTGGACACATCTCTGAGGCTCTGACTGCCATCAGCGTGACTCCATATGGCATGTCAACAGGAATGTCAAACAGAGAGAGAGTGGCCCACCTTTCTGATGGCAGAAACAAGAGGGAACAACTTCCCAGAATCCTCATGAGAAGACCACGCCCACGAGGAGGGTTCATCTGGCTGTGACCTGAGTGACAGGCTAGACGCCACCCCTTCATTCTTTTATCAAGTTGACAAGAAAATGTTTAACCACTACATCCCTCAAACAAAATTCTCCTAAAAACTTGCCGTTTTCTTCATCCTGACACATTCATACCCTTCTAGATCAGCGGTTCTCAACCTTCCTAGTGCCGTGACCCTTCAATACAGTTCCTCTTGTGGTGACCCCATATGTGGGTGTATGCATGTGGGCGGACCCGCTTGGAGATGGATAGAGGAGCTGTGTCTCAGTTCCTAAGACCATCTGAAATATGGTCTTAGGTGACCCCTGTGAAAGGGTTGTTTGACAACCCCCCCAGAGGGGTCACGAACCACAGGTTGAGAACTGCTGTTCCAGATGTTAATCAAAGTGTTCTTTTTGTGTGTGGGGTTTTTTTTGTTTTTAGCAAGGAGAGCTTTTAAGTAATTATAACCACAAAAAATCAGTTTATTTTTAATAGTAAGTGAAATCCACAGCATCTGTATTTTCAGAACTATTCCATCTTTTAGTTCTGTTGCAGCATCTCCTTTGCTGAGTCCAGAAAAGGAAACAAGACAGCATCTTCACTGTTCCTTGTGTTTGGGGTCCCAAATCATGGGCACACCCCATGGTATTCCTGGCAATCTACTCCTGGCTGAAAATAAGCTTGGTTTTCTCTGAGCCTTATTGACCACTCTAAACCAGCCTTGGCCTCAAAGTCAAGTTTAGCTCTTAGCTAGTCTACCCAGTCCACCCAAGATTCAGGAAAGACCTATCTTTTCTCTTATACACTCAAAAGTTACAAACCACAGCCAATGTGGTATCTGTCATATTCAGTGTTTATTTCTATGCCCCTTGATTCTTAGCTTAGATGTCCCATTCTCTGATCTCCTATCTGAGTTGGGTGACCCTCTGTGTATTCCCATAATATGTCATAAGTCATCTGGCATGGCTCTTCTGAGAAACAAGTTCAACGGTCTCTTAACTGTGCCAAACTTCAAGCTCCTCCAAGGGATGGGTTGTCCGTCGTTTGCCATTGTGTCCCCAGTGCCTGGTACCTGGTACCAAATCTACTGTCATTGAGTGGATTCTGGCTCAGAGTGAAGTACAGGGCAGAGTTAAGCCTACAGCACCGAGTAGAACTGCTCCTTTGAGTTTTCCAGACTGTAAATCTTCATGGGGACTACAGAATACACATTTGCTTAATGAATATGGGTACCTGGAAGATTGCAACGATGGTTAAAAGAGTTACAGATTAAAAAATCCAGTCATTAAGATCCCAAATTTAGATCATTCTACTGTTAACAGTAGTAAAGGAATATCTTCTGTCTCCAAGATGGGCTTACATGAAAAGAAAATTGTTGAAAGAGGAGATAGTACCCAGTCTTTTGAAAGTGATTGAGTTGGATAGGAGAAGTGCCGTGGGCTATACCAATACCCACCAATACTCCTTTTTCTCCCTCCCTCCTGTCTTCCCTCCACTTCTAGAATGGGCTGTTTGAGGTTCCACTGTCTCCCTCTGGCAAACAATCCCCTGTCCTGCTTCTTTGAAGAGAGAAGTACTGGGCTGTAGGTTAGTGGTGAAAGGATCGAGACTGTTGGGCAGGTGCTTCTTAGCTGACACGTACACACGTCCCTTTCCTGGGCAGGCCCTTGACTCATCCTGGGACGACGAAAAAAAAACGCTGAGCTCCAGTCAGCACTTGGAACCCTGCCCAACCAGAGCCCTTGGCCTTGGCCAGATGCGAATGAGCAGATCTCAATCGACCCTGAAGAGGATGGGTGTGGGTTATTCGTGGCAATCCCCATACTTCCTAAGTAGTGAACTCACAGTTCTTCAAGGCAATGGAGTATTTATAGGCCCTCAGAGCCAGGAGGAGGGCCAGACAAATCCAACTTGAAGCTGATAATGAAACCAAGGCAGTTCCTTTCATGAGTGAGCTGCATCGAACCTCATACCCAGGGAAACCAGCCTAAATTAGGGGCCTCGTTCAGCTTCCCAGGACTGTGCATGCCGTTCATAAACTAGGGAGACATCATTAATGTATACTTGAATGAAACCAATTGAGGTTGGATGCCCATAAACTCACTGCCATTGAGTTCATTCTGACTCATCGTGACCCTATGGGCCGAGGGAGCACTGCCCCTGTGGGTTTCCAAGACTGGAACTCTTTATGGGAGTAGAACGCCTCCTCTTTCTCCCATGGAGCAGCTGGTGGTTTCGAATGGCTGACTTTGAGGCCAGCGGCCCAATCCTTAATCCACTACACCACCAGTCTCCTCTTAATGTGGATAGAATCTTAATGTTCTATATATTGTCCCCAGAATCTCTAAAAACTCAGGTTTGGATCATTCAAATCCTTAATATTTAAAAAGCATCTTTTTAAAAGATTCACCCAATGCTTACTCTAGTAGGAGCACATAAGTTATCTTATAATGGTCATTGTTTTAGTCAGCATCCACAATGACCTTCCGCAGCTGAAAGACCACATGAAAGAGGAGGGAGCATTGAGAATGTTAGCCCAAAGGCCGTGTTCAGGGCTCAGAGTCAGTTACCCCATCATCCTGAGCTGCGGGGACATGGAAACTCTAATCCATGTCTTGTCCTTAAAGAGGCGACAGTTTATTTGCTGCCCAACTGTCAAGGAGTAAGTGTCAATACACAGTGTGGACATGGAAGAGCACCGGGTTCAGGGACAGGGGGAAGAAAAACATTTCCACAAGCAGATATGGGTATTGCTTTTTGATCGATACAAAGTCTATATCAGCCATGCTTTCGTGTCTACCAGAATCTAAGTCCTTGGAGAATAGGCACCTCATGTAGTTAGTTCGACACTGTAGCCCTAGATTTTCTCTAGCTTCCAGCACAGAATAAGAACTCACGAAATAGTTGACTGAATGAACCAGTGGGTACACTCTGAGAAGCAGGGAAGCAAACCAAAGTAACTGAGACACTGCTCACCAACCTAGCATTCGGCCCATAGAACTTATGATTTTTGAAATTTAGTTTCTCATAAAATATAGATGAACTCCTGTTCTGGTGTTCTTTCCAAAGTTTCTGGAAGGTAGGAAAATATTGAAACACGAAGAACATTTTACAGGAGGAATGGAAGTAAGCAAGAGAGCATGAATCTGGGATGCTGGAGGATAAGCCATCAGATTTTCAAATACCAGCAGGGTCACCCATGGTACACAGGTTACAGAAAAACTTTTAGACGAAGACAGAGTAGGAAGGAAGGTCTGATGATTGACTTCTGATAATTAGCCAGTGACAACCTTGTGGCTCACAAAATGATCACAAAAGGATATGGCTGGCGGTAGTGCTGGAAGATGAGCCCTCTCGCTGGAAGGCATTCAGAAGAAACAATGGCTGCAACCCCGGACTGTGTGCACCAATGATCGGGAAAGTGCCTGGTGGCATAGTGGTTATGCATTGGGTTGCTAACTGCAAGGTCAACAGTTTGAAACCACCAGCCACTCTGAGGGAGAAAGATACAGTTTTCTACTCCCATAAAGAGTTTATAATCTTGGAAACCCACAGGAGCAGTTCTACTCTGTCCTATAGGTTTCGATGAGTCAGCACTTCTGAGGTGGTAGTGAGTTTGGTTTGGGTTGTGCTGGTTTTGTTTTGTTTGGGTTGAGTTTGGTTTGAGTTGGGTGAGGTTGGGTTGCGTTGGATTGGGTTGAGTTTCATTTAGTTTTGGTTAGGTTGGGTTGTTTGGTTTGGTTTGGTTTGGTTTGGCTTGTGGTGTGTTGTGTTGGTTTTGTTTGGTTGGGTTGGATGAGGTTGGGCTGAGTTGGATTGGGTTGAGTTTGATTTGGTTTGGTTTAGGTTGGGTTGGGTTGAGTTTGGTTTGGTTTGGGTTGTGTTATGTTGTGTTGGTTTTGTTTAGTTGGGTTGAGTTTGGGTTGGGTTGGGTGAGGTTGGGTTGTTTGATTTGGTTTAGGTTGTGTTGGATTGAGTTTGGTTTGGCTTGTGTTGTGTTGTGTTGGTTTTGTTTAGTTGGGTTGAGTTTGGTTTGAGTTGGGTGAGGTTGGGTTGTATTGGATTGGGTTGAGTTTTGTTTGGTTGAGTTTGATTTGGTTTGGTTTGGTGAGGGTGGTACAGGACCCGGCAATAGTTTGTTGTTGAGTATGTGGGGTCACCCTGCATTGGAGTGGACTTGATGGCAACAACAACAACAAACTGTTCACAAAGTTCCAGAAAGAACACATCTAAGAAGTCAGGGGCTTGGCATGACCATCTCCAAGCCTCCTTTGGTTATGCTGCGACACTGCGTCCTCACCTAGTGGACATCCTGAATGCCAGTTCATTTTCCTCTATTAGTAGAGGACATAGCAAGGAATTTATATAGGTCAAAGAATGTTTTAAAATTCTGAACAGAAGAGCTGTTAATGAATTTCATTTGGGGTGTCTTGCCACCAGAAAAAAATGATAGACCTTTTCTAAACACCTTTGGCTGTTTGCTTGTCAGGAAAAATCACACATTTTCTCTGTAAAGAGTGTCAAAGGAAAAAAAAAAAAGAAGGCTGAGTTCAGTAGCACTCCCAATGTGAACTGGGGCTGTTTTAAAATTTAATATATATGGTGATAACCCTGGAGAACCAGGAGACGGCTGTGCTTGGAGAAGGCACCGGAGGTCAGTGATGTTTTGCCCTGTGCCAGGGTGACTTGGCCAGGGTGCAGATTGAAATTCTGAGGCATCTCCTCCCCTGTAGGATCAAAAAGACAATTTTCTTGCATGTTTGTTTTGCTTCAACAGTGCCCATGCTGACTTCTAGGAGCCCTGGTGCTGCCGTGGTCAAGCACTTGGCTGCTTAACTCACGAACTGCTCAGCGGAAGGAAGATTGAGCAGGTGGCTTCTGGGAAAATTTCAGGCCTGGAAATAGTTCTACTCTGTCCTGTCAGGTCTCTAGGAGTCAGAACCAATCCAGAAGGCCGTGGGATTGGCTCAATATTTACGTTGAAAATGTTCATCTCTCCATCATGAGCAGCACCATTCACCAGCATGTTACCATGTCTCCACTAGAGAAACCCACATGCCCTAGTGCGAGAATGGAGGTCTGCGTATGCTCAAGGGACCATGACTTGTACAAGCAGAAAAATGAGAAATAACCTGAACACCCACTATTGTTAGGTACCGTGGAGTTGCTCCTAACTCCTAACAATCCCCTGGGACAGAGGAGAACAGCTCCAGTGGACTCTGAGACTCATATTCTTTAAAGGTGCCAATCAGGAGGGCTCTCCCGTAGGAGCTCTCTCCTGAGGAATTGTTGGGTGAGTTCAAACCACCAACCTCCCCTTTAGCTGCTGAGTAATTCCCAGTTGCTCCCCAGGGCTCCTGTGCATTCACACAGGCCTTTTATAAACTACATAGCCATACAATGTGGGCCCCTCTGCGGCTAAAAAATGATGCGGAAACACTTCCCTTGTCTAACCTAGAAAGGTCCTCAAATTGCAGAATGACCCCCACAGTACCATTCTTGTAAAAACCCAAACACAATGCAATTGCATATGATTTCTCCAGGAACACACATGTGTGTTCCTAGAGAAATCCTACATCCACATATTTTCTACAAAAGACCATGGCTCGGGCCAAGTGCACCTGGATCCTCAAAGCGACATCAGGTATCAGACCATCAACTACTCATATGGAAATTCAGGTTGAAGTTGAAGAAAATGAAGACAAGCCCAGGAGCAACACAATATGACCTGTGTCTATCCCACCTGAAGTTCAAGAACGTCTCAAGAACAGATGTGACACATGAACACAATTAGATAAACTTAGGGCTCAGTTTTGATGAGTCTCTATTCCCCTCTCCCCCTGTAGGCTCAGATGCTAACTGAAAATTCCATGCAGAGGAGCCTCAGAAGAAAGGCCTGGCCATCTACTTCTAGGGGGGAACTCAACAAGTAAAAACCCTGAGGACCACACGGACACACACGTGGTCACCTGAACTTGAAGTTGACTTGGTGGCAGCTGATGGTGGTGGGAGTGAGGGAACCAGCCCCACAACTGAACAGGCTGGAGGAGTGGCTTGTGCAAATGTGGAAAATAAGGAGACAGGACCGATGTCAGGATCAAGAGAGAGCAGATGTGTTTTCCAAAGGGTGTATAGAATGATGTGGCTTACAGGCCTCCAGCAGGCATGTAGGTCATAGGGTGGGTGGGTACTAGAGTGCATCAAGGCTGACCCTTGGATGTCCCTGAGCTGCTCAACCTTGGATGTCCCAGAGCAAGGTGCAGCCAACTCCCTTCTGATACGGATCACAGATTGTTCCCTTGCAGAGAACAACCTCCTTCTTTTTTTTCCCTCCACCTCTTCTACGTCATCAAATTGCTGTCCTTTCATGTCCCTCTGCATTCGCAGAAACAAAAAGAAGTCGCATGGAGTGAGGCCAGGTGAGTAAGGTGTGTGGAGCTAGAAAGACATGCTTTTTTTTTGCCAAAAGCTGGTGCACTGAGATGACTGCGGAGCAGGTGCATTGTCGTGGTGGCAAAACCAGTCCCACTTCTGCCACAATCAGGACTTTTTTGTCGCACACTGTTACGCAATCTTTTCAGAACCTCTAAATAGAAAGCATGATTAACAATCTGACCTGGTGGAATGAACTCCAAATCCACTATGAGTCTACATTTTCACCCATTCAGGAAGTTGAAGGACGTCCAGAATGAGGGTTGCCATCAATCGACATTTCACCATTTTTGTACCACTCGTACACTTGAGTTTGTCCCATACCACTGTCCTGATAAGCTTTTTCAATAATACAGAAGTTTCTGTGGCAATTTTTCTGAGCAGGAAACAAAATTAACAGCTGCATGCTGTTCTCTTAAATTGGCCATCACAAAAAAATGAGATTCAAGCAAAACTTTTTACAAAAAAATTTCACTGTGACAAGAGAACCTTCCCAGGCAATGCCATGAGTGCACTAACTCAGAGAGAGTTGTTCAGTGCTCACCCATCAGGAAAAATATGTGCTATGAAAGCTCCACTCTGCTCAATTCCATTGTTGTTGTTGTTGTGTGTTGGTTGGTTTTCTTTTCTCCTAAGTAGCCATCCCTTCAATACTCTGTTAACCAAGAGCGTCATTCCTCTGCTCAACAAAGCTTATGAAGGGCCTCCTCCATTACATTTTGGACCTCGCCTGTGCTCTGTGTTAGTCCGGTTGACTAGAGAAACAAATTCATAGACACCCATATGTGTATAAGAAAGAGCTTTATGTGAAAGAGTAATTGTATATTAAGAAAACATCCGAGCCCAGTCCAGATCAAGTCCATAAGTCTGATATTAGCCCATTTGTCTGCTACCAGTCTGTAAATTCTTCTTAGACTCATGCAGCACATGCAATGATGCTGAATGCAGGAAGATCACAGGCCAGTGGGTGGAAGGTCTTGTGGATCCAGTGGCAGTGGAAGCATCTCAAGGTTGGTGGAGTCTCCATGTGGCTCTTCCAGCTCCAGGGCTCTTGCTCCATCAGCGTAGCTCCATGTGGCTTGTCAACAGGAATGTGAAGCAGAGAGTGTGGGTCTGGCCTCCAGTGAGCTATTTATCTCCATAGTGCCTCCAGATGAGGTCATCAAGCTGCAACCCGATGGTTAGGCTAAACTCCACCCCTTAACTCTTAATAGTCTCAAGCTGACACCAGATTATGTAACTACCACAGAGGTGCTATCAGCCATCCAAACAGATGAGTTTTGGAAGTGTTTCCAAGAATGGAATAGCAGATTTGATAAATGAATTAAGTGTACTGGAGAGTACTTTGAAGGTGATAAGATTGTTTTGCAAAAAAAGAAAAATATACAGCTTTGAAACAAAATCAATTTTTATTTGTACCCCCTCGTACTTGCCAATAACATCCCAATGCCACCCACCTCCTAGTCTCCTAACCCATATACAAATCATCTCTCATGATCATTTATAGCTTGCAGGGTAGCCTGCCACCTCTCCCCCAGTCTACAGGTGGGTTCCGCACATCGTCCCCAGCTACGCAGGTCACAGTGTCTGGGGTGGATAGCTCTCTGCCAAACTCCTGAAATCCTGCTTCTTCAGGCCAACTACCTCCTCCCAGCTGCCCGAGTCTTCTGCTCTGTCTTCATTCTTTAACTTTGTGCCTTATGACAACCGTTCAGTTCTGCTGTCCATTGGGTCTCTTCCCCTACGTGGTTCTGTAGACCTGGAAGCTTATTTGTTGGGCTGCTGTTTAAAAGAATCACTTGTTAGCCGGCTACTCGGAGATCGCTGATTCTCTCAGGGAATTTCAGATAAGATACCAGAACTTTCTGAAACCCCCTTGTGTTTTAAAAAGTCAAGAAAAGGTTCACACACAGAAACAACTATTCTTGGATGGTTACCAGGGATGGAAGGGGAATGGAGGTGAAGGGAAAGTCAATATACAGGGGGGGGGGCAACACCACAGGAGCCATGGCAAAGGAAGGAAGCATTGGGAGTTGCCTAAGAGTAAAAGAAAATAAACACCATGACTGTCACATTTCATGTCAACATGAACATGTATGAAGGTGTAGGGATGGAATGCAACTGTCAATCAGGTCACAGCCTAATGATGCCTTCTTGGAAGGTATGGCTTTCTAATAAGGAGAAACAGGGATACTCCTTCTCTATCTACCCCTCCATCTTCCTGCTTTCTGGAACTCCGTCTACCTCCAAGGGCAGCCCTGTGTGGGCCCCCTGACCCTGAGAGTTGTTGATGCCCTGCCACGTTTCCACTGACTGTAGATCCATGCAGCTCTGCACCCACCAGCCTGTGATCTTCCTGTAGCATGGCGACATTCTGCACCACCAGCCTGCAGCTACATGACTCTAAAGACGGACTTATGCACATGAGTTGGACTGGGCTGGGATGCCTTCTTGATTCATACTTATATCTTGATATAAAGTTCTTTCTTAGAATGATGGCAACTTATGTACAAATATCCTTGATACAATTGATGGCTGGATTGTTAGAAGAGGTGTAAGAGCCCCCAATAAAATGGTCTTTTAAGAAAGGATAACGTTTTTTCTTATATACACATGAGTGTCATTGGATTTGTTTCTCTAGACAATCCAGGCGAACACCAAGGTAAATCCTATTCATGCGCAATCCTGTGATAACAATAATAACAAGCAACATCTCCGAGAGCCACGTAGACAGACACAGAAGCTGAACAAATGTGGGAAGACCAGTGAGCATACACCTATACATGTAAGTAGGCGAGACAGAGGATATTTCTACACCTGCATCTGTATCTGCTCTAAGTATGTCTCAGGATACGGAGCCTGTCTAAGTATGTCTAGAGCACATAGTCGGCGAAGTTATAAAGACTTAGCTATAACCAAAGACTTTGAGGGAAGGACTCACTGAGCTTGGCACTTAGGATTGCAGTATCAGGAGACAACTAAGCCACGTGGCATATAATACAGTTATGCTAGCTGTATTATATAAAAGACTATGTTCTACATCCTATGTCCGTGAGTAGCAACTGGGATCTTAAAAGCTTGAGTGATGGTCTAAGTTGCAACTATTGTTTTCTCCACATCCAGAGCAAAGAAGAATGATGGAAACAAAAGACACAAGGAGGTCATTCATTCACAGGATGGTGGACTGTGGGAACCACAGCATCCCCTAGCCGGAGGCCAGGAGAACTAGATGGTGCCAACAATGACCACCTACCGCTTTGATTAGCATCACCACAGAGAGTTCTGGACAGAGAAGGAGGGGGAAACATGTAGAACAACATTCAGAAACCTAATGAAGACCAGGCTGACTGGTCTGATAGAGACTAGTGGGATCCCTGAGGCTGTGGCCCTCACAGTCCCTTCAAGACTGGGATTGAAGCCCCTCTCAGGGATCCGCTTTCAGGTCAACAATGGGCAGTCCCATGAAATGCATCAGAACACCTGGCTTCTCAGTACCACCAACCACAGAAGGCCAAAATGGCAGCCATCACAAAGCTCGGAAGGCAGGAAGGGCAAAGAGAAGGACAAAGAGGATGCTGGGAATCCCAGGGGGCAGGAGGAAGGGCATTGAGGGAATGACAACCAATTTTCGTGAAACAATGTATGTACAAATTGTTGTAGGGAAAACGAATTGCCTCAGTGCACTTTCACCCCAACGCTAATGAGAAGGAAAGAGTCCAGCCAAGAACAACATTTGGAGCAGACCCACTT
Organism: Echinops telfairi; assembly: GCF_000313985.2. Classification (NCBI taxonomy): domain Eukaryota; kingdom Metazoa; phylum Chordata; class Mammalia; order Afrosoricida; family Tenrecidae; genus Echinops; species Echinops telfairi. The sequence goes on along the minus strand of NW_022108124.1, from coordinate 17,168,276 downwards.
CAGACTCAACTCAGTGCCACCCCACAACCTCTCCCCTGGCTGCACACAAAGGGCTGTCCAAAGGAGTCAGGGGGGTGGGATAGGACAGGGAGTTGGACACTAGATAGCCTGCATTTGGACATCTGTGCACTGTGATCATTTTGCTTATCCCGCCAGCCCATATTGAATGATTGCCCACTCAGAGTCAAGCCCTGTACTACGCCTTGGAGGCCCCAAGGTGAGGAAGACACAGAGCCGTCTCCCCCGGAGTCCGCCTTTCCTCTCACGAAGGAACAATGAGACACACAGCGGTGCAGAATGCGTTGGAAAGGCCTCAAAGCATGTCTGTGCTGGATGTGCGGAGGAAGGAGTGGTTAGTTCTGCCTGGGAGGGCCGGGGAGTGAAGCTTGATAGCCGAGGCAGCACTGGAGCTGTGTCTTGAGGAAGGACTGTTTGGCCGGCAGGCAGCTTGCGGGCGTGTTTGGGCAGGGGATGAGAACATTCCAGGCCGAGAGAACAGCAGATGTAAATGCATGGAGGTGTAAAGTCGGCTGGGTTTAGGGAATTGTAAGGCAATGTGCTATGACGGGAATTCCCAGGTTGAATGAATTCTGGCAAAAACATAAGGCGGATCGGATGGATCGTCAGGGCTAGACCATGTCCATGACTTGGAGTTTCAGTCTTCAGACCGGCACGTCCCAAGATGGTAGCCGCTAGTTGTTTGTAGCCATTAAATGTTAACAGATTAAGATGCAGAGCCATTAGGCCCTTCCTCAGACACACTGCCAGTGCTCCAAGTGCTCAATCGCTGCAGTGGGTGGGGGCTGTCATATGGGACAGTGCAGAAATGGAACATTCCATTGCAAGATGTTCTACCCAAGACTGCTGGTCTAGACTGTGGCTGCTTTCAAAGGAGGACGTGATGTAAAGCAATATTTGTGTCTCAAATTCGAACAGTGCTCAACCCAAGGCCCCGTTAGGAGACTAGTCCCAGAATCTACTAAGAAGTTGCTGTCCCAACAAGGATCTGTCTCCCCAACACCCCCCCCACCCCACCCCCGCCTTTGCCTGGAACTTGGTAGAATTGTTCAGGGTGACCAATGTCCTCTCAGTTCAGTTTGGGAGATGGGAGCCCCCAAAGGCTCACCAACCAGTGAATCTGGGGAGCCAACCCAGTGGGAGAGGACCACATTTCATCTGCAGTGACCCCTGGAGCGCGTTATATGTGTTTAAGTGTATGCTGACAAAACACAAGCACCCCAGCCCTTGGGGAGTTACAGAGCCAAGACCCTCTCCATTGGCATTGAACAGGTAGAGGAGGTAGTGATGCAAAATAGCAATACAGGACTCTTTCGAGGTCCTGTGACCAGAAGGAGGCCTCTCTAAATCCTTTAGTGAGGGTCTATTGGAGGCCAAGTCTGGTGCCAACAGCCGCGGTAGTTCCAGGTCCAACAGCGTCTGTTTGAGTTGCCGCAATTAAAAAGCTCTTCGTTGCATCTCGGTCGGCGACCCATTCAAACACCCGCGCTATCCACTTTCAAAGGTAGTCACCATACCTGCCATGGTGTCCACAGGAGATGGTGAATCAGGGTTCAATTCCAGAGAGGGAGCCTGAGAAGCAGCTACCACCTCCCAGGCAGGCAGGAGGCCCGCAAATTACCCACGTGCCCTGAACGATCAAACTATTCAATTCTGTGGCATGTAAATGATGTGCCAATGAAACAGTAAACAGAAATTCATTTAAAAGAAAGAAAGTCTAACTTCCACCACCCATCTGTCCACTTGCTAGACCGTGGAAGCTTATATTCTAAGCCAGGCCACTCATATGCCAAAGACCACCCACGGCGGAACAGGGGTCAGTGGAGCTTGTAGACTAAGACAGAGTAGGGAAAAGGACCTAGTGATTTACTTTGAAAAGAAGCCCGTGAAACCTTATGGGTAGACAGATCTTAGAAGAGCTTGTTGTTCCAGGCACAGGACCAGGCAGCGTTGTGTCCCGTTGGACATAAGGTTCTAATGAGTCAGCACCGACTCAATCGCATCGAACAGGGGCAGCAAGTCAAACTTGTTTGGTTTGAAGAAACCTTCTGAGGCTGTTTTTGATTTAGGGTTTAAAGGCTCCGTCGGTTTGGTTTCGTTTCAATCTGTTGTTAACTGTTTAGGCAACTTCATTTACAAAACATTTAAAAAAATAATTTTCTTGGGGACTCTTCCAGCTCCTACCACAATCCATCGTACCCATGGTATCAAGCACATTTGTACACAGATTGCCACCGTCCTTTTCAAAACATTTTCTTTCTACTTGAACCGTTGGTATCAGTTCCTCATTACCCCCCTCCCTCCTTCACCCTTCCGCCCTCATGAAGCCTTGATAAATTATATACTATTATTGTTCATATCTTACACCGTCTGCTGTCTCCCTTCACCCACATTTCCGTTGTTCATCTCCTCCATCGGGTGTTTAATGATTCATATTTCAGAAATAGCTCACCAGGGCTTTCCTCCAAGGTACCCCCTGAATGAATGAGCACCACCAACCTTGGCATGGGCAGCAAGGAGATTGGCTGTTGGCACGACCCAGGAACTCTTTCTGGCTGGTCAGGAAGACAGAAATAAGACTTGAAAAAATCCTGTTCAGACTCTTGAGCCGTTTGCCGTGGTAGCTGTGGGTCCAGGAGGGTGGATAACGATGGGCAAGGCGCCCTGTTTGCCGCTGACTCAGAGGGAGCACCTGACAGAGATTCCATTTCAGGGTTCTGGGTTCTGAGGGTGTGGGGCGCCCACCTGAACCGCGCTCCGGTGTGGGAGAACTTCCCTCCCCTGTTCCTCGCTGAGTCACGAGAGCAGACCGAGCAGCAGCAGTTCTTGTTCAACGACCAGCCTCCCAAGAGAGCCCAAAGCAGGCTGGTGACCGACACTCCCAGCCAGGCTCTGTCCAAAAGCCGGTGCCACCCCTAATCCATCCTGCTCTCCCACCAGCCTCCGAATCTGGCCTTGCTGTGAGTCCCACTTGACACGTGGGGACCTGGGGTGAGGCCATTGACAACCACGGCTGCCAGCATTGACCCCGTCCTTCGGTGTGCTGTGTAGAATGGAGAAGCTATAGAGACTGTGGGACAAAGCTCAGAGGATTCCCTCCCTCCCCACCCAGCATCAGCTGCCCTATGTCTTCGTTTCCTGGTGCCGAGATCGCAAAGACGGCATGTGGGCCCTTTAACAAACAGGTAGCCCCATGCGGGAGGCTAGAAGGCCAGGTTCAGCCCGTTGGTGCCCAGGGAAGGCTTTCAGTCTGTCAGCTCTGGGGAAGGTCCTGGTCGCTCCAGCTTGCCTCCTGGTTTCTTAGAGGCTGAGCCACCTTTGTCTTGGCGATGATCTTCTCCCTTCTCTCCTCCGCTGGCTGGTGGTCTCTTTTAGATCTCAAAAGAAACGGATTTGAAACGCAGTCGACACTCATTCTGCCTCGTCAACAAGGACTGAGACAGCTCAATCCCAAAGGGGACTATAATCGCAAGCGTAGGAGGAGGTAAGGTGTACGACACCTTTGGGGGACAGAATCCAACCTCCAGCATACGATTATGGATCACCAGGATGACGGGAGATCTGCTGGTGAAATATAAGGCCCTCTGGGGGAGGGGCCAGCCTTAAGTGCCTCTGTGGCACTCCCGTGAAGTAACACCTCTCAGAGAGGCACTCAAGGGTGGGAAGGGACCCTGGTGTTGCAGTGGTTAAAGCACTCACCTCCCAGCCTAAAGATGGGCGATTTGTACTCACCAGCCATCCTGTGAGAGAAAGATGTGGCAGTCTGCTCCCGAGTTAAGATGACAAACTTGTACATCAACAAGGTCCACCAAGACGATGTTCCACATCTTACTTTGATGACTAGCTCCCAAAGCGCATGGGTAGCTATCTCAGGTGTAACTATTGGTCTCCTTATGTCCAAAGGAGAGACGAGTGAGAGAAAAAACATCAAAGATGCATGGAAACAATTAGTTTAGTTGGCACCAGTGGACGTAAGGCCTAATGAACCATGTGAACAACAGGATCTATGATCCTGAGACCAGAACTAGATGGTGCCCGGCCACCACTCTCGAAATCTTTGAAAGGGATCATACCAGAGGGTATTGCGCAAGGTGCAACAAAGCACAAAACCACAAAAAGGCCCAGGATTACTGGTTGGCTAGACACAGGGGGGTCCCTGAGACCATGGCCCTTAGTCAGCCTTTAGTCTGGACTTGAACTCACCCTGTGGCTCCATATTCGGCCCAACAACAAACAGGTCCATATGGGGGACAAGAACGCTCACGAGGTGCCACACGCCGTAGAAATAATCAGCCATTTGAGGGTTTTGTTTTGTTTTGTTTTGTTTTAAGGCTGTGTTTACCCAAGGACAAAGTTCAGAAGGGTTAGGAAAGGGGAAAGCGGAAACAAAATATCCAAGGAGGAAGCAGGATACGTGATGGTATGTTGACTTCAATACATGAAAAAGAAAGTATGTAGGGATTCTTGAGTGTAAAGCGGATGGCCCGCTCTGGAATCCTTCACACAATTCACACTAAAAAGTTAGAAGAACAAGGCAAGGCTAACTTTGGAAGCCCCGGGAGCTGTTCTGTCATTTTCTATAGTGTTTCAGAATCAACATGGACTCGGTGGGAAAGGGTTGCTCCTAGCTTGTAGAGAGATGGCGCACACCCCTCCAAGCTTCTCTAGCGTTGGACCAAGCACCACTCGCCTGAAAGTACGTACTCTTTCATTTTCACAGCTCCAATTGCTGCCCAGCCAGCTCTAGTGGGCCAGCCTAGGCACGTTTAAGGCTGTCTGGTTACCTGGACACACTGCCTAGAGGAGTAATCCTTGCAGAGCACCCAGCCACCTGAAAGACATCACAGTCCAACTGGCCCTGGGCTTAGCTAGTGATTTGAGGCTTCGGCATCTGCAGAGCTTGTCGATCCCGACTGTTTTGTTTGGGGATCATAGCAGCCCGAGTAGGAATGGAAGCATCCAAGGGCTGTGCACATCAGGTTTAGCTTGTGGCAGGAACAAAGACCTTGGTTTCCCAGCTTTGCCATCCACTCGTGACTCCATTCTTGAGCTCCACGTCCTGTGTGGCGCCCTCCTATCCAAGGCTCATTGACCAACTTCAGGTGGAGTTCCATGAGAAAGAGTGCACGTCACTTCCGGTGACTTTCATGAAAACCCTCTACCTTCACTCCCACTGGACTGACTGGCAAAGTGGCCCTCCTCCCCGAACCCATCATTGTTGCCTGAGTCTGGACTGCTGAACTCTCTCCATGAACGGCTCCTTCCTACAGGCCTCAGGCAGAAACAGTGCTTACATCTGAGAGCAGCTGAAAGACTCCTCTGGAAATTGCCCTGTAAATCATTTGCTCACAGTGGCTCATTGGCTACTCCCTCTGCCCCATGGTGACCTAACGAACCCCGGGCTTCTGTTGACTGTCTCCATGGTGATGGCAAACCAGACGCAAAGCAGCACTCCAGAAAGCTTCCTACCAAGTCAACCTGTGGGCCTAGGTTCACAGGTGAGTGAAAGGATTCTTTACCTGGATGCATCACGTCGTAGCCAGGTATTGGAATCCAGGCTCTGATAGTGCAGTAAGAGGTGTGGTCCAAAGAGACGTAAGTAGATTGTCCTGGGGGATGAGCTGTCTGCTGAGCAATGAAGACTGAGCAGATCCCCAAACCCAAAGGGGAGCAGACAGTGACTCATCAGACCACCAATTTCCGGCACAGGCATGGGGGGAATGATCACCCATCTATCTAAAATGAGGGGACATCTACAAGGCCATGGAGAGAAACAGAGCCGGAGACACAATTCTAATCCACCCCTCTCATCTCTGAGACTCACTCTGTCTGTGTGGCCTGACCTAACCCTGGGTTTCCAAATGCTGGATAAAATGTACCTCGGAAGCCAGGAGACTTAGCAATGCTGTGTCCACCTGGAGGCTGCCCTGGGGACCTCTTTCAAGTCAGTCTCTCCACTACTCTCACCATCCCTGCCCCATTTGGCTCCGTCAGGTTCCCATGAACGGCAGCATCACCCTCCTTCCATTTCCTTTTCATTTCTTCTGACTCACAGCCCCACCATGAGTAGGGTGCCTGCTCCCCACCAGCTCTTCTTCATAAGACGCTTTCTGTTTGGGCCTCGCTCGGACCACACCTGGCTCAGCCCAAGGAGATACAATAAAGATATCCTCCTCCTCTTAGAGGACCCACAATGGGCTCCTCTAATGGGGGGAGGTATCCTTGCACCGTCAACTGACTTGCCCCTTTAAGAATTGCCAAGGTCGGCCAGTCTGTTGGCCTCTCCGCGATAACAGTCTTCTATCTAACAGAACAAAACGTGGCCCTGTTCTGCACCGTCCTGATGCTCCTGGGCCAGCCTGAGTCCATCCCTGCAGTCACTGTGACTGCCCTTTGCCCAGTACTTTATAAGACAATAGTCCCTTGTAGTCCACAGGGTCCCCACGGGCAATTTTCAGACTGCGTCTCAGGCTTCTCTTTGTAATCTGCCTCAGCCTGCGTGTTCCCCAGAAACCTCTTCACTGTGGGCCAACCCCCTTGGTATTGGAACTGTAGGTGACATAGCTTCTAGCACCCTAGCAACACCTGAGTCACCGCAGCACAGCAAACTGATAGGCAAGTTGCGGGGTGGGGGTAGTGAGTGTTGATGATGTTTCCTATTTCCAGAATGGCTCTGGACTATTGTAGTGGAATTTAAATTCCTTGTGCAATGTCCAACTTTCACACACAGGCATCTGAGGTGACTGAAAATACCATGGCTTGGATCAGACCTCCAAGGGATTCTTGCAGCTCCAGAGCAAGTCCTGGGCTAGGGGGTGGGGGTGTCGTCATCTACTGTCAACCACACCCTGCTTGAGGGCAACACTTCTGCCACATAGTTGGCTTAGCAGTCAGGACAGAAACACTCCGGTGGAAGTGGAATTTATGCTTAGGACTCAAAATGGAGGGAAGGCTCCCATGGTGCACTGTCATCTTCCACAAACCAAGCACTTCGACTGCCACCATGGCAGCCACTGTGATGCAAACATGGTAACAATTGTGAGGACGAGGCCGGGTCAGGCAGTGTTCCCTTCTGCTGTCCACAGGGTCGATATGCGTCGGAACCGACTGGCCATCACTTAACAACAATGACAACAACAACAGCTAGACAGGGGGCTGTCTTGCCCTCAGGGGATGTATTAGCCCTGGTAGACTAGAGAAACAAATTCAGGGACACTTATGTGTATAAGAGTTTTGTATACAAGAGCAGTTGAATATTGAGAAAACATCCCAGCCCAGTGCAGATCAAGTCCATAAGTCCAATATTAGCCCATCTGTCCAATGCCAATCTATAAAGTCCTCTTCAGACTCAGGAAACACATGCAAAGATGCCGAATGCAGGAAGATCACAGGTCAGTGGGTGGGAAGTCTTGTGGATCCAGTGGTGGTATAAGCATCTCAGTGCTGGCAGGAGTCTCCATGTGGTTCCTCCAGCTCCAGAGCTCTGGCTGCATCTGCGTAGCTCCATCAGGCTCATCATCTGTCATGTCTCGCAGGGAGTGAGCATGTGTCCATCCTCCAGCAAGCTATTTATCTCCTTAGTGCCCCCGACTGAGGTCATCAAGCCGCGACCTGATGGACAGGCTAAACTCCACCCCTTCACTCTTAAGTCTCGAGTTGACAACAGATCATGCGACTCCCACAGGGAACTTGCCTGGGCATGCCCTTGACAGAAGTTGGGGTGCCAAGACTGCTTGATCATGAGTTTACGCACCCTGGACTACCTCGTAGCCAGGCGGTCAGAGGGCCCCACCACCAATCCCTTAAGCGTTTCTCATCTACATTGTGACATCTCCCACTCACAGTCCCTTTCCTGCTCCCATTGTCCTTCCTACCGCCGTGATTCATCTGCCATCAAGGAGGACTCCGTGACAAGTTCCTCTGGATTCCCTTATGACCTCCTGCGGAAACAATCCCTCATCCAGAGGATTTCTCTTTGTCCGGTTTAGGATTTCACAAAGAGGTTTCGATACAATACATCGGAATTTGGGGGTCTTCCCTCAACACACATACCTTATTCTACAGGACTGGTGGCATGGTGGATTATGCGTGCAGCTGCTAACCACAAGGTCAGCAGTTCAAACCCACCAGGTGCTCTGAAGGAGAAAGATAAGCCTTTCTGCTCCTGCCCAGATTTTCAGCCTCAGAAAGTCCAAAGCAGCAGCCCCACGCTATTATAGAGAGATGCTGTGAGTCAGAACTGGTCTTTTTTCTACAGTGCATGGCCATTGGCAGGGGTCTCTGCCTAGCCATCGTTCCTCCACTGTCCACCCTGCTCCGCTGTCCTACATCTATCTTCAGGATTCTTCTACAACTGGATTTTCCCTGAAGTCCCTGATTCTCTGCCCTGTCCCCCTGAGGCGCCTTCTTCCCTGCGTGTTTCCAAACTGATTCTTCAGCCTTCGTGTGACCCTGTATCTCCTTCTGTTAAACCCACCTTCCCTGCAGTAAGACAGCTTCTGTTTCTGTTACCCACGACCATATTCCCTTGGCAGATACCTTCCAAGTCTCCCCCACTGCTTTCCGCTGTGTCCGTATCCATCACAGTGCCTGGCACAGAGGACAAGGCACCAAACGGCCACAGGGTGCCACCCACTTCCTCGTGGGCAGAGCACGGCCCCCCTACTCACTGTCCCGTTATTGTCCCCTCCCCAGTGCACAACAGGAACCTGGCCTCCCTCCCACACAGCACTTCACCGTCTACCCTTGCTTTGGGGACAGCGCCTTGCAGAGTTTCTGCCCGGTGGAGAATCCTGTCGCTCACATGCTCCTTTCTTGTCTCTTCATGTGGAAGCACACGGGCGGCTCTCTCAACATCGGACGGATTAGAGATGATCGTACGGACCCCCTCGTTTGCTTATCATCAGATGGGGCTTCAACATTTTCCCTCTCCTGGTATGAGCTTTGGTCACTTTCAATAAATAGCCAAAGTGCAGCAGAAAATAGTCCGAACGTCTTATTGGCCTACAGATACAGAGATAAGCTTGCCCTGGAGAACAGAGTTCATCTTAGGACACCCCCCACTCCACCCCAGCCCCCAACAAAAAAAAAAGTTTGCATGTTCGGCACTGATTTCCTGAGACAAAATCCAGATGACCACTAGATGCCTGCCCATCATTTCACTCTGTGGTCTAAAGAAAGGTCTCATTCGAAAGCTCGAGGGGGGTGGGATGTATTCAGTTTTGAAACTTAGGTCATTTAAATGTAACGATTTTAATTAGAGCGATGCAAAGACATGGTCATGGATTTGAAGAGAGCAAAGAACCGCAGGTGAATGCAGCAGTCTCGTGTGCCAATTCTCCCCCCAGGAGCTATCTCTCACCCACATCGGCTTGGTCTTCCTCTAAGAATTCCCGTGAACTCTCTTCATGGGTGTCATGTTTGTCTGTGTCCTCAGACGGGCTCCCTAGGACTAGAGCCTCTGCTAGGGTTCCAATCCCCGTGCTTTATTGAGGAAGGTGTTACCCCAATAAAGGTTTGCTCCCATAGCTTTTCTGAGATCACACTCTTTTTGGAGGCAAACTGCCACGGGAAATTTGAACCACTGACCTTTGGGCTCTCATTCCAGCACTTAGCCATTGCACCACTAGGGCCCCTCCCAAGAGGGTGGTATTGTCCCTGTACTGTGCCCGTATTTTGTCATATCCTTGGATGT
>NW_022108124.1:17140482-17158376 GCF_000313985.2 Echinops telfairi | reverse complement strand
GCTTGTCTTTTCTGAGTTGAGTAGTATCTATTCTCCAACTATCCATGAAGCTCTGCCAGTAGGTTCTATGGACAATTATGCTTTTGGGTTACATTTTGTGGTGGCCGGGAGCAGCCGCCTCCTGCCATACTCTGCCACAGGGCAGATGCCTGGTGTGCCTCATTTTTCCATGAAGGGGCTTGTCACATTATGAATTCAGCTCACTGGGCCCCTGTGGGAGCTCAGCGATATCTGGGTTTCCTATGGGTTTGTAGATGAGCTGTGTTTCTCATGTCATGAGGGGCGGAGCGATGCTCTCTTGAACTTTCTACATTTTAAGTTGAGCACTTACGTTCTGGCTCCTAATGAGTAGTTTTTGAAACAGAGTTTTAAAAGAGGAGAATTAAAGCAGCCACAGTCAAAGCCAGAAGGACAGGTAAGGGAGTGCCTGAGGGTTGTCAGGGAAGCGAGGCTGAAGGGGTAGGCTGGGAAGAAGAGGTGTCGGAAGGGCCGGCTGGGGAAGGGCCTGGTGAGCCACTGGAGGTGGTTAGCAGAAAGAACACAGGACACAAAGCCATTGGTTCAAGGGCCAGGGTGAGTGTCCAGCAGAGCTTCCTCGAAGGGTTGACCAGTGGAGGGCAAGAGAGACAGGAAAGCAAAGAACAGAGGTGGGGTGTGTGTCTAAGAGCATCCCAGGCAGGGGTGGAGTGGGAACATACCAAGATGTCAGTGCAGAGGTGGTGAGAGCTGGGTCCCATGGATACCACACTCAACACCAGTGCCGAGATCTACAGATTGTTTTAAATGAGGGAGATCCTTCCCTCCCAGACCTGTGGAAGGTTAACGAAGCATGGTAGTTACATAAGCTCATGACAACTTGAGGATATTGGTCACAGCCTGATGATGCCTCCTTGTGGACATGGCCTTCTCATGAGGATTCTGGGAACGTCCTCTCTCTCTGCTTCACCTTCCTGGTGGCAAGCCACATGGAGCCACGCTGGTGGCAGCCAGAACACTTTAGGTGCGTCCACCGCCATTAGATGCACAAGATTTTGCATCCACCGGCCTGTGATCTTCCTGCATTCAGCATCATTGCATATGACTGTGTGAGTTTGAAGAGGGATTTATGGACTAGTAACAGACTTATGGGCTAATATTGGACTTATGGCCTTGATCTGGACTGGGATGGGATGTTTTCTTAATATACAATGACTCTTTCATATAAAGCTCTCTCTTACACACATATGAGTGTCTCTGAATTTGTTTCTCTACTCCATCGAGCCTAACACAGTAAGAGTGGAAGATGTTAGGCAATGCAGAACAGGTAACATTCAATGTGGAAGGTGAGAAGCCTTGGTGAAACACGTACTTATTTATGATCAGACATTTATCTTGAATGTCCTGCCCTCTTCTTTGCATCCAGTTGACATCACTGAGCCGACTCTCACACCCACCATCTGTGAGTAGCTCCCTTTCCTATCATTCACCATCCCTTTATGACCATCCTGGAAACCATGAGTTTGGGTCTTAGAGCCCCAGAGACACTCTGCTTGATGAGGACATTGATCCTCGTTGCCCTTCAGTCAGTTCTGAGTCACAGTGACCCAAGTAGGACAGAGTAGGACTGAGCTCCGTTGGGTTTTCTGCGCTGTGATCTGTACGGGAGATTGGATATGTGGAGCTATGCCCTCCAGAACTCCCCGCAATTGAGTCAATTCCAGCCCATGGCAACCTTCCAGGACAAGCTAGAACTGCCCCTGTGGGTTTCTGAGACTAAAGATTTACAAGAGTAGAGGCCTCATCCTTCTCCCACGGAAAGGCTGGTGGCTCACACTGTTGACTTTGCCGTTAGGGGCCTGTGGCATAACCTTACCATGCTAGCAGGGTCCAGCAACCTTTGGCTTAGTCGTCGAGTGCCAACCATTTGCTCTCCCAGGGCCTCATGCCACGGTCACATGATGCATTGTTCTGCAAGAGGCCAACCAAGTGCAACAGCTCTGTGTCACTATACACACAGCATTGCCGAGTCTGTGGCTTTGAGTGACACCCTGACCAATTCCTCCGTCTCGCTCTGACCCTTTATGTCTGATTTCTTTCCTTAGGCAGTACTCTCAACCATCAAAACATGGCCAACTACTGGGAAACGCTCCCTTTGGTTCTTAGAACTACCCTGAGTTCAGTTCACACAGGTATATGAATGCATCCACGTATCAGTTTGTTGGTGGGAGGAGCTCTTCATTTTCTGGTCATCTCAGGGGGTCATTGCATGTGGAGCCCTGGTGGCATAGTGGGTGCCACATCGGAAGGTCAGCAGTTCCAAACCACGAGGGAGAAAGATGAGGCTTTCTACTCCCGTACACAGTGACCGCCTCGGACACTGACGGGGCAGTTCCACCCCGCCCGACAGGGCCACTGAGTCTGCACTGACTCGGTGGCAGTGACAGGAGAGGGGAGTCAGATACAACTGCCTCAGATGCTTTCGTTCAAGTCTTTCCTTCGGGCATAGTAACTAGGGGCTCTTGCTCATGCCTCGGTGACCCTCCCGAAATCAATGAGACCTTTCTAGGTTTGCCCCTGGCATTTCAAGGGCACAAGCAAATGAGCAGGTCTTGGCTCTGACGTTGCCTCTTCAAGCTGGTGGTGCTTACATTATTGTACGGTGAACTTTGCTTTCTTTCACTAGTCCTCCGAGTGGTCACTTTTCAGAAGGTGAAGCAAAGCAAACGATTTCATTTTTTTAAATGGATACGTATTGGGAACATACTATGCTGGCCTTAGCTATTCAGCTCAGTGTGTTTCTAGCATGTGGGGAAATCAATGAAGGCTATTCAAATTAGATCAAGCAGAGGCTACTGATGCAGGGCTTGCTATCCAGCAAGGGAGTCACACGGGAGAACTTACAAAGAAGGCAGAGGTCTGGGACAACATCTAAGTGTAAAAGGGGGGATGGAGACATGCTCTGATCAGAGAGAGTTTGCTGAGGCAAGCAAACTAGACAAGCCCTAGACAAGCCCTAAGGGAGACTCCGCCTCCCTGACCTGACTGTAGAAGAGTGGACTTCATCCACCTCCCGATGCACTCTGCAGGGGGCAGGACTATTCACACTTGGTGGATGGTCAGGAGGCATTTCAAAGAGCTCCCTGCCACCGAGTCAATGCTGACCCGTAGCGCCCCTCTAGGACAGGGTAGAACTGCCCCTGGGAGTTTCTGAGATTGTAACTCTTGACAGCAGTAGCAAACCCCATCTTTTTCCTGAGTAGCGGCTGGTGTTTGGGAACTGCAGACTGTCCGTTAGTTAGCAGTCCAACATGTAACCCCTATGCCACCAGGGCTCCTTAGGAGGAATTCAGTGGAGAATGGGAATGCTAGAACACCTCTTTGTGCTTCCTCGGAACCTGTACATGGACAGCAGAGCAATGGAATAGACCTGGGTTAAAATCAGGAAAGGTGTAGGCTAGAGTTGTGTCCTCTTGCTCTACTCATTCAACCTGCATGCTGAGCAAAGCATCAGAGAAACTGGCGTACATAAAGAAGAAGGTGGCATCAGGATTAGAGGAAGGTTTATTAAGAACCGCGATATGCAGATGACATAACCTTGTCTGCTGAAAGTGAGGAGGACTTGATACACTTGCTGATGAAGATCCAGGATTGCAGCCTTCAGTATGGAGTACAACTCGATGTCAAGAAGAACAACATCCTCACCGCTGGACCGTAGGGAACATGACAAATGGAGAAAAGATGGACGTTGTTGAGGATTTCATCCTGCTTGGTGCTATAATCAATGTTCCTGGAGGCAGCAGTCAAGAGATCAATCCCTGGACACATTGCTTTGGGCCAATCTGCAGCACAAGACCTCTTTCAAGTGTTGAAAAACCCAGGATGATACTTTGAAGCCTACAGTGCTCCTAATTCCAAGCCATGGTATCTCAATGGCTTCATTTGCGTGTGAAAGTTGGACTTTGAAGAAGGAAGAACAGGAGAGGGGTGATGCATTTGGATGGACAGTGCTAGCAAAGGCTACGGAAAGTACAATGGACCCCCAAAGGAACAGACAACTGTGTCTTGGAAGGGGCATAGCCAGAATGCTCCTTAGGGGCCATGAGGGTGAGACACGGCTCACGTACCTCGGACGTGTTGCCAGGAGAGAGCAGTCTGTGCAGAAGGACATCATGCTTGGTAAAGTAGAAGGGTCGCACAAAAGAGGAAGCCCTTGACAAGACAGACTGGCGCAAGCTCGATGGACATCACGACAACAGACAGAGTGCATCGGAAGGTGGATGAAGTCCACTCTTCTGCAGTCAGGTCAGGGAGGCGGAGTCTCCCTTAGGGCTTGTCTAGGTGTGTCCCTGGTGGAGATCATTTCCCGGGGGTCCCGTAGACCTGAGTCATGCCCTACTAAGGCAGTTATTCTCTGAGTGCCTTGGTCAGAAGGCCCTGGACCAATGTTGTCAACTTTGCTGTGTACCTTCACTCACGTGCCCCTGGCACAGTCCCGCACCCACTTGTGTAGTCCCACCTATAACTGATGTATCAACCTGCCACCAATGAGGCTTCTATGACAGCCTCCTTTGTCCTCCCATGTCTACTGCAGCCTCCAATTCTCAGTAAACCCTTGAGTGCCAGGATGACTCGCGCTAATGGTCTGGTCTCCCTCATCTGGGTGATATGTCTTTGTGTTTGTCTTGCTTTGTCCTTTTTAAGATGTAATCAATGTTCTTCTATTTGTGATCTGAGGTCTCTTTTGTACCCTAAAATGCAAGCCAACCACCACCGTCACAATTGCCTCAGCACAGTCAGACCTTAGCCCACGGTTGAAAGTCATCTTGCACTATTTAAGTGAGGAGAGCATCCTAGGGCCAGTGGGGGAAACAATATTCCAAGTGTCTGATCTGTGTCTAAGGAGCCACCATCTCTGCCTTGGATCGTTATGTCCACCTTCAGGGAGAAGTGACTGTTTGATCCGGTGTCGAGCACTGTTATTTGGGGTCTCCCTCCCACTACGTCACCTTTGTCAGTGAGACGTCCCTTCTCCCTATATCCACTCCTCTGCTCCTCCAGCTGTCCTAGAGTTTAGTCCTTTGTCTGCCAGCCCCCTTCCCTAGGAATAGGCCAGGGACAATCTGTTGGTCTTCCTCGCCTGGGAGGGAGCAGCCTCAGAAACAAAGGAAAGGCATCGCGGTGCGTGGAGTCATGTGCTCCTCTGGGCTCTGCTATCTCAGCACTCACCCCACAAGCCAAGACTGCCACCAAACCTGGACCCCGGATTTCACCACGCTGGGATCCAGACTCTCTGGACGTTGATGGTTCAAGGTGGCCATGTGGCTGTTGTGGAGCTTTAATTGCCAGTCATTCTTGGACACAGCTTTGTGGCTCAGAACAAATTTTGGGGGGTCCTGAAAGGAAGCATCTGTGTAAAGTGTTACGGTTCTGCTCCAAATCCTGTCGCTGCTCATCAGCGGTGTTGACAATAGCGTGGGTTCATTTATTGTCAGCCCTCTCATCTTTCCTTCCTTTGTTGCCTCTCAGGATCAGGATCTAGAGTTAACCCACCCCAGGATCTCGGCGAGCCTCTGAGAATCCTAGCTCCCAGCATGCCTTGGGTCTGTAAAACAAGGACCACTTACCTTCTTGGCAGGTTGCACAATGGAATTGACATCCACAGGCCTTCCTGAGACCTCCAGGCAGAAGCCATTACTCACAACACCCTTTTGCTGCATTCCAGTGGGTCTCTTCTATTGCCAGTCGCTGCGGTTTCACGATTCCTTGTCCTGTTCTGTCCAGGGGATGGCCAATCCGTGGTCTCATTGCAGTTTTCTTTTGCCTGGTTAATGGTTGCCAGACTTTCTGTCCTGAAGAATAGAAATCATGCCAGCCGAGCCAGCTTTGTGTTCAGGGCATTTGCCTTCAAGAATGTCAAACCCATTCTTGACCCTAATTCTATGAAATGGGCTTCAACAATTTCCCGCTAGGTGAATTAAAATAATGCCAGGACTGCTGCTTGAACATCTCCTCCTCACGTTAATTTGATTAAGAAGCATTCATGGATCTTGAAACCTATCCTATATTTCTTCCCATGTCTTGATATCTAGGGTCCCTCCAGGCCGGGACTCAAGTCCTATGCCAGGCTTGACGGAAAGCGACTGAGATGGATCATGGGTTGCATTCTAGCTGAGATCATTTCCAACAACAGAACCTGAACTTGGCCTTTCTCCTCTCCACTCTCCTTGCTCTCTTCCCTTGCCCTCCCTTTCCTTCCCCTCCCTGTTTTCTCATGCACACACTAAGGATTCTTGTGTCCAACTTAATTCCCAGACAACGCTCTCCTACTAGCCACCCTTGTCTATCTGTTCTCCCCTGGAGTTTGGCTAAGGAGCTGCTCCCATTCAAAGAGCACTGGGACTCCAGCCTTCTGGCCAGCAGTTGTGTCCTTTGAGCACATTCCAGATGGAAGCTTCCTGCCTCCTTGCTGACCAGGGGACACACGCAGGCTCTTGTTTCCTCTCATTCTTCTTCGCGTATCAAGTTTCTCTGTGGTTTGGTGGCCACGGAAATCTGTCCTCTGAATACATCCTGTCAAGCACAAAGACCCCCAAATGCCCCACACTGGAAGCCTGCCTTTGGGCTATTATGCTGGTTTCTTACTGTCCCAGTTAATCAGATTTTAAGCATTCTAGCAGCGTGTGTCCTGTTGGCCAAGGGGGTGGGGATAATACTCTGTCGTTAGGACTAAAATATCCTGTTTGTACTTCATGTCTCTGAATGGCTGCCAAGCTATGATAAATGTCTAATTCTTTAAGATGCCCGACGAGTGGAGAGCCGACCCAGTTGCTGAGATGACAACTGGCGTGACAACGAGGCTCCTTAATCTCCCCATTTGTCTCGGCTCTTTTGCCAAAGCCTCATTTCCTTTTTCTTCTCTGTATGCATTTGGTCAACTGCACGTTCCCTTTAATTTGCTCCACCATGAGTTTGCATGCGCTGATGAAGGCTCTCTCCTCAGGAGGCTTTTGTTTCTTTGCTTCTAGAATGGTCTTCAAGAATCTCTCCATCCAAAGAGGACCCAGAACTCCCTGAACTGACCACCACATCTGCAGTGCTGGAGAGAGGCAGGGTCTCTCTGTGTCTTCCTCTCTCAAGAGGGTTGTGTCCCCGGACTCTTCTACGGATGAGGGCTCTCTAGGTGACTTGCGTTAGTCCTGGGTGTCAGGCTCACACGTCCGTCCTGAAGTTTGCCTGTCCTGTCCCCAACTCTGAAGGTGTCCTCTGAACGGCCACGGCCAGAGTGGCATCCACTCCAGCACACGGGACATTCCTCATCGAGTGGAGTGAGTTTCTGAATAGTGTTAGCCACTAAGAGCCACCTCCCTCCTTCCCTGATCCTCTGTTGCATTCAGTACCTGTAGTTGTTATATACTTTCATGTCAACTTGATAAATAAATATAGGGGTGGATTCTAGCCTGTCCATGCTGCCTGCTATGGGCGGGGTCTTCTCATGAGGATCTGGGAACTTCCTCTCTCTCTCTCCCTTTACCTTCCTCTTGACAAGCCTCATGGAGCCCCCTGTGAGGACCCTGGAGATGCTTCCACAGACACTGGGCCCACAAGACTTTGCATCCACTGGCCTGTGATCTTCCTGCATTACGCATCATTGAGTGAGTCTGCAGAGGGATTTGTGGACTAGGATCAGACCTACAGACTAGTATCAGACTTATGGACTTGATCTGGACCGGAGGGGATATTTTCTTAATATACAACTGCTCTTTAATATAAAGCTTTCTATTACACATATGAGTGTCCCTGGATTTGTTTCTCTTGTCAGCTAGTTCTAATTCAGTACCCAAATGGCTCAATTGAGCAAAAGAACAGCATGTTTCTAACAATTTGGGGGTGGGGGGCATGCATCTCCTTGAAACCCCATCCCCCTCCTGTACTCTCTTTCTATTTGTATGTATGAGTACACCTTTCTTGGCAAGCTCCTGAAGCCAACTGGAAGGCCTAGATGAAGAACCATCTGAGTAAAAGAAAAATGCACGGGGCTCAGATACAAGTGGGGCTGACCTCACTTACCATTGCCCATGGTAGAGTCTGGGACAACTCTCTCAAGCTCTCTGAACATCTGTTTCTTCAACTTTCCACCGGGGCTAGTGACACTTACCTGATTCACCTCGTGGGGCTGTGGTGCAGGTTTAGTGAGAGAATGGATATACACGTGCAAAGGGTTGTACCTGAATGTTCTTTCCACATGGAAGTCAACCATCTCATTTGTTTGTTTGTTTTTGAAAGAAGGAGGTAAGAATTAGTGGTTGCTGATGGTTAACAATCCTGCTCACTAAGAGTTCAAAGTGAGTATGGGAGGCATTTGCTGATGAACATCAGAGACTGGACAGCCTTCAGCATAGAGCACAGTCCAATGTAAAGAACACCCAAATCCTCATAATTGGACCAACAGACACTTAGCATGGGGGGAAAAAAGGGACAATTTGGAAAAAGAAAAACATACATTGAAGTTGTTAACAATCCGTGCTTCACAGGAGACCATAGTGAAGAAATCAGATGATGTATTGCATGGGCAAATCTGCTGCACGAGACCTCTTTAAAGTGTTCAAGGGCAAAAATGTCATTTGGAAGACTAAGGCTCACTTGTCAATGCCCTCATAGGTGTGTACAAGCTGGATCATGGCTAAGGAAGACAGGGGAAGAGTTGATGTCTTTGAAGGATGGTGTTGGTGGAGAGTATCGCAAGCACCATGGACTGCCAGCAAAAGAACAAACGAATCTGTCTTGGCAGAGGCACGACCAGGAGGGTCCTCAGAAGAGAGGATGGTGAATCTTCGTCTCACATACTTTGGACGTGCTATCAGGAGACACAAGTCCTTGTGAAAGGATATGCGTAGTAAAACAGGGGGCCAGCCAAAAAAAGAGGTAACTCTCAAGGAGCTGGACGGACACAGTGGTTGTAACAATAGGCTCAAACATAGCGATTGTGAGGATGGTGTAGGACCAGACACTGTTTCCTTCTGTTGTACATAGGGTTGCTATGAGTTAGGACAACCAATGAAATTGGTTGTATCATAGTGGTAACCAATGAAATTCCAAGATGATTAGATGGCAGGCTCTGCTGAATCTAATCGAAATCTAATGATAACTCTCATGGGCAAGCAGCAGATCAAATATTAGGAATGATCGGACTTTACAGATATGGTGAAGATTCTGTTCTTACCTCAGTAAGCCCTTCATTGGCCAACAGGTTGAAGAGCTGCCCTGGCTCTCAGGCTGGGAATGGCTCTTGTTGGTTAGCATTCTTCTGGGGCATGAGATGCTAACATGCAGGGACCAGTTCAGCTGAAACTCCAATACAGTTATCACTCACTTGGGCCTAGAACCAACCTGAGAGGGAGGTTTGGAGAGAGATGAACACATTCTATGTTTTAAGAGTTGTTGGCTAGGGCTTTTGTTCCTACGTCAGCTTTTCTCAGATGAATACAGGTTAAAAGTTTGATGGTCCCACTCAAAATAAAGCAGATTGAGAATATTTTAGCCCCCCCTTTTGGCTCTGGGAGGGCTTTTGGTGAAGGGTCCAAGGTTCTGCTTCCATTTGGTTGTGAGAGTTTTATTGACTCTCAGACCTGGAATTCCACAAGTGGGTAGAGAAGTAGGAAGAACAGGAAAATGTTTCTGTTCAAATTCTGGACAGATCTGGACAAGATATGTCCCTCTGAGGTCACTAGAGGCTCTTTTGAGCAACATTTCATTGTGTTTACTCACAAAAGCAAAGCACGCCGGCTTGGTGTACAAAAGGTATGCCGAAGGTTTGTGTATCACAGAAGCTTGGGAAGCCAGGAGGAAGGAAGGAAGTGACTAAGGCCAACAGACAATCAAAGCCAATGGAAATTCAGTGTCAGCAGTTCCCAAACGGCCATGGACCTGTAGTCCATGACCAGAGCTGGAGCATGGTCTCCGTGTGAGCATCCTCCTCCCAGGAGCACTTAAATTCCTGTATTTAAGAGCAGAGCGCCCTCCTCCCCTATTTTAAAACTATTGCGCGAACCCATCTTTTTTCCTATGAGAAAATAAGTAGAAGCTTTGGCTGTTCGGTGATTCGGTAAAGATGCCGCTTCGCCGCAAACGTGATGTCATCGAAACAGACAAAAACAAGGAGTATTCGTATTGGGCTTTACAACAAGCTTCCGACTGGGTTAGGCTTTCAATCTTCTGAGCTCACAACAGGCCTGCAAGGCCGAGGAGGTAGACAGCTGTTATGAACCTCATTCTGGAAAGACACAACACCTTCATGGGGTGTCCAAGGCCGCCGAGGGTCTTGTCTCAGTCTGGTGGTTCTCCTAAATCATGAGAAGCAGGAGGGTGCTCTTAATCAATAGCTTCTCACGGAGGAGAGCACGGACACTGGGGGTCTTGGCTCCTGTGAGGTCCCTCATCAATGGCCCCAAACGCTAGGTCAGACCTAGGGTTCCGTAGGCCTTCTGGTTCAAAGGGCAAAAACAAAATAAAGGTGGATAGAGAGGCCTGGGGCTGACAAAGGGGCAACCAATCCACTTCTCAGGAATGCCAGAGGCATTTGGGAGGTCCGCAGCCTGTTGGTTGAACAGCGAGGAGGTGACTTGGAGGACTGAGGTGTGCCTGAGCCAGGCCATGGCATTTTCGGTCATCTCACATGCATGTGAAAGTTGGTCACTGAATCAGGGGGGACTGAAGAGGAATCTATGTATTTGAATTATGTTGCTGGCAAAGAATGCTGACAGCGCGAACGGCCACGAGAACCAGCAGGTCTGTCTTGGAAGAAGTATGGCCAAAATGTGACTTAGGAGCCAGGATGGGCCAGGCTTTGTCTGACAGTACTTGGGACATGTTGTCAGGACAGGCCTGCCCCTGAAAAAGGAGATGATGCTTGGTCAAGTAGAGGAGCATCGAAAAGGCGGAAGATCCTTGACCAGATGGATTGACACAGTGGCCACAATGATGCGTTCGAACGTCACAATGATGAGGAAGGGTAGTGTTTCATTCGGTGTATATTGTAGGGGACCAGCCTCCACAACCAAGTGGGTCCAAGGGGCGGTTGTGTCGTTGAAGGGTCAATTAAAGGAAAAACAGACAAGACATGCAAGGGCTCACCTCCCAGGGTGGCCAGGACCAGGGTGAGGGGCGAATGCATTCTCTCACAAGCTTATATAATCTCGGGCATACAAGCCAGGTCACATTCATATGTAACAGGAAGGGCCTGTGTTAGAGGTATACATGTCACAGGAAGGGGATGAGCTAGGAGTATGTACTCAGTAGGAAGGGGAGGTACTAGAGGCATACGTGTGACCAGAGAGTACATACATAACAATATGGGCAGGTTCTTGAGTTAAGATGGAGGTCTGACCTTGATCGGCTCTGAGCTGGCTTGACCTTACGTGTCCTTGAGCTCTTCTCCAGGGGAACAATCCATGATCCTTATCCGAAGGGAGTGGGCCGTACTTAGGGTTAGAAGGTCTGATTGCTTTTGATGGCAGATAGCCTCCAAGCAGTTCACCTTTCAGAGGACAGTAAGCAACAGTGTGCTTGCCAACAGCACCTTAAACGTGGTATTATTACGGGGGACATTGTGGGGAATTGTGTTTACTTAGGAGAATGTGACTGGGAGGCATCTCCAACCCACGAGTGTGAAGGCCTGCCTTCCCCAGAATCCTGGCTCCCCAAACTCCTTAAATATGAGCGTACAGAATGTGTCTGCACATGCTCTTGCTGGCTCTCGGCTTCCCACAGTACATAGGGTTGCTATTGTTGGTTTCAGGGGTGGTTTTCCCCATGAGTGATTCTCGACCCTGAAAGAATTCATGCTGCAGAAGAACTTTGGTAATGCAAGTAACTTTTATGAGGGAAAGGGAAGTTTCGGGAGCAGGACAGTCTCAGAAAACACACACGATCTGCCGTGTGGCAGGGCCACGGGAGAATTTGAGACTGAAAATGGCCACTTCGGGGGAGCATGACAAACCACGTGGAAAAGTGGCCACGAGGAGCTCACAGAACCCATAGAGGAGTCTGGAGCCCCAGAAGAAGAGAGTGTGCGCCCTCAGAGGGCATCGGTGCACAGCGCACACAGGAGAGAGAGGCCGAGCCTGCCCTCCGACCTGACAGAGAGCACCTGGGAGGGTGAGAGGCCTGTCTCAGTCTGTGCTATCTCTCCCCTCCTCTCCCCACTTGTGTGTGTGTGTGTGTGTGTGCATGGTGGGGGCGGGGTTGAGGGTATTGGCCGTTCTTAGTGGCTGAGTTCAGGAGCCCATGTGACATAATGTTGCCGGTGACCAGTGGCATGCCCAAGTTGACCTCCACCTGGGCCAAGGTGACCTGGGGCTGAGCATGCCCAGCTTTGGATTGCCCCAGAGGTGTTTAATGTGCACCTGATTTCTTTCCAATCCCCTTATTGTGGCATGGCCAGCTAATTTTCATTAAGCATGGGCGTGCTGTGGAGACCACCCCTCTATCCCTAATCTTCCCACCTTTCACTGTCAGTTGGAACTGATCCCACGGCACCCAATAACACCCAGCAGCCTATTTGGGATGGGCCCACCCTTCTGTGTCCATGAGTGACATTGGAATCCCCCTTCGTTGGGGGGGGGTTGCATTTTAATCCCAGGATAGTCTGACTCTAGTACCGTATTCATTCAAAATCAAACAAACTCACAGCCACAGAGTCTATCCTGACCCATCATGGCCCTTTAGGAAAGAGTGGAACTGTCTGTGGGTTTCCGAGTTGGTAACTCTTTACAGGAGTAGAAACCTTTGCATTTCTCCCGAGGAGCGGCTGGTGGTTTCAAACTGCCGTGCGTAACCACTATGCCACGAGGACGCCTTTCCACGTCAGTAACTGGTCTGTGGAGAAGAACTGAAACTATGGGTGTCCTGGGCCTGAGCCACCTTGGAAGAGAACATGTCTAGTTGGGAGATACAAGAGCCATGGCGCTCAACCTTCCTCATGCCGAGACCCTTTAATACAGTTCCTCATGTTGTGGTGACCCACCACAAAATTATTTTTGTTGCTACTTCATCACTGTCATTTTGCTACTGTGATGAATTGGGCAGTCCCTGTGAAAGGGTCATTCAACCCCCAAGGGGGTCACGATCCACAGGTTGAGAACCGCTGTCCTGGAGCCTTCTGTAAAGAGGGTCAGTGGAAGTGACCGCCCCGGCCTGCTGGAACCCCAACACAGCTTCCCGCAGGTGAACTCCACAGTCATATCCCACCGAACAGAGTCTCCAAGGGTGCTCCGCAGGCTACGACGTCGCGGGGACATGAACAGAGGCCATCCGAAGAACCAACATGATGCTGCGTTGGACAAGGATTCCACACGTTTGCCGCTCAGCGACACTCTGAGCCTTTAATAGGCCACGATGCTCCGGGCGGTCTGGGAGGGACACTCGCTATGGAATGTTCTCCATGTTGACTTGGTCCAGGACCCTGGCCCTGGGAGCGTCTTTGAAGAAGAGTCTTCCATAGATTGGACAGGGGCTCCTTGTGTTACTATCAGAAGAGCAAAGAAAACGCGGCTCCTTCCCTAGAAGTGCTAAAGCCGATTGAACCTTCCCCCGTGAGTAACACCCTCAGCTGCGAACCCAGAGGTTGGGTGTTTGAGTCCCCTCAGAGGGACTTTGGAAGGAAGGTCTGACAATTGGCTTCTGAATGTTCAGCCCCTGAAGATCCTCTGGAGGGGTTCTGCGCTGACCCGTGTGGGGTCAGGATTGGTTCTGGAGCGACCGTCGTTCGTTTGGGCCGGCGTACTTGGTTAGATCCAGTCATTGAAGGAATCCTAGACAATCTTTTTGGGAACATGCCGCATTCCTACCAGGAGGTCCCCAAGATACGGCCTGGATAGGAGGGAGAGGGCGGTGTTACTCTGGTGTGCAAGGGCGAGTGGAGTCCTTGGATGAAGGTGAGACTTCTGTCAGTCAGCCAGGGAGCAGCTGCCTGGGACTGTCCCAGGGTCTGTCGGCGACCACAACATGGACAAGATCTTTGAGTTTCCTCTGTAGCACCTCTCAGACGACCCTCTCTCTGGCTGACACAGGACTGGCTCTGGTTCTGTGGGTGACACAGGGCTTAAGTTCTTCTGCTCTGTCCCCGTCTCCTTTCTTGGAGCCACCTCACCTCTCCTCAGGTGTCCCTGGGATCTCCAGGGTCTTTGCAGGGCAGCTCCCCATTCCCTGAAAGCACCTGTTCCCACTTCACATAATTCAACTTCTTCCCCAGATCACGTCACCTGCAGCGTCTAGACATCGCAAGGCTGGTGTGGGCAGCTTAGAAGACCCTCTCCTTCCAGGGTTCAGAAGGAGAAGGGAGCCCAGAAACACTACCCTGAAAGTCTCCCCACCTCTCCCCAATACTGGCTTAGCCCAGAGGCCAGCTTCCCCCTCCCTCCACTCCCTTCCCACAGTCTGTCAGAGCTAGGAGTGTGTTTTTAAGCATTTCTAGCTGTGTTAGTCCAGGTAGACTAGAGAAACAAATCCAAGAAGACTCATATGTGTGTACGAGAGAACTTTATATAAAGAATAATTGTACATTAAGAAAACATCCCAGCCCAGTCCAGAGCAAGTCCCTAAGTCCGCTATTAGCCCATATGTCTGATACCAGTCTATAAATTTCTCTTCAGACTCACGCAACACATGCAATGACGCTGAATGCAGGAAGATCACAGGTCAGTGGGTGGAAAGTCTTGTGCATCCAGTGTTTTCAAGGCTGTGAATCTTTACAGAAGCCGCCTGCCTCATCTTCCACCCACCAAGAGCTGAGTGGGTCCAAATGGCAAGTTGGAACACTGACCTCTCTGTGAGCAGCCCAATGATTTACCCACAACACACCACAGGGCTCCTCCATGGACTGGAGATTCAGGGGGTGGCGCCCATGGGAAGTGGAGACCATGAGCCTCTAAGGAGGAGAGGAGAAGGAACCATGAGAGCAGGCCAATGACTGGCAGGGGAGTCACTTGCCATAGGCTTGCTCAGAGGGCACAGTCTCCCGTCACCCAAATGCCCTCCAGGTTGAATCTTGGTGTGGCTCAAGTTTCTGTTTGGCGATCCAAGCTACCTTACAGAAGCAGGGCAACCTGCTCAGAAGGCTGCGGCCATGGCACTGCAGCACTGTGGCACCCACACAGTCCAGCCGGCCAAACTGTTGGCTGCTGGGTGATGCGCTACATGAAGCTTGCCGGGGCCGACTGGGCCTTCCAGGGACTCGCTGAAATCAGAGAGGCGGGAGGGATGACTCCGCTTTTCCTTCCCTTTAGCTGGGAACCTACATCGCAGGGCACATTTTCCATCAAGAACTAGTTGCTCAGAGAAGATGATGCCAGGCCAACCTGGGCCATTTAATCCCAGAATTCCCCTTACCTCTGTCCCACGAAGATGTCAAACAAACAAAGCAAACATTCTCCTGGCACTGGGAAGAAGCAAAGGGAGACGGGCGGTTCATGACAAACCTGTTTTCAATCCTCTCTTCTTTCCCAAAGGGTCTAGGTTGTAGCTGGTTCTCCAGCTTCACCGAGCAAGACCACCTCGTTTCTGCAGTCTTCTGATGGTGGAAAGTTGAGGCCCCCAGGAGAGAGTTTTCAAGGAAGATGACTTCCTCTCTACAATCCAAGCATCAGTCACCTGAGGCAGGGCCTGTCAGAAGCTGGCACAGGTGGCAGAAAAGGAGCAATTCAGTTACTCAGGTGGGAAGGGACAGACAGAGGGCCAACAGAGCGCCCGGCAACCAGACCGATGTGTTTTTCACAGGATCGATGGATGTTTGGGTGGAATAATTGTGACCTACAGACCCAACTTTCTTCAGCCCACCTGAACACTGAATATCTGTCTTCTTTACCTGCTAGACCCCGAGGGAAAGAAACCTGTCTGTTTTAAGAAGGGGCAGCTATTTCCTTTGTGAGTGAAATGAAATGGAGGGGATAGTTTTAATAGATGGGGAGTGCTCACTTATCCTGTTAGGGGGAGAAAGGGAGTGTGATTCTCCTACTAGGATTGTCTCTTGATCTGTCTACCTGATTACAGAATAATTGAGCCAGCAACAATCACTGCCACGAAGTATCTACTTATTATTACGTGGCTCTATAAACAGTGTCTGCATTCAGACATGCCAATTGCTAAAAATGGATCATTACATCACCCAGGTGTCTTTAGGGTGTCAGCTGCTCTCAGCTTCATCCTATCTAACCCTGAAAAACGAGACATGCCCTTCCCGACCATGGCGCCGATCTCCTCTCATCTTTTCCAGAACCTACGTTCTCGTCCAAAGGTCAGTCTTCTGTCTTCTGCTGAGTGATCTGTCTCACACGGTGTCCAAAAATAAACCGGTTCCTTTGAATGATTCACACACTCTTCATCTTATTCGGCGTATGCTAAGACAACCGACAGGAAAAGACACCCCGCTCTAGGCCTGATCTCGTTCATTCCGGCCGCCGTCTGACCTTTCACATGAAGGAATAGGGTGCGGTATCCATTAGGAGCAGGTTCTGATGGGAGCAGCTGAGACCAAAGTGGTGGTTGAAGAGAGAGAGTCACACAAGAGGATCTGGCTGCTGGGGCGTGAGTTCTCACTGGCTGATTTTTGGAACGAGATTGCCAGACCTTTCTTCCGTGCCTGCCATTGTCTGGAAGCTCTCCCCAAACCTTCTCCACATCATAGCAACACGGAAGCCTCCACCAGCAGACAGGTGGTGTTTGCCCTGGGGTGCACCGACCGGGAACCAAGCTCCGTCCTCTCATATAGAAGGTGGAGATTCTACCACTGAACCACCCAGGTTCTCGGAGACCAAACTAACAGTGCCTTTCCTTCAACAGTGAGTTCTTTCCCTGTACATAAGTGAAGCCTGGAAGTTTAAGCCTGGAGCTGGCTTATACAGGAGTTTCATCTTCACCAAGAACCCAGAATCCTACGTGGTTGTACTGTCTTCCAAGCATGGCTTCTGTTTCATGGTCTAAGCTGGCTTCTCTGGCTCCAAGCATCATGTCTACACTCTACCAGCCATGAAAAGGGCACATTGCCCCTCTGAAATGACATCACCCAGAGTCCCAGTCAACACTTACAAGTTAGGGGTTAGGTGGGCAAGAGAGTCTGGGAAGTGAGGTGCCTTTGTGGAGAAGCCACTGACAAGTTAAAATTTGGGGATTTTTCCTGGAAGACAGGGAGAACAGATACTAGGGGGAGTTACCAGGGGTCTGGTGCGAGTGTCACTCTTTGTCCTGGGAAATGGAGTGCAGCTGTTGTGGCAGCTGCATAATCTCATATCAACTTGAGGGTTTTAAGAGCGAAGAGGTGGAGGTTAGCCTGTCAATCAGGTCGCAGTTTGATGGGAGGGCTACTGAGATGAATGGCTCTCTGGAGGCCTGCCTCCCTCCCTCTCTGCCTTCACCTTCCTGTTGACAAGCCACACGGAGACTTCCTGAGACCTGCGACAGTCCCTCTCTCTGATTCACATTCTTGCTGTCGAGACACTCAAAGAGCTGGAGGAACCATGTGGAGCCCTGCGCCGGTGCTGAGATGCTTCCACCGCCACTGGATCC
Source organism: Echinops telfairi (assembly GCF_000313985.2). Taxonomy (NCBI): domain Eukaryota; kingdom Metazoa; phylum Chordata; class Mammalia; order Afrosoricida; family Tenrecidae; genus Echinops; species Echinops telfairi. Next base: position 17,140,841 of record NW_022108124.1, on the reverse strand, counting down.
ACAAGACTTTGCACCCACCAGCCTGTGATCTTCCTGCCTTTTACATCATTGCCTGTGATTGTGTGAGTCTGAAGAGGGATTTATAAGTTTATGGTCTGGACTGGGCAGGGTTGCTTTCTCAACATACAATTGTTCTTTGATATAGAGCTCTCTCGTACACATATGTAAGTATCACTGGGTTTGTTTCCCTAGTTAACCCGGCTTAACACAGCCGGGAAGGTGGCTGCTCCGTCACCTGCCACCCACTCATCTGTTGGTTTGTCATACTGTGATGGCTTGTATGTTGCTATGATCCTAGAAGCTGTGCCACTGGTATTTCAAATACCAGAAGGGCCAGCCATAATGGACAGATTTGTGGT
>NW_022108124.1:17128171-17137652 GCF_000313985.2 Echinops telfairi | reverse complement strand
TTTGCTCTTCTATGAAGGGAGATGATTGGCTATCTTTGCTGTTAGGATTTAGGTCAGAGATAAGTGCCCGGGACTGGTTCTTTAGCACAGATACTGAAAACCTGCCACCTGAGATCTTCTGGACCCTCTGGTCTACCTGGTCTCCTCTAATCCTTACACTTTCCCACGGTTGCTTCTAGCACCACTGCTTGACAACACTTGCAAGTGTTCATCTTTTTTATTCTACCTGACTCTGCCAGCGGTGTGATTGTGCTCTCAAACTCTCCAGAATCAGCCCCGTGTGGTTCCAAAGCCCCCTGTCCATAGCATCACAAGGCAGCAGGTACACTCTGGCCTGGGATTGACTGTATTAATCTTTCGGGGTTTTCTCAGTGCCAGGCATGGTCATTAAGCGTCATTCCCTCCTAACTCCAAGGCCTGCCACGGAGAAGCCCTGGAGCCCACCATAGCAGGGCAGATCAGCCCAGCCCTTCCACGCTCCGTTACCCAGAAGGCTTGAGTCTATAGGTCAGGATGCTGGCTTGCTGTCCGAGCTGACGTCGATATTCTGGGATAGATTGACTCATGCTGGGTTTGACTGCTGCAGCCTCTTTTGTTGGGAGGTCTGCTGAAATCCCGGCAGAGGGTGATAGAATGGGATGCTTACTGCAGGTCCTCAGAGGGCCAAAGAGAGAAAGGAGCATCAAGTCTCCCCCACCCCCACCCCTGAAGCGGAGAGAGACATTTGTGGTTAGCACAGACCGTGGAAAACTGAAAGCGTAAAAGGAGTCCTCTATTGCTGGCGATCTGCCTTCTTGAGCGTCTGGGGGTTCTTTTCCTAGCTTCTAAGCACCCTCTGAAGACAGGAGAAAACTGGATGTTTAAGACAGATGACAATGGGAATTAAGCTAGGAGGACTCACTTTTTTTTTTTCATAAGAAAGAGCTTTATTTCAAAAAGTAATTGTATACTAAGAAATCATCCCAGCCCAGTCCAGATCAAGTCCAAAAGTCTGATATTAGCCGTACACTCTTCTTTAGACTCACGCAGCAGCACATACTGTGATGTTGAATGCAAGATCACAGGCCAGTGTGTAGGAAGTCTTGTGGATCCAGTGGCGGTGGAAGCATCTCAGGCTGGCGTGGGTCTCCAGGTGGCTCCTCCAGCTCCAGGGCTCTGGCTCCATCAGGGTAGCTCCATGTGGCTTGTCAACAGGAATTTCTTGCCGACGGCCGAGGGGCAACTTTCTGAGAAAGAAGGCTCCCTGGGAGCTGCCCCTCTGGACCCAGTCCCCCACTGGAGGCCTTCCTCTGAGGAGATGGGAGGGTGGAGTCGGACAGGTCCAAGGAGCTGGTAGTTCCTTTGGGAGCTTGGCTGCCTTTTTTCTATGGGGCTTGAGGTGGATGTCCGGGATAGTAGCCTCCTGTGAAAGGGAACAGAATCCAGATGATGGGTTCTCCTATGGGCTTCACGCTTCCACAGTCCGCAGAACCTGGAATCCATTTGAAAGGCTTGTGCTCTCTGATTTTAAAACATCGCTGCTTCAATGCTTGTTTGTTGTCCAGCCTTTAGAAAATGGAGGTGAATAAAGATATCCCGCCAACCAAACCCACCGCCATGGGTTCGACGCCGACTCACAGAGAGCTGATGGGATGGGGTAGAACTGCCCCTGGGGGTGGGGGTGGGGGGTCCAGGACTGTCACTCTAGACTGGTCATTTTCCTGCGGAGCAGCTGGGGGTTTCAAACCGCTGACCTCGAGATCAGCAGCCCAAGGGATTAGCAGCCCAAGGCGTAACCACCTGAACGACGACTACCACATAGTGAAAGCTGGATATAGCGGATAACTGCACAGCCTCTGGAAAGCAGGAATGAGGCGTAGTCCCTGGGAAGGAACTGGGCGACGTCATTCTCCCTTTCGGAGGGCATTTTTTGTGGCATCTTTAATCGGTCCTTGCATCACACACACGCGTTGTGAGGGGACAGGGGAGTAAACACTGACATCCTCCCTGGCGTTCATTTGGTGCGTGAAAACACGCCGGTCTCAGCTAGAAGCAAAGTGGTGCCAAGCAATCTTTCAAAGAGGCAGGGAGAAACTTCCCTGCGCTGAGCCGTGCTTCACAGGCCTCTTTCTTTGCCAATTCATGTTCATCTTACTGGTTTTAATGACGGAAGACCTTTGATTGTCCCATCCATTTCTTTTTTTAATCATTTTACCGGGAGCTAGTACAACTCTTATCACAATCCATACATCCATCCATTGTGTCCATTTGTACAACATTTGACCATTTGTTGCCATCATCCTTCTCAAAACGTTTGCTTTCCACTTGAGCCCTTGGTATCAGCTCCTCATTTTTCCCCTCCCTTTCCCTAATGAACCCTGGATAATTTATAAATTATTATTATTTTGTCATATCCTACACCATCCCTTCACCCAGTTTTCTGTTGTCTGTCCCCCAGGGAGGAGGTGACATGCAGATCTTTGCAATCGGTTCCCCCCATCCATTTCTTTTAAAGATCCCTTGTTGTTGGGCAATGAATTAGTTCATTGCTCTGTTTAGCATATGTATATTATTATTACAAACAAGACTTTGTGGTTAGCTCTTGGGGTACAACTTAGTTATTTTCTTAGGATAGGTTCCTAGAAGTAGAATGCTGGACTAACAATCTGCAAACTTTATATATCTATAAGCACACACACGCATATATTCAAATTGACCTGCAGAAAAGCTGCAATAATGAAAAATTTCATCTACAAAGCATGATCAGCTTCCCTTGATCTACACCATACGAGACATTTTATGACTCCTTTAACATTGTGAAATGTCAGTGGCATGCTGTAATCTTTGGGACCGAACCTCATCGGTAGATTTGTCCTGCACAGGAAGCTTTGCTTCTACAAGAACACACTCCAGACCAAGGGAACCCATTAGCACCCAGTTCAGATATGTCTGCATCTCCGAACAGTCTCTCAATAAGCTTCAGCTTCTGAATGCCTATCAGGCCAAATGGCCCTGTTATCTGTGTCCTAGGCTGGATTCAACGCTGACCCAGAAAGGAGAATACGTTCTATCAAGTCACTGGTCTTCCAGACCAGCCAGTCCCCCATGCATTTGGAAGCCTTCTTACTCAACGGACTTCCTTTAAGTCAAGTTTCTGATAAAAATGATGCTCTACCTTATTCTTTGCATTAAAAGGAAGCTATGTCTATCTTTTGTATGTTTTTACCAGTGTGGTAGTTATATCATTTCGTGTCAACTTGAAGATATAAATGTATAGGGGTGGAGCCTAGCCTCTCAATCAGGTCACCGCCTGGCCTGATGGCGGCTCCTTGTGTCCTTCTCATAAGGAGGATCCTGGGAGCCTCCCCTCCCCACTTCTTCTTTCACCTTCCTTCTGGCTGACCCTGATGGCAGCCAGAGCCCTTGAGATACACCCACTGCCATTGGATACACCAGACTTTGCACCCACCGGCCTGTGATCTTCCTGCATTCTGCACCATTGCTTGTATGAGTCTGAAGCGGGACATAATGACTAGTATCAGACTTATGGACCTGCGTTGGACTGGGCTGGGCTGTTTTCCTGATGTTAAGACCTCTTGATAGAAAGCTCTTTCTTACACATCTGGGAGTGTCACTGGGTTTGTTTCTCTACTCAACCCGGCCAAACGCGACCTGATAGCCAAATAACTTATTTTCATAAGTCTGACAACCCTACAGATTGTATCACAGCCCAGTGAGAGTCCGAGGAGAGAGAGTGTGAGGAGAGAAAGTCAAGAGAAGAGAGAGAGAGAGCACGTGCTAAGCGAGGAGAGAGAAGTAGAGGGAGGGAAAAGGGCGGCGGGGTGTGTGTGTGTGTGTGTGTGTGTGTGTGTGTGTGAGAGAGAGAAGGGAACACAAAACATACACAGTGGTCACAATGAGTCAAGTCTAAGAGTGGCCTCCATGTGTTATCTTGCTTATGTAAATATTCACAATATTTATGGTTGGGAGGAGGAAATGCCAATTCTCTTAAGAACTGAGGCTTTGCTGTTGACTCCACGCATTTTTCCAGATTCTTGGAACTAAGCAGCTTGTTCTCCTGAGCTCGTGGGGTATTTTTATCTGTAGCAATGTAGAGTACACACACCTGTTTGCACACACATCTGTGCACATGGACCCTTCTGCTCATTAGGCTTAACACAGAGCTAAGAGGCAGACAGCTTGGGTTTTGCCACCTGCGTGGGAATGTACTACTGGGGGACAACAATCTTATTTCCTTATAATTGCTAATTTTCTCAAATAATCTTTAGACTCTTAACATCCATCATGCAAAACAAATGAGACCTACGTTTTGAAAACATCTGTTGTCAGCAGTGATGTTTTATAGTCCTTGTTCTTCTGGCTCAAGAGCTACTGGTGGCTCGGTGGTAGAATCCTTGCTACCCCTGAGAGACATCTGGGTTGGATTTCCAGCCAATGCCCGTCTTGGGCAAACGCAACCCATCTCTCAGTGGAGGCTCCTGTGTTGATGTGAGGTTGAGAAAATTAACATGGACGAGGATGAAAGGCCTGGAGATCTACTTCCAAACATTAGCCGATGAAAACGCTAGAGATCACAACCATTTTGATCTGCAACCAGTCACAGCAATGGTGCAGGGCTGGGTAGCATTTTGTTCTGCTGTAGTTAAGTAATCTCGTGTCAACCTGAGGGTATTAGGAGTGAAGGGGTGGAGTCTACCTGTCAATCAGGGCACAGTGTGATGATGCCTCCTGGTGGGCGTGGCCTTCTCCTAATTCTGGGAGCTTCCTCTCTCTCTCTACTTCACTTTCCTGCTGCCGAGACACTCAGAACCACGTGGAGACCCACGCCAGCGCTGAGATGCTTCCACTGCCATTGGAGCCACAAGACTTTTTCACCCACCAGCCGGTGATCTTCCTACATCTGGCATCATTGTGTGTGCTGTGTAAGTCTGAAGAGGAATTTATAGACTAGTATCACTCACACGTATAGGCTCATATTGGACTTATGGATTTGATCCAGACTGGGCTGGGATGTTTTCTCAACGTATAATTGCTCTTTGAGACAAAGGTCTCTCTTACACACATATGAGTGTCCCTGGATTTGTTTCTCAAGTCAACCTTGCCTAACACAGTTCCATAGCTCATTTCCTTCTTCATTACTCTGAGATCCAGGAGTCAGGGGTGGAATTGACAGCAGCGATAATGGCTCAGGCATTTATCTAAGCACCCAAGCATCCTTATCAATGGCCTCCTATGGGTGAAGCCCTCTGCTGGGTGCTGTGGATGGTGTCACGAATCCCTTATCCAGCACTGTCACCAACCATACCTGTGGGGCACCTCCACTTTGCAACACCTCAGTTAATGTGTCCTGAGAACCAGGTGCCTGAGCTGGTTTTCCCAGGGGTGTTAATGCGCCTGCCCTTTTGCTGTGGACTCCTCCTGTAAGTGCTACCTGGCATCCCATGCCGAAAATCAGAGAGATGCCTGGCTCACTCCAGAGGTAAGGCAGCCCCCAAGCGACCCAGGGACTGTTCACCCAACCGGGACTGCGATCTAAAGTAAACCCAGAGCAGAGGAGGGGAAATTTTTTATATTATTATTATTAAAAAGTCATTTTATTCGGGGCTCTTACATGCATATATGATAACAGTCCATGCATCCATGATATTCAACAGATATGTACACATATGGCCATAAACCATTTCTAAACATTATCTTTCTTCTTGAGCCCTTTGAAGAAAGGGCTCTTTCTTTTTCCCCTCCCTCCCTGCCCTGCCACCCTCCAGAACCCTTAACATATTTTGTACTGTTGTGTGTACGCATCTTACACCGCCCCTTCTATCCCTGCTGCTCGTCCCCCCCCCGTGGGGAGTTCTTTCCCCGCAAATTTTTAAATTGAAATAAGTAAATAAATATCAATGAAGTAAGCCTAGGGGGTGCTGAGGTGATAGAGTAGAGATGTGTGCTCCATCCATCACCTAACAGAATGTGTGGATCTATATTTGTGCAGTTGGCTTTAAAACAATGCAGGGGAAACTATCCCCTAGTACACATTGTAGATAGAGGAGGATAATGATAACTCAGGGACTCATCAGTCGGCTTCAACAATTACAATCTATCCCTATTACTCCCTGATCCCGTCAATCCCAGACACCCCATCACTCACCCATTAATAACTCAGTGTTCCGCTATAATTCATAAGGACTTAGAAAATGTAGAACCACCACACCATTAGCTACATGTTTTAGGATGGATTGCTTCCCTGAAAAAAAAAAAAACCACCAAAATGTGTTGGAATCCTAACTCTTACATGCTTGAATGTCATTCCGTTTGCTGATGATGTTAATGAGACCACTGTGGACAAACCCCCGCCGAGTTATGGGATGGACAGACAGGACGCAGAAGCAAGTGCAGGCAAGGAGAAGGGGGCAAGGATGTTGCCATGAGAGGAAACCAAGTGATACTCCAGGCCGTCCCGAAAGGAAGGGAGCGAGTTGGGGGAGCCCTTGATGTGGACCTTTTGCCTCTGGAACTGTGAGAAAATGACCTTCTGCTCTTTAAATCCCATCCCCTGTGGTATTTCTATTACAGCAGCTGTGGCAGTGACATCATCTCCTGTCAGCTTGAGTGAAGGGGTGGAGTCTAGCCTGTCAATCAGGTCACAGCTAGATGACCTGATTTGGAAGTGCGAAAGAGAGAAACAGCTCACTGGAAGCCAGATACACTCTCTGCTTCATCTTCCTGCCAACAAGACATATGGAGCCAAGCTGATGGAGCCAGAGCCCTGGAGATGGAGGAGCCACGTGGAGACCCATGCCAGCACTGAGATGCTTCCACCACCACTGGATCCACAAGACTTCCCATCCTGCATTCAGCATTATTGCATGGCTGTGAGTCTGAAGAGGAATTTACAAGTTGATATCGGACATAGGGGCTAACAGCGGACTTATGGACTTGATCTGGACTGGGCTGGGATGTTTTCTCAATATTCAATTGCTCTTTGTTATAAAGCTCTTTCTTATACATATGAGTGTCTCTGGGTTTGTTTCTCTAATCAACCCGGACTCACACAGCACTGAGCACATGAAGACACCATCTAGCAAAATTAACAACGATGCTTTACATTAAACGAGTTCTCCTCCAGGTATCTTTTTTAGAGTGATCTTTCTCAAAACAAAATTGAGGTTCACCAGTTCATCGGATCATCCTGTTCCTTAAATCTTTTCTATTCAACAATCCCTGCCCCGCCCCCCGTTCATGCCATCGATCTGTCAAAGAACCTAGGTCATTGTATTTGGTGAAATGGCCCACGTCCTGGATTTGTCCGATTGCTTCTTTGAACATTGTTGAAGGTGTCCCCCTACCCCCATATGTCCTGTACATTAGTAAACTGTCTAGAGATTGCTTGGTGAGATTCAGGTTCAGTTTTTCATAAAGGCACAAAGGTGAATTGTTGCATATGAAAGTGAGTCAAAAAGTATTAGTACACCATCATAGAAACTCTTAGTAAACAAAAATATACAAATGTGAAGTTTCTAGAGTCCTTGACATATCCTTCATCGACATTTCTAAATTTCTGCAGGTAGTATTTGTATCTCACTAACCCTTCCCTAAGTAATTCCATTTTCTTTGATTTATACCATTGTGTTATTCCAGGTAGACTACAGAAACTAATCCAGAGACACTCATATGTATGTAAGAGAGAGTTTTATATCTAAGAGTAATTGTATGTTAAGAAAACATCCCAGCCCAGTCCAGATCAAGTCCATAAGTCTGATATTAGCTCATACTTTATGCAATGCTAGTGCACAAATTTCTCTTTAGACTCACACAGCACATACAATGATGCCAAATGCAGGAAGATAGCAGGCCACTGGGTAGAAGTCTTATGGATCCAGTGGCAGTGGAAGCCATCTCCGCACTGGCTTGGGTCTCCATGTGACTCCTCCAGCTTTCCAAGTGTCTCAACAGAAGGTAAAGGAAGGCAGAGAGAAAGTGTGTCCCGCCTCCAGGGAGGAAGACAGGCATTCCCAGAATCCTCAGGAGAAGGCCAGGCCCACACAGAGGCATCATTGACTATGACCTGATTGACAGACTAGACTCCACCCCTTCGCGCAAGTTGACAGGAGATGATGTAACTGCCACAACCAACAAGATGGGAGTTTTGACGTTCTTCGAGGAGTCAAATTGTGTTCCGTTCCAATATCCTTTGAGTTTTGAGAACCAAAAGAAGCCAGAAGGGGCAAGATTGGGGCTGTAGGGTGGATGGGGTAAGGTTTCCCAATGAAATTCTCCTAGGACGGCCCTTGTTATCCTAGAAGAATGAGCAGGTGTATTATACTGGGAAAAAATAAATAAAATTCCTCAGCACAACATGGTTGGCCTTTTTCTCACCAGTGTAGTTTTTCCATTTTCTTAAAACTTCTTCATCAGAACGTCCTGTGATCTCCCTGTTTTCGTGAGAAATCTATTAAGATTCTCGCATGGGAGTTCAGTCACCATAACCTTCTCAGCTGACCTCTGCCTGGAATGGAAGTGGCCCCGTAGATCCCCTCAGAAGCCTCTGCTTTGATCAGATCTTCTATTGGAAGGCACCCGATTGAAGCTAAGACAAGTACGTGATGACGGTCACTTGTGCACAAGCCCTCCTGACCGCCGGGCCATGCTTAAATATGTGCAGTTTAGGATAGGAACCCTGATGGTGAAGCGGTTGCCCACCGGGCTGCTAACTGCAAGGTCAGCCCTTGGGAACCACCAGCTGTCCGTGGGAGAAAAACAAGGCTTTCCGCTCCACCAAGACTCAGAGTCTCAGAGACCACAGGGGCACTTCTGTCCTGTCCTGTCTGGTGGCTTAGAGCTGGCATTGACTCCGTGAGGTTAGAGCAGTGGTTCTCAACCTGTGGGTCGCGACCTCTTTGGGGGTCGAACGACCCTTTCACAGGGGTCGCCCGATGCATCACAGTAGCCAAATGACAGCGCTGAAGTAGCAACAAAAATAATATTATGGTTGGGGGGTCACCACAACATGAGGAACTGTAGGAAAGGGTCGCAGCCTTAGGAAGGTTGAGAACCACTGGTTTGGAGAGTTGAGAGTTTGGATAAATTCAGGCATGTATGCCCTGGAGCACTCGTAGCAATGCTTTCTGACTTACCTCTGTGTTTTATATTGCACCACATCCAAGTCTGAGAGGTGTGGCTACCCTACTTTTAAGGGCTGCTCGGTGGTGTCCCCATGCTCCTCTATCATGTTTGTCATCAGCCTTTTTCTTAAGGCCTTCAATATCCAACGGTGATTCTTTCCTGAATGCATGCTCTTTGAAGAGTCACAAATGAATTCTATCATTCCTTCTGTATAGAAGAAACCCTACTATAAAGAAGATATTAACCACCACCCCCACTCCTGGCCACTGTTTGGTCAAGGAGTGCTGGGGGTGCTGTGACTAAGTGTGCAGCTGTTAACTAAATGGTTAGTAGTTCAAACTCACCAGCTACTCCATGGGAG
>NW_022108124.1:17125239-17127286 GCF_000313985.2 Echinops telfairi | reverse complement strand
TTTCAAGTGAACAATCTCCTGGTATTAATGGCAACCCCAATCCTGTGCAGCCAGCACCACTATTGTTTCTAAAACATCTTCACGGCGTCAACCAGCAGCTCGGCAGAAGACCTGTTGAAAGGGTTGTAAAGCAAGGATGTGATCCTGGGAACTAAGGTGCACTTGACTCAAGCCATGGTACTTCCACTCGCCTCGTATGCCTGTGAACATTGGACACTGAGTAAGGAAGGCCAAACGAAGAATCGATGCGTGGTGCTGGCAAAGAAGATCGAAAGGGCCGTGGGCTGTCCAAACAAACAAACAAACAAACAAACAAACAAACAAACAAACCCATCTTGGAAGACATACACCCAGAATGCTCCATAGCAGCGAGGATGGTGAGGCTTGGTCTCAGGTACTTTGGACGTGGTATCGGGAGAGAGCCGTCCCTGGAGAAGGACATCATGTTCAGCAAAGTAGAGGAGCAGCCAAAAAGGGGGAGACCCTCCGTGAGATGGATTGACACGGTGGCTGCGGAAATGGGCTCAAACAGAGCAGCAGTTCTGAGGACGGTGCAGGACAGGCAGTGCTTGCTTCTGGTGTGCATGGGGTGGCTACGGGCTGGAACCGATGCCGTGCCACCTAACAACAGCCACCTCCTTTGTCATCTAAAAGGTGACCTAGAGACACCTCATTCTCCCCTCTGACTTGTGTGGTTGTTTTAACTTGGCACTTGTCATGGGGATGGAGCCACATCAGTGCATACAAACTGCCCCTCGCCCTTTCATCGTTGCATAGTACTTCAGTATGTGGATCTGCTTTATTTTGTTGAACCAGCCTTCTGTTGGCTTATTTGGTTAATCTATGTCTCACACAGATTTTCAGCTCTGTGTAATACAGGCTTCTATTCCCCACTAGGGCCCCTGTTCTTTGCACAATGCTGCCGCATTTCTCTTTGGCCCTCCAACCTTTGGCCTCTAGCTGTGAGCAGTGGTGGGATTCAGCTGGTTCACACCAGTTGGAAAGAATTGGCACCTGATTTTTTTGTTGTTGAGTCTGGTGAACAGATTGTTAAAATGGCATTTGTAGTCAGAGGTCTCTCTAAGGTGGGCAGCTGGGCAGCCACCCCATGTAGAAATCACAAATTGACATTCTTTTTTAATGCTCACCTGTGCAAAACCATACTCTATGCATCCGTAGTAATGTCCTTTCCACCCATAGATATAGAAAAGTAGATGCAACTATGCTTGTAATATCGATTTATTTCATAAAACTTGTCTTACTCTTATGAAATAGTACATTTTTATTCCCTTGCATCTATTTCTTCAGTCAAGAAATATATAACAAAGAGAAAAAATATCAAACAACCAAAGAGACCCACTGTCATTGGTTTCAGTTTTGTGTGACGTCCCAGTTCCCACAAGACATTATGAGTGAATTATGCAATTCCTGAAAGTTTTACAGAGCTAAAAAGGATTTCAGAACAACGGCTGTCAATGCAGCAGGAGCAGAAGGGGTTTTTCCAAAGACGAACGTGGTGGGTTCAGAGAAGAGACGTCACCTTGGTACTTCTCAGACACCAGACATGATGACGATTGTCTCACTGGTCTACCTTTAAAGGAATGCGACCCTACTCCCACAGGGAAAAGATGGTTTCGGACAAATCACAGCCGATGATGCTCGGATAAAAGCGTCAAATATTGCAAGTGAGGACGCTGATCCCAAAGCACGATGGAAATGCCTTCAGTAATCGTTTCATTGTTTATTTGGTCAGGGATTACTTGACATTCTTTCATGAATATTTTCAAACGTGTCACATAATTGAGTTGTGTGCCCCTCTTTCCTTGTTCTCGTTGAAGTGTTAATGGCATGAAATAACAAACTACCTTTCGGTATTATCTTAGTCATAATACTTTCATGGGCCATTAGCGAGGAGAACCTGTTACTAAATGACTTGGACCCCATCACTGGCTGTGAGAGCCCCCAACCCCACAGCACCGCATGTCAAAGGGGTGAAAGCGTGTGCTCACATTGGGAAGCTTCATGCGGTCTTGACGGTGAATCACCC
>NW_022108124.1:17113086-17125033 GCF_000313985.2 Echinops telfairi | reverse complement strand
AGGTGCTACAGATGAGGACCCCCGAGGTCTCTGAAAGTGCCAAATCTGAGCATGCACCTCCATCTCCTGGCTGGGGAGACACTCCAGTCAGCATCCTGTGCCCAGGGACCCAATGGGTGAAAGGGGCCCTGAAATAAGGAGAAGGCTAGAGGAAGAGAAAAGCTTTTTGATGGGGAATAGAAACATCTATCCTCTCTGTCTCTGGCCCGTTGTGTGTTTCAGTTCCATGAACCCAAGACCGTGTTCTCTCTGGTCAAGGATGGGGCAGGCTTTTAGGCTCCCCAGATACGGAGCCAAGCAGAGGCAGCATGTGCGTCTCTGCGTTCTTGTCCTTTTCTTGCTTATGCATCCTTCATGCACGCCTCTCTTTGACCACTGCAAGTAATAACTGGAGTGTCGAACAGTTTACAAGGCACGTCTACCCCAGCCTGTGGGCCCACTCAATGTCTTTGGGCACGAAGGACCACTGCCAGTCCCCAGGGAGACGGGCACACCAGGCCTCAGCCTGTGAGAGACTTGCCGGAGGTTTCACCCTGATGGAGTGGCTGAGACGGGACTCAAACCCTTGTCCCTGGGCTCTCGAAGCTGAGCGCCTTTCCCTTTGCCTTAGACGTGAGAGGAGCCTGGGCATCATCAGGGCCCGATGGCCCTTCCTCCCCAGCCCTTGGTTGAGAATGCCAGCTGCATCTGCTCCGTTCATGGTCAGCATCCCGTGAGAAAAGGTCAGCTGGCATTTGGCAAGGAGCCGCATTTCCCGGGTGAGGAGGGTGCCCTTCTCCATGCTCACCAGTGAAGGCGTGTGTAAGCCCAGTGGTGCCCTTGGGGCCACATGCCTTGTTGATTGTTGTCTTTTTATTTCAAAAGATGTCCTCCCGTGTGGGTAGTCACGTGTGTGCATTTTGAGAACACTGGGAACACGGAGAAGAGTAGAAAGAAGAACACTGGCTAGCACCCCACCACTGAACCACAGGGAGGCCTCAGGGGAGTTTTCCTGGCCTCCCCTGACCCTCCACATCTGGAGCGCTGGCCTGTGGGTGGTGCTACATCAGCAGGCCTGACAGGTCTGGTTACTGGGGAGGTCAACGTCTGCCGAAGGCCATTGATACCCTCTACTGCCAGACTCTGTTAACCACCCATCATGTTCCCTTGGGCCCCCGGGTGCTTAGACTTGAGCTACTGCACCACTGGCTGGACCCCTGCCCACCCACGCTTTGGTGAGTCACCTCTCCCCGGGCCATCCTACTTGCAGTGTGCCATCTGTTTTCCACTGGGCACCTGATGGATTCCCCTTCGGACTCATTGACACGTTGAGCCCCTTTCCTTGAAACTGTCCTTGCCGTGACCTCTCCTGAGATGTCCCAGGTAGGGTGAGAAAGGAGCATCAGGGAAAAGAGCTGGGAATTCTGAGGACAGAAGGCATTTCCTTCCTGAGTCTTCCCTGGCCCCCAGCCAACCTGACCTCGCACAGAGCTGGACTAGGGCCACACTCAGATCTCACAAGGCAGAGACTCTGCACGCCCACCCTGGGAGCACCCTGGTTTGGCACTCGACTGCGAACCAAACCCCGTGGTGCTGTGGGGGAAAGATGGCAGCCAAGAACCACTGGGGGAGGGGGGCAGTTCTGCTCTGTCACACGGAGTCTGGAAGAGTCAGGATCCACCAGACAGCAACTAGCATCCGCAAACAACAACCCACCGCAATACCACCAACTCCTACCGCTGCGGATCACCCATCCAACTCATGCCTCTGGCCACCAGAACGAGCTCGGGATGGACCCCGTTGGGAAAGGAAGTTGCAAGAGAGGAGGAATGAGCCCCCTCGGCCTTTTGCACACACCGTTCCTTCTGGCTGTAATGCTCCCCCAAGCTCTCAGGGCCTGTTTGCCCCGGGGGCTGCCCCTCTCACACCTTCTCTGAAATCTCCACCCTGGTTATGGTCCTCCCTCCATGCTTGCTCCTGAGGCCAAGAATTCCCCCAAAGGCTGGAACTGCCCACACACCCTGCCCAGCCCGCTCTGGCGCGAACACGCCACCAACATGTCAAGACTCTGACACATCTGAGATGGCCTGAGAAGCAAATGCCCCCCTCCCCACATCCATTCTGAAGGACTCGTTTTGGGGAGCCTGGATCGGATGCTCCATCTGCTTCCTCCTGTGACACTGTTTACACTAGAGTCCGCCTGCCCCTGCCCACACCCCTGGCTGCTGATGGGAGGGGACCCTGCACAGGTGTGTTTGTCTGAATGGGTGCGGGACACGGGGAGAGTAGGGGGTGGGTCTCACTGTCAAGGACCTTTGTGAGGTTGTTGACATGTGAAAGTCCGCCAGGTTATAAAAGCAGAGCCAGGGAGACGGAAGGCGATTATCTACTGATGTAGGAGAAAGGTCAGTGCTGCTGACCGCCAGAGAGACTTCAAATGCATCTCAGTCTTCGGGGATCACCTCTGCACGTATTCCCTTTAGCTAATGTGGGTCCAGTGGGCTTTGCCCATTAGTAAAGAGTTAAGACCTCCCATCTAAGGGGCTAGGGGGAATCTGAACAGCTCTAATTGCATGAAAAAACCCTACCAATGCAAAAGGAGTGATGGCCTCCCAGGGCCGAGGGGAGGACCCAGCCCTGGGGCAGGGCGGGGAGCAGCACTTCTCTTTCGCATCCTTCACTACCATGTTGACGTTTCAATCATGGAAATGGAGAGCCTGTTCAGACACGAAAATGACCCTCGACAGACAAACGTTGCCCGGGAGGACGATCACCATCACGTGTGGGTTTGTGGTCAATACAAATGCAGCCAGACTTCGGCCATTACAACCATCTCTGCACGCACGGTTCTGTGACATTCGGTACAGTCCTGCTGTGCCTTTGTTTGGACTTCCACCCCCTGGGGGGGGGGACGAGGGACTTCACTGCTATCCATCTAGTGGACCTTTTCTCATTTTGCAGGTAGGGGGCGGGGGGAGCAGCGGGGCGGGGAAAGGTGAGACTCAGACTCATCTATAATCCCTAAATGTTACTGTGCAAGCATGGGGCAGGGGTGAGGTGGTATTCTGAAGGTAATTGCCTTGGCAATGGGGGTGATTGCTATACGAAGTGCCATGGACCTGATACTTTGCGAATCTACTTCGTAGACAGTTATAGGACCCAAATGCTGTGGTGGTACATAGAGATTCCGAACCTGTGTACGAGGGATCGGCTCACCTGCCGCCACCGCCGTGATGAACACCGCCGCCGCAGCAGACAGAGCAGACACCGCCGCGTGCGTCCTACTAAGAGTGGGCATCGGAGTCCCCTAGGTCCGCATGCCCAGCAGAGCTCTGCAAGTTGCCACATGATACATGGAGGAGTTTCTTTCTTTCTCTTTTCAGTGAGATGCTGAATGGAAGTATTCCCGTCACACACTCGTTTTCGGTTCGTAAATCCCCACTGCAGTCATCCTTAATGACCTGCTTCACAGACTACTTACAGGACAGGGGGCCTCATGTCCACAGCCTTCACTCCGAAGCCAAGAGGGAAGGACTCACATGTTGGAAAAGCCATCGGTGATCCCTCAGGATGACGCTTGTTTCTCCCCCAGTAACCACCAAGGCCTACTTTCAAAATGATGAATCACTACACTGCAAAAAAAAAAAATTATCAAGATGCCCTGCTGTGAGACAGCCCAAAGGCCTAGAGAAGTTGGCACTTAAGGTGGGAAAGTCCATCCAGCCATCCAAATCACACCTTCCTCCCATTGGGCAGCAGCAGCTTGTCAAACAGAGGCTGGCCACTTAGGAATCTGGTGTGTGTTTTCCAAAAGGAATTTGCTGTGTGAGTGTCAAACCCTTTGGGGAAGTCTTTCCACAGATGGAGGTTCTAAGGGCTGATGGGTATTGAGTGGCTCCACTGTCCCCCTGCAATTTAACCACAACGAAGCCTTCCTTGGGTAGCACAACTGGTTCCCAATGAAATACAAATCAAAAAGGCTGGTGGGTTGACCCTACCCACCAGTCAGGGGGAGAAAGGCCTGGGATCTCTGCTCCCATAAAGATCGTAGCCCAGAAAACCCTAGAGCAGTGGTTCTAACCTTTCTCATGCTGCAACCCTTTCATACAGTTCCTCATGGGGTGGTGACCCCCAACCATAACATTATTTTTGTTGCTACTTCATCCCTGTCATTTTGCTACTGTGATGAATTGGTCGACTCCTGTGAAAGGGTCGTTCGAACCCCAAAGGGGTCGTAACCCACAGGTTGAGAACCACTGATGTATGGAATGATCTTAAATATACAAATAAAACTATGCAAATCTTCCATGATTAATAAGGTGAAACAAATGAAAGCCATAATACTAAGGGGAGGAATATTAAGGAACTAGAGGATAGTGATGTGTTTCATCAGTGCTATACTGTATCCTGGATCATCATCCCTTCTGTATGGCCCTTTTGAAAGGGACTGTCAAATGATCATAAAGATGGGGTTTGGGTCTTCAATACACCCATACCCCTTCACTTTGATTTGGCTTCTTGTTTTTAAACTTCTGATACCTCTTCCCATTGACACCTCATGATTACACAGGCTGGTGTGCTTCTTCCATCTGGGCTTTGTTGCTGCCCTGCTAGATGGCCGCTTGTTTAACTGCAAGCCTTTAAGACCCTGCAGTTTAATAGCCAGGCGTCATGCACTTTCTTCACCACCTTTGCTTATGCACCCATTTTGTCTTTAGAAATCATGTCAGGAAGGTGTGGCAGCTACATCATCTCCTGTAAACTTGAGTGAACGGGTGGAGTCTAGTCTGTCAATCAGTTCATAGCCAATGAGACCTCTGTGTGGGCCATGGCCTTCTCCTGAGGATTCTGGGAACTCCTGTCTTCCTCTCTGGAGGTGGGACACAGACTCTCTCTGCTTGACATTCCTGTTGACAAGCCAGATGGAGCTATACCGATGGCAGCCAGAGCCTTGGAGCTGGAGGAGCTACGTGGAGATCCACGCCAGTGCTAAGATGCTTCTGCTGCCACTGGATCCACAAGACTTTCCACCCACTGACCTGTGAGCTTCCTGCATTCGCCATCATTGCATGTGTTGTGTGAATCTGAAGAGGAATTTATAGACTGGAATCAGGCATATGGGCTAATATTGGGCTTACGAACTAGATCTGGACTGGGCTGGGATGTTTTCTTAATATACAATTACTCTTTGATATAAAGTTCTCTCTTACACATATATGAACATCTCTGGATTTGTTTCTCTAGTCAACCTGAACTAACACAGATGGTAAGTATTATACAATGCCCCATTGTTAGAATAAACCATTCTCATACTGAGATAAGATTTAACTAGGGGCCCAAAGTGCACCTTCTCTTAATATTGCAAGTCAAGGTCCTATACCTGCCCGACTGCAGGTGCAGAGAGAAAGGACCCTCATTGGCTCTCATGGCCAATAGCTGTTCTGATGGGTCCATGCCTGAATTGTATTGGTTGCTATGCATCTTCAACATCTACATGGTACAAGATAGCCACTAAAAATGGAGGGTTGGGGATGGGATCAGATGAATAACTGTTAGGCCAGCTAGTCCCAGCCAGCAGCTTCTTCTCCTTAAAGGCTGCCCCAGGACTGGGAAGGTTTGTTTGCACCAAGCCGATGATTTCGTAAATATTGCTTGGTGCCAACCCCCCAGAGGCACTGGCCTGTTGGGTGCCAATAAACCACAAGTTATTATTAGGCATGTGGTCTATGTAGGTCAATGCCAAGTCCTGGCACGAGGAAAAGCAAAGACCATGTGCTAACCCCAGCTAGCTAAAGCACAGATATGGAGCTGCAATGCCTTCTCCCAGCAGGAAAGGTCCACAAATCTCTTTCCTCTTTGGTCTCCAGGAAGGACTTGCTTCTCCCACCTGTAAAATGAGGCTTCAGACTTGGGATTTTTGACAAGAAATGGGCGTCTTTAGAAGAAAATGAGGGGCTCTTATTGGGAGACTCAGCCTCCTCCCATAGCTTGAGGTTTTTCTCTCCTGGCCACATCATTGCTGCATTGTCTGGCTTCTCCTTGCCTCAGATCCCGGGAGAGGGGACATGACCAGGAGGAGGGGTGGGAAGGAGCACCAGGAGTTCAACGACTTAACAAAAGGAAACAGCAGATGTGTGAGCCGGATTCGGCTGTGGAAACTTTTTTTCAGCCGCTCACAGGAAGAAGGTCTGGGTTCAGCTCTCGATCTCTTGGACGCGGTTCAGGATTGTTCGTGGGGGAGTACTCTTTCTGCGTCACAAGGGACACACGCATTTCCCAAGCATCCTGTTTGGTGGGGATGTACTCTTCCTTACCAAAGGGTTTCACGCTGCCAGGGGGGCAGTGCCATCGGGAGAGGCAGCTGAACCATTTGGGGTCTGGGGCTATGGGATTTGGGGGTAAGGCGGGAGAATGGAGGTGTTGCAACAAGACACTCCCAGGGAAGAGGGTGCCTGGGGGCGCCCACAGTTGTGCTGGTAACTGAAAGGATGGTGATTTAAAGGCACTGTGAGAGTGAGGCCTACTTGGCAATCCGCTTCTGTAAGGTGGCAGCATCGAAACCCCTCTACTCAAATACATGAGTTGGAATTGACCCAAAGAGCCAGGGATTGGGAGCTGGTCTTTTCCTGGGAAGAGACAGGCGAGGGGAGATGAGGTGAATCCCCTCCGCTAACGCTGGCTCCTGGAGGGAGGTGTGCTGCTGGGTCATCCCGAAAATACGAAACCTTAAAAGGAAGAGCCAAAATCACATTCCCCTGGGGCCGGGGGAAGCAGGATGTAGACTTTTGATAACAGCGGGGCCCAAACGTGAGCCTTCAACATGCTCTTTAAAAACAACAACAAGAACCACCACCACCACAACAACAAATAATAAAAAACAAAACAAAACCAAAAACAGAACCAGAGCAAACTCCTCAGCTAGGACCCCCTCTCCCCCGCTTGCCGCACGATCTGAGGATGTGAGGTGACTCTTCGCCGTTCGTTGTATGTACGTCGTAAAGAGACACGCGCCAGGCTGGTTCCAGGCCCTTTCTCAGCACTGGACCATTTCTCACTCACCTCATCCCCACGCCAATCACAGGGAGTCCGTGTGGTGACCTCATGTCACAGCCAGGAAACCCGGCAGGAAGGGCTTGGTCACCAGGCTGCAGGTCTGCATGCTCTTCCCGTGGCTTTTTAAATAGAAATAGATTTTCGAAACATAATCGTTTTACATTTGCAGAAAAGCTGAGAAGCTCCTCCAGAGGGTCCCCATAAACCCAGCACCGTGTTTTCCCAAGCTAGGGACACGGCTCAGCAGGGTCTCGGTCCTTGAGGGCGCTGCCTGTCCATTCACCCCAAAGCTGGCTCCTCTGGCTTCAAGGTTGCCAGGCCCTGTCATGCCTGGCCCTGTCACCTCCTCACTTGACCCAGAGCTGCAGGCCCAGTGAGCCGCATGGGCAGCTGACCCCTGGTGTGTCCCCTCCGCTCTCCAGCCTCTGCTGTCTCCTACAGGCCCCTCCTCAGCTAGTCCTGCTCAAGCACATCTGTAAGACTCTGCCCTACCTCCTGGCCCCTTCCCCAGCTGCTGCCCCGGAAAGTGGGGCCACACATCCATGATGCCCACCACTCCAGACTCTGGCCATACCCTCAGAGGGATGCTCACAGCTCAGACTGGGCTCTGCCCAGTGGACACGCCTACTCTACCCTGCCAGGGGTCACTCAGACCGTAAGGATGTGTGTGCATTGGGGAGGCGTGCTTCAGATGTGGTCTTAGGATTACAGAAATACACACAACCTTTGAAAACTTTGAGCCATCAATGAAAGCCCATTTCCAATATGACCGTAGGCCGCGGGCTTGGAAATAAAGCTAATGAAGAGCTAAAGGGAATCCAAACTGACCTTCAGCTTCACCTCCCCAGTGTCCCCACTCAGAACCTCACCAAGTCCCAAGTCCACCCCCAAGGAGATTCGTGTGGATGCATGACTGTCCGAAAGCGGCATTAACCAGCTGCCTCAGCAGGCTGCAGGATACAGCCTGCATCTCTGCTCACCCCATGCAGCCTGTCCAAGCCGCCCATGCCAGCTTGAATGACTAGCCCCAGTTGTTCACCTGAGGTGCATCAGGAGTTACATCCAGGGCTGTTATCCACCCACCAGCAGTTTGAGCCCCCCAACTGCTTGGTGGGAGGAAGATGAAGCTTTCTGCTCTGGTAAAGATTTACAGCCTGGGAAACCCACAGAGGCAGTTCTACTCTGTCCCACAGGGTCACTGTGAGTCAGGGTTGACCCAATGGCATTGAGTTTGGGCTGGTTTGGCCATTCACGTTGGTGTGCATGCACACCCTTCTCCGGTGACTTGGCAGATCCTCCTGCAAACTTGACAGGAGAACATGCTGCCCATTGACCTTGGGCGTGGCCAGCGATACATGCTCATTCCACGGGCTGTGTCCTCTGGTGGCTCTGCTGTGGCCCCCAGAAGAACAAGCTCCAGCTAGCTTGCTGTTCAAGGGCGGATGAAAGGCCGCAGACGTCAGCACCCAGCCCAGAGGATTCCAGCCAAGATCAGCCAAACCCCAGCTGACCAGCAGAGCACGTGTGAAGGCAAGCGTCCCTAAGGGTGAGAGAGTTGTTTGTACGGTATTCACCCATAGCTGGCGGACACCCCCTCCACTTCCCAGCCCCTCTGGGAGGAAGCGTCTCCCTGTGAAATCCCTCTGCAGGAGGCCATTCCTATGTGGGCCTCACCGCTCCTCCCAGAAAGGTAGCTGTGTATCAGTGATCATAGCAATTAGCATTCACCTGTGGGTTTATGAGCAGTGGGCATCAGTGACACACAACAGCCTTCTGAAGCCAAGAGGCCAGGACTAGCAGGTCCATACTGCAGAGAGACAATGCAAAGCCCAGGCAAGGAGAGTGACTCACCGGGCGGTCTGGGAGGCGGCTGTCTGGAGGCAGAACCAGATAAGGGCTGCTTTGTACCCAGGGGACAGCTACATGCGTGTGTGCATGCATGCACGCACTTTAAGTTTTACGATGCTTTTATTACAGCAGGAATGCACACTCAGTGCAGTGGGGGGGGGTTCAGGAAAGCATAAAGAAAATTCAAATTCCCATCCGCTCCAGGAGTATTTTTATTTCGTTCTCGTTGCTGTTTTTTATGCATGTATATGTGTGATGTGTGTTTATGCATCAGAGCCATACCGCATGTACAAGAGCAGTCCCGTGGCATTTAAAATGTCTATAAGGGCATAATTGTAAGTGAGTAGTAGTATGTTCTGTGGATTTGCTCTGGTTTGTGTAAGTGTGCTGGTTGATTGTAAACTCAGTTCGTTTCCTTTTTCTGCCTTTGCTATTAAAAACCTGGTTTGGTGAGCAGCTCTGTTTGTAAGGGCATCGTTTATGGACTTGGGGCACACAGTACTTGCTTAATAAATGGGAGGGAGTATAAATATTTGTCTAAATCGCTCATAAGTTCCTTACAAGAAAGTTTTTGATAGTTTTGCTTTCCAGAAGGTGTGTCCCTGTTTATATTACTAACGATCATGTGTTAAGGTGCCCATCCCCTAGCCTCCTCACTCGTATCAGTTACTGTCTTTCAAACAGAGCATTGCTCATTTGACAGGTGAAAAAAATAGTACTGTGCTCTTGCATTTTTATTACTACTAACTATTTTTATGACTGGTTTACTATTAAAAACGCCTGCGTAATTATTAACCATCAGCACCAGGATGACTTGGGGACATCTGGGCTAGGGCCTGGCATAATAAGTCCTTTCAAGCGAATGAACAATCAAAGGCAGGGACACGCTGGGATAGGAATCTGGCTAAGGATATACGCTAACGTCTGGAGGTGGTGAAGAGTTGACCATCTGGGTAGGACCTTGAAACACTCCATCCTTCTTTTTAGTTAGTTTTTGGCTTTTTAAAACTGTGATTTGGGGGAAATTTTACAGAGCAAAATGGTTTTCCATTCCATAGTTCATACACATCTTGATTCAGGACATCGATCGCAATCCCCACATTCTAAGGGCACACTTCCTTAGCACGGCCCCCTGTGATGACCATATCTATCGGTCTCTTTCGAATGCCTTCCCGCCTTCTTCGTTGTATTCCTGGGTCAATGCTGCCCTTGTGCTCTCACCTGGCTGATGGCTCCAAATTGTACGTACTGTCCTGAAGGTAATGATCACCTCTCGCGCCTGTCTAGGCCTGTCAACTGTTGGTGCCAAGTTTATCCATGGGACTGAGTTCATGTGTAGGCTTGAAGGCTGTCTAATGGGGTATGGTCTCACAGGTTTCATCTGTCTCCGTCAGACCAGCAAGGCGGGTTTTTAAAAATATTTGGGGGTTTGTTCCATATTTTTCTCCTACTCTGTTCAAAACCTTCTGTGGTGATTCCAATCAGAGCAGGCAGTGGGTCGTGCTAGCCAGGCACAATCTTGCTCTTCTGATCTCACGGTAGCGGACAATTCATTAGAAATGTGGACTAATTGCTTTCTCGTGTCTCTGATTTTCTGAGCTCTTCTTCGCTTTGCACGGGAAGAAAATCATAGTGATGCCTTTGATAACCTCTCACAAGCAGACCTCGGTCTCTATTCGCCAACGTAGAATGGAGAACATTGTGTGTGTGCTGTCCGGTCCATCAACTGACCTTGGGCTTTCCCTGAGACGGTGGTCCTGAATCCCGAGGCCGGGTAGCTCATTAGCATCAAGGGGTTTGCTTGTGGTTAAGGCTTTTTCATAGCATTGCCTACCCGCGTGTCCCTGTATTTGCAGCGTGTACACATAGATGTAGAAATATCTTCTGCCAAACACACATATTCATGGGTGTAGTCTCATTTCCTTCTCACGACTGTTCATCTTGCGTGTCAGTGTACCCACCTGTAGACTGTTGGTACTGCTATCGCGGGACTGCGTGTGTGGTAGTATCTGTTGCATTTATAGTTGCAGCGTTTGTTGCACTTGCCTCCTGGGTACCGCTCAGTGTTTCCCTCTACCCTTTCCCTTCACCCAAGTGAATACTGCTCTCTACCTGCCCTTCCCCTCCTATCCCAGGTCACCATCAGAGAAAGTTTCTTTTTGTGCACGTACCTGTTCTCGGCTTTAAAAATTAGTGCTCTCACACAATGAGAGACTTTTGTGACAGACGTTTTTCACTCAGCACAATGCCCTCCACATTCATCCAGCTTACAAGGGATTTTGCAGCTTCATCTTTATTCTGCCATTGTGTGCATGAATGGTAGTTGGTTTATCTGTCCATCTGAGGATGGGCTCATAGGTTGTGTATGTGTGTGTGTGTGTGTGTGTGTGTGTATACTGTATATACACGAGTATAAGCCGACCTGAATATCAGCCTAGGCACCTAATTTTACCACAAAAACTGCATTAAAAAGGTGCTGAAAAACTTGGCTTATACGTGTGTGATTAGATATCCCTCAAGAAATGGAATTTCAACACCCCCCCCCCAATGCTATGTATTAAAATTTTTACAAAACGACCTTATCACCTTCAAAGTACTCCCCATGATACTTAATACATTTGTCAAATTTGTGATTCCATTCTTGGGAACATTTTTCAAACTCATCTGTTTGGATGGCTGACAGCACCTGTCTCATTTTTTCCTTCACCTCTTCTACATCCTTGTGTTAGTCTGGGTACTTCAGAGAAACAAATCCACAAAAGCTCATGTATAAGAGAGAGTTTTATATAAAGGTTAAGTGCATATCAAGAAAACACCCCAACCCAGTGCTGCCCAAGCCCACAAGTCCAACATTAACCCATATGTCCAACACCAATCCACAAAGTCCTCCTGCATCTCACAAAACACACACTATGATGCTGACTGCAGGAGGAAAGCCGAATCAGTGAGCATGTGAGCATCTGAGTGCTGACAGGGGTCTCCACACGGCTGCTCCAGCACCCAGGGCTGCATCAGGGCAGGTCCACGTGGCTTCTCCTCAGGGATGCCTTGCAGGAAGTGAGCCTTG
>NW_022108124.1:17097073-17112683 GCF_000313985.2 Echinops telfairi | reverse complement strand
TTTTTTTTAAGCAAAAGGGAAGAAATTTATTGGAGTCCTCAGGGAAACCCCCTAGAGGGGCCCAGCATACCCTACTGTGTAGGCAGGCCCAGCAAAGGGTCATACCATTCACTGCACCCCCATGTCCCAGAGGGACTCTCCTTGAGCTGAGCCCCACAGCCCCAGGACTGGCTCGGGGTGGGGACGTTTTGTCACACACTCTTATGCAATCTTTTCAGAACCTCTAAATAGAAAGCTTGATTAACAGTCTGACCTGGCGGAATGAACTCCAAATGTACTATAAGTTGACATTTTCATTTGTTCAGGAAGTTAACAGACATCAGAAGGTTTGTCCTCAATTGCCATTTCACCTTTTGTAAAACAATAAAACCCCTCATACACTTGAGTTTTTCCCATAACGTTGTCTGAGATAGTTAAGGTTTATTGTGCCAACCTGGCTGATAAGCACATGTGGGATTAACAGAAGGGTGGAGAGATAACACGTGTGTGGCCACAGGTCTCCGGGACTGTCTCAAGGCTCAGGTGAAGGAAAGGCAGAGAATAGGTTATGCTGGAAGAAGGTGTTGAGCAAATGTGAATTTTCGGGGTGGCGGTGGTGGGGTTATGCTTACATGGTGAGGTAGTTATATAATCTGGTGTCAACTTGAGACTCTCAAGAGGGAAGGGGTGGGGTTTAGCCTGTCAATCAGGTTGCAGCTTGATGACCTCATTTAGAGGCACTAAGGAGATAAGTAGCTCACTGGAGGCGGGACACACACTCTCCCTGCAAGACATTCCTGCTGACAGGCCACATGGAGCTATGCTGATGGAGCCAGAGCCCTGGAGGTGGAGGAGCCACGTGGAGGCCCATGCCGGCACTGAGATGCTTCTACCACCACTGGATGCACAAGACTTCCCACCCACTGGTCTGTGATCATCCTGCATTCAGCATCATTGCAAGGCTGTGTGAGTCTAAACAGGACTTTATAGACTCATATTAACATATGGGGTAATATCAGACTTAAAAGACTTGATCTGGACTGGGATGGGATGTTTTCTGAGTGTGCAATTGTTCTTTGATATAAATTTCTCTCTTACACACATGAGTGTCTATGATTTTGTTTCTCTAGTCAACCCAGACTCACACACATGCATTACAACTCAATGTGAAGAATGAAAAATCCCGTCCACTGGAACATCATGATATGCAGAGAAAAGCTGGGAGTTGTAGAGGATTTCATTTGACTTGGCTGTTTTGGAGAGATCCGTTCTGGAATTTGAGGCCCCACAAGGAGATTCACCTTGGGCTGCCCTCTGCTTCCATTGTCCTGTCCCTGAACAAACCCCCGGGCTGTCCTATCAAGACATGCTGGGCTTTAAAATAAGAAGGGCCCCTGGTTCTGGGGTGGCCCTAGCAGAAGGGAAAGGACACTTTGGGGTTTGCATTCCTGGCCCCAGGGGGAAGTGTGGGATCGCCTCACAAAAGCCACTTCAGTTGGACTTCAAAGAAATGGCTTGATCAGAGAGAACCAAGCTCAAACAAAGTAAAAGCAGTGACCTTTGAGTCAAATCTAACTCCTGTTGACCCCAGGTGTGTCACCTGCTGATTTGTGAGTCTTTAGTCCTGGGAATGGAGGGACAAGACCGCTTCTCTAACCAGTTTCACCCTGAAAATGGAAAATATTGTACAATTAACCTAGACTCCCTCCCAACAGCCCCTCCCCCAGGCCCTCTTGGTCCTGACGGGTAGGTCAAGGGCAATAGATAGATGTGACCTTAAGCAACCCATTGGCCTGTGTCCCACGCAGCTGAAATCCCACCAATGTAGCCATGCTCCTTGGAATCAGCAAATCGAGAGTGGTCAGACAGCGCTCAGCCCCTGCAGCAAACCAGGGTGGGACTGTTTTACAGGTGTTGGGAGCCTTTGATTTTCAGATGAAAGAAGCAGAAGATGCGGAATATTTTGAATGCACGGCAAGACTCCCGTGTCGGCTTATTTTGCTTGGTATCATTAAATGCTGCCTTTATTGCCAATACTACTGCATGCTGTGTGCTTTCATGGGGTCTTATTAGTAAAAGGATCTCTGGAAGCTTGATTATCATGAAGCATCATAACCTCTTAGTTCCCAGAGTATAGAACTGCACAGAGATCTTCTCTGAAGTAGAAGGATCAGCCCTGTGTGAGGGAGAGCTGCATAAAGGGTAGGAATATTTGGATCCAGACGTGGCCATTGGGATGCATGTTCCCCACCTCCACTTGGTTAGACTGGAAGCCTCTCACGCACAAGCTTGGTGCAGCCATCTTATTATGTTTCTAAATTTCCCGCCATTCTTAGACACATTCATTGTCGGCAACTGTGTGCTCAGTGAGGGAATGAGTGAGTGGTGAGCAAACACACGAATCTAGAAGTTAAAAAGGAAACAGGGCTGGGCAGGGCGGGGAGGGGACAGCAACTGGGGAAGACAGGAATGGTTTCCAAGTTAACCCTGGTTCCTTCTTGTGCTTTATTTTCTTGTGGGTGTAACAGATGCTGAAGGACTGCCACTCTCCACCCAAGGGTTTCGGGCAGACAAGATGGGCTGGCATGTGATGCCTCTTCTCCCTGTGCTACTTGTAAGGACAATGGCAGGGGTAGGCGTCCCTGAAGACCCTCTGCCATTTCTGGGCCCATCGACTCCCCCATGGGCTTCCTTACCCAACAGCACCCACCTTGCTTTATCAGAAGACCACCTGCAGGCCTTCACCATAGATGCGGTGGCGGGAGTGTCCAGGGACATAAATTCTCCAGCGCTCTCATCCCGGATGGGAGCATTGAGATGGGGTCTGAACTGTGCCCTCTGAAGGAGTGAATCAAGATCGCCTTCCAAGGGACTTGGTCTGACAGGACACCTTGTTTGCTTGCCTTCCCGTCCAGCTCCAAGGCCCCGACGCGATGTTGAGTATTCTGGGGAGCACTTCAGAACCAGTCACCTTCCCTAGGGTCTTCTTTGAGGGTCCGCATCTGCGGGGACCCAGCTTGAGATGGAGCATTTGGACTCCGAACTGTGGCTCGTGTCCCCAGTCCCACTGGCTGTTCTCTTTACCGTCTACCCACCGGGGGACCTTCGAATAGGAAACAACCGCCAAGCACCCTGGTATCGGGTGAGAAGCAATGGAGGACACGGAGCATCCAGATGTCGCTGCACCTGGGACAGGGATATGGAAACTTAGCACGGAAGTTTCCTGAGCAAGGAGAACATGGTCTCAGATCCATGAAGAGCAAGCTCCAAATGCTTGAGCTCACCAGCCTGTCGCCCGCACTCCCTTCCAGCGACACCTTCACAGGAGCTGAGGCTCAAGTCTGGCAGCTGCTGAAGGAGAGAGGCAGGATTTGGACAGGAGGACAGGCAGGACCCTAGGCCAGGGAGTGCGTCTTTGTCCACTCCCATCCAGATCGTGAGGGACCTTGCAGCAAAATGGGGAGGGAGCACTGCGCCGGAGGTGCTGGGTCATGGCCATGGTTCCTTGGGAATTTAAGGCGTTGTTCCTGGGGTCCTTCAGCTTCCCGGTTCTAAGACTTGCCAGTTGAGAGAATCAGTTCAGGGGTCCAGAGGGGCTGGCTCTCTTCATCCGAAGATTTCAAGCTGCTGAGATGGACGGGCATTGGGTGGCTGTCCTCGCTGCACGACAAGGACACTAGCAGGGCTAGGTTGCCCTGAGCTCCCTGAGATCATGCTGCTTTGTCATCTTTTAAAGGGCCCCAGCGATAATGGCCATCACCTACTTCGGAGGGAAGCATCTATTATTAACACGAGTTTAACACTTAACTTTCTAGGGTATTTGCGGGTGACACAGTCATACATCTGCCTTTTTATAGCGCCTCGCGGCAAAGCGCAAGACCTTCTGGCTGACACCTCATAGATCATCAGAATGGGTTCCTGTACTGGGTAAGCCGAAGAAAATGGGGTTGAGGCCAGGTGGGGACAGCAAGTAGAGATGACGGGATGGTTTCCAAGTTAACTTTCCTTAGAGAGAGGCCATTTCCATTAAGGATGGAATGAGTCTTGACATCAAGACTCCCTGGTTTCCCTGGCAACCCATAACCCTTTGAAAGGAATGGCCCATGGTGGGTGGCTACGTAGTCAGGACACTTGCAACCTGGCTGGTGACTGGTGGAGATGAACTCAGAGTTAAGGACCTGCCACCACCCAGGAATCAGCCTCTACCTGCCGGCATTCCAACCTTGCCGAGGTCAAGCCAGAATAAAGCAGGCACTCAAGCTAGGACAGAAGCAGGCGCTCCATTTTTATAAATATAGATGCGACCACCATCTAAACCCAGAAACTCACTGCCATCAAGCCAGTCGACCCTCAGAGTCACCCTAGAGAGGGTTTTCTGAGACTGTGAACCTTCGGGGAAGCAGATGGGCTCCACACGTCATCCTAACATAAGAATCTTGCAGGAGCCCTCATAGCGTAGTGGTTACGTGCTGGCCTGCAATCCGCATGCTCCGCAGTTTGAAACCACCAACAGCTCCTTGGGAGAAAGACTGGGCTTTGTACTTCTGCCAAGTTAGAATCCAGCAATAAACTAGAGCAAAGGGGGTGTTGACAAGAGTCTCATTGACTCGATGGCAGTGAGTTTTCCATTTTTTAAATCACAGTAACAGAAAAATACTAACAGAGGACCAGTTACTATTGAGCTGGCTCTGTTCATGACAACCTGGTATGAATCAGAGAAGAATGGTGCTTCATCGGGTTCTCCAGGGCTGGGTTTTTTAAATGTTGATTGGGAAGGCTTGCTTCTAGGCAGCTCTGGGTGGGCTCCAACTTCCAACCTTCCCGTGAGCAGCCCAGCACATCCACCATTTAGACCCCCAAATAGCCAGTTGGTGGGGGGGATTCCTTGTTTGTGATGACATTCAACTTCCACTCTTCTCCACTGATGACGTGGCAACCGGTCGCTCTGAGCCGTCAGGACTCAACTGCGTGTTGTACAAATCCCATCTGCTGGGATTCTTCTCCTCGGCTGCTTTTGTCAGCGGCGTGACATGAGCACCACCCCATGACATTCGCATCACGCATCAGGTACCTGCCTGTTGGTTTCCCAGCAATGTCTGGAGAGAACGACGGCGTTTGACCAGCCGGAAAAAGGCAAGCAGAGAGGAGTGGGGGCTTCCCCGCTGTTGCTGCTGCTGCTGGTCGCTCCAGTCCCCTGAAAGCAAGGTGCCCCATGAGGTGGAGGGCAGGGGGCTCATGGTGGGGGCAGAGAAGGCCCCGGCCTCTGTAGGCAAACAAAACAACAACCCTGCGGAGAAGCTGACAGGGCTGCTGTCACAGCACTGAGAGCAATCGCGCTGGGCCAGAGCTCTCCTTCATGGAGGGAGGTCTTTCTTTGTCCAGCGCAGGCAGCCGATCTGTTGTCTCGGATACCCTGCTAGGATACACTTTTTGTTTCCCATCCGGAATGATGGGGCGTCTTATGTTTTCTCTCAGTGATGTTTGCAGTGTGTGTGTGTGTGTGTGTGTGTGTGTGTGTGTGCAGGAAGATGTACGGTTAAGACTCATCCTGCTAGATTCATCCACACGGCACAGATATCGAATGTGGGCAAGGCAGGGGGGCGGGGGGTTCTGCCCACACTTTCATGCTGAGAGGGGGACACGGGAACCGCTCCCGTCAGACCTAACCGTTGTCTGGATGGCTAGTTAGTGCACATGCTTCATCGCTGGTAACTAGTTGGCCATAAGAAGGAGTGACTAGGCCTAGCTGGTTTGGGGACTGACTTGTAGTAAACAATTTCGGGCCAATGATGGGGGCTCGCTGGGCTGGCAACATTTGCACCCTTCTATCGCCCGAGAGCTTGCACACGGTCCTCAGCTCTTCTCCACTCTCCCCTGCGCCCTCCAGTCCCTGCCCTGCCCCCTCCACCAGCACCCATCAGAAGCTGTCACTTCCCTCTATCCTGGCTACCCTTCCTCAAGGTCACCACGCAAGACGGAAAGGGCTTTTCGGCTGACCTCGTGGGAAGCACCTGTTTGGGCCCACATGTGGAGGGAGCATCTGAGTCACACGGAACAGGACCAGACGTGAGGGTGGTGAAGGGACACGCTGCTAAGAACTCGGCTTGGGCGTGGAGCTGGGTCACGTGTGCATGCGTGTCTGCATGTGTGTGTGTGTGAGAGACATTAAGGAAACAAAAGAGGGCTTCACTTGGATGGAGGGATGGAATTCCTGTGATCAACTCCCCCCCCACCCCACATATCTGACAGCATCTGAAAAATGCGCCTTCCTCGGCCCCCACCTTGTGGCTCATCCATCCTTAAACCAAAAATCAAACTTACTGCCATCGAGTCAATACCGATGCATAGCGGACCCTCTAGGACAGGGCAGAACTGCCCCTGTGAGTTTCTGAGATGGGAGTGGAAAACCCATCTTTCTCTCTTGGAGCAGCTGGTGGGTTCAAACTGCTGACCTTGCAGTTAGCAGCCCAACACGTAACCACAACTCTCTGCCTTCCCGGGACCCCTCTCATCCCTCGCTAGTGCCCTTAACTAGTATCTCAGGCTCATGGCTTGAGGCTGCCCCTCTTGCCCCTCTTATTTAACCTCACTTCTTACGCTTAGTGGGCAGTTTGAAGGGAGAGGCCGGGCTGGAGGAAGGAGGACTTAGGAGGTATTTCCAGCGGGGGTCTGACTTTCTCAGGGGCCCATCATTCCCCAGAGAATGCTTTGAGGGCCTCTGGCAACCTGTCAACCAGATTATCACCTGATGAGAAAAGGACATGGCGACTCACCCACCCCTGGCCCAATGAAAGGAAATTCCTACCGAGGAAAGGAAGATGGATACGCAGAATGAAGCTAGGCCCAGAGATCGCCTGGCGCCTGGCTTTACCCACCAGGATGAGCACAAGCTTGTCATTTTTCTTCCATCGAATCAAAACCAGACGAATCTCCCGTTCAGCTTACCAGGCAGTAAGTGAATAACGCCACTGCATGTCAGTGCAAATTACAGCTCCAGCCTCCTGCCCACAGCTTGGTGCTGCTGCTTGTCACGCTAATGCAGAGAGACAGCGTGGAGCTTACCACAAGCTAGGAGGTGGAGGATCGGAGGGGACAGGAAACATGCATGTCGGAGAGATGGATTCAAGACAATCAGCCTCCACGCTGACTCTTGTTCTCCCTTGCCTGTTTGCAAAGACACAGAGGGACTTAGATGCCCAGACATTGCCTCTCTCGGTGACCACAGATCCAGCAGCTACCTCCTCCATCCATCCCCCCTGTTCTCCCTACCTCCTCCAATTCACCCTTCCACCCGCGTCTGTGCAGGAAGGCTGGACTTGGGCCTCCTGGCCCCTTGAAATTCTCAGGGGCTCCTGGGGCCTTGGTCTGAGGCTGACAGCAGCTGCTTCTGAACAAAAATGTAAAGAACTCTTAGTAGGAAACACTTCTCCTTTCTGGCAAAAGGCAAGGTCTTGAGGGCCTTTTATTTTATTTAAAAGAGCCCAGTGACAGCTCAAAGCCTCTCGCTGTTGTCAGTGGCTTCGACGCAGATTCCAGCTCGCACCCCTCAGCGTGCAGACCGGAACTGTCTTCCAGAGGCTTTGGAAGCCGGGGCTTTCCAGCAGCAGATTGCTAGGCCCGCCCGACAACGGGCATCTCTGAGGGTAGGGGGGATTCGAACCTCCGATCCCTCATCTAAGGGGTCAGATGTTTCACCATTCCTTCCAACTAGGGACTCTGCTCAGAATCTCCAGTTCTATTAAATTGAGGTGTGTTTCCTATACTTGGGGGTGGATACTCTGATCTCAGAGATACCCCACCACCACCACCACCTCCAGCTTAGATGTAAGCTCCTCCCCCTTTTCCAACCCAGCTGGAGAGAGAAGAGGTTTGCATTTTGCTTGCTGGAGTGTGAGAGTGTGAGTGTAAGTGTGTAAGCCTGCCGAGGTCAGGTCACACGAATATGCAGCCCCACTTCATCCTCTCTACTCCCCCATCCCACCCGACCCCAACCCACCTCCTGCATCAATGCAGGATAAGGACAATCCAGATCTCCCTGGGGCTGGGCAGGGAGGTTATGATCAGGGGGACTGAGAAAGAGACGAACAGGTCATGATATGGGGCACACTCCCTCTATGCCTTCTTCCTTGTTGGCATAGTGACCCTGCGACAGAACAGAACTGCCGCAGGGGGAGGCCAAGGAGGTCATCTCTATGGAATCAGACTGCCAGGTCTTTCTTGCGTGGAGCTGCTGGGTGAGCTGGACTGACAATCTTTGGGTGCCAGCTTGGGCAGTGACATCATCTCCTGTCAATTTGCAAAAGGGTGGAGTTCAGCCTGTCAATCAGGTCACAGCCAATGATGCCTCTCTGTGGGCATGGCCTTCTCCTGAGGATTCTGAGAACTCCTGGATTCCTCCCTGGAGGTGGGACACACACACACTCCCTGGCGTGGGACCCCACGCCAGCGTTGAGATGTTTCCACCACCACTGGGTCCACAAAACATTCCACCCACAGGCTTGTGATCTTCCTGCATTCGGCGTCATTGCATGTGTTACGTGAGTCTGAAGAGGACTTTATAGATTGCTATCAAACATATGGGCTAATATCGGACTTACGGACTTGAACTGGACTGGGCTGGGATGTTTTCTCAAGATACAATTGCTATTTGATATAAAAATCTTTCTTGTACATATGAGTGTCTCTGGATTTGTTCCTCGAGTCAACCCACACTAGCACACTGGCCAAGGGCTCCTAAATATCTCCTGAGGTCCCCTCAATGCCCCCCACCCACCCAGCCCATCGGCAGTTCTCTAGGACTACTTTTCCAGTGGTCCTCCAGGGTCTGGA
This sequence comes from Echinops telfairi, assembly GCF_000313985.2. NCBI lineage: Eukaryota > Metazoa > Chordata > Mammalia > Afrosoricida > Tenrecidae > Echinops > Echinops telfairi. The sequence continues at coordinate 17,103,875 of NW_022108124.1, read as the reverse complement.
TCCTGCGAGGGAACAAACTGCCCGTGGGGCAAATGTTGACCAGCCAGGTGCAGAAGAGAGGTGGGAGGAGGCTGGAGAAACATGCCCACCCTCCTCCGGCATCGACCACCCTGGGTCTTGATCCCTCGGTGCAGTCTTTCCAGAGAAGTCCTCACACGGAGTGGACAAGCCACCCGGCATCTGCAGGGGCAGAGGAGGCCCCCACAGTGGCGGTGAGTTGTTTTGCCCTGAATCATGTCTTCTCTCACCCCTCTCCCTGTCTCCCTTTACCTCCGTTGCCCCGGCGCTGGCAGCTTCTACATAAATTGTCAGAACCTTCATCGTCGCCTCCAGTTCTGCTTTCTGGAGGACCTGAGCCAAAGCAGTGGATAATCTCTGGGTCGAGAATTTGGGAACAGCTTGGCTGGGGGTGGTTCGGGCTCAGGCGTCTCATGAAGCTGAGGTCGGATGTTGGTGGGGGCTGCTGTCCCATGGGGCTTGATTGGAGCTGGGGAGATGCATTTCCAAGACGGCTCATGCCATGGCTATTGAGAAGAGGCCTCTGTTAGTTCCTGTCCATGAGGGCCTCGCCACAGGGCAGTTGGGGTGCTCTCAGGACAGGGTGGGCTGCTTTTGCGGAGAACCGGCAGTCGCAGAGGCCACAATGCCCTTTCTGACTTCATGTCGAAAGCCCCAGTCTTTCCTTCCACCCTACTCTATCGGTCCTCCAGACAGCCCTGATTCTGTATAAGGGCCTGGTTGTTACAAGGTGAAGGTTATAAGCATGGGGGCAGGGTGGAGTGCGGAGCGTGGAAGACTGGACTACACCCAGCAGCCTGGCACTTCAGAGACCATCTGTTCCGACACCCTGACTTGGCTGCGAAACCCAAAGGCAGAAACAACTGGCTCCCGATCACTGGGAATCATCTATTCACACCTAATTCGGGGCTCAGCAGCGCCTGCAGGAAGCACGTTTTATGAGACCACGTGAGAATTCCAGCCATGGTGGAACGGGGCCCAGTGAGGATGCTTTCAAAGAGAGCCATGGAATGAGTTCTTTGCAAGCTGATTACAGCCTTCATCTGTCCATCCTTCATCAGTCGGTCAGTCCGCCTATTTATTGAGTGCTCACTGCGCTGGGTGCTGGGGACACAGGTGCAAAACTGCCTTCCAACCCCATGGGCCTAGTAGAGCAGGGAGACAGTCAGCCATGAGCAGGGTGGCCCCGCAGATCTGATGCTGCAAAGAGGAGGGGTAAAGACTGAAGACTAGTGGGTTTCCTCCACACAGCAAACCTGGCCCGAGGGAGGGACGGTTCCGTTACCACTTGGTAACATGAAAGTGAGTTTGGGTACCAATCAAAATCATGAATTGTCTTTGCACTATATTTTTTCCCCCAATATCGCGTTTTCCAGGTCCGGAAGTTCTGGTTTGTCCCCGCCCACCCCACCACCCCCCCACATCTAGTACTCTTCTCCCAAGGAGCCCCACTGGCCTGTGCGTCTTCCCTTGGCTCCTAACCCAAAGGGGAGCCGGGCTTCGCAGGAGAACAAAGGACAGGCAGGCAGCCTGCACCTCCAAACACCACGGCCAGGAACCCCAGGGCGCCACACCGTCCTGTGGGGCTGACACACAGTGCAGTGGGATGGGCTCAACAACGGGGCGTGCTCCCCATTCCCGCTCTGGTTTTCTCTTTCACATCCTCGGACAGACAACGGGGCTTCAAAGAGTGAGTGGGGAAATTCCATGACCTTTAAATCCCATTTTACCGGGAACTTTTTGAAGCCCCTCCGTGCGTTGACCAGACTTAACAGAAGCGGTTTTAGCGGTCCGGTCTGCTAGTTCGTCTCTTGCCATTTCTGAGTCTGCTGCTTTTCCCTCCAAGTTTAATACCCAAACCAAGACCGCAGCCGTTGACTCCATTCTGCCTCGCAGTTTTCCGGGCTGTCAAATGTCTCTGAGAGCAGACAGCCTCATCTTTCTCCGGCGTAGTTGCTGCTGGGTGTGAACCACTGACTGACCTTTCGCTTATCGGCCCACAGCACCACTACCCACTACAAGTCATAGTTTCTTGCCATTTTGCATGCCTGGTAATTTTCTATTGGCTGCCCCCCATTAGGATACTCCGGTGTTACATATTGGATTTTGCTCTATTTCTTTAAAGAATATTGGACTTTGTGCTGCCACACAGTTACTTTAAAATTGCTTCTTCCTTTGGGGCTTGCTTTTAAACTTTGATCTGTTAGGTCCAGGACTGTTTAGTTTCATTGGTAAAATACTAAGGATCTGTGTTAGGCCGGGTTGACTACAGAAATAAATCCAGGGATGCTCACGTATGTGTAAGAAAGAGCTTTAGATCAAAGAGTAATGGTATATTAAGAAAACATCCAAGCCCAATCTAGATCAAGTCTGAAGTCTGATATTAGCCCATATGTCCGATAGAAATTTATAAATTCCTCTTCAGACTCATGCAGCACATGCAATGATGGTGAATGCAGGAAGATCACAGGCCAGTGGGTGAAAGTGTTGTGGATCCAGTGGTGGTGGAAGCATCTCCAGGGCTCTGGCTCCAAGTGGCTTGTCAGCAGGAACGTAAAGCAGAGAGAGTGTGTCTCACCTCCAGGGAGGAAGAGAAGAAGTTCCAGAATCCTCATGAGAAGGCCACGCCCACAAGGAGGCATCATCAGGCTGTGACCTGATTGACAGGCTAGACTCCACCCCTTCACTCTTAATAGCCTCAAGTTGACACCAGAGTGCGTAACTGCCAGAGGACCCTTGGTGGTGCAAATGGTCAAATGCTTGGTCACTCAGCAAAAGGTGAGTGGTTCGAACCCAACTGGAGGCTCTGAAAGAGAAAGATCTGACCATATGTTTCCATAAAAATCAAAAGCATGCCACCAACTCATAGTGACCCTATAAGACAGGCTAGAACTGCTCCCGTTTCAGAGGCTGTAAATCTTTACAGGAGCCGTAAGCCTCATCTTTCTACCCAGAGGAGCTGGTGTGTTCTGGCTACCCTTAGCAGTCAGCACATTACCCACCATGCCACCAGGGTCCTCCCTAAAGACTAGAGCCAGGAAACCCTATGGGGCAGTTCTACTGTGCCACACGGGATCTCCATTAGAATTAACTCAGCAGCCAACAGCACCATAAGGCTATATATACCTTTCTTAGGACACTACCAATATATTACAGGGACTTGCCCACTCCGGATGGTGGGAATACCAATTATTCCCACCCCCATATGAACTCAGGGAATTTCTCTGTCTGCTCCTTTCAGTTGGCTCTTTTCCTATCTCAAGAAATCTCTGCATATGCATGCACTGATCAGAGATCAAAGACTTCACCAAGGTCTTTCCCTCTGGAGTTTTCTCTCTACCTGCAGCGCTCCCTGAGCTCTGTTTCCCTGCCCTGAAAGGCCCAGCAGTGTTGGCCTCCTGGAGCTCTGAATGCCTTCTCCTCAGGCTGGGCTGGGCTTCTCTCTCGGCAGGGAGCTGATAACGTTGCAGGTGTCACCTTCCTTGTTGCCCTTTCTCAGGGACCACAGTCTTGTGTTGGCTATTGCCCAACGAGGAAAACCGTGGTTTCCTATGTCTTGCCTGCTTGTTGAGTCACTTAAGCCGAAGGCAGAAATGCAATTCCCGAGACTATGCCGTGGCTTACGTTTTCCTGTGTCTATTTTAAAACCATTTTGTTGCAGCGTTTGTTGTCTCTAAGTGTCATTGAGTCGGCCCCCGGCTGGTGGCTAACTCATGCACAATGGGATCAGACGGCCATGGTCTCCGCAGTGGCTTCCACAGGGAAGTGGGTCACTACGCTTTTCTTCCTAGTCTGTCTTGGGCCAGAAGCTCTGCTGGGGCCTGTTCAGTATCATAGCAACCCCCAGCTCTCCACAGACAGACAGGTGTATACGTGATAGAATCTACTGTATAGATCTGAAGAGGCAATGCGATGTGTTCTAATATGCATACTGTGTACAGGACATTGCATATATGTAAATACATGTATTCACAGTCATCACAATCAGTAGTGAGCATCTCTATCACCTCACCTGCTTCTTTGTGCACCTGTGCAGTCCTTCATTCTCTGCCGTCTCCCTGGATCCCTCCCTCCAAAGCAACTTCTGATTGGCTGTAGGCATTTTGCACTGTTCAGTCTTACAGAAATGGAAACATACAGTATTATTATTTTTTTGTCTGGTTTCTTTCACTCAGGTGAATTATTGTGAGACTCGTTCATGTTGCTGTATGCATCAGTAGTTGGTCCTTTTTAACTTTCTGAGTATTGTTTCATGACATAGATAGTTATTTATATATTATTATATAGATATAGATTTAATTCTATAATAATGTATCATCATATTGATGTATAATATATAGGCATGTATTATCATATAGATATAATTCATTATCTAGCCATATGTAATAATACATATGGATATATGATATAGGTATATCTATTATTAAATAGATATTATATAGATATTTCATTCTATAGCCATAATTGGTTTAGGAATTTTATTTATACCACATGCATTTATTATTGAGAGGCATTTCCATTGTTCCCAGTTTGGGAATATTACAAATAAACTTCTACGAACATTTGGGTACAAGTCCTTGTATGCACATAAGCTTTCTTTTCTCTTGGGTCCATACTAGAAGCGGAGGCCTGGACTGTGTGGTAGGTATACGTGCAATTTTTAAAGAACTCACCTGTTTTCCATTGGCATTTTTTTCAAAGTAAATTTTTGTCTCATTTTAGAGCCTTGTGAGGCTATGGTAAATCTGTAAGATACCGTATATACTCGTGTATAACTGAGTTTTTCAGCACATTTTTAATGCAGTTTTTGTGGTATAATTAGCTGTCTCTGCTATAAAAATAGTAAAGTCGGCTTATACTCGAGTCTATATGGCAATTAATGTTCTATATTCTGAGCAATAAGTATAGTATTGCAGCTGCAATATTAATCAATGTAAGGTTGCATCACATCAGATTAGGAAGCAAATGTTTATGCCAAGATGGAAAAATCAGGTGGATAAATATTAGAATGGACGGGAAATTCCTCAATATAATTCAAGGCATTTATGAAAAGCCAACAGTCAACATTACACGAATGCGCATTCTTATCACTTCTAGTCAATATTATATTAGAAGCCTGAGCCAGAACAGTAAGACAAGAAAAACAAACCAGACTGAAAAGAAGTAAAATTATCTCTATTTGTACATATGATGCTAGATATAGAAAGCTCAGAGTCCACTAGAAACCTTCTAGAGCTAATAGAGGACTTTCACAGAGTTGAAGGTCAATAAATGAAAATCACTTGGATTTCAGTACACCTTCAAGACAATGCACTCAAAAATCTCACTGCTTCCATTTTTGTTCTGACTCATAGTGACCGTGTAGGGCAGAGTAGAACTGCCCCTTTGTGTTTCCAAGACTTTCAATCATTATAGGAGCATAAACTTTCTCCATGAAGCAACTACTGATTTCAAACCACTTGTGGTAGTTCCATAATGTTACCACAACTTGATAAATAGGTCTAGGGGTGGATTCTAGCCTGTCAATCAGGTCACAGCCTGAGGAAGCTTCCTTGTAGGCCTGACCTTCTCATGAGGATTCTGGGAACTTCCTCTTTCTCCCTGGAGGTGGGCCACGCACTCTCTCTGCTTCACTTTCCTGCAGTTGAGGCACCCAAGGGGCTGGAGGAGCCATGTGGAGACCCAAACCAGTGCTGAGATGCTTCCACTGTCACTGGATCCTCAAGACTTTCCGCCCAATGGCCTGAGACTTTCCTGCATTTGGCATCAATGCATGTGCTATGAGAGTCTGGAGAGGAATTTGTAGACTAATATTGGAAATATGGGCTAATATTGGGCTTATGGACTTGATCTGGACTGGGCTAGAATGTTTTCTCAATATACAATTGCTGTTGGATAGGAAGCTCTCTCACACAGAGTGTCTCTGGATTTGGCTGTCTAGTCTACCAGGACTAACACACCACTGTTCTTGTAGTTAGTAGCTCAATGCATAGCCACTGTACCACCAGAGCTCCTGAAATGAAATTCTGAAAGGGAAGTTAGGGGAACAATTCCATTTACAATAGCGTTTTGGAAATAAAATACGTAGGTATAAATCTAATGAGAAAGATTGATGCAATGAAAATTATAAAACTGCTAAAAGAGGTTAAAGAAGACATTAATAAAAGGGAAAACGATCTTGTTCATGAGTTGGAAGAGTTAATATTGTTAAGATGTCAAAACTACCCAAAGCAACCGACAGATTTAATGCAATCCCCATCAAAATTTCAACAGCCTTCTTTGCAGAAATAGGGGGGGAAGTCTCAACCATATATAGATGGAAAGTGGCTCTGAATCGCAAAAGCAACGGTGAAAGAGAAAAAAGTAAGAGGATTCACACTTCATGATTTTGAAGTGTACTATATTGCTGAAGTAATCAAATTTGGTATAACAGATACACAGACTAAGGAATAGACTTAAAAGTCCAAAACTAAGTTCACACACCGATGACTATATGATTTTTGAGAGGGTGTTACGTCTATTTGATGGGGGGAGAGAGAATCCATTCAATAAATCGTATTGGGAAAGTTGGATTTCCACATGCAGAAAAATGAAACAGGATTCTTGCCTCACACCACCCAAAAACAAATCCAAAACGAATTAAGGACATCAAATATGCAAACTAAAATAATAAAATTCTTAGAAGAGCAAGCAAGGGCAACCTCATCAGGCCTGGCTTTCAACCATGGGTGATCTAATATGGCCAAAGTACAAAAGCCAAAGGCAGAATACATGGACAGGCCTC
>NW_022108124.1:17088819-17096151 GCF_000313985.2 Echinops telfairi | reverse complement strand
GTGTTCAAAGTCTGTAAGTTAAGTCTTATCATCCTTGCCTCTCAGAAGCCCTCTGGCCGTCCTTCTTCCAAGACACATTGGTGTGTCCTTTCTACCATCTATGGTACTTTCGATATGGTACTTTCGATATGGTACTTTCTACCATCTATGGTACTTTCTTTGCCAGCACCACAATTCAAATGCATTGTCGGTTCCTCCGTCTTCCTTATTCAATGTCCGACTTCCACGTGCATACGATGTAGTAGAGAATACTAAAGCTTGGTATTCCAGGCACACCTTAGTCCTCAAAGTAACCTCTGTGCTTTTCAATACTCTAAAGAGGTCTTGTACAACAGATTTACCCAACACAGTGTCTCTTTTGATCTCTTGACTGCTGCTTCCCTGAGCATTGATTGTAGATCTAAGCAAGACAATCCTTGACAACTTCAACCTGTTCTCCATTTATCATGTTGGTACCTATTGGTCCAGTTGTGAGTATTTTTATCTTCTTTACATCAAGTTGTAAACCATACTGGGGGCTGCTGTCCTTGGTCTTCATCAGGATATGTTTCAAATGCTCCTCACTTTCAGCAAGCAAGGTTGTGTCATTTGCATGTTGTAGGTTGTTAATCAGCCTTCCTCTGATTCCTGAGCCCACATTCTGCTTCATCAATGCAGCTTCTCCGGTGATTTGCTGCATGCAGGTGGAATGAGGATGGCAAGAGGTACGACTCTAGCCTACACTTTCCTGATTTTAAACCAGGTCATATTCCATTGCTCGGATCACACAACTGCCTTTTGATCCGTGGATAAGTTCCACAGGAGCTCAGTGAATTGTTCTGGAATTCCTGTTCTTCTCAAAGTAATCCATAGCTTGTGATGATCCACACACTTGTGTGTTTTGGCATAGTCAATAAAACATAAGTAAACATCTTCCTTTTGTTATCCATAGTTAGTTATGATCTACGCAATCGATTGGCTTTGCACAGTCAATAAAACCCAAGTAGAATTTTTCCTATGAAGGCTTTTCTAAGTTGCAATGGCATTAAGCTAAGAAGCAATTACCATAAATGTATATGAGAAAAAATGTTGAGTGCCCCCCAGACCTAAAAATATAACCCACCAGTCGTACCAAATACCACATTAGCCTAAAATAGCACTCACATACAGTGTTCACATGGTGGCTTGATGCTTAGATTCTGTGTATGTTTTCCATGGAGGAGGGCTTGATGGGACCCTTCTGGCTGCTTAGGGTGCACCCTGCCTCTTTAAGTGTTCACTCTGAAACACGCTCACTTTCCACCTTGAGCAAAAGCAGGTAGGAAGGTCAGTCTTTTGAAAGAGTGAAGTGATACAAAGCAAGCTTTTGAAAATCGGGGGGAACCTGTCTCATCAATCTGCATGTAAGTCAATTCCCTTTAGGCGAACGAGGAGGGCAAGTCACCTGACGGGCTCTGACCCACACACTCTGTGTTCATAGAATGGGAAAGAGCAGACCGTCCATCGCACGAGCTCACCCCCCTCCCAGCCTTGCAAGACGCCCCAACCCAGATGGATGTGCTGGGGGTGGGTGTCTTTAGGACAGTCCTGCACACCCAGCCATATGTTAATATCTCACACAGATCGAGCTTTCTGGCACGTGACAATCGTATTTCAGAGACCCCTGGAAGTTGCAAAAGGTCTGGGTCTGTGTGTGTGGTGGTGGGGCGGGGTGGGGGGTGGGGCGAGATGAGGATACAGTTAAGAGAAGTGCTGATCTGGTCTTCCTTGCAGCCTCATTGGTCACCATTGGAGGCCAGTCTTTGGGTTGGCCCCATGGCCTGATTCAGGGCATCAGATGGGGGTCCTCTGAAGCTGCTGCCAGCATCCCCTGATGGCCTCAAAGGACACAGAGACGAAGCCACCCCTTTTCCTGAAATGATCCCAGTCCCGGGACCCTTGGTTAGCTTGGCCCCCAGTGAAACTCAAAATAAAGCTGCTGGGTGCATGCCTTTAGGGCAGCACCTACTTTGCGGGTTCTCCATAGCTGACTTTTCAGAAACAGGTCACCCGTCCTTTCTTCCAAGCACCCTCTACTCGGTCTCCAGCCTCCAGCCTTTTGGTTTGCAGCCAAGGTGCACACCATTTCACCCCCCAGGGACTCCCAGCTCACACTGCAGTTTGAGGCTGTTTGGGCCCGTATAAATAAACCACCTAGAACAGATGATAAATGATCAACACCGTGTGTGTGTGTGTGTGTGTGTGTGTGTGTGTGTGTGTGTGGTGGAACTTTATTGTTATTTATTTTTTCAATTAATTGATTTTTTTGTTTCTTGATTAAAAGATCACTTTATTGGGGGCTCTTACAACCCTTATCACCATCCATATATCAATTGACTCAGGCATATTAGTACACATGTTGTTGCCATCATTCTTTTCTAGACATACTTTCTATTGAGCCCTTGGTATCGGCTCCTCTTTTTTCCCTCCCCACCCCATGTTGAGAACCCTTGATAAATTATAAATTATTATTATTTTCATATCTTACACTGACCGCTGTCTCTCTTCCCCCATGGTTTCTATTGTTCATCCCCGTGGAGGGTGGTGGTGGTTATGTATTGATCAATGTGATCGGTTCCCCCTTCCTCCCCTCCTCTCTGCACCTTCCCCCTACCCTTCTGGTATCACTACTCCCATTCCTGTTCCTGGACTCAGTGTTTAGTGAGCTCTTATCTCTTATCTGTACCTGTGCACATGCTGCAATCTAGCTCACAGTGAGAGACAGGACTGGGGTCACGATAGTGGGGGGTGAGGAAGCCTCAAGGAACCAGAGGAGTCTTATGTATTTCATCGGTGCTATACTGCGCCCTGGTTGACCCAGGAGTATTGTGTGTTTCATCGGTGTTGTACTGCACCCTGGTTGACTCGTCCCTTCCCTGTGACCCTTCTGTGAGGGGATGTCCCATTGTCCACAGATGGGCCTTCGGTCTCTGCTCCAGACATTCCTCATTCTCCACATCACCTTCTTCAGCGTGTCTTTCTGGTGAATCTTAGCTCTCTGATTTTGATTTCAACTGGAAGACCCAGCACACTCCTTGCAGCAACCCTGGAGGGCAGAGTAGAACCGCTCCTTAGGGTTTCCAAAACTACATTTTTATGGGAGTAGACAGCCTCATCTTTCTCCCATGGAGCAGGTGGTGGGTTTGAACCATTGACCTGATAGTTAACCTCTTATGCTCACCCAGAGCAACTGGACCAGGATTCTGTTCCTAAAGTCTTAGTTTCCAATGTATTCCCTTTTTTCTTCAGGGGTGGGGGCTGCTTCTCCACCGGCCCCCACCACAGGCAGGGTATGCCATGGGCACAATGTGTGTGTGCTTGTTGTTTATTTCTGTAACACACAATGCAATATTTTTTTGGTGCGGGGGAGGGAATTTCCTCCCCCTCTGTCATTTCAAAAAAGCCTATTCCGATGGTCTGAGTTACTGAGTGCTGGCATTGTAGAAATCCCTCCAGGCAGGTTTATCCAATTTATTCTTAATAATGATGCTGCTATCTGCTTTGCTACTTGGAGTTCAATCTCACAGCCATACTTTAGGTAATTTAGGCCTTGAAGGTTCACAAGCCCTGTGGGCACCCTAATAATGGCCATGGCCCTGCCTGGGCCTACACCAGGGGTCACTCATTCCAGACTCTGGCTGAGCCTCTCACCTGGGCTCCCAGTGGACTGCCAATGGCTGAACTACATTCTATATAAAGAATTAGCTGGAAGGGATGTCACAACACCCCGGCAAGCAGGTGAGAGAAAGAAGGGCCTGTCTCTGCCCCACACTTTAGCTCCAGCAAGTAGCAGGTGGAGACCCAAGGTACTTCTGGGCTTCTGCCTCCTTAGGGATGCTGGCCATGCTGGGGAGATACAGTCCAGTTGGAATTGGTGCCTCTGAGTCCTTGGTGCTGTGGCACAGTGATTGCTCTTGCCGGGTCAGAGAGCAACATCTTTAGTGTCATTGGTGGCCTTTGCCCTTCTCCTGGGAAATGTTTGGCATGATTCATGTCTTCTACTTGAGTTTCCTTTCTTGCCATTTCAGGAAGGCTGCTTACTTCTGACCTCTGAAGGGGAAGGATTTCTGAAGGTTTGGAAGAGATGCAGAAAGGTGTAGGACAGAGGACAGGAGCCTGGTACCCAGGAGCCTCTTCACAGGCTCCTGGTAGGAAGTTGATGACAACAAGGGGAGGGTGACATGAGACACAAGAAGGGAGGATGTCCAGGGGCTTCGGTGGAGAGCAAATGTTTTGAGAATGATGAGGGTGATGAATGTGCAAATGTGCTTTACACAATTGATGTATGGATGGATTGTGATGAGAGTTGTATGAGCCCCTAATAAAATGATTAAAAAATATATTTCCAAACAAAGACAAAAAACAAAAAAGAAGGAAGGATGCTGTTGGCTTTGGCCTGCATGAAAGACTGAGCCTTGTGTTTCTTCCGAGAGGTCAGAGCTACGTGTGGGCTTGGGCTTGAATCCTTCCTTGGTAGGAAGGGAAAGTGTACCATGCAAAGTCCCAGTTTACATCCCGTGCTGGTGGGGTGGAGTGAATTTTTTTTAATAAGACTCTTCTACCCAAGTCTCTAACTCCCATGGAATGGGTGGGTGGGACTATGCAAATAGGGCATTTGAAACACTTATAGGATGGGTTGGGCAGTTGTCATTGCCACACCCCTAAGTTACAAGGATGATCCATCTCTGAAGCAGCAGCAGCAGAGAGATGCCCAGACCTGTGTCTGAGGTGGCAGAGGCCCCCCAAACCAGGAGCGTGGCCTAGAAGCTCAGAGGAGCAGCATGAGGACTGTGGGGTCCCCGCCCTGCTGTGGCCCAAGACTATGGAACTGTGGCGCAGAGTGACAGGGGAGCTGGTTGCCTGGCCCATGGGGGCGAAGGCCAAGGGACCATGTGGCCAAGAGACTGAGGAGACCAATGACCATGTACTTACTGTTAGCGGATCCTGACTTGTGGTCACCGAATGACTCCCTGATAAACCCCCTGAATTGTGAGTGTTGTCCGTGGTTCGGTGAGGCCACTTCCCTTGGATGGGCTGATGCAGCCACAGGCTGGGTGGAGAAGCAGGTAAAATTGGCTTCAACCATCAAGTTTACTGCCCTGAGAAACCAAAGTGCTCCCTGTGATTTCTGCCCATCCTCCAGGGGCCTGTGGGCTCGGTCTCCCTGCTCCCTGTCCGGCTGTGGCCTGTGTGCAGTGGCGTCTCTGCTCTGTGGCATGGCCTGCCACCGCTTCTATGAAGTCGGTGAGAAATTCCCCTCCCACGAAACGCTTGAGCTGAGGAGTTTGAGGAGTGAAAAGGTTCAGGGAGGGGCGATGAGTGCGGGTGAGTATGATTGAAAACAAGAACGAAGGAAGCCCGAAGCTCTGCTTCCAAGTTGACTCCAACTCGCAGCGCTCCTGTGTAAGGTCCCTGAGGCTGTGACTCTCTCCAAGAACAAACAGCCCCCACTTTATCCCACCACGTGGCTTTGAGCTGGTAGGCTTGGGCTCAAAGCCTAATGCCTAACCCACGACATGGCTTCGCAACACAGCAGAAGCCCGGCTCGGATCCTAGCAGCTGCAGCTCCTCCCACTACCACCACCACCACTACCACCACTATCATCACCACTGTTGCCACCACCACCCTACCACCACCACCACTACCCCTACCACCTCAACCACCACTCACTCCTTCTACCTCCACTACCACCACCACCACCACCATCCCCACCACTACCCCTACTACCTCATCCACCACCCCAGCCACCACTACCACCACCACCATCACCACTATCACCATCACCACTCCACAACCCCTACCACCACCCCGACCGCCACCACCACTACCACCACCACCACCATCATCACCACCATCACCACCCCACTACCGCCACCACCACTACCACCACCACCACTACCCATACCACCTTATCCACCGCCGCCACCATCACCACCCTGAACTATCTCTCACTTTGTCCCAGTTTCTTTCCATCTCACCCTTGTTGCTGCTCCTTGTTTGTCTCCTTTTCTTCAGATTCTTCTGGAAGCTAAGAAACAGACCTGATATAGAATTTGGAGGGTAGAGTAGTTTCAACTTCAAGGATCCCTGGTGGTGTAATGGGTTACTTGTTGGGCCTTGAACTATAAGGTCAGCAGTTTGAAGCCACCAGCCGTTCAGCAGGAGAAAGATGAGGCTTTCTACTCCTGTAAAGTTTAGGTTTGGAAACCCAGAGGGGCAGTTCTGTCCTGTCCTATAGGGTTGCTATGAGTTGGAATCAACTCAATGGCAGTGAGTTTGGGCTTGGGGAACTTCACCTTAACGTTCTCACTTTCCATCCAAAGCACTTGTTACGGTCTCTTGTCCAAACATATCTGGTGCCCTCCCTCAGAGGCATCCCCATGCTCTTAAGATACTAAAGTCACGCCTATCTCCTTACCCAGACAAGCCATTGAGACAGCGACCAGCAATCACCTGTCAGATGGTCGCACTATGGTGACTTGCGTGTGGCTTTCATGCTGTAAAGGTTTAAAGTCTCAGAAGCCCACAGGGGCAGTTCTTCCCTGTCCTCTAGAGTCAGACTCACCTCAAAGGCAGTGAGTTTTTACTGGGTGCTGCTGCTGGAAGCTCTGCCGCCAGGATTTCAAAGACAGCAGGACCCTGCAAGTTGGATGAGTTTTGGCATCATTTCCAAATCGAAAGGCTGGGAATTCACCTCTTACAAGTTGGAATGCCTTGCAAAAACTAGCCGGGAAAGCCCTGCGGACCACAGCAGACTACGTGTCCAATAGACTGCTGAGCAATGAGCTCCCCAGGTTGGGAGGCCCTGCACAGGAGTTGCAGAATTGGACTCAAGCACACCAGTGATCATCAAGACGGTGCCAGATGGGGCGATATTTCATCCTGTTGTCCATACGGCCCCAGGAGGGAGTCGAAGCCAACTTGATGGCCACTAATGACCTAAACAAACCATGTGGCCGGAGGCAATACGTGGAAGGAGGTGAGGAACAGAGCCAACTGGAGACCTGGGGGAAGCGTGGAGACCTAGGGGAAGAGTGTCCCACGATCTTTCTCCGCACCTGGGCTGGTCTAACGTCAGTGAAGTAGCATTTTTATCCAGAAACCCTGCTTGATGACCTGCTACCAGAACAGCTAGTTGTGGACTCAAAGACAAACATGGCATTTGCTTTAGTCTCAAATCCATGCCAGGAACTCTCAACAATTCGTAAGATGCTTCTTCCTCTTTGGTTGGCATCTGTGCACAGTTGACTAGTTCATGGGCTAACATTTTCCATGAAATGCCTCTAAAGAAAACGTGACTGCGTTCAACTCCA
>NW_022108124.1:17079360-17088174 GCF_000313985.2 Echinops telfairi | reverse complement strand
TTTCTTATGTACATATGAGGTCTATGAATTTGTTTCTCTAGTCCACCCTGACGGACACAGCTCCTTAGGGATAGAACTGAGGGAAAGTCTCGATGTGTCCAGGTAAGGTGACTACCCCAAACAGGAGGGGCCTCTCCTTCCCCCAGGCCTCTGACACTGTGGTGTAGTGGTTTGGAGTCAAACAGGCCTAGGTTCAGATCTCCGTGCTGGCACTTCCGTTGTCCCTTCATTTTCCAATCTGGAAAGGAAGGCAACAACACCAGATTGGGTGGTGTAAGGGCCCAACTAGACCATGTGAGTAGAGATTACTTTGCCCGTGGGAAGTGGCTACTTAGTGATAGATGTTACACCAACCCCAATACTACCAGGTGTAGACACTCATGAAGCCAGACTAGAATGCCAACGAAACCTATACAAAGGCCATTGGGCACATCTCAGATATTACACATCCTTAGGTCCCCGGGGCACAGTACATAGTTAGCACTTGGTAAATATTTGATGACTAAATAACTGAATGAGTATGCGCTAGTCTATCTAAGACATGCAGGTGAGAGCCTAGTGCCTGGGAGACGCTAACTAAAACCCCGTAACAACAATAACATGATCAATAAATAATTAAGTAATAACACACACTGTATGATGAGACAAGGAACCTCATATCGCCTCATATCTAAGATAGATATTTCAACTCCCATTTTTAGAGGAGGAAACCTTGGCATAGGAAACCCACCTAACCTGCCCCATGTCTGTGCAGTCATACGGATGGAGCCACATTCATGGCCAGATCCTGGGACTGAGGGCCAAGCCAAAGCGATGGCAGCAGCGGGGGCTCCAAGCTTCACTGAGCTGGCCGTGGGCAAGACACGTGAACTCAGCCAGGGGCTGAAAGCGAGGGCTAACCTGGCTCTCCTAGGTGAGGCAGAAAAAGCCAGGATCCCAGAGAGACAAGAACAGAACAGAGCCAGGAGACATGGGAGAGGCCTGTTATTTACATGTCAGTGGTCTGAGCTGCGTCCTGGGCTGTAAGGACTGCGTACACTGCATAGGCGCACAGTGTGCCGGAGTTAAATAAACACCAGAGAAACCTTTAGGAAACAAACGTATCAAAATGGGAAGCTGTGGATGCTTGACACAGCTTCCATCTAGGTCTAAACACTTTCGAAGACAAGTGTTTCCATCTGCCTAACCCTCCCCAGAATCCCTCGCCCATCGATTGACACCCCGTCAAAATGACAATGTTGGCATCCTCAAGGGACTCGAATCAGGCTCCTTTCCAATGTTCTTTGAAGCGCAACAACATAAAAAGGCAGAGGGGCCATAGCCGGGCTTTAGGGTGGGTGGGGTGAGGCAACACAATTCCCATGGAGTGGCACTTGCTACCTTCAAAGCATGAGCAGGTGTCCTGTCATGAAAGAAAACGTTTTGGGGTTCTTGACACAACTTCTACCCTGGCCTTTTTCTCACCGATGCAGTTCTCACTTCCACTTCCCCATGAGAAGCGCTCATCGTTGTACTTGTCGTCTCGTCCTTCAAGAAAATCTAGCAACATTCTTGCTCTTAGGAGCTGCCAGGTCAGTTCCAATCCGTCGTGACCCGATGGACCGCAGAACAGAACACGGCTCTGTCCCGCGTCGTCCTCACAACGACTGCTCCGTTTGAACCCACTGTGGCAGCCACCGGGCCAATCCATCGTGTGGAGGCCCTTCCTCTTCTCACAGACCCTCTTCTTTGCCAAGGATGGGGGTACTTTACCAGGGGCTGGTCCCTCCTGACAGCGTGTCCAACATACGTGAGACAGACTTGCCATGCTTGCTTCTCAGGAACATGCTGGCATTCTTTTTTTTTTTTTAATCATTTTATTAGGGGCTCATACAACTCTTATCACAATCCATACACACATCAATTGTGTAAAGCACATTTGTACATTCATTGCCCTCATCATTCTCAAAACATTTGCTCTCCACGTAAGCCCCCGGCATGAGGTCCTCATTTTTCCCCTCCCTTCCTGCTCCCCCCTCCCTCATGAGCCCTTGATAATTTATAAATTATTATTTTGTCATATCTTGCCCTGTCCGACGTCTCCCTTCACCCACTTTTCTGTTGTCCGTCCCCCAGGGAGGAGGTCACATATAGTTCCTTGTAATCGGTTCCCTCTTTCCAACCCACTCTCCCTCTACCCTCCCAATATAGCCACTCACACCATTGGTCCTGAAGGGATCATCCACCCTGGATTCCCTGTGTTTCCAGTTCCTATCTGTACCAGTGTACATCCTCTGGTCCAGCCAGACTTGCAAGGTAGAATTCGGATCATGATAGTGGGGGCGAGGAGGAAGCATTTAGGAACCAAAGGAAAGTTACATTTTTCATCGTTGCTACTTCGCCCCCTGACTGGCTCATCTCCTCCCCGAGACGCCTCTGCAAGGGCATCTCCAGTGGCCTACTAATGGGCTTTGGGTCTCCACTCCGCACTCCCCCCATCATTCACTATGGTAAGATTTTTTGTTCTGATGATGCCTTATACCTGATGCCTTCGACACCTCGTGATTGCATAGGCTGGTGTGCTTCTTCCATGGGGGCTTTATGGCCGCTTGTTTACCTTCAAGCCTTTAAGACCCCAGACGCTATACTTTTTGATAGCCGGGCACCATCAGCTTTCTTCTCCACATTTGCTTATGCACCCATTTGTCTTCAGTGATCCCTTTGACAGCTGGCATTCTTCTAAGACAGATTGAGTTGCACTTCTGGGATGTCAGGTACTTTCAATATTCTTCATCATACCATACTTCAGAGCTTCCGTCAATTCTCTTCTGGTCTTCCCTATCCATTGTCTAGCTTTCACATGTGTACAAGGCAATAAAAAATACCCTGGCTTATCATGTCTGTGGCCTCGAAGGCTCGTATTCACCTGAACAGTCATCTAAGTGATGAGTCAACTAAGTCCACACCAAAGAAGCATACCAGCCTGTGTGATCCAAAGATGGTAACAACAAAATCCAAATAGGATGAAGGGACACGTGTCAGAGCTTAAATGAAGAACACCCCATTTGTAGAACACTATGGAGGATCATGGGAACCCAAATCCATCTGCAAAGTCTCTAGTCAGATCAGGCCTCTAGCAGATCCCCTCCAGCCCCAGGCAAGGGACTCAAACAGCTTTACTATCAGACAAAGATTATTATAAACTTGATCCCAGTGGATTGAACCACAATATAATAGGATACTTCGTCAGTTGACCTTCCTCTTGACCCAACCCGAATTTGCTCGAGGCTCAAATATTTCTTGCTTGCTCATGACAGAAATGTCTTCTCTGGTTTTCTAATATTGCTGATGGTCCTTACCTTCTTACTCTATTTGTATTTTCATCTCTTTTTGTGTATTTTTATCTTTCTGTTATTGTTCTGATTAGAACTGTGTTCTTTATGCTTCATTTTGTTTTTGGTTTTTTTATTGTTTACTTTAGGTTTCTCAGTTTATGAGACCCAGAAGGATTGGAAGAATAGAGACAATAACTGATGCAAGGGTTTATTGGGGATGGTGGTGGGGCTGGGTGGGGAGAGTGAAAGGAATTGGGGAGCAACCAAAGAATGCAGGAGTGGGGAGGGAGCACTAGAACAGATTGTGTTGATGTATATACAGCTTTTTCCAAAAGCCATGACTGTGGAAGTGTACGTTGACCAGTGGCTGCCTTGGGTGAGGGGGAGAGGTTTGGCTGAGGGGACACAGAGTCTACGTTGAGGGTGGAATCATTTGGAACAGGAGAATGGTTGCATGACAGCGTATTATCAATGGCACTGAAATATACATGTAGACACTGTTGGCTTGGAGAATGGTTTGGTGTGGATATGTTTCCCACAGATAAAAAAATAATTACAATGATGGTGAGTGCCAGGAACAAGAGGGTGTGCTAAAATGGATTGTGGTAAAGACTGCACAGCTCTTCTGAATGTGATGGAATTATTGAATTGTATGATACGGGGAAGAACATGTCAATAAAACTGTAAGAAAAACAACAACCACAAAGCAAGGCTTGGGTCAAGTTCACCTTGGTCCTCACAGCGACAGCTTTGCCCTCTGTCTCACTTTACAGAGGTCTCATGCAGTCGATATGCCCAGTGCAATGCATTGTTTGATCTCTTGACTGCTGCTTCCATGAGCATGGATTGTGGAAAATGAAATGCTTAGCAACTTCAATAGAAAAAAAAAAAGCAATTTCGCCATGTATCAAGATGTTATCTATTGGTCCAGCTGTGAGGATTTTTTATTTCTGTACATGAATTGCAATCCACCCTGAAGGCTGTAATGTTCGATCTTCATCAGTAAGTGCTTCAAGCCTTCTTTGCTTTCAGCCAGCAAGGGTGTGTCATCTGCATATAGCAGTTTGTTGATAAGCTTTCCTCCAAAGCTTTTTCTTCATATAACCTAGCTTTCTCAGAGTATTTGCTCAGCGTCTAGATTGAATAAGTATGGTAAAAGGATACAACCCTGATTTTGAACCATGCGGTGTTTCCTGTTTTGTTTGAACGAATGCTTTTTGCTGTGCCACGTGACAATTAAGTACTCTGGAATTCCTGTTCTTCACAATGTTATTCATAGTTCCTTTTTCTTCTCACATACAATTTAAGCCTTCAGTCATACTAAGAAGAGTTGTGCAATCCTCACCACAATCAAGTTCAGAGTATTTTCTTCTCATACTCATTGTTAGTTCCAATTTCTCCCCATTCTCTCCTCCTGTGCCCCTAGTTACTGTCTCTGAAGAATTACCATACCTATCCTGGATTTCAAATATAGAAAACCATACGAAATGCCAACAGGAATCAAACAAATTACAAAACAACAACAACCATAATGACAAAACAAAACAGAAAAGGCCTCAATCAATAAATGATCGGCACCCTCTACTGCCTTTGCCTCATCAGCAAAACATAGGTAAACATCTATGACTGGAGATGATGAAAAAGCTGAATACTATGAGCCAAATAATACCACGGGCCAACTTCTGAACGGACCATCAATCACTCACGTGCAAGTTCAGGTTGAAGCCAACTCATGAAAGACAAAATATGACCCTGAGGATATCCGACCTGAATTTAGGGACCACCTCAAAAAAAAAAAAAAAAGATCTGACTTATCAACCCAACCAGATAAACATGGGATGACCTCAAGAGCATCATACAGGAAGCAAACGAAAGGTCATTAAAAATAGAGGCAAGAAAGAAAAGCCCAAGGTGGATGCAGAAGAACCTCTGAAACGTGCTCTTGAACTTGGACAACCAAAGCAAATGGAAGAGCAACCCAAGCACGTGGTGAAGTAAGAAAGCAGAAAGGAGAATTTCAAAGGGCAGCATGGGAAGGCAACATAAAGCATTATCATGAGATGTGCAAATCCCTGGAATCATAAAACTAAAAATTTGGGGACGAATGCACTCAACACTTCTCAAGCTGAAAGCACTCACTCGTGTTGGCCAAGAAATGTGGAGGAGTGCCACCTGAACAACCAACTGGACTAGATTCATAGTCACAAAGACAAAACAAAAAAAAAAAGATCATCTGATCCATCAGAAAGCAGAAGTTATCAAACAATATCATTAATATCACATACAGGTAACATTTTGCTGAAGATACTTCCAAAATTATGTAACAGCACGTTGACAAGGAGCTGCAAGAAGTTCAAGCTGGATTCAGAAAAAGACCTGGAAGGAGATATCACTGCTGATGTCAGGTGCATTTTGATTGACAGCAGCGAATACCTTAACGATGTTTACTTATGATGAATTGTTGGCTATCAAGAAACAAAACAAAACAGTTGCCATAACATTCTCAGGTTAGCTGTCTGCCTAGAATTTAACTGGTCCAGCAGAGCCCTTCAGAAGTGCTGTGTTGACCGAAACTTTGCGGGGGCAGGAGGGGGAGGATGCTTAGGGAAGAAGGAGAAGCCCTGGTAGCAGGATGGTTACACGTTTGGGCTGCTAATTGAAGGTCAGCAGTTCGAAACCACCAGCCACCCCGCAGGAGAAAGACCAGACTTTCTACACCAGTAAAGAGTCACAGTCTTGGAAACTCTACCCAGTTCTATAGGGTCACTGTGAGTTGGCATATACTGAGTGGTAGTGAGCTTGGTTTGTTTGGTTAAAGGAGAAGGTATCTAAAGGCAACTGAGACAAGTGTATGGCTAAGAGAACTTGTCTGCAGCCGCCCACTGACCTTGGAGACACGTTTAAACACATTGTGTTTGGCAGAAACCTGTGCAGGTAGGAACTGGAAAACTAGTAGCCATACTTTTTTACTTAGCCTCACATTCATTGACAGTCATAGGTTGAATTGTATCCTCCCAAAATGTAAGTCAACTTGTCTGGTTCACGATTCTGTTAACAGCAGCTAAAAACACAACTAAACAACTAACACGTCAACATAGCCAATCCTTGCAACCATCTCTACCAAGCATTCTTTTACCCCCACCAGGAAACAGGCACAGGTAATGTAAGTGACTAGCCCAAGAGGAAGGCCACACCGCCAGTAAATGGTGGACCCAGGCTTGGCTCCTGGGTCACCTGAATGCGATGCCACAGCTCTATCTGGACCACTGTTGGGCCTCACCGTCAGGCCTCCAGGAGTGTCATAGTTGGGTTGTGTGTGCCAACTTGACTTCCGTAGCAACATGTGGGAGGAGTTTAGCCTGTCATTCAGTTCTCAGCTTGATTGGAGGACAACTGAGATAAATGGCTCCCTGGAGGAGGTCCACTCTCTGTCTCTGCTTTCACTTCCCTGTTGACAAGACACGTGGAGCCCCACTGAGACCTGCGAGAGCCCTGGAGATGCTTCCACCATCACTGGATCCAAAAGACTTTGCACCCACAGGCCTGTGATCTTGCATTTCGTACCATTGCATGTGCTGTGTGAGTCTGAAGAGGGATTTATGGACTCATAACAGATTTATGGGCTAATAGTGGACTTATGGACTTGATCTGGACTGGGCTGGAGTGTTTTCTTAATATACAATGACTCTTTGGTATAAAGCTCTTTCTTGTACACATATGAGTGTCTCTGGATTTGTTTCTCCAGTCAACCCAGACTAACAAAAGCAGAGACTGGTGACAAAACTGTCCACTGGGTTTGACAAATGTTTCCTGGACATCTGCACCATCACCAGTTTGGTGCTGGGCTCTGGGGAGACATGATGAATGGGTCCTGAATGAGACCAGGACCCTGGAGGTCACTCCATTGAGGCCAGTAACATGCTCTGAGCTGCCTTGGAGGGCTCCTCTGTGAGCTCACCCACAAGAGGGGGAGCCCTCATAAGCCTTCTGTTTGGGGGTGGTGTCTGCACTGCTCTGCACCAGATGATCTGGAAGCCACCCTTCCCCTAAGACAGTGAGTGGGTCTCAACCTTCCAAATGCCGTGACCCTTTAAGCCAGTACCTCATGTGGTGGTGACCTCCCAACCATAAAATTATTTTCGCTGCTACTTCATCGCTGTCATTTTAATACTGCTATGACTCGGGTGACCCCTGTGAAAGGGTTGTTCGACCCCCAAGGGGTCGTGAACCACAGGTTGAGAACCACTGCCCTAAGAGCTTGTGCACCTCCAAGTCTGCTCAGGCACGTTTCCGTTTGTTTTCATCACTTTTGATCACCAGGTGATTATTTTTAGCGAGAATAACAACACAGCTATTTAAAGTTCTTGTTCACTGACATTCCCATAGGAGGAAAACACTGTTGTGACAATTTTGAAACTCCTTAGCCCACCAGCCTCTTTATTCATTTTGTGCCTGTGTGTGTGTGTGTGTGTGTGTGTGTGTGTGCATGTGTGTAAAGCCTTAGAACACAACTCTATCGTGTGGAGTTTCTTAGGGGCTTATCGGTCACCCCTGCCTAAAGACAAGCAGGCCAAGCAAAATCATCTCAACACCGTCAAAGGTGCTTGGATGGGATCATTGGGAAGTCTTGGTAGTGGTCACGAAGCCCATACCAGATGAGTGAGGGCCCCCACCCCCCAATTGCTTGGACTTTGGTGGTGAGTGCTGCGTCAGCCTTGGTCAGCTCCTGGAGAGGATATTGGATGTGGGCAGGTGACCCCAGGGAACCTCACCCGTGCCTGGTGGCTGGCCTATGAGGAATACAGGTTAATAGAGCTGAGTCCGTCCATCAGAGGCTCTCTGTGACCCAGGCTCATCACGAGCAGCAGGACTTGCTGGGCCCCAAGGTGAGAGGTGCTTGGGCCCCCGGAGAGGTGGCCTACTGTATAGTCATAATGCTTGAATGTGATGATTCTGGGTCTGGGCCTCCAAACGTCTTGCCTCATCCTCCATGTTTGGGCCCCCTAGGTCCCTTCCCAATACAAAAGGGAGACACCTGCCTCCCTCCTGGCCCTGCTCTGTCCCTAGTCCAGGCTGGAGCAAACAGGGACGAGGCCAAGATGAACCACTTGGGTGGCTGAGTGCCTTCTGGTATTACCTATCGCCCTCCAGGGCCCTGCTCTCCTGGGAGGCGATTCAAAGGCCAGGCGAAAATACACAGCAGGTTCTGTCCTTTCATTCCAGGTACCAGGCGTCCTACGCCCTCTTCTTATTCTGCTCCCCCCTTTCCACTTTCGAATCCACCTTCCCTGGCTGTGCCCCACTGTGCCCTCCAACTGGAATTGTGATCAAACCAGGACGGTGGCTTCATTGCCATACCATCTGAGCAGGTGCCAGGATCATTCAGGCCCAGAGCCCTTCAGAAAGGGCCATGGACAGCACAGGTAACAGTGTTAGGCTGGTGAGAGTTCGAATCCTGGTCCCTTGTCCCCAAACTCTATGACCTGGGTGAACTTATTTA
>NW_022108124.1:17065045-17078671 GCF_000313985.2 Echinops telfairi | reverse complement strand
CCACTGAATCTCCACAGCCTCACCAGAACAAAGGATACCAGCAAGCGGCAAACACAGCATGCCCTGGGCTCTAGGATAGTTCTAGAACTTTCTAGTCTAATCAGAACCCTATGAGCTAGGTTAGTTGATTACAACACTCCGTTTCCAGAGACGAACACCAGAAGCGTAGAGAAGTTCAAGGCTGCCTCCTATGCATGGGCAGAGCTGGGGGTCACGATCTCTGTGATTGGTGGATGTTTCAGAGCTGTGGAGGAGTGAGAGGAGTTCCACACCCCAAACTGGGCACAGGGGTCCAGCCCTTCCACTGCCCCCTCCCAGAGGCAGCCCACAGGGACTTTGGAGAAGGCTGGTGGCCCAGGAACTTTTCCTGCAGGGGCTGCCAGGTGTATGGTGGCCAACGTCCACCAGATCTGCTGTCCTTGTGCCTTCTTTGTTTGGTCACCCTTGATCCCCTCTCTGGAGCTCCTCCCAGCACATGTGTTAACCGGGGTGACGTGGGCGGCTGGGGGTGGGAGGGAGGTGAGTAGCAGCAACTTGGACGTCCAAGGTCAAGAGACTTCTGGCCACGAAACATGGAAGCCACTTGCTCTATTGCCTAAGATTATCTTTCACAGTATCACCAGTTTGATTTGGGAGGCTCCAGATGTTTGCTAGGGCTTTGACTAGCGAAGGGAAACAAAAAATTGTTTTTGTAAAAGCCAGACACAATAACAAACAGAGTTGGCCACTGTGATTCTATTGAGCAGCATCCCGGCCTTGACATTGGCGTCATTCAATGTCTGCATCTGATCAGGGCTTCATCTGCCTCCACTTTACCCCTTCCCCCTGCCTCCAAGCCAGGCTTCTCCATCCACCTGCTTCCCCAGCTTCTTCAGATATCTGTGAAAATGTGTGAGAATGTTCTGGAAAGTAGGAGACAGAGATTGAATTCCAACTCAGCCATTTCCCAGGTTGTGCAGGCATGGGCAGTTGTAACTCTCCATCCAATTATCATGTGGAAATAATGATTTGTACCCGCGTGAGGGACCAGTTAAAGTGGCAGCAACGGGGGAGGAGGGGGTCGGTCTTTCTCCCAAAGCTAAGTGTGAGTCTGTAGAAGACAAAGTTAGACTTCAGGGAGACAGTCTCACCTTTTGCCCGTGGAGCAGCTGGTGGAGTCAAACCGCAGACCTGAGGGTTAACAGCTGAGTGCAAAACCCACTACTCAGCCATGTTGCTAGTCTTCATGCAATCTAAGAAGGACTACCCTTTAAGCGATTTGCAACTGTATTGATCCATCTGTATCAGTCCATGATTTAAGGTGGTAACAAACCCTGCTAAGGATTCTGCATGGTCCTGGTACTGGAGGAGGCCCATGAGGGGGAGGGGGAGTACCTTGAGTGACATCAATTTAGTGACACCGGGGCCACAAGAGCAAGGATTAGAGTTGAGACCCACTACTCTCACGACTCATCTGTGACACAGGGCAGGGGCGGGGGGGCATTAACCCACTGTTCTGGCTACAAGGCTATCACGGTGTCTGGTGGCCCCCCTGCCTGGTAATAGTGGCTCTGAGGATTAACCCAACAAGGGCGCTCAGCTTGATGAATGGGGACGTTGCCCCAGGCTGGTTCCTCAGATTATATACAAAGGTCCAGCGTGCTCTACGTGAGCTTCAGGTCCCAGGGTGCTAAAGGTGCCATCCCTGCTATCCGTCCGCATTTTGCATCTGGGTCACAGGCCCAAGCAGCCCATAAAACCCACCCTCTAAAAGGATGCCTGGGAGGTGGAGGGGCACGTTCCCCAAGCTTAGGCTACATGCCAGAAACTTTGGATACAGCAGGGCAGTCAAAACAAATACACGTCTTTTAGAACCTTCAGGAAGCAAAGACCAGATCGCATCTCCAAGGGTTGAGTGAGCATAAATGCAATGCCCTTCTGTCCTCTCTGGAAGGAGTCCTGGTGGGGCAGTGGGTTGAGCTGCTTACCACAAGTTCACCAGTTTGAACCCCCAGCCATTCCCTGGGAGACATGTAACAATCTGCTCGAGGAGAGCAATCCCATGGGATCCCTCTACTCTGTCCCATAGGATTGTGCTGCGTGGGGATGGGCTGGATCACAACACGTTGATGGAGCTTCTCTGGAGACATGCTCTTCGGCCTTGGTTTCACGTGTCCCCCAAGGTCACCCTTCTGCTGCCATCTTTCCTGGTCAGTTGCAAACTCCGTGGCCTCCTCTCTAGGGCACTGGTGTCTGAACACAGGGCCCCAGAGGACGGGAGGAAGGTGAGCAGAGCAGATGGGGCCACTGGCGGTGGCCCCACTTTCTGGGGCTAACTTGGAGAAGTCTTTCCCTCCGAGCCTGGGGTTTTCTGGTTGAGGAGTCAGAGCTCACCCGTGGAGCGTCTGGATCGGGACAGGATTAAAGTTATTCCTCCGAAGAGTTGGGCTTGGGAGGAGGGTAGAGCACATTCTTTCCAGTCTGACTTTGTTTGAATAGATACTAAGTCACAAGGTTCAACATTCAAAACACTAGGAATTGGTACCCATGAGCAGTCTCATTCCACCTCTTCCCTGGTCCACCCAGCATTCTTCTACCCCTCCCCGAGAGGAAGCTCCTTTTAGAGGTTTCTAAGGTCTCCTTCTCATATTTCCGTGTGCAAATATAAATATGTGTTCTCTTTTCTGGTGAGTTGATCCTCTGCCATTGCTTTTTCTTTCCTTTCCTTTGTTATCGTTTTTATTGGGGGGCTCTGGCTGCTCTTAGAACAACCCAGACATCAATGTGTACTTTCACTCTGATTTCTCCAGGAGTTACACAAATGTTAGCCAGTTCTAACCTGTCCTACAGGGTCACGAGGAGCCCACATCCCCTGTGGGGCAGTGAGTGAGTGTATCAAGCAGGGTCTTGGGTACGTTACTGTTGTCCTTTGTCAAGTCCGCCGGACTCGTGGTGGCCCCATGCACGGTGGAACAAAACACCTGCCTGGTGCTGGGCCCTCCCCCGCTTTGACCAATTGGGCCATGGTGATTCATAGAGTTTTCATTGGTTGGTGGTCATTGGTGGTTCATTGGTTGGTTGGAGTCGATCTGAAGTGGGCGTTTCTTCTGAGTTCATCCCAGTCTGGAAGCTGCACTGAAACTGGTTCCACACAGTCACCACACACATGCCTGCAGGGGAGGCTTAGGGGCAGGGAATCGACACCAGGTCTGCTGTGTGCGCAGCTGAGGAGGGTTTAATTGAAGGACTGTTGGACAAGGTGTGGGCAGGGCATGTGGGCAGGAGGGGGGGCGGCACAAACACTGCTGCAGTGCCTGGGGCTAGTGACTTACAGAGGGATGGGGAGCCAGAGAGAGAAGCTGAGAGACAGATGCGGGCACCTAGAAAGATGGGTGCTGGGACAGGGGGCAAGAAAGAAACAGAATGGACGATGGAGAGGAGCAGAGACCACCTGCTGCAACCTTTCAGGAGAAAGAAATACCCTCCTTTTAAGCCCCCTCCCTCTTTATCTTCTACAGGCCCCGCTGGTCCACCCCTAGCAGAAGTCATGGGGCAAAGGGGCCCGCAGATACACAAGGGAGCGTCCTGACACAGACAGGCTGGAGAAGACTATGGGTGGCTTTGCAGGGGGCACTCGGACAACACACTGTACCTTTGTCGGGGACCTTTGTGGTAACCAGCCTCTCCACCACTGAATGGGTCCAAGGGGCGGTCGTGTAATTCAGGGGTAAATGAAAAGAGACATCGGACAAGATGAAGCATGCAAGGGCTCACCTTTGCAGTCATGGCTTCCAGAGCCAGGTTCATGCAGAGAGAGTGAGTAATGTAATCTCACGCGTTTATATCATCTGGGGGCACACAGGGCACATGCATAACAGGAAGGGGTTGTACAAGAGGCATTTGCGTAACAGGAGGGGGACGAGCTAGGGGTGTACATGCAATAGGACGGGGAGGCACTAGAGGCACACGTGTGACAGGAAGACACATATGTAATAAGTTGGGTGGGCTCAACAGTCAGGATGACAGCCTAACCTTGGTCATCTCTGAGTTGGCTTGGCCTTAGGTGTCTTTGAGCTGTCCTTCAGGGGAACCATCCATTGTCCATTTCAGAAGGAGTGGGCCCTACTTAGGGTGGTATAGACAATGGAGTCTGATTGCCTTTGATGGCTGACAGCCTTCAGGGAGGTAACCTTCAAGCAACTGACCTCCGAGTGTACAGTCAGTGACCATGTGTTTGCAAACAACACCTTAAAGTTTGCCATGATTGTGGGGGGACATCGTGGGGAAGGACTTTGACTTAGGAGAATGTGAGTGGGATGCAGCTCAAGCCGGAGAACATGAAGTTTCCCTCCACGGGAGCCCTGGCCTCCCAGACACCTTAAGGTATGAATGTTGAGTTTGTCCGCAGATGGTCTCTTCTGGCACATCCTGGACATCTCCCCAAGACATACCTGGTGCGGATGCTAACCCTGTGAATGGTCTGCTCCCCACCTCCCAACCCAGTGCTGCTACCAAGTTCTCCCAAGGACATCCTAACATGCAGAAGTGACCACAGGGTTCTAGTGTCAGCCTGCCCAAGAGACACCGCCCCTTGCTCATCCCTGCCAGCCATCCAGTGCTCTTCCAGGGACTTCTAAAACCCACTGGAGTGCCACGCTCACCTTGCCTGATCCCTGTAGCCTCCATTCTGGCTCTGTGGCCCTTGCTTTGCAGGCCACTGGCCTCTCTGGGACCAGCTTTGCCCAAGTGCTGGCACTGATCCCACCCCCACCCCCACAGCAGCTCGGACCCACAGCTCAGGAGCAACAGCCTGTCCTTGGTGTACGGAGGTTGCAGAGGGTGTGATGACAGAGAACAGGAACCCATTTAAAATTTACTATCAGACTGCCCTGCTGGCAGAATGCACTACCGGCCCGGCCTCAGGGAGTCCTTTCTTGACCATCTGTCTCCCTGGGCTTAGCTCCTGCCACGGAGCTGGGATGGCTCCCTTCCTCTCCCTATTTCCTGTCTCCCTGGAGACCTAGCCCCATGCCACCTTGCCTATCCTCATCCAAAGCTGTGACTTTCCATTTCTACTCCTTCCTCATGCAAACTAACTTCATCCTGACTGCCTCCTGAGTCTCCCCCGAGGCTGGACCCAGCAACTTCTTCTCTCTGACCAAAGTGATGTTTGTTTGCTCAGTTTTTTCCTCTCCATCTGCCTTCTGCTACACACACACACACACACACACACACACACACACACACACCCCAACCATCTTTTCTCATCGCTACATGGAACAAATGAAAGGGACCGGTGACATTAATGTTAATAATAAGCTCTGCTATTGAAGTGTTATCCTTTCAACACACCTTCCCATTTTTAAATTCACTTGCCATTCTTGCTTTTTGTTTTCTTAAGGAATGAGGCTCTGGAATGCGGGTGTGTATTCTGTCCATTGCCCAGTAAAGCCTGCTGCTTGCCAAAGAGCAAAGGTCAGCAGGCTGGGGACAGTGGCCAGCGGAAACGAGGAGCCACGGAAGAAGGCGGAAAAGTGCTGTTGCCTTGAAGGATTGCAGTTAAGGCCACAAATCCAAACGTGGACACATTGTGGGACGGGAAGCTGATTTGTTTGTAAACAGTCACCCCCTCCCAAAAATGAGGATCTGATCCCAAGGGCTCAAGCCGAAAGAGATGTTTTGAAAGTGAGGATGACGACCTATGTACAAAGGAGCTTGAGGCCATGGATGGATGGATTGTGATAAGCACTGTCAACACCTCCAATAAATTGATTTTTAAAAATAAAAATAGAAGTCATACCCCCCAAATTTTTTTCAATGTAAATACATTAAAGATGCTTATTATGTTGTATAGCCCATAGCATCGTATTAGGTGTACCAAAGTACACAATACAGGTCTGCTGTCACATCCTTTACAAATCAGTGGGAAGTTAAAGAACTCAACCCAAATCCCTTCGAGAGCAATGAGCTGTTTAAGTAAAAATGTTACATATCTATTAGGGGGTACTTATGTTTCACAGCAAGATAATGAAAGCATTTAGTGCAAAAATTAAACTCCCTGAAAGTTATTCAAAAAACTAAACAAAATAAACAAAAAACTTTCACCAAAACCACAGTTAAGTGTGTTGTTGTTTAAAAACAAAACCACGTGGCTCTTATGCCATCCAGAGCATGCAGCCTCCCAGGAACCCCTTGTGTGCCAGAGCAGAACTGAGCTCCAGACGGCTCCCACCGGCTGTGATCTCACAGAGTTAGAGTAGAGGCACCTCTGGGTGGATCTGAACTGCCAACCTTTGGGTTAGTAGCCAAGTTCATTGGCAACTTCCAGGGACCGTATTTTTCCTTCAAGCACATCTCGATTTGTATTAACCAGTTTTTAAGCTCTTAAGGACCACATGGCCCTGAAACATAGAATGACCTGCTGCCAGCTTTTTAAAATAGCCAATCTCCCACCCTCCTCACTCACTGGGTGCAATGAGCTCATGCTGACAGCGCCAGCCCACATTTCATTGTTCTTGCTTCTCATCAGGCCAGACCTTCACGACTTCCGATTTACTTTAAGTCACACAAATGATCCTGTGCTTATTATCATTGGGCACTGAACCCCCTTTCACCATCATCCAATCCCACGATAAATGGAGAGAAGATGGGAACTGTCGAAGGATTTCATTTTACTTGGATCCGCAATGACGCTCTGGAAACAGCAAGGAAAAGAAATCAAGTGATGCATTATCGCATTGGGCAAATCCGCTGTGCCAGGCCTCTATAAAGGGGTAAAGAGCAAAGATGCCACTTTGACGATGATGACGGTGCACCTGGCCCAAGAGAGGGTGCTTTTCATCGGTTCGTCGGCTCGTGAAAGCTGGACTATGAATAAGGAAGACCAGAGAAGAACGGATGCACTTGAATGATAGTGTCGGCGAAGAACATTGAGCACACCCTGGACGGCCAGAAGGACAAACAAATCTGTCCTGGACGAAGGACAGCCAGAATGCTCCTTAGACGTAAGAATGATGATACTCTTTTCATGTGCTTGAGACACATTGTCAGGAGGCACCGATCCCTATAAAGGGACATCAAGCTTGGTTTGTTAGGCCAGGTTGACTAGAGAAAGAAGTCCAGTGACATGCCTATGTATAATAAACAGCTTTATGTCAAGAAATGATTATATAGCAAGAAACCTCCCAGCCCGGTCCAACTCAAGTCTGTAAGTCCAGCACTAATCCATAAATCCCTCTTCAGACTCATGCAGCCGCGATGAAGAAGGCAGGAAGATCACAGGCCAGTGGGTGAAAAGTTGCAAGGATCCAGGGTTGGTGAAAACATGGCAGGACTGCGGAAGTCCTCAGAATGTCCAGCCAGCAGGAAGGGCAAGGGCTAGAGAGGGGGAGGTTCCCGGAGTCCTGCTTTAAGAAGGTCAGGCCCACAAGGAGGCACTATCAGGCTGTGAGCTGACGGACAGGCTGAACACCACCCCTCCACGTTTCTATATCTTCAGGTTGACATGAAGTGATGTAACCACCACACTTGGCAAAGGAGATGGGAAGAAAAGAGAGGGCCCCTCGAGGAGATGGAGGGACACAGTGGCTGAAACCGTGGCCTCAAACAGAGCAGTAACTGTGAGGACGACGCAGGACTAGTGGTGCTTTGTTCTGTTTATATAGGACAGCTATGGGTGGAAAACAACAACAACAACAACCTCAGTGATTTCCCAGAAATCACAGCTACTGCCGCTTTGTGTGTTAACTCTCCCAGCTTTTCTTGCATTTCTTCACACATATTTGTACCTATGGAAATGCAGGTTTGGGTTGTGGATTTATTTATTTTCTAGGCAACACTGTATGCATTGTTTTGGAACACTTTCTTCCCCACCGTTAGCATAAAGATCTTTCAGACTGTTACTTTTCTGTTTCCTCTCGGTTTCCATTGGCCATAGAATTTCATAGTATTTTCTTGATCGGTCTCCTATTGATTATTTTTGGTGCTCCTAATTTTTCACTTGTGCAAACAATGTTGAAATAAGCATCTTTGTGCCCATAGGTGAGAATTTCTATGGGCTTCGGAACTAAGAGAAACAAAATCAACAACAACAAAATCCACAGCTCTCGAGCCCATTTTGATGCCCAATGACCCTATAAGACAGCGTACAATTGCCCCTTTGGGTTCCAGAAGCTGTAAATCCTTGGGGGAGCAGAGAGTCTCATCTTTCTCTTGTGGAGCAGCTGAGGTATCTGAACTGCTGACCCTTCGGTTAGCAACCCACTGTAAATAACCCACTACGCCAAAAGGCTCCTTAGAATTCAAAGGCAAATGGTTAAATCAAAGGTTATGCAGATTTCTATTGAAAATATATTGTCAGATTTCATTCCAAGGTGACTGTGCCAATTTATAAGTCCACTAGAAGTATACAGCGAATTTATTTTCCCATACCTTAGGCAATTCAAAATCATCAGACCTTAAT
The DNA here is from genome assembly GCF_000313985.2 of Echinops telfairi. NCBI lineage: Eukaryota > Metazoa > Chordata > Mammalia > Afrosoricida > Tenrecidae > Echinops > Echinops telfairi. The sequence continues at coordinate 17,070,231 of NW_022108124.1, read as the reverse complement.
TTCTTTGCTGAAATGGGGGCCAAAGAGAGTCAGGTGAGCAGCATATTTGAGTCAGCATCATGAAAGGCCCAATTCCTAAAGGAATAGTGTCAGTAGAGCTTTTCAAAACAGTGCAATTAATTCTCCAAAGTGATTGAGAACAGCATTCTATCCATATGAGCAGAGGCTGAACTAGAAGCAAAAGTACTTAGAGACACAACAAATAAACCCGGGTCAATAATTAAGATCAGAACAGCTAAAGAACAAGTTATTACTTCTAAAATCAGTTGATATTTCCTTCAAAAAGAGAACACCAATAGGTAAAGTTGTGGAGAATATGAATTAAAAATTAAGAGACCTAGGTTTAGATGTGTGAACATTCATCTAGCAGATTCTGAAAGGGTGAACAGAAAGAATCAAAGACATAACAAAAGAAAACTTCCCTGAAGAAATAATGACCCTCACACTTTTTACTTTATGTGGCAGTTACATCATTTCCTGTCAACTTGATAAATAGGTGGAGGGGTGGAGTCTAGCCTGTCAATCAGGTCACAGCCTGATGATGCCTCCTTGTGGGCGTGGCCTTCTCATGAGGATTCTGGGAGTTTCCCTCTCTTCCTCCCTGAAGGCAGGACACACTCTCTCCGTCTGTTTCACCTTCCTGTTGACAAGCCTCATGGAGCCAAGCTGATGGCAGCCAGAGCCCTGGACATGCAACCACTGCCAATGAATTTAAAGGACTTTCTACTCACCAGCCGGGGATCTTCCTGAATTTGGCATCATTGCACATGCTGCGTGAGTCTGAAGAGGAATTAATTCATCGGCTGATATCAGACTTATGGGCTAATATTGAAACTATGGTCTTGATCTAGACTGGGTTGGTTTGTTTTATTGATGGATAATTACTTCTTGATATAAAGTTCTCTCTTACATATATGAGTGTCTCTGGATTTGTTTCTCTAGTCAACCTGGACGAACACATTCAATCCTGAAAGTCTTTCCATATCCAAATAAAATCATCCACTTCATTCTTTTTCATCCAAACCAAAAAACACAAACTCACTGCCAACAAATCAATGCTGACTCATCATGACCCCCTGTGGGTTTCTGAGACTATAACTATTTACGGGAGTAGAAAGCTCAGCCTCTCCCATGGAGCTGCTGGTGGTTTCAAACTGCCGACCATGCAGATCATAGCCCAACATGTAACCACTAAGCCACCACAGCTCCGATTTAATGGTGACATCTGATTCCATAATGTGGGTGTGCACACATCCACACAAACATACTGTCATTATTTTTTGCCGATGAACACTTATATGATTTCCAGCAGATACTGTGACGAACAATCGTTGAGTGAGCATCCTTGTTCACACACATCTTTGTGGATATGGTGACTATTTCTGCAGGTCGGATTTCTAAAAGTGAAAATGCTATAATTTACATTAAAAAAATCATTTTACTGGGGGCTCTTGCAGCTCTTATAACATTCCATACATCCATTGTATCAAGCATAGTTGTACATAGGATGCCGTCATCATTTTCTGAACATTTACTTTCTATTTGAGAAATAGAATAATTAATATAATTAATATAATGGTATAATTAAATTTTTGATAGCTCCTGTCAAGGGGCTCTCTGGAGTACAAACTCACATTTGTGAACTCGCTGGTGAGTCACATCATTATCAACACTGGGTAGTAGCGTTTGGCTTATTTATACCAATTTGAAAGGTAAAAATGTAAACGTCATTCCCCTAATGATGTTGAAGATCGCGTTCCCTTCACCTGTTATTAGTAGTCATATCAGTATTCTCTTTTGTTAATTACCTGTGTTCCTTGTCCACTTTTCTCTTATATTTATTGCCTTTTTAAAAAATTGAGCTTTGGAATCTTGCTGTGGATTCTCAACTCTTAGTGGATCCTTTTCAACCTGAAGCCTTTCTTCAGCATTGGGACATTTTTCATACTATATCTTCAGTGGTCCTTTCCACCTTTTCTCTCCTTTGGCACTCCTGTGAGAAAGAAAACTGGTCGTTTTTCATATCACTGAACTAAAAGGGGCGGGGAAAAGATGGCTTCTGTCATAGTTGAAATTTGGTGTCAGTTTGGCTGGGCCAGGAGTCTTGATGGTTGGACAGTAAGATATAGTATTCTCTATGATGCTGTCTCTGGTGTAACCTGCTTCCAATATAAATGGACACTGTGGAAAAGCTTGTTCACAGTTTGCTAGGTCTGGATCCTGCATTTGGCTCCTGGACCGCTGGTTCTTTGGACTTGAGCCAGCAGCCTGCTGTATTGCTTGCTGATCTTAAGTCATCAGCAGCCTGCCGTCTTACCTGCCGACCTTGGATTCATCGATTTCTGTAGCCAGAATCCTGCCTTCTGATCTTCTGGTCTTGGCTGTATCAGACCCTGCAACTATTGGAATGAGAAGAAACCTCCTGCCTAATATCTGACCCATGGACTTAGAACTTGCCCCTCTCGACAGCTGTTTGAGACATTGCTTTGAAAGAAATACAGAGAGAGACAGAGAGAGAGAGTTCTGGAGGTAGGCAAGTTCCAAGTCCAGGGGCCATGGTGTAGTGGCTACACATTGGGCTGCTACCCCTAAGGTCAGGGGTTTGAAGCTACCAGTCATTCCACGGGAGAAAGATGAGGCTTTCCAGTCCCATAAAGAGTTACAGTCTCAGAAACCCACAGAGGCAGTTACCCGCTGCCTTATCGGGTGCTGTGTCAGAATCGATTTGATGTCAATGAGTTTGTTTCTGGTTTTTTTGTTTTTGAGGTTTTACTGGTTTTGTTTCTCTGGAGAACCCAGCTTAAGAGAGCATCTCTTCATTAATTTCCAGTACATTTTGGAAGACTCCCCTCTTGGATCTCCCAGTACTCAAAATGGGTTTTCATGTCTGTTCAATTCATGGGATGAAGGACTGAGCTTTCTACTCCTATAAACAGTTAGTCTCAGAATCCAAGAGGGGGTCACTATGATTTAGTTTTTCAATTTTTAATTTGCCCCACTCTGAGTCTTTTTCACAGGGGCTATATTTATTTTTAAAATAGATATGATATCCTTCCATTGTCTCCCTGCAATACCCATTTTAATTACTACTGAAATTTGTTTGTTTTGCTTTGGATTCTTAATTCTGCTTTCTTAGCATTGGATGTGTGTGTGTGTGTGTGTGTGTGTGTGTGTGTGTGTGTGTGTCTTTCTCAAGTTGTGACTCTCAAAATGTTAGAAAATTCTTGGTCATCTGCCGATACTGGTAGGTGATCATCTGGACTAAAGCGTGTTGGGTCCTGAAGGTCATTTCCTTTTGCTGTGTGAGAATCCCATTTCTCTGTCAGGGCGTGGAGTTCCTGGTATGGGAGCCAGCCAGTCACCGTGTGTGGACAGGCAGGACCAAATGGACAGTGGGGGAGAACTAGTTTAATTATCTGACAACCCATCCCCAACTCAATCGCTCTCCCAATCGTGCTCCCACAGCACTGGAATCCTGCTGGGAACATTGACCGGAACAGTTCAGGTTTGGGGTCCATTTGTCCAGCTCTGTAACATGAAAGCTTCTCTTTCATTTCATCTTTAATCTGCTCCCATTTGTCTTATATTTCCCAGATATTGCTTAACATTCCATCTTCTGGATGTTGATGCCTTTCCCTGACTGTTCACAATCACTTGACTTCTATTCTCGTTATCCCGCTTCTTCTGCCGTTTCCACGGGGCATTGGAAAGGGCAGAAGTAAACACTGGCACCTGGGAAGAAAGAAGTATACGCTCTGCCGTGGTGAACTAGAGGACGCTTGTTCCTCATTGAAGATCAAATCATGAATTCCTGGATCAAAGCGCTGGAGCGTTTTGGAGGCTGTTGATGCGAACTTGCAAATGCCTTGCTGGACTGGAGCGTAGAATGGAGAGAAGACACTTTTGACAAGGACATAGTACGTTAGGGGACCTCTCTGATCCACAGTTTCCTCGTCAGTAAAATGGAGATCGTACTAGGACAATCACTCAGGGAAGCTGCCGTGATGAATGGGCGTAAAGCATTTGTCCCAGAGTCCAGCCTATAAAAGTGCTTCGTAGCTACTAGTCAGCGTTGTTTCAAGAGCGGGGTTGTCAGCATCAAAGAGGTGGCATTCCCTCTCTTAGTCACTGGCATTTCATGCTCCCAGCTTGGCATTTCCAAACCTCCCTTCCCACCTGCCTCCCTGGTCCTTCAGTGAAGCTCTGCTCTCACAAAGCCCTCGGAGGTGCTCAGGTGGAATTCCTGTGCACACAGGGGGCTGTTTTATTGGAAGGGGCGGGGGTGTCCTGAGCCCCTGCCTCCAGCTCCAGACTGCATCCCGAGGAATGGAGTCCACATTCTGAGCTCGCACTGGGTCAAGGGTCCAGTCTTGTGGATGGAAATGTCTGCTCTTTAGTCCGGGCCGAATTCCAGAAATGTAATTTCTTCCTCAGCTGGGATGTTGGTTCTTACGACTTCCTGTTCCTATTCGACAACCTATTCATCAGAAAGCCCCAGCAACCCTGCTCCAGGGAGGCAGGCTGAGCCTGAACCGTGGCCATGGGCGGATCCAGGCCTGGGAACATCAGGAACCAACTGTTTCCTCCGGGCTCAGCCCAGGGGAAGGCTTGAAATAGCGAGTGCTAGAACCAGGGACATCACGGACTCGGGCGTGCAAAGGCCGACAGGGTGTCAGGAAGCATAAGGGGAAAGAATATTTGCAAGGGAAAAAAAGCAAGCTCAAAGGCCAAGCGAGCATGAGAGAGAGAGATCCTCCTCCAGTCCAGGCGTGACTGACAATGATGGTGGATAAACTCTCCTTGGCCTGTCACCATGAGAACTGAGAGAGTGGGCTGAGGTCCAGGAGGATTCAGTGATGTCCTCAGGGTGTCAAAGGAGTCAAACTGGGGCTCCCATGCGTTGTCTGCAAGTGTAAGTCAGATGGTCCGAGATGCTTCAGCAAGAGCAGAGTATCTGGTTCCCAGGAGTACTTGTGGACCAGGCCAGAGAGCCCCCCGGTGGCTGGAGTGGGGAACAGAGAAAGACTGCCCAGAGCAGGGCAGGGGACCCTAGGGAACAGCCCCTACAAAGTGAATTCTGGTTCCACCATCCCCAGTGAAACTGAAAGTTGTCTCATAATGGGGGAGATTGCAGTGGAAAGGAGTGGAGTTCCAGAGTCTCTTCTTGTCTATGGTGGCATTCCTCC
>NW_022108124.1:17061326-17064916 GCF_000313985.2 Echinops telfairi | reverse complement strand
ACCCCCACCACTGCCCAACCCAGTGCCAGATTACCCCATAAGCAAAGTAAACCCAGGCTTCCTTTCTAAGTCCAAGTGGACTATTTCACATTTCTCACCTGTGTTAGTCTGGGTAGACTAGAGAAACAAATTCACAGAGACTCTTATGTGTCTAAGAAAGAGCATTATATAAAGAGCAATTGTATATTAAGAATTGCATATTGAGAAACATCCCAGTCCAGTCCAGATCAAGTCCTTAAGTCCGATATAAGCCCATATGTCTGATACCAATCTATAAATTCCTCTTCAGACTTATGCAACACATGCAATGATGCCCAATGCAGGAAGATCACAGGCCAGTGGGTGGAAAGTCTTGTGGATCCAGTGGTGGTATAAACATCTCAGCACTGGTGTGGGTCCCCACGTGGCTCCTCCAGTTCCCGGTCTCTAGCATAGCTCCATGTGTCCTGTCAGCAAGAGTGTCTCGCAGGGAGTGAGCATGTGTCCCACCTCCAGCAAGTTATTTATCTCTGTTGCGCTTCCAAATGAGGTCATCAAGCTGTGACCTGATGGACAAGCTAAACTCCACCCCCTCACTCTCAATAGTCTCAAATTGACAACAGATTATGTAACTACCACATCAAAGATCCTGCTGCTAGGTCTGGCTGGCCTCTGTCCTGCTCCTAACCTCACAGAACCTTCCTGCAGCATCAAAGCATCTTTTCAAATGTACTCCCCCCACCCCAAGACAGAGGACCCAGTAAGAAAGGTCAGCCCAAGCTGACTTGTGAACAAATTAGGAAGGAAGTCCCTGCTTACCTTGCATGTTAGGAATTCCATCTCTGGACCCCCTTTTTCAGATTCTCCCTCTGCTTTCGGGGCCGAGGCTTCTCGTTCTCCTCCTTCCAGCTTCTTGGGGTACCCCCGCTGCCAAGACCTGCCACATTGACGTGGAGGAGTTGCCCACGGCATAACGACTGAGGAAATCAGGTTATCCTTCATCCTGGCCTGACCTCCTTTTTCATCTGGGGAAAATAAACTCTGGAAGGATGTATATTAAAAGCAATATTCGCTGTTGCATGATAAGCTATTCTGTTTCCAACTCACATTTCATCTTTGAAGAAATATATTTGTTTAAATCACATGACAGCAAACAAATCAGAACGTCTGGAAGTCGATCTGGTGGGAAGGAAAAAAATCTTCCTCCAGTCATGGTTCCCCCGGGCGCCCCAGGTCCCATTCTGCAGGCAGCCAGCATCACCCACTGCCTGACTGTCCCCTGGGAGGATCGACATAGCGGACAGCTGCTCTGCACTGTCCAGCCCCTTCCTGTCTGCATGGAAAGATGGGCCCTGCACACGCCGCGGCATAGCAAAACTCCTCCTTGGCCCCTTTTTTCATGGTAGAATGGTGCTCCACTCTGTCGGCACACCGTTTGAGTCTCGACATGCGTGTATTTTATGATTGCTTTAGCACTCAGCAGGTATTCGGTTGGCAATCAGTAAGGCATTAAGCTTCTCTCTCTCTCTCTCTCTCTCTCTCTCTCTCTCTCTTTTTCCTTCGTTGTCACAGAGTCCATGCTGACTCATGGCGTCCCGGCGGGGCAGGGTAGAACTGTCCCTGGTGATTTCCAAGGCTGGAAATCTTCCCAGGCTCCCAAAGCTTCCTCTTTCTCCCACACAGCTGGGCGAGTGGGTTTGACCCAACAACTCTGTGGTTAGTAGTTCCATGCATAAAACAAAGCAAAACAGAAACACTGTTTTCGAGTCCATGCGGCCCTATGCGACCCAACAGGACCCGTAGCGACCCTATAGGATGGGGCAGAACAGCTCCTGGGGGGTTCCGAGACTGTAACTATTTACTGGTGTAGACAGCCCTATCTTTCTTCCACGGAGCACCTGCGTGGTTTAGAACCGCTGACCTTTCAGATTGCAGCCCAACTCGTAACCTCTATGCTACCAGGACCCTAGAAAGGAAGCAACTCTTCTGTGATTTTTAACAACCGTCTCGACATGCGCCTAGCCTAAAATGCGTTCACTGAAAGGATAGACAGTCCAGTGGGCTAAAGGTAGTATCTTCAGAGATACTCATTGAAGGACATTCCCATCGCCCCACACAAGGAAGCCCATGCTCGCTTGGCTCGGGCTTGTTGCTTAAATTCCAGGCCACCGGTCGCTTCTCTCTCTTTCCTCCTCCCTCACTGTCAACCCATCGCCCTGCCTGATTCCAACTCCTGGCCACCCCACCGGGCAGGAGAATGGCCCCAGGAGGTTTCCAAGGCTGTAGCATTGATGGGACGGACCGCCATATCTCTCTCTGGCAAAGCAGCTAGTGGCGTAGGACCGCTGACCTTTTGGTTAGCAACCAGGGCCTTAACCCCCATGCCACCAGGTTCCCCTCACCAATCACAGGCAACCACTGATCTGCTCTCTCTAGGTGATTAGGCGCTGTTGAGTTGGCTGGGACTCATAGTGACCCTGTGGACAGAATCCTGCCCAGTCCCGGGCCATGCTCAGAGTGGTTATCCTGTGTGAGTGTGGGAAATAATGCTGAGGGAAATATGACCAGGACTCTATGCCCTAACTTATAACAGAGGGAATCTGGAAAGCTAGTATTCCATGGTAGGAAAGCCACCACTTTGGTAAGTTAGGGAAAAAGTCCAAGTGCATTATCCTGTGTTAAATATATTCCCACAGATTCGCCCCAAACAGCTATGCTGCCTTAAAGTGAGCACGTGGTTGATTCTATCTCCCTGTAGAAGCAGACATTCGTGTTATCTCCTCCCACTGCGGCACCCAGCCCCACCTCATACCTTCCCCCAATGCAGGTATTAGGTTTCCTCACCTGTGAGCTCAGGGACTTCACTGTGGTTACCACCCACCTTGTGAGTATATAACTACTGAATATGCATGACTTATGGCTACCTATAAAAGCCCCCAAGCAGTAAAGATGCTCTCTTCACCCACCTCCACATGGACCAACCAATAGGGGCTGAGGTGAGCATGCTACCATAAAATGTGTCTGACTCCTTTATTTTACTCTCTGCTATCTCCCATGGCTTTACTATGAGCTTTGTACATTATAACCGTACAATTGAGCCTACGAACCCGACTCCACGGTTGCTAGCGGCTGGTTTCCTGAAACATGTGAGCCCATTGTGGTAGCTGCTGTCTCGGTCCATCTCATTGAGGGGCTTCCTCTTGCTTTCGCTGACCCTGAACTTTATCCACATGATGCTCTTTTCCAGACACCGGTCTCTCCTGAGGACATGCCCAAAGCACGTGAGCCAAAGTCTTGCCATCCTTGTACCTTCTCCAAGACTTGTTCTTCCGGCGTCCATGGTTTAGTCAATATTCTCCACTGCGTTAGTCCAGGAGGACTAAAGAAACAAGTCCAGGGAGAGTCATATGTGTATAAGAAAGAGAGTCATTGTATATTAAGAAATATCCCAGCACAGTCCAGATCAAAGTCCCCAAGTCCGCTATTAGGCTATATGTCCGATATCAGTCTATAAATTACTCTTCAGACTCACACAACACATGCAATGATGCCAAATGTAGGAAGATCACAGACCAGTGGGCGGAAAGTCGTGGATCCAGTGGTGGTGGAAG
>NW_022108124.1:17057554-17059182 GCF_000313985.2 Echinops telfairi | reverse complement strand
CTTGGGATGCTTGCTGGGGGGCTGGGCGAGGTCTTACGTGGTGTCTGCAATCTGAGCCCAGGGCTGGGGGCTCCTCCCCTAGGTGGTCCTGGGGCCTGCGCGTGGGGAGGGGACCAAGGGAGCCCGGGTTCCCAGGAGAGTCTCTGTCAGCCCCCCTGGACACAGGACCGCCGCAGGGAGCAGGTCCTTCCGCATACTGAAGTCCTCCCCAGGGTGCAAAGCGGCCAGTGGAAAGGCCGGGTCTCTTGTGGGTGCAGAGCTGATGGGGCGCTGGGCGGTGGCAGCAGCTGGCACCATCCAGGGGCACCGAGCATTCCAGGCCGTGCTTGCGGTCGCCTTCCCACCCCGACTGAAGGCAGCATCTTTAACGACATAGAATATATATATATAATTATGTATAATAAAACATGCCTGGAGGCCTGCTCTTGTCAAATCCTTGCGCACCACCTATTTGGACAGCTGGTTGAATAAATCCCTGCACGGAGGTGGAGCTTTGCCTTGGAAATGCTGACGCAGCCCTTCCAGGTGATTCGAATCCTCACTTCCAAGTGCTTTTCCGTGTTTCCAACAGCCGGGCTAGTCTCTCCGCTCTCCCTGAGATAGACGGCGGGACGCTGCCCTCTGTCTGGAACCCGGGGAACTGTTTCATCTCAGGGCCGAGCTGCCTGCCCTCTGCCCTGGGAAATCAGAAGGGCTGCATGGCCAGTGATTCCGCTGGGAAAGAACGGCCTTGTTGTTGAGGGACAGTAAAGCAAAGAGAGAAGCAAAGGCTCTTAGGAGATGGGGTGAAATCGAGCCAGGAGGACCTTGGCAGCAGGCGACACAATCCCCACCTTCCATGCTGGAGAACCAGTTCAGATCCCAACCCTGCACCTCCCGACAGCCAAACCTGGACGGAGCAAACTAGGCCCAGGTTCATGATATCACGCAGGTGGGCTCCAGCCAGCCACTGGGGTCCACCTCTACCTTCAACCTCGCCTTCCCCCAGCCAGGGAGCACACTCTGGGATGCGCTCTCGACCCTCTTACTCTCTTGTCCCTGCTCTTGCCTCTCTGGCCCCCTCGCTCTCTGGACTCCCGGGGTACCCCCCCTAGTTCCACACGTGGGGAAGCGCTTTTCTACGAGGTTGCTTGTGCCCAGTTATAAACTGTTTGGAGACTGTGAAACCTGAAACTTGTCCCATCCTTCATAAAAAACCCACTTGGATTACAAAACAGATTTCGGCGTTGTGATAGTTAAGGTGTATTGTGCTAACCTGGCCAATAAACACATGTGGGATTCATTGAAGGGCAGAGAAAGAAATGGCTCAGTGAGCCTCCCCTTTGTGGTTCTCTGGTTTCTTGGCCTGTGAAGGTCAGACCAGGGCACAGCTGCCTTTGCCAGTTCTTTGCCTCAGAGGGCCAGGCTCACTTCCTGTGAGCCTCCCTGAGAAGCCACATGGACCTACCCCGATGCAGCCCACATGGTGACTCCTGGCAGCGCTGAGATGCTTACACGTTCACTGTTTCGGCTCTCCTCCTGCAGTTGGTGTCATAGTGTGTGTTTTGTGAGATGGAGGAGGACTTTGTGGATCGGTGTCTGACATATGGGCTAATGTCGGACTTACGGGCTCGGACAGCACTTGGTTG
>NW_022108124.1:17054476-17056342 GCF_000313985.2 Echinops telfairi | reverse complement strand
AGAGCCTTCCATCGAGAAGCGAACTCGGTAGCTCGGGCCCCGTGTTCTAGAGCTGGGGCACCCCCAGCAGAATAAAATGTGTTCTCAAAGTCCCATCCTAACAACTCTTCATTCAACTAGAACGTGCTCAGCTGGGGCCCTGACACCCAGCCAGGGGGTCCCCAAATGCGGGTCCCCAAAATATAGCCCATAGAAAATCAGTTTTCAGACCTGCTCTTCAGAAGAGGGGTTCTGAGATCAGATCACGGTAGAAAAGCTGTGGGGTGTAACTGCCTCTCAAAGAGCATGGTGTTTTTGTTAGGGGTGATCCAATACGCTCAGACTCATACCCACCCCGGTCCTGGCCAGCCTGCCATTGAGTTAATGCTGATTCATACAGACCTGAGAGGACAGGGTAGAGCAGCCCCCTGTGAGTTTCCTAGTCTGTGATTCTATGGGAATAGAAAGCCCCGTGTTTCTCCTGAGAAGTAGCTGGTTTCAAACCGCTGACCTTGTGGATCACAGCCCAACGTGTCACCACTCTGCCTCACAGTCATAGGTGCGTTTTGAACCCACTGTTGTCTTCCTCTTCTTCACTGAGCACCCGTGAGCATGATAAAGGTTCTGAGAAGCCCTACAGGAAAGAAATCTAATTAGCTTGGTTGAACTCATTGTTTCCCAATTAGACTGAGAGTCTCTCATTCAAACAGAACAAGGGGAGTCTGGGTGGTTGAAAATCAGAAAAAGTGTGCATCAGGATCGTATCTTTTCACCATATTGATTCAATTTGTATGTAAGCCATCCAAGACACTGAACTATGCAAGAAGCATTAGGCATTAGGATCGGAGGAAGAGCCATTAACAACCTGCAGTGTGCAAATGACACAGCCTAGTGTGATAGGTAGGTTTATTGTGCCAACCTGGCCAATCAGAACACGTGGGATTAATACGGTTGCAGTTTGCTTGGAGGACAAAGCCCCGCCTCTCTCTCTCTTGCTCTTTGTGATCTGACCAGGCTGTGACTGCTAGTTCTCTGCCTCAACTTGTGAGCTACACTACCTGAGGGACACCCAACCCGTGGATCGTGTCACTAGAGCTTGAGGTTCCTTCGAGACCTGCTTCACCACACTGCTGGTGTGTACATCACTTGAGCTTGGGACTGTCGGATCCTGTCATCTGGCTGACTGTTGGTGACCCGTCTGCTTTTTGCTGCCTGTGGCCGGACTGCCTGCATTGCTCTAAGGAAGACTCAGCTGTCTGCTTCCTTGACCTTGGACCCAGCAGCCCTCATGAGTTGAGGGACTTCCAGTATATTAACTGTTCCAAGGAAGTGAGTTGAACTGAGCCCTCTGTACTGCTGTGTGGATGAATTATCTGTTATATTCCTCCGTGCTGTATATATCTATCTAGCACACCTTGCTTGCTGAAAGCACGGGTGGTTTGAAGTGCTTAATGATGAAGATCAAAGACTATGGCCTTCAGTATGCATTACAACTCCATGTGAATAAGTAAATAAAAGTCTCACAATTGGGGCCAATAAACAACGTCCTAATAAACAAAGAAGAGATTAACATTGTCACGGATTTCGTCTTACATGGATCCACAATCAACCTGCACAGCAGCAGTAGTCAAAGTATCAAACAACGTGCTGCACTGGGCAAGTCGACCTCAAAATAGGGTTCACCAGGCCTGAACCAAGGTGTTTTTAAGCTTTGTATGCATGAGAAAGCTGGTAATGAAAGAGAAAGACTTGAAGGAGAATTGATGTCTTGAATCACGGAGTTAGCAGAGAACACTGCCTCTATCACAGACCCCTCCAGAAGAAGGGAAAAAATAAGCACAGCCAGCCAGGGGGCCCCTAGAAGAGCGAATGGTGAGATGTTGTCTT
>NW_022108124.1:17052198-17054007 GCF_000313985.2 Echinops telfairi | reverse complement strand
AATCTTACCAAATTGAAATATACTTTTTCATTCGTTTTATGATACAAGAATTACATATCCCTTGTAGAAACACTGGGGAAATACCCAGGAGCAGCCAAGTGGTGGGGAGCACCCGAGGCCGGATTCCTGGGAAGGACGGTGTGGGTGTGGTCCGGGCGGGTTTTTCTGCTGCTTGGAAGGAACTCTGGCTGGAACGGACATTAATCTGAGCTTCCCAGACTGACGTTGGAATCCTCAGGTCCTGGATTATAAATTCCGGGTTTCACAGAACCAAACCACACATTTCCATCGAGAAGAAGTCCTGAAGAATCATTTTTAATCATTTCCAAAACCCCAGGTGAAGGAAAGTAGTGTCTTGACCATCTGTTGTAACTTTTATAGGCAATGACAGAAAACAAAAGAATTGATGGGAAGATTGTTGTTGTTTTTTAAGTGGCAGGGGGAGAGGGGAGGAGAACATATGGTGATTTCTCAACTGTGCAGAAATATTAATTCTTTTCAAGATGGGGATGAAATACACCCAAGAATCATAAAGGTGGTCTCCAAAAGCTCAACTCAAAGGTGACTTCCACGTCCTCCTTTGCTGCACAAAATATACAGTAAGTCCTTTGGAAAGCACCACACACACACACAAGGTCATGTCAGTGGGACCTGAAGCAGTGGGGTGGGGGTGGGGGGCCACAAGTATCTGGTAGAGCTCACCTGCACTTGCTCAGAAGAGAATCACCTCCAGGTCCCCTAGACGCACTGAGTCATGGGCTGGGATTCTGAGGTGCTGGAATCAGGCAAGAGGTGTAACAGACTCCACTGATGTGAGCTCCCACTCCAGCAGAAGGTGGAAGGGCCAAAGAGTATTCTGCTACTGTGCTTGGGCTCTCTCTCTCCTTCAGAAAGGCTTTACGGACACCAAGGAGGTGTTCCTCAGACATGGGTGAAATTGCTAGTTTGAGCTCCATCTCTACCTTGACCCAGCAGTGTCCAGAGGACCAGATCCCTAACCATCACACCAGCTTTCTCTGAATGCCACACCGACTTCACAGTGATGCCCACACAGGGCTTTCTTCTGCCTTGTGAGTGGGAACCGAGAGAGAAACAAGACTCCAGTGAGGAGCTGCCTTTACTCTGCCCCATGCTCTCTCATTTCACCTCTTCACAGGGCATCTACCACGGCCCCCACTCTTTCTATCAACGCTCCCAGCCATACTATCCCTCTCTTGCCTTCCAGACGGGCACGGGCATCAATCGTCTTGTTTACCCAGTTTCCTTAGTGCCCAGAATACTGCCTGGCACAAAGCAGGTGCTCTATAAATATTGCTGGTTGAACGTCTGCCCAGAGGCACAGTGGGAGACTGGGCTCAGAGCCAAACCACCAGGTCCCCTCTGTACCGTGTGAGCTGGCAGTTTGACTCACGTTGTAGCGCTGGCTCCTGCCTGGGTCATGGCAATAGATGGGTCAGGCTTCAAGTGAAGATCTCCTAGGGGCACCAGCTGTCAGGCCAGCAGAGGATGAAGCTCAGGGGCCAAGGCACTGGTCCCCGGCTCCTCTGTGTGACCTCGGACAAGTCCCTTCCCAAAACTTCAGTGACTGAGCACAATAAGTATTTACTCAATGCAAGAACACTTTGTTCTATTACATTGGCATTCCATGATGCACACCTTCCTGACAAATGCGTGCATAAGCAAATGTGGTGAAGAAAGCAGATGGTGCCCAGCTATCAAAAGATATAGTGTCTGGGGTCTGAAAGGCTTGAAGGTAAACAAGCGGCCATCTAGCTCAGAAGCAACAAAGCCCACATGGACGAAGCACAC
>NW_022108124.1:17043653-17051363 GCF_000313985.2 Echinops telfairi | reverse complement strand
CTTCCAGTGGTTTCCAAGGTCATCGGGGCATCGACCTTGGGCTGGGTCAATGGGTCGCCTGGGGGGCTGTTCCTGTTCTATTGGCTAGAAGTCAGTCACCTGACTTTGTGTGTTTGCAAGGGCGGCTGGGAAATGTGGTCTAGCTGTGGGCTCAGAAAGCAACGGAAAGGTTTGGTGATGGGCAAGGACATGTGTAGATTTCATTGCTGTCTCCCTGGAGACGTGAGGCTGCTCTCTCAGCAGCGCTCCCCCTCAGAGGTTTCCTCTTGCCTGGACTGATCCCACTTTGTATGGGCACCATCTACACCCTTTGCTTTTGGACCAATACCTATGTCTTCATTTTCCTAGCGCTTCCAGGAAAGAGAGATTTATTTTCCCGCTCTGGGGGAGGCTTTCTCCCTCTGTGGGCTCTGGGGAAAGGGTCCTGTCTCTTTTCAACTTCTGCTCCTTGGCCCCGTGGTGATCTTCCCTCAGGCTGGCATCTGGCTTCCCCCATCTCTGCCCTCCTTCTTTGGTGCTTTTTAATCTACTCTTTTACATCTCAGGAGACCAACCAAAAGATCCCCCCTGTGTGAATACTGTCTCCTTGACCGAACAAGAAGCCTCATTCCTGAATGAGATTAGAACCACAAAGTATAGAGGTTAGAATTTACAACACTTATTTTGGGGGAGGTGTTGGGACACAAGGCAGTCCTTGACAACCAACATTGCTGCTTTTGTCCCAACATTTATGGGGATAATTAAGTATAGTTGCACTTAAATAGAGCCCTGGTGACACTACTGCTGGGGCAGAGCTCAGAGGTTCAGCTGTAAGAGCACCCAATAAAATTATTTTTTTTAATGAACTTTATATTAAGAAGTAGTTATATATCAAGAAAATATCCCAGCTCAGTCCAACTCAAGTCCTAAGTCTGATACTAGTCCACAAGTCCCTCTTCAGACTCACGCAGCCACATGCAGTGATGCAGCATGCCGGGAGATCATGGACTGGTGGCTGCAGTCTGTGGATTCAATGTAGACACATCTCCAGGGCTCTGCCAGGTCTCAGCATGGCTCACCAGCAGGAAGGTGAAGGCAGAGAGAGAGAGGGAGGTCCCCAGGACCCACTTTATGAGAAGGCCACGCCCATAAGGAGGCATCATCAGGACCTGATTGGCAGGCTAGACTCCACCCCTACGCATTTATATATCTTCAAGTTGACGTGAAATTATGTAACCACCTCAGGAGACCGCCCAAAGTAAACTTTTGCTACCTAGTAATTGCCCATCGCCCAAAACCAGCATTTAAACCCAGAAAGTTTCTCCTTCCTCCCCTTTTACTCCTGCCAGTTCCCATCATTTGGGGGTGGCTGTCTGCCCACAATCTACAATCACTACATCAACCAGAAGGTATATTATCACTCGTCTCCACGCAGTTCCAACAGCCGGACACTTCCGAGGGAAGAAGGTGGCCAGAAGTAAGATTTCATTTCAGCCTTAGCCCTTCACAGACCATGAATATTTCATTCACCTGCAGGACCAGCCAGGAGCTGCCGGAGGGCCAGAGACTTGCCTACGTGCCTGGGTTTCAAATGAGAAAGTCTGGGTTCATGACAAATAGGGGGAGAGCTCTACCGGCACTCAGATCCAGAGAGGCGCTTTGAAATCGACTGCTTCAGGATCTTCTATGCAACAACCCTCGCTTCAGGAGCGTCCTCCCATGCAGCCCTTGGATCTAGAAGGATCCACCACTGGAGGTTGGCCCTAGCAGATAAGAGGCCAAGTTTCCGATTACTTTTGTCCTTTTGTTCTTTTCCGGAGCTCGGGTTCCTAGGAATGCCTCTTTTTTCCAAAGGTAAACAGCTACTAGAAGGATCGCCAGGATCACACGCCTGGTGGCTGGCAAACCTCCATAGAATCCGTGATGAAACCAGAAGGCTGAATGCTGAAGCCATGGGCCTATGGCCCCAGCTCTGGTGGACAGTCTGGGCCATGAAGATCATGGGTGGCTGTGGCATTAAAAGCTCAAGCCCATGGAGGTACAGATGACCCAGAATAAGTGATCTCCCCCAACACACACACACACATACACACACACACACACACACACACACACACACACACGCACGCACACACCTTGGGCTTCAGTTTCTTCATCTATGAAATTTGGGGACTGAACAAAAGTCTGCCTATGGTTCCTTCCAGCACAGACGCCCCCCCATCGAACGAAGCATCCCATCCAGTTCACTCTGACCCCATGTTGTCAGAGAAGTGGCTGATTTTTTCTGGAAGGAGCTCACCAGGCCTGTCTTCCCACGCACTTTGGGGTGGGCCTATTGTGAATGGGGTGTGGGTTTCCATTTCAGATCATTAGTTTTGTATTCAGCAACCTAAAACGACTTCTCTGATCCCCCAATATCTTGCCATGTCCCCCTTTTCTCTTCTCTGCTCCCTCTTTGTGTTAGTCTGCGTAGACGAGAGAAACAAATCCACAGAAACCCATATGTATAAGAGAGAGTTTTATATAAAGGTTAAGTGCACATCAAGAAAACATCCCAACCCAGTGCTGTCCAAGCCCACAAGTCCAACATTAGCCCATATATCCGACACCAATGCACAAAGTCCTCCTCCATCTCACAAAACACACACAATGACACCGACTGCAGGAGGAAAGCCGAATCAGTGAGCGTGTAAGTATCTCAGTGCTGGCAGGGGTCTCCACACGGCTGCTCCAGCACCCAGGCTGCGTCGGGGTAGGTCCATGCGGCTTCTCCTCGGGAATGTCTTGCAGGAAGTCAGCCTTGCTCCTCTGGAGAAAGACGGGGCATTTTGACTCCTGTAAAGAGTTAGTCTCGGAAACCCACCGGGGCTGTTCTACCCTGTCCTTTGGGGTGACTGTGAGCGCATTGACTCCAGGGCAGGGAGTGTGAGTGCTTGTTTTTCAATCCTGTATCCTGTCTGCTTCCCCTTCCCTCCCTTTCCCAACCACCGCTGGTAACCATCGGAGTCCGTTCGTTTGGTATGAAAACCTTTGTCTTGGTTGATAGCCTCGTACACTATTTGTTCTTTCGCACGGGCCTCCTCTATGTCATCCATCAGCTCAGCCTGTCGTTAAGTGTTTGCGGCACCCGAGGAAAAGCCCTTCGTGTAGTGACTGGCGGTAGTTCCGTGAGGTTCCAGCAGAGGGAGGCAGAAAGCAAACATCACACACACACACACACACACACGGAGGATTGTGCAAAGGAATCAGAAAGGAAGCAGAAAGCAAACATCACACACACACACACACACACACGGAGGATTGTGCAAAGGAATCAGAAAGGAATCAGGCGTTGTGTCCCTAGAACCCTGCTGATAGGAGTCCTGGTGAAGCCGTGGGTTCAACCTGGGGCCTCGAATTGCAAAATGAACAGTCTGGGGTCTCAGAAATCCTCAGGAGCAGACTACCCTGCTGTCCTAGGGTCACGGTGACAAACTGGATGGCAGTGAGGAAGCCCTCTGATTGGGTCCTCTGGTCACTGGGCCTGCCCCTCTGGCAAGCTGCAACCTTGCATCCGCTGAGACCCTCACTCCCTGTTGGCTTGCCCTCGGATTTTAGACCTCTGGTTTGCGATCTGCGTCCCTGAAGATCGAGTTCACCCAACTGCCATCCTCCCTGCACTGGTGCTACCCTGGGGCTTGTTCTCACACCCGCGCCCACCTCACACGCCCCGTTGCACGCTGGCCTTCTCCATTCCTGTCCCCTTCCACCCCAGGGGGAGGAGGACATGGATGGAGACACTCGACCCCAAACCTTCTCAAGAGACTGAGGGGGGTGTCGGATTAAGAAGTGGGAGACCCTAAGCTGTGGGTGGTCTCAGAAAGGCCTCAGCTCGGGCACTGTGCCACATTGGGATCCAAGCCCCCAGGCCTGTACACCCCAGCCTTGGCCAGCCGTGGCCTTCAGGTGACCTAGGCAGCAGGCATGTCCTTGAGCAAGGCCGTTTCCTTGAGAGCAGACTCTCCCTAGGGGAGCTTGCAGCTCAGGGTGGTCTGATGCTGCCTTCAGCTGGGCCGATAGGACCTTCATTCCTGAAGGGGACAGGCTGGAACTGCCCTTGTGGAGGTCAGAGACCTTGGGTCTTTCCAAGAGCAGACTGCCTCATCTCCTTCCTGTGGTGCAGCTGGTGGGTTTGAACAGCTGACTTTGGGGTTAGCATTACCCTGCATAGACCACCGCGCCATCACTCCACTCACGGCCGTCCAGTCGATTCCGGCTCATGACTAACCTAGCTCCTAGGTTACCACTGCAATTGGTCCATGGATCCCCACGTCCTGGGTTTTTTGCAAGTCACCCTGCATTCTTCTGAGGTTGCTGGGGGCTGCACTCAGTACTGACCTGTGACCTGTGACCTGTGACTAGGGGCAGTGCCCAGCAGGGGCTGTGGCT
Source organism: Echinops telfairi (assembly GCF_000313985.2). NCBI lineage: Eukaryota > Metazoa > Chordata > Mammalia > Afrosoricida > Tenrecidae > Echinops > Echinops telfairi. The sequence continues at coordinate 17,046,956 of NW_022108124.1, read as the reverse complement.
GAGCAGGAGCACCACCTGGCGGTGGGTGGAACAAGGCTCTTTCCTCTCTGGGGAGTGGAGAACAAAAATAACCTCCTGAGAGAGTGGATGGAAACAGTGCCCATGTGCCAGCAATCACAGTTCATTCAAATCTGCATACATTAGCAAGCCAAAGAAAGCCTCTGCCAGCCACTGCGTGTGCACTGACTCAGCAGCCCTTAGAAGCACTTGCTGTCCTTGTAAACCAAGCACACCACAGTTCCAAGTCTCCGTGATGGGCACGGCCCCCTCCCAAGGTGTTCTTGAGTTCTTACCTGTGTTTGTATCTGCCGGGCAGCATGCGATTTCATGCATCCGCTATGGGAGGCCTTACACTTCAGGGACCCTAGCTGTACTGGGATTTGGGATCTCAGCATCGTCTCTGGGGTCTACTCTTGTTGCGTGGGTGCAGTGTTGGGTCCTGGGATGGCAGTATCACAGAGGGGCCTGTCTCCCACAGGTGACATCTAAGGTCCCCAAGAGGGGCCAAGGTAGGGCACACATAGGGCTACTCGAGGGTAATTGTCCACTGAGTCACAGTTCTATTTGTTTGTTTGACATTGTTCCACTCCGATCAAAGGAAGTGGGATTGTCTCTGAGCTGAGGTCAGTCGAAGAGCCTTGCATTTCTGTCTGCCTCATTCCCATTTCACCCAACAGCTGGCCCGGTGCTCAGTCCTAAACTACGTGTGGAGTCTGCCCAGCACATCTCCAAAGAGGGATTTGAATCTGAACCTGCCTAGCTCCAAGACCTGTCCTTTCACCCTTTGAATGTGACATCCTCACCAGCTCTTGATGTCCCCACCTCCTGACCTTGGACCTTGCCATCACCAGACAATAGCCTGCCACTTGCCCCTTGAGCCTGGTGGCTGGCCCTGTTCTGACCATGCTGACCCTAGGGTGTCCTCCCTTCCCTCCTGCCCTTGCTCTGGGGCCAGCCCAGGTGAACCATCTCCTTCTGGGTTTGTGCCTGTGTTTGTCAGAACATTTTGGCTGCGAGTGACGGAAATGCAACTTAAGATTCCTCAGGCTTCAAAAGGAGGAGGATATTTGGGGAGAATTCAAGGACATGGCAGGTGACTATGGGCAAGGCTGGTGGGGGGCCTCAAAGACATTTATAGCTGAAGACTGCTAGGATTCAGTGTGTGTGTGTGTGTGTGTGTGTGTGTGTGTGTGTGTGTGTGTTTCTCCAGTCTCTCTGAAGGTCAGCTCTCCACAGGAAACCCAGCTGAGCCTCATCTTCCTGGGGTGACCCCTTCCTCGGAGGGACTGCCCACTATCCTTAGAGTCCGCTAGAGAAATCCCAGGAAAGGCTGTTGTGAATCTGGCTGTGTCAGGGGGCGATCCTTGGTCTGTCCACTGCGACTGGGCGGGTGGACAAAGGGACACACACACATTCTATATCAAGTCTATTCCCAGAGGCACGGTGAGTTGGGGAGCAGCCCTGCTTACGGCTGATGAACCTCTCCATCCACCAACACGAATTCAGACATTGACTTGTAATGACCTCATAGGACGGGGTAGAGCTGACCCTCTGTGGGTTTCTGAGACTGTAAACCTTTCCGGGCGTAGAAAGCTTCATATTTTTCCCCCAGAGGAGCTGCTGGTGATTTCAAACTGCTGACCTCTGGGCTTAACCCAACACATGGGTAACCACTACACCACTAGGGCTTGAAATAACTAACGTACACATTCCACTGGCAATTTTACATCTCTCAGAGGTACCAGCTTCCTGAAGCCTGTATTTGCCCAAAAGCAGACCCTGAGACTAGGACTCGGGTGCAAGTAGGGGAAGACTTTCTAGGACAGTGTGATTGGAGGGTGGGAAGGAAGTGGGTAAAGGGAAGAAAGCCAACACAGCGTGTGCTGATGAGTAATGGGTACCTGGGGCGCCATCCTAGGAGGGAGCTTCTGGGAGACGATGCAAAACACAACAGTAAATAGAACTGCTAGAATTCTAGCACAGGCAAGCAACACTTCCAGTTTTGATGGGTATTGAAAGGTTATTCGACAAAGTGTCTGTAGCCATTTATATTTTCACCAGCAATGGAACCACAGTCCCCTAAGGTTTTGTCAGTATTGGCACCGTCATGTTGCTTGGCTTGGTTTTGCTTTTTTTTGTTGTTGTTGTTGAGCCATCTCAAGAGTGGTATCTCAATGTTGTTTAAATATGTTTTTCTCATCAGTGGGAAAGTTAAAAGACTTGTTGGCTATTTTCCTTTGTTCTGTGAACTGCCTTCTATGTCTTGTTTTATTCCCCATGGAGTCTCTGGACTTTTTCTGACTGACTTGGGGAAGTACTATCGTGAAATTTGGGGCAATAAGGAAGCAGATGGACTTTGAGCCAATACTTATATCCTACGTCAGTACAAGAATTTGTTCTAATAATGTGGCAATGCATGATGCTCAGATTCCTGACACAGTCACTGGAGACAAAATGGATGCATAAGCAAATGTGGTGAAGAAAGCTGATGAGTTAAACAAGTGACCCTCTAGCAGGGCAGCAACAAAGTCCACATGGAAGCAGCACACCAGCCTGTGTGATCATGAGGTATCAATGGGAATAGGTATCAAAGTTCAAAGACAAGCAATCATATTGACATGAAGATGCGTAGGCAAAGTGGAGACCCAAAACCCACCTGTAAGATAATTGGACAGTCCCTCACGAAGGGCCACAGGAAGGGAGGATACATCCAGCGTACAGCAGAACAATGATGAACCACATAATTACCCTCTAGATCTTTAAAATTTCCTCTTCCCACTATTATGGCCTTAGCCTTACCTCACTAACATTGCTAAACCTGCATATGTACATTGGTACAATTAAAATATTTCGATGCACAAAATCCAAGATAGATAAACCCCTGGGAAACAGTAACGGGAGTAATGATTCCCTGACAGTATGGGAAGCGTGGGGGCTAGGGGGAACTGACAGCAACAATGACGTATAACCCCACTCTAGGGGAAGGAACATCATAATTTTAGGTGAATGGATACACTGGATGATGTAAGTTATGGCAAAAATAATAATAATAATAAATAATATATTAAGGGTTCAGGGGGGCAGTAGGGGAGGGGAGGAAGGGGATAATGGGGAGCTGATATCCAGAAGTTCAAGAAGAAAGAAAATATATTGAAAATGATGACGACAGCAATTGTACAGCTATGCTTGATCTAATGCAAGGGTCGCCCAAGACCATTGGAAAACACATATTTCCGATGGTCTTAGGAACTGAGACACCGCTCCTCTATCCGTCTCCAGGTGGGTCCGCCCACATGCAGATAC
>NW_022108124.1:17026642-17043383 GCF_000313985.2 Echinops telfairi | reverse complement strand
CTGTATGAGAGGGTCACGGCATGAGGCAGGTTGAGAATCACTGATCTCATGGAACAATGGATTGTAATAATATCTGTAAGAGCTCCTAATAAAATGTTATAAACATATGTGTGTGACCTCCTTTTCCTATTTTATTTGTGGTATCCTTCATTATGCAATGAATCCCTGGTGGCACAGTGGGTCAGCGATTGGCTTCACCACTCTGTCCCGTGTGAGGTGTGCAATTGTGTATTGAGACAACATCCTAGCCCAGTCTAGATCAAGTCCATAAGTCCAATATTAGCCCACATGTCCAATACCAATCTATAGATTCCTCTTCAGGCTCACAAAATACTTGCCATGATGCCTAATGCAGCAAGATCACAGGCCAGTGGGTGGAAAGCCTTGTGGATCCAGTGGCAGTGTAAGCATCTCAGTGCTGACATGGTCTCTACATGGCTCCTCCAGCTCCAGGGCTCTAGTGTAGCATCATGTGTCTTGTCCTCTTGTCATCAGGACTACCAAGCAGAGAGTCAGTATGTCCCGCCTCCAATGAGCCATGTATCTCCATAGCACCTCCAAATGAGGTCATCAAGCTGCGACCTGATTGACAGGCTGAACTCTACTCCTTCACTCTTACGAGTCTCAAGTTGGCACGAGATTATGTAACTACCACAGTAGAGATCTACTTTTTCCCAAATGCATCACCAATGTCCCCAGAATTATTTATTGAATGATCCACCTTCATTATCGAATAATCCTTCTGTCACTAATTTGTAACATTTCCTCTGCCATATATCCTTTCCATGTATAAATAGCCCGCATCTGGGCTCTGTGTTTTATTCCATTGAGTTACCTGTATATAATGGGACAGAGAGTCCAGCGTCTTAATTAGTGAAGCTTTATAAGAAATTCTGATCTACAATAGGGCAAGTCCTCACTCCTTGCTCTTCTTCAAAATTATCTTGACTCTTATTGACCCTGGGCTTGTCCATATGAATTTTGGGATTGATTTGTCATCCAGTTAAAAAAGAAAAGAAACTGTTGAAAGTTTTATTAAATTTATGGTGTACAGTACTTTTAGATTGATTACAGGGAAAATGACATCTTTATGACATTAATGTTTTCTATCCCTGAACATGGTACTTTTGCATTTATGTATGCATTTTACCCATGTCTTCCAACAATGTTTTGATTTTTTTCATAAACATTTTTTCATCTTTTGTTGATTTTGCTTTTAAGTAGTTTTGTTGTTGCTCCTATTAGTGTCTTTAAAAATATTATGTGTTGTATTTGATTGTCGCTGGATGTATATAAGCCCTGATGATTATCTTATGTTGGGCTTGCCTACAGGAACCTTGCAGACAAAATTGTCAGTCCTAATTGTCTAGGAATGCCCTTAAATGTTCCAGAGAGAATCTTCTGTTTAAAGCCCTTCAGTGACTCCAGAGTAAAGCCCGTGGTGGCATAGTCTATACGGACCTACCTGATCTTTCCCCATCACTTACCTGAGTTCTCCTCTCCCACCCTTCTCCTCATAGCTTCCGTGACTCCACACACACTGGCTATTCCTGATATATTAGGCACACCCTGCTTCTGAACCTTTGCACTGGTGTTTCCTCTGCCTGAAATGCTCTTTCGTCAGACACCTGCATGGACACTTCCCTTAATTCCGTCAAGTTCTCATTCAAATTCCTCCTTCTCAAAAAGACCTATTCTTGGCCCCCATATTTAAATTTAAATTTCACCTTACTGTGCGTTGGGCACTCGAGTCCCTTGTCTGTTCTACTTCTTTTACCCTTGGTTTGTGTCATCTTCTAACTGGAGACTGGAGGGTTCATAAGTTACTGATTTTGATCTTTCATCGTTTCTTTGTCTTGGGGTGAAGTTGGTTCCAAAGGTGGGATTATGGTAATTTCAGTTTTAGACATGTTAGATTATGGTGAATCACTATTTCCCCTAGAACCTTCTTAGCAATCATTTATGACACAATATATTTATTATGCTTATCGTCTCCACCCCCTCCACAGCCAACACCACCACTACATCAAGCGTGGAGCCTCACTGAGACCTGCGAGAGCCCTGGAGATGCTTCCACCACCACTGGATCCACAAGACTTGCACCCACCGGCCTGTGATCATCCTGCATTCTGCATCATCGTATGTGCTGCATGAGTCTGAAGAGGGATTTATGGACTAGTATCAGACTTATGGGCTAATATCAGAGTTATGGACTTGATCTGAACTGGTCTGGGATGTTTTCTTAATATGCAATGACTCTTCGATATAAAGCTCTTTCTTACACACACATGAGTGTCTCTGGATTTGCTTCTCTAGTCAACCCGGACTCACACGGGTTGAACTGACTCGACAGCACCTAACACCAACAGCGAGGTTTGGAGGAAAGTAAGGATTTCATAGCCGTCTTGGTGAGTCAGGTTTGCTCCATGAAGTCACATATTGAACCCACAGACTAGTTTCTTAATCTGAAAATAGAATCCTAAAAACCAAACGCCTCTTGATAGCATCATGACATGGACTGGTCTGGGTTAATCAGGATAAATGGATTTCATACAACTTTCAGAAGGTTAGGTTGCAAACCTTTAACCCACAAAATCACAGTAGTCATAGAGAGACATGCTTCAACCAGTGGTCTCTCTGTGCCTGGAAGAAAGAATGGAATCAAAACCCCAAGGAAACACAGACGGCCTTGGGCAGACTGGGGTAGAAATATAGAATGAAATTCAGAATTGTACGTAAAGACCAGACTTACTGGTCTGATAGAGACTGATGAAACCCCTGAGCCTCTGGCCTTTAGATCACCTCCAAAGCCGGAACCCACCACTGGGGATGCCTTTGCAGCCAAACAATGTTGTTGTTGTCATTGTTGTTAGGTGCTGTAGAGTCCATTCTGACTCATAGTGACCCAATGTACGACAGGACGAAACACTGCCCGGTCCTGCGCCATCCTCACCACTGTTCTGTCTGAGCCCATGGTTGCGGCCACTGTGTCCATCCATCCCGTCCAGGGCCTTCCTCTTTTGTTTCACCGCCCCTCCACTTGACCAAGCATGATGACCTTCTCCAGGGACTGGTCTCTTCTCCCAACATATCCAAAGTCCGTGAGACAAAGTCTTGCCACCCTTGCTTCTAAAGACCAATCGGTCTTCATCTCTTCCAAGACAGAGCTGTTTGCTTTTTCAGCAGTCTACAGTACTTTCAATATTCTTCACCAACACCCTAGTTCAAAAGAGAATTCAAACAGTAGGTCTATAAAGTAATCGGTAGCATGAGTCAGGAAAGTGTGTCTGAAAACAGTCAGCCATGCAAGACAAAAAAGGCATCGTTCCTCCTGCTCCTGAAAAAGCTCCGGGGCCAGGACAGGAGCACAAACGCAAATGCAGAGCCCAGGGAAGAAGGGCGAGGGGTGCAAGTCTAGTGAGGGACTTGCAACTCATGGTCTGCAAGAAAACGTGTACAAATTTTTTAATGCAAAACTAATTTTCTCTGTCAACTTCCACATAATTTAATAAAAAGCTTTGATGACCCAGAAGGCACAGTGAGATCTCAAGGTCGTAGAGATCTCACAATGAGGTCTCTGTGATAATCATAGATTCACTGAGCTTCGGATGTCTTGTGGTTCACAGTCACACCTAGACCAATGAGATTCAGGAGATTCTGAAACGGCGATGCTTTTGTGAAGGTGCTTGTGAGAGAGAGGACTGAACCTTTGTACACCGTCCCCTTTCCAACTCCCCACCTCAACAATCACCGCTAGTTAGGGGAAGAATAATCCTGAGGGGGGAAAGGAAGCATTCTCTTCTGATCCCCTGATTTCCCAGCAGCGCATCTCATGGGCCAAATCCATCTGAAAACCAGAGGACACGCTGCTCATACAGGTTAGCTTCTGGGGCATAGAGCAAGAGGGAGTTGGGAGACTGAGTTTTATCATTGAACTCTAGACTCACCGTGTATACTCTTGTAGAAGCAGAGTTTCTCAGCACGTTTTTAATGGAGTTTTTTGGTGGTAAAATTAGGTTCCTCGGCTGATATTTGGGTCAGCGTATACTCGAATATATACGGTAGCTATTTCATCGTCTCTCTGCCCTGTGGTGAAGTTGATCCTCAGTCAGGGTTACGTATCTTCAATGAATCAATTGTAGATGTAAATAAACTCCAAACCAAAACCACCACCATCGAGTCAATCCCATCTCCCAGCAGCCCTACTTAGGGTTTCTGAGACTGTGAATCTCTACTGGAGCAGCCTCATTTCCCTTCCTCAGAGCACCCGGTGGGTCTGAATGGCAAACCTTACAGTCCAAAGCCTAACAGAAAGTTTTTGTTTAAAAAGGAGCGTGTGTACAAAGAAAGGGTAGATTATGATTAATCACTATTATCTCTAGTATGCATTGTAGAAATTATTTATATCTTAAATTTTAAAACTATATCACCAGTATCAATTTGCTTATGTGTTGTGTCTTTTTTCAATTCAACCTTTTATTTTCGACAATCATGTATTCACACGAGTTATAAGAAACAATAGAGGAAACCCATGTACCTTTTACCTAGTTTGCCTAAAGGTGGCATTGTAGAAAGACTATCTAGAACAATATCCAGATCCGAGTACTGGCTTTGATACCATCAAGATTCAAAACCCCATTTTCGTATGTTTTTCTGTAGATGAAATCCAGGACAGATAAGTCTACAAAGTTTCTTAATAGATTCTTGGGGGTGTGGCAGGGAGGTGGGGGGGAAACGGGGAGCTAATAACAATGAGGACAAGAAAGAAGAAAAGGTTCTACATTTGATTATGGTGATGATTGTACAACTCTTTTCAATAGGGTTTAATTATTGAATTGTATGATAGGTGAATTCTATGTCAATTAAACGGTTTGGCTTTTTTTTAAGGTACGAATCCTGCCACCACAAGGATCTTTTGTGCTCATTTTTGTAGTCCACCTGCTTCCTTCCTGCCGCCCCTCGTCTTTAGCCCCTGTCCCTGTCGCCCACGTCAGTAAATCTCTCCAACAAGAGTGTTATCCACGTGCAGCCAGAGGGTGTGTAACCTTTATAGTCGATTTCTTTTACTCTGTGTAATCCCCTAAGCATTCAGCCAAGTGGCCCTGTTGCAAAAGTCTGCTCTCCTTGGTGTCTAAGAGCGTGTGCGCGTGTGTGTGCGTGTGTGTGTGTGTGTGTGTGTGTGTGTGTGTGTGTGTGTCATCACAGTCTATTGGCACCGTCACTTGCCAATTTGAGGAAAATATAGAAACTTTACCTCTGGTTAGGTCCCTAACTCTACCCTGTTTATAATACAGTCGGCCTAGATATTTTCTCTTCATAAATTTGAAACACATCAGATGATTTCCAATTTTCCCTTTAACCATCACGCTCCATTTAGAAAACTCAGAAGGAAAGAAACGTAGTCATCCTTAACTTTGATCACCTTGTTCTTTCTTTCTTCTTGATGCTCCAGGGATTGGGTTGTCTTTTAAAAACCATTTTCTTTCTGTTTGTAAAGCTTTCTTTAACCAATCGATGAGGGTTGGCTGATGGCAAACAAACTCTCTTAGTTGTCCGTCTTGATTCACCCTTCATTCCCAGAGGAATTTTCATTCGGTACAGGATTTTGATAGGCAGCTCTTTCCTTTCAACATTTGGGAAACATTCCATCACTTTCTTTCAATGTCCACCATCTCCGATCAAAATAAAAGAAGCCTCCTGGGTTTTAATGACCATCGCCCACCCCAAAAAAAGACTTCTTTCTCTCTAACTTAGTGGTTCTCAACCTTCCTAATGCGGCAGGTGACCCTTTAATGCAGTTCCTCATCTTGTGGTGACCCCCCAACCATAAAATTATTTTCGTTGCTACTTCATCACTGTTATTTTGCCACTGTGATGAATCAGGAGACCCCTGTGAAAGGGCCCAAAGGGGTCGCGAGAGCCACTGCTCGGACTTCTTCCCAGACTTTTCCTGTGTCTTTCCTTTCCGGAAGTTTAATTAGGATAGATCTTGGTGTGGATTCACTTGGGCTCATAGTGCCTGTGATTCACTCAGCTGCTTAAATTTACAGGTGCACAGCTCTCCCTCAATTCAGAAATTTTTCAACTATTATTTCTTCGAGTGCTTTTTCAGCACCCCACCTTACTCCTCTCCTTCAGAAACTCAAATGATGTTAAGTTGTCTATTATATCATTCTAGTCCCTGACGGCTCGTTCATTTTATTTCTTTTGGTTTTTCACTGTTGTTTCGATTGGTCTATCTTCCAGTTGATCGATCCTTTTCTATTCTTAGCCAACCCAGTGAGCTTTTCATTTCAGTTATTCTCTCTGGGGCTTCTACATTTCCCCTTGATTCTTCTTTATATCTTCTCCTTATTGCTGACAATTTCTACTGCTTTGCTTTCTGTTTCTTTGATAAGCCTTTCTATTTACTCCTTCATTTCCGCTGTGCTTGTCATTTCTTACTGAAATATCCCATCAGAGTTGCTTTAAAGCATTTGTTATAGGGTTCTAACACCACTGCCATATTGATGCTGGCCTCTATTAGTGGTCTTCCCCGCCCACCCACCCCAACCCCCCACTCTGCTTAAGCTCTACTTGGTTATTAGAATGATGTGTGACTTCCAAGTGAAACCAAGGCATTTCATATTACTTTGGGATTTGAATCATATTTAATCCTTCTCTTTCGATTAATTCTTTTTGACTGCTCTGGCAAGAAAAAATGTAGGGATGCTGCCTCATTACTATCAAATGGAGATTAGAAAAAAAACCCTCCAAGTTATGTAAGTCAGCCTCCGTTGACATCAAAGGGTAGAGAACCCTCCTTAGACTGATGGCCATTGGCTTTCTGGCTCCCCTGTGATCTTCACAGACCCCACTGGGAGGTACTTTCATCACCAGGAGGAGTGGTGGAACTTTGACTCTCCGCGAGGCCTCCTGGTACCCCGGGGGAATCTTGGTTGGGTCTCTTGTTATTGCTGGATGGGATGAGAGTCCACTGGCGTTGTGGGGAATGAGGCAGCACAACCAGCTGGTGGGGATGAAATCTTGACTCCCCACTTGAACTTCTCCAACACCCCCCACCACCACCACCAGCAAGGGGCTTCTTTCAGTGGCCTTTGCTGTCACGTGGTGTGTTGGGGGCACAGGTGTTCTGCTGTCTTTCGCGCCGGAGTACGGATGTTACCGTCTAGCGTTTTCTATATGCCAAGGCAGCCCTTTCCTGGTTTTCTAACGAAAGAAAGCCAGCTTTTATTGGGGGGGTTCTTGCTTTTTGACTCATGGCATTTCCGGGGTTGGCCCTAACCCAATCTAAGTGGTCTTCATAAGAAGAGAAGACACGGAGAGAAAGGGGAGGGGAGCAAACAAACAAACAAACCCGCTCTGCTGTCAGATCACATGACCCCGTAGGACAGGTGAGGACTGCCTAATGGGTTTCCGAGGCGGCCGCTCTTTACTAGAGCAGGCAGTCTCCTTTTTCTCCTGGAAGGGAGGCAAGCCACAGGAAAACATCTGCAAACCCATGCCTGCAGCATCCCGAAGCCACGCGGACAAGCCCTTCTCTTTCCCGGGAGCAGTGGTTCTCAACCTTCCTCAGCCCGCGACCCTTTAGTTCAGTGCCTCATGCGGTGGTGACCCCCCAACCATAGCAGAATTTTCGTTGCGACTTCATCACTGTCCTTTTGCTACTGTGATGAATCATCGTGTAAACATCTGATAGGCAGGATGTATTTTCATTGTGACAAATTGAACGTAACTGAAGCATCGTGATCCATCCCCCAAACAATATGTAATTATAATTCATGAAGTGTTGTTTTACCTCCGATACTGCTGCTTTCAACACAGTAGCTGCTCTCTACACACATGTGACTGGTCCGCATAAGTACATTATGGTGCCAACCCTGTCACATACACCTGCATTTGTAGGGGGTGTATGTGATGGGGTTGGCGCAATGGTGTCATCACGCCTGCTTGTCATATGTGGGCATATCTGCATGTGGGCAGACCCACCTGGAGACGGATAGAGGAGCGGTGTCTCGGTTCCTAAGACCATCTGAAATAGGTGTTTTTCCGATGGTCTTAGGCAACCCCTGTGGAAGGGTCATTCGACCTCCAAAGGGGCCATGACCCACGGGTTGAGAACTGCTGCCCTAGAGACTTCTGTGTGACCTGGCATGTGAATCTGGACTCCGAGCCGCCAGAACCATGGGACAATGCATTTCTGTCTAGCAAATCCTGCAGCGTGTGGTGCTTTGTTAAGGCAGCCCTGGGGAATGGATCCATTAAGCGCTAAATTCAAATGATGGCGGAGACCAAGCCCTGCCTCTCACCTTGGGTGGGGTGGGGTGGGGGGCGGGGGCGTTGCTCCTAGGATTGTGGACGGCTCTCTAGTGTTGCTTGACACATCTGCTCTTTATTCCTCTTGGGACAAAAATAATTTGCTTCCTCTCTCCCAGAGCCCTGTAGCCCAGATTTCCTCTCACTGTAGCAAGTTTCAAACACACACAAAAACAGCATCATGCAATCAATATCATATGGCCCTTGCTCGGGTTGGAGAGTTATCAATATTTGGTGAATCTTGTTTCATCTATCCGTTTGTCAGAGGCTTATTTTTGGCAAGAATGTTTGGCTGGACATCTCAGAGGTTGTGTCATTTTGACCCCACATGATGCATTTCTAACAGATGAAGACGTTTTTTAAAATATGACCGGCATGCCACTCTCATACCTATCAAAATTCATTAAAAATCTTTTCATATAAAGACTTGGTTGGAGTTTGATTAATTTTTAGTCAATAATATCTCGTAGTTGGTATTTTACACTTCTCATCACATCATATGATCACTGAATCTTCAGTCACCCAAGTTTGAGAAGTAATATAAGCGGACTCAGATGGTGTTAATAACATTTTACAACACACTTTATAAGGTTTCTCATCAATAGTCACCTGGTGATTTCAGACTCCATTGGTGCTTGTTTGGGGGATCCAGCTCACATCCGGATGGGTCTTCAGTGACTGTTTTGTAAATTAGAGGGAAGAAATTAAGAGGCAGACAAAAGTTTTGGTGCTCACCACCTCCATGGTATCAGGAACCAGGTTGGGGTGGGGGGAGAAAGAGAGAATGTATTCATATACTAACTTACATAGCCTGGGGGCTTACACCCCCACCACCCCCTAATTACAAGTAACCACATACATAACAAAGTGTGCAGTATCTGAACCCTAGAAGTCCCTGAGTTCTTGGGGGATGTAACCTAACACCAGTCCTGGGGGCACGTGGGGGGAGTGGCTGTTCCCTGAGCAGGGAGAGCAATAGCACATGTCTGCTCCGATAGATAAAGCTGCCGGCCAGAAACAATCAGCTATGTGCTTGTAAGAGGTCACTTTAAGGTAGCACTATTATGGGAGGACATTAGGGGGATGATTTTTAATTATGAGAAAGTGGCTGGGACTCTCTCCAACTCACAAATGTGGAGGCTTCCCCCCACCCAGACCCCTGGCCTCCCAGGCTTCTTAACAGTGAGAGAATAAAGAGTTTGTCCCCAGATACTCTCTTCCTGGTCCTCTGTTTCCCACACTTGTTATCTAAATCTGTGACCCCAAAAGATCTAATAATTCTGTCTTTTCATCTAAGGAACCCTGGTAGCCAAAATGGTGAAGCATTTGGCTGCTCACCTAAAGCTCAGTGGGCCCAACTCACCAGCTGGCTCAGTGGGATTTTTGGATTTGCTTCTTCCATAAAGGCTGCAACCAGGAAAGCCCTGCGGAGTGATTCAACTCTGTCACACGGAAGCTCTCTGACTGGACACCAGCTCAGTAGCCCCTAACGACAACAACAATCATTCCACTGGTATTTGTTCGCTGAAATGCTTAATAAAGAACCTTGATCAATGGGGGAAACAGAAAGATTTATACCAAGTTGTCTCCCTCAAATATGTGTTAGATTTAGGACATCTCTTGCAGTTAATGGTAAATGATGGTCAAGTTACTTCCCTGAAGGCAGTCAGTCTCCAGACTACTGACTGGTTCCACCACGGGCCAGCACCCTGCTGTTAAGGACAATGGGCTACTTCTCCCTAAAGGCTTACGGCCATCAGTTTGGTTCCTGCAGGTGGGGTGTACACCCTACTGACAATGGGCTCTATAGTGAGCCAGAGAACACTGTCAAACTGACTCAGTGACATCCAAAGTTAGATTGCCATCCCGAATCTAGGATCCGCCCTTCTTGTCACGTGTATAACCCCAATCCCTCCTCTTCCTATTGCGTGTATATATCCCTAGATTGTCCCCCTCTCATTGCTGTATAACCTATAGTGCAACCCTGTCCTGTGACGTATGTCTTTACCGGTAACTAGTGGGCTTGCACTTCCCCCCAAAGGTATATAGGCCGGGGTTAGCAATAAAGATCCCTCTTGGCTTCCACTCCCCCATCCTTTCTCCCTCCATCCTCGCTCCCCTGTTCTCTTTCCCCTTGTCCTCCTTCCCCTCCCCCTCTCTCCTGGCCTCCAGTCTCCCATCTCCACGTGGACCACCAAGCAGGGCTGAGGTGAGCATGCTACTATGAAATATGTGTGACTCCATTATTCCAATCTCTCCTCTATCTCATGCTCTCTAGGACTTTATTATAATATATATATCTCAAGCGTACAATTGCACCTATCGAACTGCAATTAGTTGTTGGGGACTGGCCTTTCCCCCACAGAACAACTCTTTGTTTACCCTTAAATACAATTCATACAAGAGAGACAGGACAAGGCTTTTTGTTTTTGTTTTTTCTCTTTCTTTGTCAGGGACCCTATCAATATCCAAAGTAGGCCAGAATTATCTAAGTATTTAATATTAAATACAATATTTAAATATTGTCATACACTTTTAATAACGTAACTGCGATTTCAGTCCATTGCAGTCATTTTGATGCTCAGATTTTTCCATTTTTGGTCAGCAGGAGACTTTTTGAATTAGGGCTTCGGTGTCTTTGACATTACTGTGGAAGAGTTTTCTACTTTACTGGCACCATCGGGGTCCCAAGACACCTCATAAGCTTCCTGTCTGAGACATGGAATTGGTCACTTATTAGGAAATCCTGGTTTATTTCAGTGAGAAGTGGGACTGAGAGACCACAATTTGGCCCACTTGATGCTATTAGGCCTTTTCCAGTCAAAGCTGGAAAATATATAAATAACCAGTTAATGGTATTTCTTATTTAGACTTAAGATGGTAGGGTTGTCCATCATTTCTTTAGTTGTATCCTCTGACCCTTTGTTCCTTACGCCACATTAGCTCTTGCTTCCTCCTCAAATTTGGATCTAAAGGCTCAAGACCTAAACCCACAGTGGGTTTAGATCCATACCTTCACCCCACCCACCCCATTTTCCCATCTGAGCACTTTGCACCTGTAAAATGTAATGAGTTGTCTGGTATTTCATGACAGCTACTGGAGTGAAAATATCATGGACTTGGTGAGGAGGGGTAACATCTCCCCCAGTATAGGCCCAAGGTCATGTGATCTGTTGGATCCCATAACACCAACCACTTCCCTGAAAACCCTCCAGCAATGCACTCCTAGCAGAAATGCCTCCCCTGGGAAATCACTAGCAAAAGTAATTAAAGGAGCGGGAGTGGTTAAGAGCACACATCTCCCCAGAGACCATCTCCCATACCCCCAGAAGTCTAAGCTGAGTGTTTTCCATTCTCTCTCTCTCTCTCTCTCTCCCTCTTTAAAATCTGATCCAGGTTAATTTTTTTTTAAATCTGATCCATGGCAACTTGCATCCCTCAAGTTGTCATGGTTACAGGTGAACTGGAAAGTGAGCTGTAGCAGGCTCAGCTCGCTGCTCCCCTTGAACCACGTGTCTTAAAGGGACACCTGGTGCTGGTGAGAAAAATAATGAGAATGATAGCATTTCCTAGCCAATCTTAGCCTGTAAACAGGTGTGGTCTGGGGAGAGATAGAGCCCCAAGCCTGTGCCAGTCAATCTCTTCCAGCAACCAAAGCAGCATTCCGGGACCCATGATACAATTTCTTTATACCTTCATCTGTCCGTGCCTGGGATACGGGGAAGAATCGGTGTGTGCCAGCAACTCTCCCAACAGAGGAAGCCTGAGCAAGTCCCAGGAGTTCTCCTTTGTGAAAAGTGAGACACAATATCCCCCTCTCTTCAATGACAGGACTGCCCAGAGGTATAGAATGCTGCTATTGGGAGGTGCCACTGAACTAGTGCCAATGCAGGGTGGCCTGTGTGGGATAGAATGACATGCTAGCCCAGCCCTGTGCCATCTTCAAGGGGATGGGCGTTTTACTCCATTGTTACAGCTACGGGAGTGCCTCCCCACCCAGAGCCCATCTTTCAGCACCAGGGCAATGCTGCGTTGTCATTAATAAGATGTGCATTTGCATATCTTCAAAAGGAGGTGGGCAGGGCTCTCTTCATAGTCTATCTTAGTCCAGAAGCTCCACTGAAACATACAACTCTATCCACCCTGGGTGACCCCACTGGCATCTGAACTAGAGGCTCCAACATCATAGAAACACACAAACCACCACGCATCAACCAACGGACCTATGGGTGGTGGAGAAATAGCATAGAAACGGGAGCCCCAAACGGGAGCCGCCCCTGGAATTCCACATTTTGTAGTTGTTGACGTTGCTATCGTGAGGTGTCACCACGTCTGCCCCTTAAAGAGAAAGGTTAAAAGTGGCCTTGATTTCCGTAAAAATGTTAAATGAGACCGTTTCAACATCTAATCAGTGTAGAAATTATTTGTGATGCATTTTCCCTTCCTTTTTCCTACCAAGTCATTGAATCCAGATGCTCAGTTTTCATCGGAAATACTTGATCTTTATTGAGATTTCAGAGAATTGGTGATTCACAGACTCGGGTGAATCCGAACGTACTTTCAAAACGTTTTCTAATAACAGCGTGAGCATCCATTTCAAAATTAAGGTTAGTTAACATTCAACAAAATTATAAAAAAAACCAACTCCTCTTTCTCACTACCCAGATTCCAAGTCCATACGGGCCCCAAGAGCTGTGGGCCCATATTGGGCGCCATCCACCCCAGACCCTGCTGCTCAGTGTGGTCCTGCGCCCCGCAGCATGACCACGATGTTGGTATCTAAGATGCAGAGATTCTTGAGCTCCCTCACTGCCATCAAGTCATTGCAACTCCTAGCCACCTGATAGGACAGAGTAGAAGCTGCTCCCCGTGGGTTTGTGAGCCTGTCAAGCTTCGTGGGTACAAAAAACCCTCGTCTTTCTCCTTCAGAATGGGCATCTCAGTGCTTAACCTGCCATACCTTCAGGGCTCTGCGCCCTGCCCTAGACCCTCTGAATCCGAATTGGCATTGAACGAGATCCCAGAAGCTACTCTTCACCACCCTTTGAGAAGCTCCGCTTGAAGGGATAACACCTCAGATGTCTCGCTTGACCTCTAAGGCCCTTGGTGAGCTACCCGCGCCTCCTTTTCCATTCCGATATCTTCTCCCGTCCGTCACTGGGAGGTTTGTTCTCCACCACCTCAGTGTCTTCCCCCAACTGCCTGGAAAGCGCTTTCCTTTGTCCTCCTGAGAAACTCCCACTCATCCCTCAAGACCCACCCAGACGTCCCCTCTCTGTGGAAGCTCTCCAGGTCCTCGCGCTCTGGGCCGTGCTAGCCCTTTGCTTCTCTGCTTTCCGTAGCCCTTTCTGCCTTTACTATAGCGTCTGGCCTTGAATCTATCTCCTCACGGGGTGGCCTTCAGCAAGTCCCTCCTTATCTCCGAGCCCCCCTTTCCTCTCTGGGAAAAAGGGCAACCATGAGGAACGCGTGGCCACCACCACAGCCACAATGTCGGCGGGCAGCCGTTGCCTCGTGAAAAGGTACAGTAGCACCTGAGTCATTAGGAGTCTTCAACCGATTGAGGGACCTTGAACAATCCCACGAGGACTCCATTGTTGTTTTTTCTGTAAGTGGAGGGAGGGGGCCGGAACTCTAAAATCTAAGCTTCTTAGGGTTTCACCGTTCGGTGTGGGATTTCCTTAAAGACCCCCGTTAAATCACACTGAAGTCTTCGCTCCTTTAAGCACCAGGGAGCAGTCTTTCTTTGTGTCCCAAGTTTGCTCTCCAG
The DNA here is from genome assembly GCF_000313985.2 of Echinops telfairi. NCBI lineage: Eukaryota > Metazoa > Chordata > Mammalia > Afrosoricida > Tenrecidae > Echinops > Echinops telfairi. The sequence continues at coordinate 17,029,297 of NW_022108124.1, read as the reverse complement.
GGACTCCTGGTGGTGAGTGGTGGAAGAGTGGTCATGGGCTGAGCTGCTAACCGTGAGATCAGCGGTTTAAAGACACCAGCTGCACCCCGGCTGAAAGACGAGGCTGTCTGCTCACTCAGTCCCAGTCTCAGGAACCCACAGGGGCAGTTCTACCCTGTCCCACAGGATCACTGTGAGTTGGAATTGACTCGATGGCCGTGTGTTGTTCTTTCGAGTTTGTTCTGCATCCTTCCTTTGCCTCTCCTCTGGCCCGCCTGGTTTCTACAGATTGGACCTGGTTGAGAGCTGATTGGTTAGAACAGCGGTTCTCAACCTGTGGGTCGTGACCCCTTTGGGGGTCAAACGACCCTTTCACGGGAGTTGCCAGATTCATGACAGTAGCAAACAGTGATGAAGTCACAACGACAATAATTTCATGGTTGGGGGGCTCACCACCACATGAGGAACTGAATTAAAGGGTCGCGGCCTTAGGAAGGTTGAGAACCATCGGATTAGAACATCAGACAGTAACTCTCCTCCCAGGAGTGTGCACAGGGAAGCAATCTTGCTGCAAAACCATGTGAAACGCTTTTCATTTAGTCAAGAAAAAATCCTTTTCAGTCCCTGCAAGTGCTTATTTGGTGTCCCTGGGTGTGTCAGTCCGGGTTGACTAGAGAAACAAATCCAGGGAGACTCATGGGTGTGTAATAAAGAGCTTTTCTATAAAGAGCAATTGTACATGAAGACAACATCCCAGCCCAGTCCAGATCAAGTCCATAAGTCCAATATTAGCCCGTATGTCCGATGCCAATCTGTAAATTCCTCTTCAGACTCACGCAACACATGCCATGATGCCGAATACAGGATAATCACAGGCCGATGGTGGAAAGTCTTGTGGATCCAATGGCAGTAGAAGCATCTCAGTGCTGGTGTGGGTCTCCATGTGGCTCCTCCAGCTCCAGGGCCATGGCGTAGCTCCATGTGTCTTGTCAGCAGGAAGACAAAGTGGAGATTCTGTGTGTGTCTGGCCTCCAGTGAGCTATTTATCTCCAGGATGCCTCCAGGTGAGGTCATCAAGCTGCTACCTGATTGACAGGCTAGATTCCACCCCTTCGCAAGTTGACGCCAGCTTATGTAACTACCACACTACTCATCTAAAGGCTGAAAGTTGAGGTCTACCAAAACGCACCTAGGAACAAAGACCTAGTAATTTACTTCTAGATAATCAGACTGCTGAACACTCTGGCAAGCCCAGCTCTACTCCGACGACCGAGGGCTGCCCACGGGTCAGAATCAGCTCCATGGCAACTGGTTGTTTAGATGCCTATTTGGCACGGCCAAGCCAATGGATACTGGAGAGGAAACATTCAAAACACAAAATATACATCACCTACATGTGGGTGGAAGGGACACCACACTCATCTAGCACAGTAGGAGAAAACAAGACTGGGTTAAAACATGGGACTGCTTATTATTACTTGGATACTATGTATTAATTAATACATATTATCATATCGCATAGTTCAATCACGTATTGAACCATTTCTACCACAATCAGTTTCCAGACATCCTTTTGCTTTGACTTTCAAATACTCAAATTAAGCCAAAGACAGTTGGCTGTGGTCACCCAGGAGGGTCACCTTTGCGAGCTTCGCGGGCGATTTAGTGGGCTCCATCACCACGATTTTCGTCAAGGAGTTTCCTACTTCCTGCCTCAACCATCACTCCCCTGTTACTCCCCAGGAGCTGACGTCCTACTTCATGATCCTGACCCCCTCAGAGTTGCTTGCTCCTAAGGACTTACCTGATCCCTTCCTTGAGAGATGCCAGAAACTGAGAAATCGAGTCAGCTCCTCCCCAGTGACCTGGTATTTCTAACATACAGCTTGGAGCCCATCCCTCCCATGGGATGGGAACCATTCGGTGGCGGAGGGAAAAGGAAGAGGACGCTGAGACCAGAGATGGGAGAATCTATGTGACTTCAATCCAGTTCTTTCTGGATTCCGTGCTCACTAAACTCCATTTCTTCCCATTGAAATTCCAGTGGCATTTCTCTCATGTATAGTCTGAAGACGTCAACCTTTTCTTGCACACCTGGGCCCCAGAATGCTTGACTGGGAGCCTCCTACCAGAGCCATCGGTGTTGGTAGTGTTAACATCTAGGGGCAAAGCGTGTTCTAGACCTAGCCCATGACCTGGTGTCCCAACAGCAGGTGTTATTTCAAACCATCACAACGCAAAGCTATTAAGCCTTCTAGTCATGAAACGAGTTCACCCTGATACCCTTCACCCCACAGCTGTCCCTCTGAAGAGATAGTACACAGGCCAGAGAACACCCGTCTCCAGCCTTCAACACTTTCCCTTCTTGGTATGGATTTAAAATGCTGACCGGTGGTTTATATATCTCAATTGAGTCAGCCTCTCTCCAATGGATCAGCCCTGGGGTGTGGACAAGACAGAGTCTCTAGACTGCAACTCTGCACGGCACCCTCGAAGTGCTGGTAGTTCCCCAGGTCTGCACTGCCCCTGAGGCCTCTTCTTCCAACTTCCTCTCCTGATGTCGCCACATGGCCAGTTTCAGCGATCCTGCAAACTCCTGCCCTGTATTGATTTATTCTTTCTAAAAGCTCGCCTAAGTATTTTTGTGTGCGTGGGTGTCATCTTTGGGTGGTGCAA
>NW_022108124.1:17015354-17026471 GCF_000313985.2 Echinops telfairi | reverse complement strand
AAATAGTCTCTAAAATAAAGGACTTCATGAAAGAGACAAAAACAGATGTGATGGCGTTTTTAAACACCCAAAGAAAATATTTAGGCGAAGAGGGAAATGAATCATCGCTAATGCTAGCAAGACGCTAATGCTAAGCAAGACGTGTAACTGAGAATTGCGAGGGTGACCCAACGTGTGGCAGCTCTGGAAGCATCCTGCAGACAGCATGGAGCAGCCGGGTCACCTGATACAGCTGAGGCTGGACTGCTCTGTACAAAGCCCTGTCCCCTGGAGGGTATTAGGCTGACTCCAGACATGGAACAGATGTGACTGCGAGGTCTGAAGGATCTTGTCCTGAGAAGGAAACCAGCAGACGCCTGAGGTGTGTGGAATGGATGTTCCCAAGCCAACGTTCCCCCAAGATCTCTGCCACATGGACTAATTACGCAGAAGCAGTGTTAGGGAAGGCGGTTTCCAAAATACTCACCAAAGCTCCCTACCGCCTGGTTGCTGTGCCCTTGAATGTGGTCTGGACCTACAGCATCCAACAGTAGATTATGACCCCGGGCACGAGATGTCGCTTCTACGCTGACCACACAAGGAGCAATGACTTCCATCTTGTTGACCCTCTCACAGCCTCTCTCAGAGCCCTTGTTATGGGAAGCCAGCAGGTATGCTGGGAGCCATCCTGTGGGAAAGCCCCCGAAGAAGTAAGAAACGGATGTGGGTTGGTTGTGCCAACAGTTGGAGAACCTGGCTTCCAACAGCCATTCACAGGTGAATGTGTGTGATACTAAGTCCTCCCCCTCTGTACCCTCATTCAGATGACACCACAGACCCTCGTCCAACAACATGGTGACAGCCTTGTGCAAGAGCCTGAGTCAGAGGCACCCAAGCTACACTGCACCCAGATTCCTGGTTCACACCAACAAAGAGTGGTGGATGCTCTACACAGCTGGGTTTGGGGATCATTGTTAAGCAGAGACTCATGCAAATGGTGATGGGAGAACCCAGGAGAGGGACCTAGGCTTACTTCTCCGGCTTCTTCACTTTCTTCTATTCTCTGCTGCAGCCAGTAGGATTTTAGTTCACCCCTAACTGCTGGGATTCATCGGCAGGTTTTTGCACACTCTATTCTTTCTTCCCTATACGATCTTCATCACCACCATCCCGGAAACTCCCTCTATTTCTCCACTTCCTACTTATCCCTCAACTCTAAATGCCAATGTTACCTCCTTGGGGAACCCTTCCCTGTCTGGACTAGGTCTGGAGTAGTACTCACCACAGTGCCTTCGATGTGTCTGCAGACACCACCTGCAAATACTCGGTCAGAGCTCCCCGGTCGCCAGCACTATCCTCCAGACTGCCCCGGCTGCCCCAGACTTCAGACGCCTGATGCAAATTCAAGCGTCCCCAGAATCCAGGCACTTCTAACCTGATGGCTACAAATTTGAGAGCCCTGGCAGTGTCGTGGTTACGCGTTGGGCTGCCATCCACATGGCTGACAGTTCAAAAGCACCAGCAGCTTCCTGGGAGAACGACTGGGCTTTCTACTCTCATTCACAGTGACAGTCTTGGAAACCCACAGGGGGTCACTATGAGTCAGCATAGACTCCATGGCAGTGAGTTTAGTTTAGTTTAGTTTGACCCCCTCAGGTTTGAGGATTCCCTAGCATGATTTTCAGAACTCAGGAAAGCCCGGAGCGTAGGATTGCAGTTGTATTCTAACAAAACGCACACAGGGCAGGACTCCCATAAAGGAGAGACACACATGCCCAGCCCCCTGGGGCAGAGTGGGGCTGCCTGGGGCACCTGTAATCCTCACCAGAGTGAAGACTGGACACCAGTGTGTTTTGCCAAAGAGCCCCTGTTGGGGTCACACCTTAGTTAGTAGTGGGGTGTTTAATCATTGCATCACCTGGACTCCTTTCATACAATTGTGAGTCCATTTCCAATGAGAAACCAGTCATACCCATGGCTCAGATTGTCCTTAGATTTCTCTTCGGAGTAAGATTCAAGCTCTCCTTACAAATCGTTCACCCACCCCACCCCGCAACCAAATGAGTCATCGAGTTGATTCTGACGCCTACCAACCCCTGGAGAGAGTAGACTGCACCCAAGGGTCTCGGGGCCATCGCTTTTATGGGAGCAGGTCATCAGGGCCCTTCCCCCGGTTGAGCAGGTGCTGGGGTTTGAATCACCAGCTCTCTAGTGAGCATCCCAGGGCTTAACCAGGGCCCTTTGGGAAAAGTCTGAGAGGAGCTTCAACACGACGCTGCTTTGAGCCTCAGCTCAAAAAGATGAGACTTTCTACTCCTGCATAGACGGACCGATTCAGAAACTCACGGGGGGGCAGGTCTGCTCTGTCCCGTATGGTCGCAATGCATCAGCATCAACTCGAGGGCAGTGAGTGTTGTGTTTGGGTTTCACTTTGACTCTCACACACCCTCCTGGACATGGTTACACACGAGTCTGCTGTCTTCTCCTCCCCGGCCATAGCTTCTCGGGATCCCAGCCCAGCCCCAGGGATTCTGCTCTGTCATGAACTCATAGGTGTAGAGTTTCCCTTGGGTGCCTGCCGAGGGAAAAGGGATGCAGCTGGAGGGGCCTTTAATTGGCTGTTTGCATGGCATAGTGGATATGTGTTGGGCTACTAACCACAAAGCCGGCAGTTTGAAACCACCAGCTGCTCAGTGAGAGAAAGACCCGGCTTTCTACTCTCGTAAAGAGTTGCAATCTTCACTGAGTCCCTTCAGACTCACATTAAGCCTCAGGACAAAGTAGAATTGCTCCTTAGGGTTTCTGGAGCTATACATCTTTACAGGAGCAGAAAATCTTATCTTTCTCCCAAGGAAGGGCTGGCGGGTTGGAACTGCCAACCTTGTGGTTAGAAGCCGAATGTGTAACAAACTACAGTGTGGTAGTTACATAATTTGGTGTCAGCTTGATCAACAGAGTGTAGGGGTGGAATCTAGCCTGTCAATCAGGTCACAGCCTGATGATGGCTCCTTGTGGGTGTGGCCTTCTCAAAAGGAAGGTCCTGGGAACCTCCCCATCTCCCTCCTCTACCTTCACCTTCCTGTTGTGGAAGGGCCACCACTGGGAGCTGCCAGAGCCCTGTGATGTCACCACCACCATTGGATCCACAAGACTTTGCACCCACCAGAAGGAAGGGATGTTCCTGCATTCGACACTGTTGTGGCCGCAAGAGTCTGAAGAGGGATTTATAGACTAGTACTGGACTAATGGACTAGAAATTGGACTTATGGACTTGATCTGGACTGGGCTGGCATGGTTGCTTGATATATAGTCATTACTTCTTAATATAAATCCTCTCTTACACACACACACAAAGAGAGTTGCAATCTTGGGAACCCACAGGGGAGGTTCTACTCTGTCTTAGAAGGATGCTATGAGTTGGCAGGGACTCAATGACAGTGAGGTTTTTTGTTTTTGTTTTATTTAAATCAGGACAAAGTCAGCATCCTCAAATCTTTCTACAGTTCTCCGCTGGTGGTGGGGGTAGCTTGGTGCACCCAATTCCTGACATTCCAGCAGTATCCGTCTCTCCTTGGCAGGCAGTTCAGCATGCTTGGGAGAAAGATGTGGTAGTTGGCTTCTGTACAGATTTGTAGCCTTGGAAACCCTGTGGGTCAGTTCTGCTCTGTCTTAGAGGTTCACTTTGACCCAGAATTGATCTATTCAATGCCAATAACCTACTCAAACCACCCAGAAGCATTTGGGAAACGTGTAAACCATTTCCAGATTCACAAAATTTGTCTTTTGTTCACTTTGTGACCCAAGAGCAGTTCTATCACCCACCTGACCCTTAACTTTCTAACTCCCACACTCCCACAAGGAGTCTGGATTAAATCATTGCCAACATCCCACTAACTTCTGTAAAATCAAATCATTTTTCTATGGCCTGAAAGGGTGGACAAGTTAGCACGCATTGCTGGTATAATTAGAACTCCATCAAAGGAATAAAGTATTTTAGTCCTGAACAAAGTAAAAATCCAAACCATGGCAACAAAGAAATTCACAGACTCATTAAAAATAGGAAGGTGTCGTGTAACAATGGGTGGGCATCTCTCAGGCACTGAAAGCAAAGGGGTGTGGGCCAAGGAACAGCTGTCCCTTCCCTGGTTCTGCTGTCTGTTTGTGACTCCGTGGGAATGGCCAGCCCCTCCCAAAGATGCTTATTTCCAAGGCATTTGTGACATATTGGTACATAAAAAAGGCAGGTCACACAATAATGGACACGCGATGTCCTCACTTCGGAGAGTGAGTGTCCCCGCACAGAGAAAACCAGCCTTTGGAAGGTGATGGCCCACAGGCTCACTTCAAGTCCTTTCTGGACAGAGAAATTAAGGGTCATTTTAAATTGCATTATTTTAGTGGGTGGTGGTTGGTGTTTGCTTTTTTAACTTTGTCCACATTCGACGTTTTAACTTCCTTGGTCAAGAATCACAGAAGCACTTTCAAAAAGAGCTTTGACTCCCAAAGGTGCATGCCTGGCCGACTGCAAACCCTACAGGAAGGAGATGTGGGGAAGGGTGGAGTGGAGGAGTGGGAGTGGGAGTGGGAGGGGGTCCCAGATGCCTTTGGGGCGACAGAGCTCCAGGGAACTAAACTGTGGGCATGGGCCGCCTGCAACACCTATGTGCCCTTGGGAAGACAAAGGGACCCTGGCTTCATGTTTTCAGGGTTCTCTGTATGCGCACACTGGCTTGGTAAGGGAGGCCTTTCCCAGGGCTCATCTATTATGGTAAGCTGAATTGAAGAGGATTTGAAGCACTCGGCGATAAAGATCAAGGATTGCAACTCAAATGTAACAACCAACACACAAATATCCTCACAACTGGACCAATAGCTAGCATCTTGATAAATGGAGAAAAAATTGAAGTTGCGACAGATTTCATCTCACTGGGATCCATAATCAATGCTCACGGAAGCAGCAGTCTGGAGATCAAACAATACATTGCCTTGAATAAATCTGCTATGCCCAAGACCTCTTTAAAGTGTTGAAAAGCAAGGAGGTTACTTTGAGGACTAAGGTGCTCCTGACCCAAGCCATGTGTTTGCAATCGCCTCATGTGCATGGGAAAGTTGGACATTGAATAAGGAACACCAAAGCTGAATCAATGACTTTGAATTCTTGTGGCATAGTGGTTCTAAGTTGGGCTTCTAATGGCAAGGTCAGCAGTTCTAAACCAACAGCCAATCCTCAGGAGAAAGATGAGGCTTTAAACTCATGCTTGTTAAAGTGGAAGGGCAGGGAAAACCAGGGGAGCTGGACACGGTGGCTACAACAATGGGCTCAACCATGAGGACGATTTTGAGGACGGCGCACGACGAAACAGTGTCTTGTTCTGTTGTACGAAGGGTCACTATGAGTCAGGACCAGCTTGAGAGCACCACCACCACCATGTACTATGGTAGCCACACATCTTTTCACCCGTGGCTGTCTAGTTGATTCCAACCCACAGCGGACCTATGGAGCACTCCCCCTGGGTTTCGGAGGCGGAAGCAGACTGCCACGGGTAAGTCCCACTGCCAATCTACGAAATGACATGATGAGAAATCTCCTTAAATAATGTTTGCCCTGACTTAAAGAAAAAGAGTGTTCGGAGTTCGTTGTGCAGAACATGGAGCCCTGGTGGCATAGGGGCTATGTGTTGGGCTGCTTCCTGCGTGGTCATCAGTTTGAAATCACCGGCAGCTCCTCAGGAGAAAGACAAGACGAGGCTGTCTAGTCCCGTAAAGAGTTACAGTCTCAGAAGCCCATCTGAGCAGTTCGATTCGGTCCTCTAGACTCGTTATGAGTCAGGATAGACGCAATGGCTGTGAGCTTGGTTTGGAGCTTGGCGGAGAATTTAAAAAAAGGATGGAATAAAAATTCCCTATAGTTGTACCGCTCAGAAAGCGTCGTTGAACCATGTGGGCACATGGACCAATATCTTGCTTCTTGGTCTGATTTTTAGTGTAGGTATAAAAACCCAACCCACTGCCACTGAGTCTATTCCAACTCCCAGAAACGTGACAGGACAGAGCAGAGCTGCCCCTTAGGGCTTTCAAGGCTGCGAATCTTTACAGAGCACCACATCTTTCTCCCAGGGACAAGCAGGTAGGTTGAGTCACAGGCCGTTCAGTTAGCAGTGAGTCCCTCACTTAATCATTGCACCCCCAGATCTCCCTAGTATAGTTGTACCCCCAAACCAAACTCATTGCCAGTGAGTCAATCTTGGCTTGTAATAACCCTCCATAGGGCTGTATAACTTTACAGGAGCATGCGGCCTCATCTTGCTACCCCAGAATCTCTGATGGGGTTTGAACTGCTGACCTTTCTGGTTAGCAGCCCAATGCTTACATATGTGTCCTTTAGCACAATTGCTCTGGCTCCTATTTGGTTAGTGTTTGCAGTGGTATTTATTTCCTGATTCTTTTGCTTTCTTGTAAGCAGCATCTAGTTGCGTTTTATTTCCCTTCATTTCGTCTGACCTTCTTTGTCTTTTAGTTGAGTATTTATTTCATCTATGGACAGTGTGCTCTCTGGCTGATATCTTTGGGCTTGAATCGGCCATTTTCTTATTCGTTTTGCTACTGTCATGTTGTTGAGAAAACATAAAGCAATGAAGAAATCATTGGTCTTGCAAAATTCCAACTTTCACATTCAAATCGCCAATAGTTATGATGCATCTTGATCGCGTGTTTGATCAATTTCAGACTGAAGAAGCTGGTAGAATTTGTCGATTCTTCATCACTAGCTTTAGGTTGGTGCATAAATTTGAGTAATAGTTGTATTGGCTGGATTTCCTTGTATACAGATAGATACACTCCGATCACAGGCAGAATTATAATTCAAGAGAGAGCTCGAAATATTCTTTTTGATGATGAATGTGATTTGATTCCCCCTTGAATTTGTCATTCCTGGAAGAGTAAGCCCTGCTTGTCTGATTCAAAATGGCCAATATCAATCCATTTCAGCTCATGAGCAACCAGGATATTGATCTTTATGTGTTCTATTTCATTTGTAACAGCTTCCAATTTTTTGATTCATACTTTGTACATTCCAAGTTCCGATTATTCATAGACATTTGTAACTGTTTCTTCCCATTTGGAGTCATGCCCCATCAGCAAATGAAGGTCTCATCCACGTCATAATGCTCAACACTACTTTGAGAGGGGAGCATTTCCTCAATTATGTCTTTGGTAACTTCTGACTTGAGAGGCTCATCTTCTGGCACGACATCTGGCAGCGTTCCTCTGCCACCCATAAGGTTTCCAGAGACAAAGTCCCCAGAAGTGGACAGCCTGTTCCTTCTTCATCGTCTGTTCTGAACCTGGAAGCTCTGCTGGAACCTGCTCACCTTAGCTGACCCTCCTAGTATTTGAAGGACCAGTGACAGCTTCAGGCATCACAGCATCACCAAGCCACCAGAGTATGACAGACAGACAGACAGACACGTGACGGAATCTTAATCAAGGAAGAAAATCAAGAGCAAGTAAAATGACTAGGATATATATAAATATACATATATAATTTCCTTTTAGTCCTTGTACTTTTGCTTGCTCTTGATCGACTTGGCTAAAGGTAGTATTGCCATTCCAACCTTTAAATCTGTTATTATTGTAAACAAAACTGTTCAATCTTTGTATGCCTCCTCCTCCACGGTGGTTAACATTTCTTGGTTAGAGGTCTGCAGTGTGTTTTTTAAATGGTTGGGGCTATGTTATCAAACTGCTTGCATAATTGAAACAACTTATTCCAAACTTGCACCCAGGGTCTTTACGGGGCTTGCAATGGGTCAGCATTGACTCAACGTCAGTAAGTTTTTGGTTTTTGTTTTTCAAGTTTGATTCCCTCAACACTGGGCATCACCATTTAAAATAATTATAAATTAGAGGCAGCTTCCTCAATTATGTAGACAGAAATACAGTCTCAATATGCTACAGAAATAGCAGCAGTCATGGAAGATGCACGCACGAGTTCAAATCTCATTTACTCTAATCAGTGGAGGGTTAACATTCACAAATCAAGAAATCGGAGCCTAGGTCCAGTTAGAAAATTGGTAACAAATGCCCAAGCCGCAGTCATGTGAGTTGGGCGTGTTTGGTCTTTCCCAGCTGAAGGGCGACGCTGGGATCAGGTGAGATTCATGTGGCTCAGCTGGAGGCCGGCTGCTTTTGTGTTTAGGGCCCGTTTGCTATGAAAGGGGGTCTTGGCGGCCTCCTGGTGATGCAATGGGTGGCTAGCCACAAGACCTGCAGTTTGAAACCAACCAGACCAGGCTTTGTCTTCCCGTAAAGAGTCAGTATCGGAAACCCACAGGGGCAGTCTTAACCTGCCCTCTGAAGAAGCCCTGGTCGTTCAGTGGTTATGCATTGGGCGGCGAGCCACTTGGTCGACAGTTCGAAACCACCGGCAGCTCCACAGGAGAAAGACTGGGTTTTGTGCTCCGTCAACAGTGGGGTCACTATGAGGCAGCATTGACTCGATGGCAGTGAGTTTGGTTTATTTGTAGAGTTGCTGTGAGTCTGAATCCACTCTTCTGCAGTGGGCTTGTTTTGTTTGTTGTGTTTTGACTATATATATATGTGTATATATATATATGCAAATCTATTACTTTGATTTTATACATATTGTCTGCTTATTGGTTCATTTGCATTTTCATTTATTATCATAATGTGTGTACACTACCATGAATGTGTAATCCTAATACCAGGCAAGGAGCCCTGATCATTCATTCGGCTGCTGGCTCTTACAGAAAGGTGTGCAGTTTGAAGACGCTCCATGGTCAACGTTTCACCGGTCTTCTTCCGTGAAGATTACAGGCTTAGAAAGTTGGACCAGGGCAGTCTTAGAGGGTCGCTGTCAGTATTGGCTCGAGAACAGGGTGTTGGGTTTGTTTTTCATTTGGGAATCAGGTAAAACGCAAGCCTCTCGGGGTCCAAACTACAACTCCCAGGATTCCGCGGGCCAAGGGTGGCTCTGCGCACGCGCACTGGCTCCCGCGCTGGATTTTTTTTCCCACCACCCCCAGCCACGGTCCCGCAGACTCACTGCCCGCACCCGGGAGCCCGGCGGCGGCGTGGGCTGCACGGGTGCACCGAGGCTGCGCGGACGGTCCGGCCTCCCGCGCTCCGAGCGCTCCTGGACACCGCTGCGGAGGGGCCGCCCGCCTGGCCGCGCGGCCGCGAAGACCCGGGCAGCTGTGTCCGGCAGGCCCGGACTTCAGGTGAGCGGCGCGCGCTCGGGGCCGTGGGGGCTCCTGCACGCGGTGGGGGCTTGGCGTTGGGGGCGCGCCCCCGGTCCTGCCTCTGGATGGAACGGCGGTGGTTGCCGGGCGCTGGGGTGACCAGATCTCTGGGCGTTTGTGGGAGAGCGGCGGTGGCGGGGAGCTTGCAGGGCCGAGGAGTGACGTGTGCTGCGGACAGAGGCGGCGCGCGAGGTGGGGGACAGGGGGTGCAGAGGGTCGGCCAGGGCCGCTCGCAGTCAGTAGTTGGCCGCGGACACTGGCCTCAGGTCCCCTACGCTCTTCTGCTTGGGGTGGTGGGGCCGGGAGCCGGGCAAGGTGCGCGGAGGGGCCTGGCTGTCTAGCTCACCCCCACCCCCGAGGAAGGTGGAACATTTTGTTGTCTTGGGGGTGGAAGTTTATTCTGCAAATTGGGTCCCATCTGACAGTTTCGGCACAAATTGCCCGGCGACAGTAGTTCCATTTCTCACCGGTCGTGCCCACAGGTCTCTTTAATTGCTCCTGGCTGGTCCGTTTGCATCCACGTGTGTAGCGTCCAGTCTGTGGCCAATGCTGGGGGCCCCTCAGGCCACAGGCCCGCCCCTCGTGGTTGGTCATTGTCGGCTTGCTTTATGCCAACTGACTCGCAGAGCCTGCTCTTGGGAAAAGCAAGGCCCCAGATGGGCAGGGAGGGGCGAGTACCATGGTTTGGAGGGTGAGTTTGTTTGGGGTGTGCCGACAGTGTACAAGTTCGTTCACGTGAAGGTTTTTCCATAGGGGTTAAGTCAAGAAGTATTGCAAGGGGCCGGGGGGTGTCTCAGCTTCTGATGGGGATCTCTTGTCTGGGCCACTTAAATTCAAGGCAGAGAGATTAGCACAGGTGGTGATTGTTGGGGAACCACCCCCCAAGGGATAATATTGTAGATGTTCTCAGAGGACACAAGAGAATCACCGGGCTTATTTATGAAAAGGATATAAGAAGTTTAAAACTGCATTGGGGAGGGAAAGGCCAGAAAAATTGGGCCCAGAGTTCCTCTGCCCCCCATCCACCCCTCCCTCTGCCCCCCATCATGACCCCTTGCAGAGTAGGAAGGAGTGTCCTATGAGGGTTTTGTTGGGGAGCATTGATCCTGTGTACCCTACCTTCCTGACGTTGCACTTTCTGACTTGTTTTTTGGCTGCTGAACTCAAGGGACATTGGAAAGAAACATGAGTTGAGACCCTCGGGAAGCCGAAACTGCCTTTTGAACGGGTGGGAATGGGAGAGCACAACTCTTCCCGAAGGATGGGCTGGAGCAGCGGTTCTCAACCTGTGGGTCCCGACCCCTTTGGGGGTCAAACAACCCTTTCACAAGGGCTGCCTAATGTATCCTGCATATCAGTTATTTACGTAACAACTCATCACAATAGCAAGATGACAGTGATGAAGTAGCAACGAATAATTTTCTGTTCTGGGGTCACCACAACATGAGGAACTGTATGAAAGGGTTGCGGGTTGTGCGCGGCCTGAGGAAGGTTGAGAACCACAGGGTTAGAGAGATGGAGCCCGTACTGCCTCCGGAAGTGCGTGTGGATCTAGATGTTCAGAAGCAGCAGCTTCGCATCTTAATGTTTGTGGTTAATAAGGGTTTCTATGATTTTGCAGCCATCCTCTTTGACCCACCTTGGAGACAAAGGGCTTCTAGAAAGTTCCTGGGAGAATTCCTTCATCTTGTCATTCAGTTCTTCCATGAATGTCTTGTAGCCCCCCTCCCCCCTTGCAAGTGTCTGGCCAGTCAAATGCTGGCCCTCAGTCTCCAGCTGTGTGCCTTGTCTGCTCAGACTCTGTGTCTTTCTTTGCAGAAGGGCAATAAAAGCACCTTCCTCACAGGGTGGCAGCTGGTAGCGGGGACCTGAGCGCCA
>NW_022108124.1:16998529-17013284 GCF_000313985.2 Echinops telfairi | reverse complement strand
GATTCATCAAGAAGGAATACAACAGCTAATTAGTCCACACAGCAGCACAGAGGGCTCAGTTCAACTCACTTTCCTGGAGCAGTTAATATACTGGAAATCCTTCAAGTCACGTGGCTGCTGGGTCCAAGGTCAAGGAAGCAGACAGCAGAGTCTTCCTCAGGCAAGGCAGGCAGAGCCTGCCCCCAGGCAGCAGGCAGCAGGGTGGGCCAGCAACAGTCAGGAGCTTGGGAGTGTAGGGAAGCAGGACCCATGGGATCTGGGGCTGAAGCACGGCACAGGATCCATCAGCTCAAACGCAAGCGGTGTTCACACCAGCAGCGCGGCCAAGCAGGTCTCGAAGGAGCCTCAAGCTCTAGCAACAGGATCTATGGTTGGCTTGGCCCCCAGGTAGTGTAGCTCACAGGTTGAGGCAGAGAGTTAGCTAAAGCAGCAGCACACCGGTCCCATCACCAAGGAGCAAGAGGGAGATGGGATGCCAGCTGTCGTTATTTAAGTCGTCCTCCAATCCAGCCTCAACCTGAGTACACTCCGCCCACACGTTCCCATTGGCCTCTGGCACAATAACCCTAACTGTCACCGAGCCTGAGAAAATATCCTGTCCCGCACCCTACTTTCACCCACTCCTCTTAGCAGCCTTCAGTGCCTCTAGCCTATAACCGTTAGAACTGTGATGCTTGCCAAATGGCAGTGCCCATCATCTAAGAAGCCCTGGTGGCACTGTGGTTTATGCATTGGACTACTAATCACAAGGTCAGTGGTTCAAACCAACCATCCGCTCCTGGGGAAACGACGAGGCTTTCTACTCCCATAAGGATTGCAGTCTCAGAGGCCCGCAGGGACAGTTCTACCCTGCCCTGAAAAGTCGCTTTGGGTCAGAATTGACTCACCAGGGTGAGTGTGCGTTTTCCTGGATGACTGCTTCTACCTCTATCCATTGGGAGTTCACTGTACGGAGATCTGCCTCCCCCCTTTATTTTGCTTCATCCTCTAGTTATTGGCGCAGATCAGTACTGCTTCTTGCCCCCGTGTGCCTTGCCCTGTGGGTTATAATCATCACTTTCTCGTTCTGTTGTTGAGAGTGACCCAGGTGTAGCTTCTGGGCGCCCCTTCCCGTTGGCTTCAGCCTCGTTTCACCACATCCCTCCTGTTTTCAGAGTGCTCTTGGCTCTCTGGCACAGCGGATGTCCCGGGTTCATAGTGTGCTTTCCTGCCCCATGTTGGGGAGTAACTGCTTCTCCAGGGGGCCCTGGAGCCTTTTGCTGGAGAATGATGCCGGCAACCAAGGCCTGGGTGCTGGGCATGCACCTTGTTCCTGCGGCATCCGTGTTTACCGGCCTCCTCAGCGGACAGACATGGGGCGCTCCCCACCACTGCAGCCTGGCCTCAGGCCCAGAGTCCGGTGTCTCCTCTGCCACTGGCCACTGAGTAAATATTTAAATCGTTAGACTTGTTGAGCATTGATCAGCCCTCACTAGTCTTTGATGCATTTGCAGGCAAACAGATGAGGGGAGGGTATTTCTTGTTCATTTCTTGATGAGAATTTTCTTTTCTCTCTTTCTGTTGAGTGATTTTTTTTAACAAGAATTTTTTTTTATGGCTAGGATTATTTATTGTAAGAACTACCCAGCCTAACTGTGTCTTCCCTGTGTTTATATGAAATGTATTACTGGGACCCTGCGTGAGCCATCTCTTGAGAAAACAGTGGGGCAGGTGGGGAACAGCGAGGAGCTAGCACAGCAGAGCCAGTTGGTGAAGGAACAAAACGTATTGAGACTTGCCTGGGCAGCTCTATCCCATGCACATCCTAAAGGTTATGCAACTTACTCTGCCTGAGTGGCTCCATCCTGCGTGCATGTGTTCGAGTGTTTTGTAAATGGGAGGCATCCTGGTTTTTCCTCCTCCGCACCCCCGACCCCCTCCCTGTGTGGCATGCCCATTGTTGGGTACCTATAGAGACCCTATGCACTATGGAACAAAAGGCTGCATGGTCTTGCGCCATCCTCACCATCGTCCTCACCAAGGGCCTTCCTCTTTCCCGCTGCCCCTCTGCATTGCCAAATTTGATGCCCTTCTCCGGGGACTGCTCTCTCCCGACAACGTGTCCAAAGTCTGTGAGATGAAGCCTCACCATCTTGCCTCTAGGGAGCTCGCTGGCTGGACTTCTTGGGAGACAGGTTTAGTCCAGGGTGCTTTCAAGTGTTCTTCCCCAGCACCACGGGTCACACGCACACACGGACGTGGGCAAAGGAAAGCTCACCTGTGAGCGGCAGTGACATTTGGAAGGAGCCAGGTCACTGAGTCAGAGCTCTGGGGCACTGGAGACGGGTGGGCTGGCTCTACTGGGCTTGGGCTACGAGCTCTTCTGCAGCTTAGCCTGGCCGCAGGCCTTGGGGGCAGAGCCTCAGCCACCTGAGTCAGGGACCGAAGCCATCCTCGGCCGGCAACTCGCTGGACTGGGAAATGCAACAGGCCTGATGCTTACCACAGCCACAGCCTGGCCCAGACCCTGGAGCCGAGCAGAAGCGATTGCCTTCTCTTGGCTTCACCAGCACTGAACACCAGCAGTGCCTCGGGGCCAGCTGGTGAGCCTGTGGTCTCCACTGGGAGGCAGCACCGCACCGGGCGTGCTCAGCCCACCTCCACCTTTACTGTTGGCTGGGCCACAGACTTGCTGTTCCCTGCACGCCAGCCTCCTGGCAAAAGGGAGGCGCTCAGCCTTCGTCCTCCTGGCTCCTGTGGCCTCCACTGCTTCCGCTTTTCCGCGCATGGACCGCGGACGTGCGCACCTTCTCAGCAATTCACCAGGGGTGGTGCTAACAGTCTCTCCTCCTGCCTCTTGAGATGGCTCACGGTACACCCAGGAGAATGGGCAAAACGGACCCATCCCCGAGTCCTCCGCCCGTATTTGCAGGCTCCTACCCAGTTGTTCCCCGGGAGTGACGACGCTTGGGGGTAAACGCTCCAAGCAGCTGCAGTGCGTGGCAGGACCCCTCCACGCGTAACCGCTTACAAAGCCCTCGTCCCTTTTGGAGCCAGATAGAGGTCCGAGGCTTTGACCCATCACAGTGCTCAGCCAGGGTCAGCAAACCATTGGAAACTAAGTTCAGCCCTGGCTCACCATGTCCTTACTCCTAGACGCCAAGGTCAGTGTTTCCGGTGACCTTGGCGTGGTCTGTCCTTTTCAGGTGGGGAGAAGCAGAACCTCAGTCCACAGCCCAGGTAGAGCACTGGGGCTCGCAGGTGTGAGACGTGTGTGAGTACAGATTGGGAGTGGAACTGGTTCCTTAATGTTCCTCAGTGTTCCGAGGGAGCCCCAGGCCAGGCTGTCAGCTTCAAGACGCCAGGGGCCTGCCCAGCTATGTAAATGAAAGGCGTGCCAGGGCCAGCCTGCAGCCAGATCACCAGAGCAGAGGCGGTGTGGGAAGACTGGCCCTTCTCTCTGGTGCGGGCCCTGGGGGTGACCTGGCCTCTCCCATCCCTCTGAAAGCCAGCTCTCTGCAGCCCAGCTTGTCTGGCCTGCTGTGTATTGCTGACATCGCTCCTGGTCTGAATGGTAAGGAAGTGAGCTGTCTCGCAGGGAAATTAGAAGCTACGGCCACCATGATTTCCTCCTTAGCAACCCTTGATCAGAGAAGCACACTCGTCTGTCTGTCTGTAAGTCACACAGGCTCACTCCTGGTTTGAGGTTCTGCAGGTTTCTGGCCACAGCATTTGGCCATCACGCGGTGCAGGAGTATCCAAAGTATATCACCCTCCTGGGGGCGTGTTGATGTTGATGGTTTACGGTGAAGTGAATATATAGTAGCTCGCACCAGCTCACAGTGGGAACTAGCTCCCACACAGGTTGTCGGCTGCTAACTGCAGCCTGGAAGAGCCTGCGGCAGCTGAGAAACCACCCTTGTCTTCCCCACCGAGCGTGTCTATCAGAAAGCACCTGATTCACCGGGATGTAATTATAAGGATAACGCAGACCTATTCTGCCTCACTTACAGAAGAAATCGTACAGCATTCCCAAGCCACTGAGCTAACCAGTGGCTATGTGGTTCATGGTTCTTTGTTGAAGAGCCACAGGGTGCTGTACCCACCCTGACTTGGGGACATATTTTCAGAGCAGGGGCCAGTGAGACTTCTGGGCTTGGTTCCAGTGGACCCCAGAGGACATCTCCATTTGGGAACATAAGGGGGCCCCTCAACAAGACGGACACAGCCACAAACTTCCCCCCGGGATGGCGATCAGCTGGAATGAGGGCCAGCTTATGGCTCCAAAGGACAAGGCTATTGTGAGCCTCTTGGGTTCCTTTTGTGTCCAGAAAGCGGCAGCCCAGTCATGTCGACTGGCGTACACAGACCGAAGAGAAAAGCCTGCCTTCTCTCTGAGGGGCTGTCCCGCGAACCTCTGAAGCCCTCTGGACTGGCAAGGGATCACTCTAGTAAACGAGACACCATTTGACAATCAGCACCCTATGCCTGCAAAACAGCAGGGAAGGGGCTTTCACCTCCTCCGCAGCGGCTGTGTGGGCCTCTCCTGCAGGTAAGCAGATGCCCCATCCCTCCCAATGGGACAAAGTCAGAGGAGGCTAGGTGGGCAGCCTGGACTGCCATTACTATCAGTGGGCGACAGCTGTCTCTCTCAACCATGGCCCCCTGGTAATGTCAGTGGGCCCCCACTCTCCGCAGTGAGTCGGGGGAGCCCTCACCCCCAGGGCATCTAGACCTGGACCCCTCTCCACTGCAGTCACTGCCACTCCCCCTTGCCCACCAGGTCAGCTCTCTCAGAAGCCTGCTAGCACCGAAGATTTTAATCAGATGGTGCGTATTCCTGCCCCCCAGCCCCCAGCAGTTAGGACTGCAATGAAAATCACCCCTCCTGCCAAGCCCCCAAAGACGTCTCCGTGGTAGAGAAAGGACGGTCAAAAAGAAAAAGCAACAGACACTAGCGCCAAGATGGCACAGGTGTCGGAATTACCTGACAGGAATCTTAAATCCGCAAGCGTGCATGTGCGTGAAGCCAGTGAGAGCACGGTGTTCAGAGTGAACTACCCCACACGTGGACACACGGTTTATTCTGAGCTGCTGTTCTGCGTGCATATAAGCCACTTCTGATTCCAGAAAAATAAGTGGCTCCGAGAAGCTCAACCCAACCCACCGCCATCGGCCAGATCCCGGTCATTAGCACCCTCGGAGAACAGAGTAGGATTGAACTGTGCTCCCGGCGGTCAGCGGCTGATGTTGAGGAATGAGATCACCAGGCCTTTCTTCCAAGGTGCCTCTGGGTAAGCTGGCACCTCCCGTCTGTGGGTTAGCAGCTGACTTGCTTTCACAGGGCTGCCACAACAAGAATACCATACGTAGGTGAATTGCGAGAAGGAAGAGACATCTCTTTTCTCACAGTTAAGAATCTAAAAGGCCAAATGCAGGTTCTTTCTCTCCTATTCATTCTAATCTACGTATCTATCATTTATCTATCTGTCTATATCCGTCTATATCTGTCTATCTATATGTATCTCTCTCTCTCAGTGTCTGCAAACCTGACATTCCCAGGCCATCTCCGCCTATCACGTCTATCTCCCTCAATCTGGGCTCACGTGCTCTGTGTCTATTTTGTTTTTACATCTCGAGAGGGTTGCACACACCCTCCGCTGATGTGCCTCGTTAGCGTCACAGCAGGGTCACCCCACACTAACCGACTGGGAGCCCCGTGGTGAAGAGCTGGGCGGCTCACCTCAGGGCCAGCTGTTCAGACTGTCCACTCCTCGGGAGAAAGGCGGGGCTTTCAGTGCTGTAAAGAGTTGCAGTCTCAGAAACCCACGGGCCATTCTACCCTGTAACCATGAGGCAGCATCATAGCAGTGGAAGAATTCCAGCAGTCCATTGATCCAGCCCACTTGAGTCGATTCTGATTCATAGTGACCCTATGGGGCAGAGTAGAACTGTCTCCTGGGGCTCCTGACTGTAACTCTCTATGGAAGCAGGCTGCCTCATCTTTCTCCCTCTGAGTGGACAGTGGGTTCGAACCCCTGATCTTACCGTCAGCAGCCCAACATTGGCTTCATTACAGCGCAGGCTCCTTCTACAGATGTAAGAATTAGGCTTCCAACACATTCTTGGGACACACAACTTGTGCCCACTACAGTACATTCAGAGGTGGTTCCAGATTTCTGAATCAGAGCTGATGACTGCTCCCACGACTGTCACGGCATCCAGCCAGCTCCTGGGCGAACGAGGTGCTTCCAGGACGTTAGCACGTGGAAAGCAGCTCTTCTTACTTACAAGGGGACAGGGTCAGCAGCACTCCAGGACAAGGACGGATCCATCTGAGTGCCCTGTGACTCACAGAGGCTGTCAGGTGGAGGTGACAGCCCTTCTAGACATGCCCCACTTTTAACCATAGACTTACAGGAGCCTGCTCTCGGTCGGGCCCCTTGGCCAGGTAGGCTTCGTCAGGGAGCTGCTGGAGCGTAACAGCCACCCACAGAGCTTGAGTGGCATATAATAGTGAGCTTTTATTTAGCGCAGGCGTCTGGGGTGATCAATGGTGCACGGACTTGAGCAGAGGGTGCTGAGGTTCAGCTGAGCTAGGCCCCACAGGGCCCTCACTCCTCCTGGGACCTCAGAGAGGGCCTGAGAATGTCATTCCCCCAGCACTGCCTTGAGTACCGTGAAGGCGGGGCTGTTAGCAGACACACTTTCCAAGCCCTCGGTTATCGGTTGTCCCCTGGCATCTCATTGCCCAAGAAGCAAGTTAAGCCACCAAGCCAAAAGTTAGCGTCGACGTGTGGGGACAAATAGAAACTCCGCCGGCCCAGGTGGAGAGAGGAGGAATGCCATCTAAACAGCCCTCTAATTTGCAGTGCCTACCAATGGGGACAGCACCTGTCCCCAGGCGTGCACAGCCTGGCACGGTGCCTGGCACGTGGCTGTGGCTAGCTGCCTGGAGGCTAGTTGGCCCTGATCAAGGTAGCTCTGTGCACAGTGGAGTGAAATCCCACTCTTTCCTGTACCAGCCCGTGATTGGGTGGGAGTCGGACTACTGGGACTCGGGGTTTGTCTTGGCGGATTTTTGGAAGTAGTCTGCCGTCTTAGCCCAAGAGCTCCACCAACAGGCCAGGTCTCCTGCAAGGAAGAGCATTCCCTCGCAGACCCACCACTGGCCTCCTCGGGCATATAGTAGGAGCTTGTGAAGCAGTGGCTCTCAACCTTCCTGATGCCGCCGCCCTTTCATCCAGTTCCTCACGTTGTGGTGACCCCCCCACCAACCATAAAATTATTTCCCTTGCTGCTACTTCACTGTCAGTTTGCTCCTGTGATGAATCATCATGTATCTGATAGGATGTATTTCCATTGTTACCAATTGAGCTTCATGAAAGCATAGGGATTCATCACAAAAGCAATAGGTAATTCTGTATTGTGAAATATTCAATGAGATTTTGTCTTGAAGCAGGGTGTAGCATGGGTAACAGTCTTCATGCCAGGTACTCGTGTATGCTCGGACCCACATGGAGACGGATAAAGGAGGAGCGGTGTTGCGGTTCCCAAGACCATCAGAAACAGGTGTTTTCTGATGATCTTAGGCGACCCCTGTGAAAGGGTCATTCGACCCACCCATCCCCTAAAGGGGTCGCCACCCACAGGTTGAGAACGGCTGCTGTCAAGTCCAGACAGACGGTACCAACACCTTTCCTTTTTTTTTTCTTTCTCTTATCCCCCACAGGCCTCAGCTGACCCCCAAGGTTCCTGTGGGGATGGGTGAAGCCCAGGGGGCCGCCTAGGGCCCCCGGCGTCGGTGCGAAGATGCACCTGTCGGCCGTGCTCAACGCCCTGCTGGTGTCGGTGCTGGCGGCCGTGCTCTGGAAGCACGTGCGCCTCCGCGAGCATGCGTCCACGCTGCAGGAGGAGCTGGCGCTCGGCCGGCAGGCGCCCGAGCCCGGCCTCGCGCTGAGGATCGACTACCCCAAGGCCCTGCAGAGGCTGGCGGAGGGCGGCACGCACATGGTGTGCACGGGCCGCACGCACACCGACCGCGTGTGCCGCTTCAAGTGGCTCTGCTACTCCAGCGACGCCGAGGAGTTCATCTTCTTCCACGGCAACGCCTCGGTCATGCTGCCCAACCTGGGCGCCCGGCGCTTCCAGCCCGCCCTGCTCGACCTGTCCACCGTGGAGGACCACAACACCCAGTACTTCAACTTCCTGGAGCTGCCCGCCACCGCGCTGCGCTTCCTGCCCAAGCCGGTGTTCGTGCCCGACGTGGCCCTCATCGCCAACCGCTTCAACCCCGACAACCTCATGCACGTCTTCCACGACGACCTGCTGCCGCTCTTCTACACGCTGCGCCAGTTCCCGGGCCTGGCGCGGGAGGCCCGCCTCTTCTTCATGGAGGGCTGGGGCGAGGGCGCCCACTTCGACCTCTACAAGCTGCTCAGCCCCCGGCCGCCGCTGCTGCGGGCGCAGCTCAAGACGCTGGGCCGGCTGCTGTGCTTCTCCCAGGCCTTCGTGGGCCTCTCCAAGGCCACCACCTGGTACCAGTACGGCTTCGTCCAGCCCCAGGGCCCCAAGGCCAACATCCTCGTCTCGGGCACCGAGATCCGGCAGTTCGCCCGCTTCCTGACCGAGCAGCTGAATGTGAGCGGTACGGGGCCTCCCCTGGGCGAAGAGTACATCCTGGTCTTCAGCCGCACGCACAACCGGCTCATCCTGAACGAGGCGGAGCTGCTGCTGGCGCTGGCCCAGGAGTTCCAGGTGAAGACGGTGACCGTGTCTCTGGAGGACCATGCCTTCGCGGATGTGGTGCGGCTGGTCAGCAACGCGTCCATGCTGGTCAGCATGCACGGGGCGCAGCTGGTCACTGCCCTCTTCCTGCCGCGGGGGGCCACGGTGGTGGAGCTCTTCCCGTTCGCCGTCAACCCCGACCACTACACGCCCTACAAAACCCTGGCCCTGCTGCCCGGCATGGACCTGCAGTACGTCGCCTGGCAGAACACGCTGCCCGAGAACACGGTCACGCACCCGGAGCGGCCCTGGGACCAGGGGGGCATCGCGCACCTGGAGCGGGCCGAGCAGGCCCGCATCCTGCAGAGCTCAGAGGTCCCGAGGCACCTGTGCTGCCGGAACCCGGAGTGGCTCTTCAGGATCTACCAGGACACCAGGGTGGACATCGCATCCCTCATGCAGACCATCCGGCGGGTGGTGAAGGGCCGGCCGGGGCCCCCGAAGCACAAGTGGACCGTTGGCTTCTACCCGGGCAAGGTACGGGAGGCGCGATGCCAGACGTCGGTGCAAGGCGCCTCCGAGGCCCGCCTCACCGTCTCCTGGCAGATCCCCTGGAACCTCAAGTACCTGAAGGTGCGGGAGGTGAAGTACGAGGTGTGGCTGCAGGAGCAGGGCGAGAACACCTACGTGCCTTACATCCTGGCCCAGCAGAACCACACGTTCACCGACGGCATCAAGCCCTTCACCACCTACCTGGTGTGGGTCCGCTGCATCTTCAACAAGAGCCTCCTGGGACCCTTTGCAGACGTGCTGGTGTGCAGCACGTAGCCAGCGGGCCCTGGTGGGGCCTTGGGAGGGGGACTCCTCCTGCCCAGCCCTCCCTGAGCTGCCCCCTGCCCCACTGCTGTGGTACCCGGGGTTGATGGATTTATTTATTTATTGGGAAGGCCTGGCCCAGGGCAAGGCCACAGCGTCCTCGCTTGCATCTGGTGTGTGATATGGGACTGTCCCGCGCCACCCCCCCATCCATCTCCCCACCTAAGCATCCATCCACCTGTGTCAGTTCTTTCGCGGGGTGGGGGCAGGAGAACGCCCAGGTCACCCCTTTGCTGAGTGACCCTGCCCTTCCCGGAGGAGCCCTTTCTGGTTAGCCTCTAGGTGCCTGGAAACAGAGCAGTCAAGGATGAGGGGTAGGTGGCTCATCCATTTCCATCAGTATGAAATTCGCCTGTAGCCCAGTGGAGGGTGTATTTGGAACATTCATTAAATGGTGATAAACATCTTGGCCAAGACTGTCTTTGGAGGATCGGAAAGGGGGGCAGGGGTTAGTCGTCAATGGCCAGACAGAAAAGCAAGCAAGCTTCCATTGAGTGCGTCCCAACACACGGAGACCCCGCAGGCCTCAGAGTAGAGCTGCACCCCAGGGGTTTTCCGAGGCTGTGGCCCTTCTGAACGAGATCACCAAAGTGTGCGCCTAAGGTACCCCTGGGCGGGTTTGAACCACCAACCTCCATGTTGGAGCCCAACACTTGACTATTTGCACCCGCTGGGTATTCCTAGTCAGCCCGACTACCCTTTTTTTCTGGTTGGCAACTGTGTTTGGCCGGGTTGACCAGAGAAACAAATCCAGGGGCACTCTGTGTAAGAGAGAGCTTGACATCAAGAAGTGATTGTGTATCAAGCAAACATCCCAGCCCAGTGAAGATCAAGTCCCTATGTCCAATACTAGCCCACAAATCCCTCCTCAGACTCACGCAGCCACACGCAATGATGCAGAACGCAGGAAGATCACCAGCGGTGGGTGCAGAGTCTTGTAGAGCCAATGGCAGTGGACACATCTCCAGGGCTCTGGCTGCAGTCAGCGTGGTGTGGTTCGAAGCTGCTCGATAGGAAGGTGAAGACAAGACACAGAGTGGGGGTGGGTGGAGGTTCCCAGGACCCTCCTCATGAGAGGGCCACACCCATAAGGAGGTACCTTCAGGCTGTGACGCAATTGACAGGCTAGACTCCACCCCTTCACTCTTAACCAAGTCGACACGGGACTGCCACCGCATCCACAGACACAAGTCTGCAGGTGAGCGCCCTGGGACGGTGAGCTAAGGAGGCAGGTCGCTGGCTGAACACTATGCCCCTGTCAAGTGGGAGAGAAGCCTCGGAGTGGATGTAGCTGGGTGAGGGAGAGCACTCGCCACCGGAACCCTCCTGAGGACAGTGAGCCTCGCAGGGCCTGTTGGCCTCAGATTGAAGGCATAGGACAGGATGCCCACCTGCAGCAGCGCTCAACTACGGAGGCATCCTCACTCCAGCCAGGGCCCGTCCTGTGCCCTCTTCCTGCAGGTTCCTGCTGGCCTGTGAGGAGGGACCCTCTCCGTGGCTGCGAGGGATTGGAAACCCCACATCCCATTGCAGAACCATCTTGTTACAGCCACTGTCAGAGTCCCCAGGGTCCTAAAGGGACAGGCCCTGTTGGTAAAGTCATATTGAGGGAAGCCATGAGTCCAGTGCCCTGCCACATCACCTGCCCATTGTCCTCCCAGGCCAGATGTTTCCCAGGCTGCCTACCCCCGGGATCTCGGCCTGTGCCTGGCTTCGGTGGGCACTGTGGTCCACTCAAGATCAGCCTCAGCCCTCGGAAAAAGAGAGCTTGTTGTTGTTACCTTTTGTTCCCGGGGACCCCCTGCCGCAGATCCCGCTCGGCAGGGAGGGCGGAGACGGGCAGAGCAGGGAGCATGTCGGGCATCAGAGCGGATCTAAGGGAGCTTCACCAGGTAGAGCAGGAGCGCTTGAGCCGGTCATCCACTAAAGGAGTGTCCCTGTGGCACCTGGTCATTAGACGAGCCTCTGGCAAGGGTGACTTCAGCGCCCAGCAGCTGGGCCTGTCCCTACATGCTCTGCGGCAGGAGCTCTGCAGAGAGGAGCGAGCGTTGTGGCTGCCGGGCCTCCATGGCCATCCTTGCGCCCACAGCCGCTTGCTCCCCAACCTAACTTCCACCCTTCCCCACACAGGACGACTTGGCTCAGAAGCGGAGCTCAGACACCACTGGTGCCGAGGCGGAAGGACACACCACTGAGAACGTGGTGGTCCCCACGAAGGCCAAGCACCCTGTATTTCAGCAGTTCCACGTCAAGATGCATGGCCAAGGGAGATGCGTGCTTACAAGACATGTATTGGAATGTCTTTGTATCCATCTGAGTCAATGAGGAGGAGGCCATGTCTGCCCTCGGGTGGCACAGGGAGGAGAAGCTAACTCTCCCAGTCCACAGTCCACGGCCGATGGCCACAGGCAGAGCTCTGTCAGGCATGCCCCCACCATCCCTCTTCACCCTGTTCAGACACCAGCTTTTCCTCCACGGCACCCTGCTTCTCTACGCGGTTTGATAATCTGTTGCATCAGCCACACACCACTCGATGAAGGGGGTGTGTTTGTCCAGGTTAACTAAAGAAACAAATCCAGGGACACCCATAGATATTTAAGAAAGAGCAATTGTATATTGAGAAAACATCCCAGTCCAAATCAAATCCATAAGTCCGATATTACCCCATATGTCCGATACTAGTGCATACATTCCTCTTTAGACTCACGCAGCACACGCGATGACACTGAATGCAGGAAGGTCACAGGCCGGTGGGAGGAAAGCCTTGTGGAGCCAGTAGTGGTGGAAGCATCTCAGCGCTGGCGTGGGTCTCCTCCAGTTCTCTGAGTGTCTCTGCAGCAGGAGAGGGAAGGCAGAAAGCGTGTGTGTCCGCCTCCAGGGAGGAAGAGGGGGAGTTCTTAGAATCCTCATTGTTAGGCCCCACCCACAAGGAGACATCTTTAGGCTGGGACTTGACTGGCAGGGTAGGCTCCACCCCTCCATTCTTGGATCAAGTTGACATGAAACTGTAACCACCACAGGGTAGTTGTTAGAAAGCTAACCAGTTACCAGAATCAGGACGCATTAAGGGTACATTCCTTGGTCCACAGCAGTGCCTCTCCTCACCCAGCAATCAAGTCTCTGGGCCTTGAAGCTCTGCCTTCGTGGACCAGAAGCCCGCCCACTGCACTGCCTCCAGTCTCCTGCTGCCCCTCTGTTCTGTCTCACTGTCCCCTTGCCTCGGCCTCTGAGCTTGGCCTGGCTCCTTTACTCTGGCCTGTGGTCTGTGCCGCAGCCTCTGGTGCCTCTGGTCCTGCCTCTGCCCCTTTAGACAAAAAGATCTGATCCTGGGCCTGTTTCTGAGATGGCTCATTCACAGAGCCAGGAGAGCGGCAGCTAACACTGGCCAACCACCCCGCCCCCCGCTCTTTGCGTGTCACATACCCTGCAGGCAGGGGCCACCGCATCATTTGGTGAGGACAACGGAGACATTCTCCAGGTCAAGTTTCCCGCCACCCCAACTGAAACAAAAACCCACGGCCGCGAGTCAATTCCCACGCCTGGTGGCAGAGTAAAACTGTTTCCAAGCCTCTAAATTTCCACCCAAGCAGACTCATCTTCGTCCCTAGGAGAAGTTTAAACAAACAATGTTGCATTAGCAGCCTCACCCACGGTGCCATCAGGATGCCTTAGCAGACACTTAAGATCCACCCAAAGAAAAACCCTGCTCTCAGGCCTATTATAACCCAAAGGGTTTCTGAGACTGAATGTTCAGGGGAGCCGATAGCCTTGCCTCTATCCTGCAGAGTCCCTAGTGCAGCAGTTAACCTGTGGGTCCAACGACCCTTTCACAGGCACCGCCCGATTCATCACAGTAGAGAAATGACAGTGATGAAGTAGCAACGAAAATAATTTTAAGGTTGGGGGTCACCACTACACGAACTGTATGGTCGTGGCATTAGGAAGGTTGAGAAACCATTGCACTAGTGGGTTTGAACTGCTGACCTTAGGGTTATCAGCCTAACACCTACCCAACAGCACCACTAGGTCTCCTTAACAGAAACTCAGTACCCCTTAAATAAGACCTTCCCATTTCCTCCTCCCACCCGACCGCTAACTCGAATCAGCTCTAGTCTCTGGGCCCTTGCCTGTTCTGTACATTTCCAGGAAGAAGAATCACATCATCTGCCCTGTGCCTGATGTAGCTTTGTCCCCAATCGCCCCAACTGTCAGCTCGCACCTGTCCATCAACTGGTGCGTCCACCCAATGGACCTGACAACAGCAGCAAAGAGAGGGCACATGCGACATGGGTGTGAGTCTCTGGGATCGTGCAGGGTGCTGGGTGAAAGCCAGCTTTCCATTCCAGACACAGAGACCAGGACAAGGAGCCGTTGATTCTCTAGGCGGCTCATCTCAAGGTTGGCTGTTTGAGACCACTGGCCCCTCCATGGGAGAAAGATGAGGCTTTCTACTCCTGTAAAGAGCTATAGGCTCAGAAGCTCACTGGGGCAGTTCTACCCTGTTGCCGTGAGTCAGAATGAACGTTGGTGGCAGGAGTCCTGGTAGACATGGGGCTGCTAACCACGAGGCCAGCATGTGGAACTCACTAGCCGCTCCACAGGAGAAAGGTGAGGCTCTCTGGTTCTGTCAAGATGAACAACCTCAGCAACCCACAGGGCAGTTCGACTCTGTCTTGTGGGGTCACCTTAAGTCAGAATTGACTCCGTGGCAGTGCGGTGAGGGGTCTTTCTGGATCGCAAAGAAAAAGCCTACTCCTCTCTTCTGGAGAATCCAGCTTCCCCTCTCTGGCTCTCCAGGTAACAGACCAACCACACCCACTTGCCCTCAGCTCCGTGGGTGCCCTGCCATCCTCCCAGGAGCTCACGGGCCACTCGGGCCGTCTGACAACCACGTGAATACGTAGCGTCTCCAAACGTCAGGACCATGACCCCAAGTTCCTTCCAAGTCTGAGGTGCTCTGTTCAGATGAAGCACATCTCGAGATGTGCTAAGTATTTACCAGTCGACGGGATGTAGAGGAGAGGCAGGAAGGGTGCCGTCGTGTTTGGGGGCAAGGTCTCCAGTTGGAATCCCGGCTCCCGGGAGAACTTTGTGACCCTGGGCAGGTGGTTCAGTGTCCCTGTCTGCTCAGCTGCCCATAGGGAACAACCTGCCCACCTCATGGAGATGTTGT
>NW_022108124.1:16984587-16997655 GCF_000313985.2 Echinops telfairi | reverse complement strand
AATGAATGTACAAATGCGCTTTACACAATTGATGTATGTATGGATTTTGATAAGAGTTGTAGGAGCCCCTAATAAAATGATTTTAAAAAAAAAGAAAAAGAAAGCCTTGTATACAAGAGCAGTTGAACATTGAGAAAACATTCCAGCCCCATCCAGATCAAGTCGATAAGCCCACTATTAGCCCATATGTCCAATACCAATCTATAAAGTCCTCTTCACACTCATGAAACATATGCAATGACACTGAATGCAGGAAGATCACAGGCCAGTGGGTAGAGACTCTTGTGGATCCAGTGGCAGTGGAAGCATCTCAACGCTGGCAGGGGCTCCACATGGCTCCTCCAGCCCCACGGGTCTAGTGTAGCTCCATGCGTCTTGTCAGCAGGAATATCTCCCAGGGAGTGAGTGAGTCTGTCCCACCTCCAGTGAGCTATTTATCTCTGTAGCGCCTCCAAATGAGGTCATCCAGCTGCGACTTGATTGACAGGCTAGACTCCACCCCTTCACTCTTCATAGTCTCAGTGTTGACCACAGATTATGGAACAGCCACACAGAGCTTTCTGCAGGGAGCTGGTGTGGGCTTCCTACCCAGCTTTCTTCCCTACATGCAGGGTCAGCTTGCCCAGCAGGCAAAGTAAGCACGGGCCTACTTGTGCTTATTTACTGTTCTGTATGTGACTGTTTCACATCTTCCCAAAGACTCTCTTTCTAGGTCAGGCCGGCATCTGTCTCTCTTCCAACCCCACTGCACCTTCCTGCAGAATCAAAAGCCTCTTTTCAAATGCACAGTCTCTGGCAATAAGCACGGTAAGCAAGGGCTGACATGTGCCTCCTTCCTAATCAGCAATAAACAGTTTCACAGGGTGATCTCAGAATCACCGGGGATCTTGTTAAAATGTCAGTTCCGATTCCGTCTATCAACGGACATGCAACGTCTCAGCCCGGGTTGAAGGCAGGTGAACCCATTCAGAGCCCTCAAGGACATGTTGACGCTGACTCGGTTTTGCAAAGGCTCTGCCTCACAGCATTGGCAGATGGCCGAGTCGAGAATCTGCAGATGAAGGATGTGACTTGGAGCCAAAACACAGTCACCGGGTGGCTTCTGACTCATGGCAACTCTATTGGGCAGAGCAGGACTGCTGCTGTGGGTTTCCAAGTGTCTGCACATCTTTACAGGGGAAGAAAACCTCATCTTCCTTCTGCAGAATAGCTAGTGGTTTTGAACTGCTGACCTTGTGGTTAGCAGCCCAACCCACTATGCCACCAGGGCTTATGAGCTGAAGCCTCACTGGCTGCCACTGAGTCACTGCTGGCTCATGGGCCTCCTATGGGACAGGGCAGAACTGCCCATGTGGGTTTCCGAGATGACAACTCTTCACGGGAGTAGAAAGCCTCATCTTTCTCCCTTGGATCAGCTGGTGGTTTTGAACCTCGGACCTTGCAGCCCAATGCATAACCCCTATGCCACCAGTGCTCCTGCATCTGAAGCCAGAGGTTAGCAACAACAAAAAGCTAAGCTCACTGCCATCAAGTCAATGCTGACCCATAACAGCCCTATTAGGATAGGGTAGCACTGCCCCGGTGAGTTTCTGAGACTATAACTCTTTCTGGAAGTAGCCATCCTTATTTCCCCCCCCCAAGGACTGACTGTTGGTTCCTACTCCACAGGGAGGAAAAAAATTAACCAAACCAACTACCATGGAAGTTGATTCCAAATTGTATAGAGATGCCGAGACTAAATCTTTACGGAAGCAGAACGCTTCATCTGTCTCCACGGAGTGACACCTTGAGGTTAGTCATTTGACGTTCAAGTCACCACACCAGCAGGACTCCTGAGGGAGAAACCATACAACCCAAACCAAATTCCCTGCCATCGAGTCGGTCCCTGTTCTTAGTGACCACAGAGCACAAGGTAGAATTGCCCCTTAGAATTTCTGAGGCTGTCAATCTTTATAGGAAGCAAAAAGCTCACCTTTCTCCCAAGAAGTAAGCAGACAGACAGACCTCCATGACAGCATTGGCCGTAACCTGAAATCAACAAAGAGCCCTGGCCCCTTTTTGGCCCTCTGGGGTTCAGTAGGAGCCCTGGTGATAGAGTGGTTGGGGCTGCTAGCCCCAAGGTTGGCAGTTCGAAACCACTGGGCCATTGAGGGAGACAGATAAGGCTTTCTGCTCTTGTAATGATTGACAGCCTCGAAAACCCACCATGACAATTGTGCCCTGCCCTGAGAGGTCGCTATGAGTCGGAATCCAACATTTTGAGTAAAGACTCTGTAGAGACAGGTGTGTTAGTCTGGGTACTTTAAAGAAAAAAATCCGCAGAAACTCATGTATAAGAGAGAATTTTATATAAAGGGTAAGTGCACATTAAGAAAACATCCCAACTCAGTGCTGCCCAAACCCACAAGTCCAACATTAACCCATATGTCCGACACCAATCCACAAAGTCCTCCTCCATCTCACAAAACACACACGATGATGCCGACTGCAGGAGGAAAGCTGAGTCAGTGAATGTGTAAGCATGTCAGCGCTGGCAGAGGTCTCCACATGGCTGCTCCAGCACCCAGGGTTGCATCAGGGTAGGTCCATGTGGCTTCTCCTCAGGATGTCTTGCAGGAAGTGAGCCATGCCAGCTGAAGCAGGGAACTGGCTAAAGCAGCTGCACCCTATTGCATGCATCAGAGAGCAAGAGACCTGAGAACTAGAAAAGCGCGGCTCACCAAGCCATTTATCCCTCTGGCCTTCAATTAACCCCACCTGTGTTTATTGGACAGGTTGTCCCAATAAACTACCTCAACAGGTTACACAACACCACAAGTGGAGGCTTTCCAGACAGGTCAGGCCAGAAGCTGAATTCGGGGTCTGGCTAGGGGCAGATTCTAGGAGCTGCCAACCGCCTTTGCATCTGGCTCCGTCTCCATTGTTTGACTGCTGGTGTCTAACGGCTGGTTTTAGAGCTCAGAAGTGATTAGGCTGAGAGCACAGCCTACCCTGGATGTGCCTGATCAAGGTAACAAGGAAACCCCTCTTTTCAAACAAGATCGAGTTTACTGCTATAGGCACCGGACTTCAGTGCATATTCTGGGGTACACGTTCAGTCTGCAACCCAGGAGGAGCCGCAAACCAGAGGCCTGGCTCCAGAGGCCAATTCCAATAAGTAGGAAGTTGGTTACTGTGTCCGTCCGGGTTGACTAGAGAAACAAATTCATAGACACTCATAGCTGTGTAAGAGAGAACTTTATATCAAAGAGCAATTGTACATTCAGAAAACATACCAGCCCCGTCCAAATCAAGTCCGTAAGTCCAATATTACCCCATATGTCGATACTTGTCCTGAAATTCCTATTCAGACTCACGCAGCTGTGCAATGACGCTAAATGCAGGAAGATCACAGGCCAGTGGGTGGAAAGTCTTTTGGATCCATTGGGTGGAAGCAACTCAGCACTGGCGTGGGTCTCCACGTGGCTCCTCCAGCTCCAGGGCTCTGGCTCTATCAGCATAGCTCCATATGGCTTACCTCACAGGGAGTCGAAGCAGAGAGAGAGTATACCTGGCCTCCAGTGAGCTATTTATCTCCGTGGCGCCTGCAAATGAGGTCATCAAGCTGCGACCTGATTGACAGGCTAGATTCCACCCCTTTGCAAGTTGATGAGATGATGTAACTGCCACAGCCACTGTATCAGCAAACCTCAGACAAGGGAAGATGCAATGGGTTGGGGCTTGCAAATTGGTAGCGTCCTTGCAAAATAAACCCCCAAAACCCTTTTTGTTTGGGCTCCTCATCTTTACCTTGATACATGCTGTGGAGTTTGTTGAATAGGAAATTTAACCACGAGCTTTGACTGTTAAGGTTTTTCGGATGCACAAAACCAAGTGATCACCTTCAAGGAATCCCTGGCCCGAGCCTCTCTGCTTTTCTCTCACCTGATGCTGCAAATCCTTTCTTTGCTGCCCAAAGCCTGGCTTGGTAAACTCGAACCTCAGACGTTATGGCTGGGTGGAGATGCAGAGGCCTCAGTAAAGGGGCCAGGCCGGCTTCAGTCAATCATGCTGCAATTGGCCAATGGCGGATCTTCTATTCCCGTCCCTCCCCATCTCTGCAAGCCATTCTCTCTTCCTGGAATCAAAGTGGTCTCTCTCTATGCGTATAGAGTAGCTGCCCAGAAGAAACCTTCCTTTCACATTTCGGTGCTTTGATTATTTTCAACAGATGGCTCCTGGGAAATGAGTGTGTGGAGATAGATGGCAGTCAGTCGGGACACATGTCAGCAAACACCTGAAAATTAAATATGGGGTCCAGAGACCCAGAGGTGGTGGATACCATTGCCCCCAAATGCCAAGAGCCTATGGGACCTCATAGTCAGATCTTTCTGTGTGGGCATTCCTTGAGCTATTGGGCCTCCTGGTCCCTCTGGGTGCCCTGTCACTGGGCACTCCCCCCTTCACAGAGATGGAAACCCTCTCTCTCAGCCTGCCTTGTGCCTGGACCACCACTGGGTGAGTGACAGAGGCCCCACTAATGTCTTTTATCCATCTGTTTTTGTTGTTGAGAATATACACAGCTAAACATGCACCAACCCGGTTCAGTGACACAAATGACTTTTGGGGTTGTGAGGGTCTTCTTGCCCTCCTCATCCACATGGCCCTCCCTCGTTGACCTGGAGCCCCTGCCCCTGAAGCTTCCTGTCTGCTCTTTTGAGTGTCTGGTGACCAGTGGAGCCTACGGTTCTTTAAAGAGCACCATGCCCAAGGCGATCATCCTGGGTATTTTTATTGTAAGGTGTAAAGATGATCGTGGGGCAGCCGCTTCAGAGGTGCGTTCTGTCCCCGGGGCTTCGGAAAGGCTGGATTTGAAATTCATTTCTGCCTTCTTCCCTACCCCCTTACTGTTGATCAAGATCCATTGATGACATTTTTTATCAAAATGTTCGGGAATGGTGGCTCTGGTACCATTAACCATGCATTCCATATCCTTCCATTCCTGACTCCCTTCCTCTGCTGGTCCAGGGGTGCAGAGACCAATCGTGGTGCCCGGGATGGCTGCTTGCAGGCTTTTAAGCGCGCGCGCGCACACACACACACACACACACACACACACCCCACCCCACCCCACCCCCACCCCCGGCACGAAGCAGGATCCGAGGAAGTCAAACTGCAGCCCTAAACATGTCATTTGGTCCATGACCTGGGATGTCCTGTGGAACAAGGCCAGGAGCCAGGCCCCAGGAGGAGTCAGTCTGGTTGTGCACACGCGGTTTCAGCGTTGACTCTGTTCTTAAACACTGATCGCACAGCGAGGCTTTGATTCATGGGCATCAAACAGAGCCATGGGGCAAAAGCAGGTACCCTGGAGAATCACTCTGGCTTTTAGAGTAGAGGCTCCCAAAGGTAGTAGGGGTTGAGTGGAGCAGTCTCAGGTCTACTGGCACCATCTGCCTGGATTCCTGCTCTGGCGACACCACCTGCCGGGATTGGGTGGGCACAGAGCCCTTCTGCCATCCAGTGTGTTCTCTGGTCGCACACTGAGTGTCACCCACAATGCTCCTGGTGTCTTCAGATCAGCATTGCTTGGACACAAGAATAGCAGGGACAGGGAAGGGGAGAGATGAAGGGCGGGCAGCTACAAGCCCCGTGTCCAGTGCCCGCTCTGGTCTCTAGGACAGCAGGGATCAGCTCAGCTTCGTGCCAGGGAGAAGGTACGTGAACCAGCTTCTCATCCCTCTGGACCAGTGGCAGGGATGAATGGCCAAGAGGATCACCTTGTATCCTTCTAACCCCAAGACCCCATGCCACTCACTCGGGGAACTCCATCCGACCTCCAGCTCCCCTGCAAACCCCAGGCAGGGTCCATGCCGGAGGAGTAACATCACAGTCATCCCACCAGGGCCCAGGGGAAGGGCCATTGTCCTGGTCATTCTTGATCAGAACCTTTCTCTGGATCTCAGCATCCTTGTGCCCAGAATAGAATGGGTTTGGGCCGAGTCAGGAGGGCCCAGGTTCCACCTTGAGGAACCTCAGCAGGTGTCACAACCACCACCAAACCCACCAAACACACACACACACACACACACACACACAACCACGAGAGTGGGGAGGGGCTGTCTCACAAACTAACTTCAGGAATGGCTGCAGGGACAACCCCTCTGGCTCCAGGGTCCCTCCGAGCCCTTCCGCTGTGTGTCTCCAAGGTTCCCCCACAGGCCAGGGCCTCCCCAGGATCCTGGAGTTTCCATCCCTAACTTCTGAAGCCCAAGACCTCAGGGTCCCTGGAGTTAAAACAGAACCCTAGCTGAGTCCCAGGGTACACCCATGAGCTGTGTGTGACATCTAGGCACCGCCTGTTCCCAGCCTCACCCCGTCTCTGGAGTGAGCCCACAGTGACTCTCTCGGGCTGTTGTCAGCGTGACCCCCTTAGCCGCACGGAATAAGATCCTTTCAGGCCCACAGCTCCATACGCAGCCCCTCAAGGCCAGCTGTGAGTCAGACCTCGACCTTTCCAGAGGTCACAACCAATGAGCAAACATACCGGTATTTCTGCAATGAAGCGCGTTTCCCCAGCATGGGACATGCGTGTGGGCACCCAACAGATGACACTGCCAGGTCGCTGGGTTTGCACCTGCATTCCCACCACCCGCCCCTCCACCTGGCAACAGTATCATTTCCCTCGGCATTGCCCGCTTCGGGCGACGTGCCAGAAAAGCAGGCCTGGGCATGGGGGCTGGGGACTGGCTGCCCTGGCAGAGCCCCCCCGCGGCCGCTTCTCTCTGAAGCTGAGCAGATGCTGCAGCGAGGACGAGGACGCAGACTCCAGCTGTTTGCTTCCCTTGGCAGGTGATTCTCATTCCAGCAGGCGGCTGGGAAGGGCGGAGGGCGAGCAGCCAGCAAAGAGGCTGCAAGGGTCTGGGCTGCTGCTTTTAATGGATAAAAAGTGGATCGAGTTACGAGTTTGCAATAAAGACGCAGTTACTAGCCTGAGCAGACTTAACCAGCGGCAAGGAGCCAGGGCAGGGCGCCAGGTACGTCTGAAAAGCGCTTGGACGGAGAGTCGAGACCAGGAGCGGCCAGGGCAGCGTGGGGAGGGTCTTTCCACGGTGGTCCCAGAGTGGAGATTAGCTCTCGCAATTCCCACGGAGGACTGAAATGAGGCCTTCTCCCACGAGCTGGGGGGCAGTGGGCGCATCACTGAAGCCCTCTGCAGAATGGAGATGCCAACCAGACCTACGCATCAGGCCAAGGAGCCATCCGGGTGGAGTGTTAATCACCGGGCTGCTAACCACCAGGTCAACAGTTTGAATCCAGCCCCCACTCCATGGGAGAAAGATGAGGCTGCCTGCTTCTGTGAAGTTCCCGTCTCAGGAAACCCCTGGGGTGGATCTGCTCTGTCCTACGGGGTCTGTGAGTCAGGAGGGACTCCGTGCAGGGGGTGCCGGGGAACCCGGAAGGCAGAAACAGTGGTGGGTTGATGGTAGGTGGCTCTCCGCCTTGCCGGAGGCCTGAGTTCAGTCACCAGCCAATGCAGCCCACGCGTGGCACCCACCGTCCGTGGAGGCTAGCGTGTGACTGTGACACTGGGCAGGTTTCAGCGCAGCTTCCAGACTGAGGCAGACCAGGAAGAAAGGCCTGGCGATTTACTCAGGAGCACAAGCCAGGGAAACCGCCCGCGGTGGAAGATCAACGGCCGCGCATGGGCCCGCCCGGCTGTGAACGAGGTCACATGTCTGTCATCTGTGCGAGCCTGTCTCACAGGCCAGGACACAGTCGGTCCTCTGTAGATGTCAGCCTTCATTACAGAAGGTGTTCCCTAAGAATCTTCCCGCGGCACCGGGCGTCCAGCTCAGATCTGACCAGCCCCCTGCATTCGAGCTCAGTCATCTTTCTTGCTGAAGTTACTTGGATAAAGCAGTTCTGAGGAGCATTTTTTAAAATAAAGATTAGAAAGAAAATGCAGTCGTCTGATGAAAGGTGTAGCTCCAGGGAGAAAGACAGTCCCCTTGTGAACGGGGTCTGACCGGGCTGCCCCCAACGCCACGCCTGTGGAAGGTTCTAGTGGAAGCACCAGCCGAAGTAATAAGGCAAGAAAGGGAAATAAATGGCACCTAAATCGGTGAAGACGAGGCAAAGCCCTCTATTGGCAGGGTGATAGGAGCTCGTCTATATTGAAATAGTGAAAGGCGCGTCTGACCCCCAAAGGGGTCACGACCCACAGGTTGAGAACCGCTGCCTTAGAGCATTTCGATATAGACAAGCTCATATCACCACATTTAAGCAGAGCTGTCCAGAGAACATTGGCTGGGCGTCACCACCACATGAGGAGCTGTATTCAAGGGTCGCGGCATGAGGAAGGTTGGGAACCGCTGTGCTAGAGGTAGGAAGAGCCCCGTCTGGGGGTGCTGTTTGGAAGTGGTGCTTTTGCTGGGCGGGTGAGGCAGGGCTAGATGGGCCCCGAGCTGGGCAGGCTGGGAGGGAAGCCCTAAGTGCCTGTCCAGGTCTACCTTTCCTGTGCTATGCAGACCTGCTCCCCTCGGGGCCCAACGCAGCTGAGTGGAAGCTTGGGGCCTTGCTCCCTGACAGGACGGAGTCTGGCTGGGTGTCTGCAGAGGAAACCGTACACACACACACACACACACACACACACACACACACACACGGAAGAGGGAACCCGCTCTCCGGGCGTGCCCAGCTTGCCTGCCCTTCCCCAGGGTGACCATCATCCTTCTAGTGCTCACAGCAGTGTGGTGTGGAAATGGACGGCGGGCAGCGGGCGCCCCAGCCGAGGCTGTTCATGCTGAGCTTGCAGGGGAGCCTGGCACCATCACTGTCACCAGGTGTGGCAAAGGAAAGCAAGAGGAGGGGCGAGGTCTGTGGGGAGAGGGGGAAGGTGGGCATCCAGCAAGCCCTGCTCAGAGGTGGTGGGCCTCGGAAGGTCAGAGGTGGACTGACCAGAAGGACTCGCACACACACACGTGCCGTCCAGCTCTGCACATACACATGGAACACACACTTGCACAGTATCAGCTTACAGTACATTCGAGGACACGTTTATTGGTTCCAGGGAGGCAGCAGGTACAGCTGAGAGGCACTGAGGGCAGGGTTTCCAGGTAGGTAGGAGCACCCACTCCCCCTGGCAGCACGGTCCCCCTCAGCCTTCTGCCCCTCCCCGTCGTCTTCCTCCAAGATGGGCATCAGGGCTGGGGGCTCAGCGGCTGGGCAGCGGCGGCGCAGCGGGCGCTCAGGGGTCCTGGTCCCGGTGCAGCGTCAGGTTGTGCTTCCGGATGTGGGCCAGCAGGACCTGTCCCCGCCGCTCCAGGGTCTGCAGAACCCGCTTCAGGCCTGGGGCCCCGCCTTGGCTCTCCCAGAACACGGGGTCTGCCCGCAGCGACTTGAGCAGCAGGCTTGACAGACACCCTGAGGCCAGCACCTTCACAGCGGTCTCGGGAAACCTGGAGGAACGGCCCCCATGGCACCCCAGACAGACGGAGCAGAGGTCAGCTGAGCATGTCAGAGACAGACGAAGCCCGCTGCCCAGGACTGTCACAGCTGGCCAGCCCCGCAAAGTCCCCTGGGCCAGGCCTGCTACTGGGCTTGCAGAGATAGACCTGTCGCCTACTTGGCTTAGGCGGTGAAAGCAGGGGCTGGGGGCTTTCAGAAGGGCCCACACCCCTGGGAGAAGCAGGGGGATTAATCTGGTGCCCAGCACAATGCCCACCACTCCGTGTGGCAAAGACAGGGCCAGGAGAGCCCGCGGCACCCCCACTGCCTGCAGGGAGTAAGTAGACATGGGTCTCGGGCTAGCTCTCCCATCCAGGGCAAGGGAAGGGCGGTCCATTTCAGGCCCGGGGTTCTGTGGGGCAAGGGGGAGCCCTGCATTGTGGCTGCTAGAGCACCCCTCCCAGGGTTTCGGGGCTAATGGCTGCTTCCAGAGGCTCCCCACCCCCTGCGGAAACTCTGTTCTGACAGCGTATGTGCAATGGACTCCCCTCTCCTGGCCTCTGAGCCTCACCCATCTATGCCCTCCAGCAGCCGGAAGTTCAGCCTGTCCTCTGGACGCTGCAGGTTCCCGGCATTGTCAATGTAGACCAGCTGAGACGACGCGCTGCTCCGGACCTGGGGGGAAGAAGGCAGAGGCAGGTAAAGGTGGAGCAGAGCCGGCACCTGCGGACTCAGGAGGGGCCCTAGGCTGTCCCTCCCACCATCCACCCTGCTGCAGCTGAGAAGATCTCAAGGAGCTAGGTGCTGGACCTATGCCCCAGGTGTCTTCTCAGTGCAGCTGCTTTCAGAGTGGGCACTAGTATTCACCCTGATTGATCGGAAGGGAGGCCCCAGCTCACCTCACTAATCAAGAACTGGCTGGCTTCCAAGCTGGGCCATCACTCTAGGCCCCAGCAGCATGCTGTTAAGTGTGACACCTGGGCACTGCTGAGAAAACCATCACCTCTCCATGTCCCACAGCTGGTGGCTGAAGGATGAGGAGCTCGGGCAAGACTCTGCCAGTGCAGACACACGCACACACACACACACGCGCACACACGCACATGCATAACCATACATGCGCACACCCATGTTCATACACACCCATATGTGCATGCAGTCACACACATGCTCACACAGATGCACATGCATAGTCACACGCTCACACACAGATGCACATGCGTAGTCACACACGTGCTCACACAGATGTGCATGTGTAATCGTACATGCTCATGCAGATACACAAGCATGGTCACATACATGCGCACACACATGCTCGAGATCTGAACGTCATTGTGCCTGCACACCTGGGTATTCCCCCAGAATCACAGGTAGCGTCAACGACCTTCCTGCCGGCCACTGCTGACCCTGCTCTGCTTCCACAGGGGATGAGTTAGGCTCTCGCTGGCTGGACCTTTGCAAACCAAGCATGGGAGCTCTGTGGCACCTTCAACGCAGTATTCCGTGGGGCCGGGGATCTGAGACCCTCTGTTTCAACGCCCCCTGCCCCAGTCTCCAAACCTCCACACTAATTTCCTGGAATCCTCTCTGGGGGCCAAGACTTAAACGATGAGGTGGCTCGTCCCCAGCCCCCAGGTTCCCCTGCTCTGCTTCTTCTCCCTCCACAGCCCGCCCCCAACCCCTTCCTCACAATTACCTTTTGTTTTTTTTCCCAAAGGCTGGCAGACTCTTCCCTCTGAGAACAACTGTCCCAAAGGGTCAGCCTCGCTGGGCTGTGGGGGATATGGACGCTCTCCTCCCCCAGGAAAAGAAGTGATGACCCAGGGGTGGGGCGCGGAAAGGACCCTTGAAACCCTCCCATCCGCTGGCTCCAAGAGCACCTGGCTGAGGTGGGGCTGCCGGACACCAGGGCTCAGGGGAAGGGGATGCTGGAGAGGCCTCCCCAGGGCGGCACTCTGCCTCTTGTGCAGGAGAGTGACCAACTGGCAGCACCTTGCTGGCTCCTCTAGTGGCCTGTGGTCTGGCCTGGTCCTCACGGGACCTGGTCCCCGTGCCTCTGGTCAGCGTTGGCCTGGAGGCCACTAGGGTCTTAGGTGGGAGCTCTGATGCTGCCACCAGCCAGCCCCTGGTCGTGAGATCTCCTCTCCTCCCAACCCCAGGCCACAATTCCCTCACCTGCCTGCACAGTGAAGTGTCACCGGGCTAACATCTGTCAATCCTTGACTCCTGGAAACCTGAGGGTGCCCTGGAGTCTCTTGGGGTGGGGGACACAGGGAGATTGTGAAAATGGGGCTCCTGGCTCCCATCCTTGACCTCACCTCCAAGCCCCGCTCCTCTCAGGTTCAGAGTGGAAACATTTACTCAGGGGAACAGATCGGGAGCCCCCAGCACCAGGTGATTCTCTGAAGCTCACTGACCGCCCGTTCGACTGGCTGGGCTGAGGAGGGGCCATACCAGGATGTGAACCAGGCGCAGCTCGGCCGGGTTCCGGCACTTCTCCCGCAGCCTCTCTTCCAGGCAGGGCTCCCAGGGCTCGGGCTCAAAGCCACAGCAATAGCGATCCAGGCGGTCGTAGACCTGTGGAGACACCAGCCTCTGAGAGGGGTGGGCAGCCCCTCCCCGCCCCTCCATGTGACCTCAAGACCACACCTCCACCCACTTGGGGCCTTGGGGACTGGACAGTCCTCAGGGTGGCTGGGCTCTAGCTGCTTTGCTCATCCTGCACCTGGGAGTGGTCCGCCTCCAGGCAGGGGGCTTCAAGTCCCTGTCTGTTGTTGCCACTGTTCAGAAATGCCACCAGAGGGCTCAGGGCTCTTTCTGCTCCACCCAGGGAATTTCTCCTCTCCGAGTCAAGCTGGGCGCAGGCCCCTCCCTCAGGGAAATCTGAGACAGCAGTGCCCAGGTGAGCTGAGGTTAGAATCCCAGGTGAGCACCTGCACCTACCTGCACCTGCACCTCAGTAGCCAGGAATGAGTGGCGGCTGAGTGGGGGCTCTGCTGGGAAGGGACAGGGAACAGCCAGCTGAGTCCTCATTCAAGTTGCTGATAAACATGGTGGCCAGGACAGGGCTGAGGCCAGAGTCCTGCTGCATGCCACTGGAGACCGCCCAGTCCCTCAACTGGTTACGCGCTGCGCTGCTAACTAAATGCCGGCCGTTCAAACCACCAGCCATTCCACCGGGGAAAGACTGGCCTTGGCAGCCCTGTTCCTCCTTAAGATTAAGGAGGAGACCCAGCTCCAGGCTGCCAGCACAGTGGGTTCATAAAAGACAGCCAACTTTACAGACCATACAGGAAGCCCTGGTGGCAGAGCGGGTGAAGCATTAACTGATAACCTCAAAGGTGGTGGTTCAAACCTACCAGCAACTCCTTGGCACAAAGATGAGGCTGCCTGCTCTCATCAAGATTTACAGCCTAGGAAACCCACACAGGTGCAGTTCCACCCTGTCCTGTAGGGGCGCCGTGAGCCAGAGTCGATGGGGAGGGAAGTGGGTTGAGATTTTGGCTCCCTTCACTCACAGCGGTTCTAACCTGTGGGTCATGACCCCTTTGGGAGTTGAACAATCCTTTCACAGGGGTTGCCCGATTCATCACAGTAGCAAAATGACAGTGATGAAGCAGCAACGAAAATAATTTTATG
>NW_022108124.1:16983137-16984487 GCF_000313985.2 Echinops telfairi | reverse complement strand
ACAAACTTCTGAAAAGATGTCCAGTGTCGTTCGCAATGAAAGTCTCTCTCCCGTTTTTTAAAAATCTTCATCCTTAGCAAAGAGTGGAGGGGAGATGATAAGCAGAGTGGTTGTTCCAGGTGGGGAAGTGGGCGCCCCTACTTGGTTGGAAAGCCCACCACGTCTGTTTGGAAGGCCATTTGGCCACATGGACTGAGCTGGCTGCTATCTGTGCGCCCCTCTAAATATGGGGACCGACCTGCTGACTTCTGGTTGGGTTGGGTGGGTGGGAAGCCCCAGAGTAAGACCGGGGAGGGTCAGTGGAGAGAACGGTCTCAGTATGTTTTCCTTTTTCTCTCCAGGCTCTGGGTCTCTATTCCTGCAAGGCTGCCTTCTCCCCCGTCCTCCATGGCTCCTGGGGGTGCGTAGCCACTTTCTGCCTTCCCCATCCGTTCAGGCCTGACTGTGGTGAGGCTGGCCTCTGACACGCCTTCATTTCTTGCTGGGCTAGTGCAGCCCGATTCATCACAGTAGCAAAATGACAGTGATGAAGCAGCAACGAAAATAATTTTATGGTTGGGGGTCACCACATCATGAGGAACTGTATGAAAGGGTCTCGGCCTTAGGAAGGTTGGGAACCACTGACTCATAACTACTGAACCCCAACGCTGTAAGCACGCACTGCATATACATGGTGGACCATACGGAGACAAATGCGCATGGCCGTGTTTCAATAAAACTTTACTGATGCACACTGACATCTGGATTTTGCAAAACATCAAACGTCCCCAAATATTCTTCCCTCTACCCCCTCAACCATGAAAAACAAAGCACAGAGTATTTTTAGCTCCTGAGCCATGGTCGGGTTCCCTGGCCCCGGGCCTGGCAGCCAGAGGAGCCCTGGTGGCCCAGTGGTTACATGTCAGGCTATTAGCTGCAAGGTTAGCAGTTTGAGAAAGACTGAGCTTTCTATTCCTATAAAGAGTTACAGTCTCCGAAACCCACCAGGGCAATGCTACCTTACCCTTCAGGTTCACTGCGAGGTGGCATTTACTTCATGGCAGCGAGTTTGATTGGGGGGTGGGAGTGGGGGCGAGGCTGGAGGCCACGTGGTCTGGGGATACATATGGCCCACCCTGTCCCATCTGTGTGACCTGAGGGGTTATTTAACCTCGCTCGGGGACTGAGGACAATAATGATCTGCACGGAGCAGAGGGAAGTGCCCTCCTGGAGAGTCCCCACTTGTCGCCAGCCCAAAGAGAGATCTGAAGAAGCCCTGGCCTCACCCTAGCGGAGCCTGAGAACCAGGGTCTGGCGCAGAGTAAAACGGTATCCGGACACACACACACACACACACACACACACACACAC
>NW_022108124.1:16981175-16982632 GCF_000313985.2 Echinops telfairi | reverse complement strand
CAGTGGTGGTGGAAGCATCTCAGCGCTGGTGTGGGTCTCCACGTGGCTCCTCTAGCTCCAGGGCTCTGGCTCCATCAGCGTAGCTCCATGTGGCTTGTCAACAGAAATGTGTAGCACAGTGTGTCTGGACTCCAGTGAGCTATTTATCTCCGTGGCGTTTCCAATTGAGATCATCAAGCTGAGACCTGATAAACAGGCTAGACTCCACCCCCTCGCAAGTTGACAGATGATGTAACTGCCATACTCGTTCACTCCCTGACCCCTGCTGACCCTTCTGTCATGGGCCCTGTCATTAAAATCTCTCCCCAAGAACCACTGGGATTGGATTCCATTACCTGCTGGACAGATTTATCGATGAAAATGGAAAAGGAAAACAAAATGCTTCTCCCTCGGCCAACCAATGCCATTCCTGGGATGTTACCCCACAGTCATTGACCTGTGCTCTGAGACATGGGGCAACAGGGATTTGCAGGCGCAGCCGTTCCCAGGGACAACAGCAGGGAAGAACACAACTGTCTCCCGGATGTCAGAAGGGGCTGGTCGTGCAGTCAAACAGGGATACTTAGCAGCCGTACTACCCTCTGGCCTGGGATGAAATGATGCACCAGGTGAAAGCAGAGGACCGGCTTAGAGGACTTCACAAAGTCTGTGGAAAGACGCCATTACCTTCCCACTCCATCTCTCCATGAACTTTCTGAAGCCCCCTTGCCTACGTTCCATGCAGTGGATGTTCTCTGATGAGGCTCCAGGGAAGCTGGTGGTGGTTTGCCATTGGAGAGGGCGGATGGGGGGGCTGGGGTGCAGGTGGGCAGATCATCCCCTCATTCCCTGACTTGGGCTTGGCTTGCTCAGGGGGAACATCAAGTAAGAGCAGATGTGACATGGGCCACAGCCACATTAAAGGTGCCCTGCCCCTTGGCTGGGATCCAGGGCTTCTTCCACTGTCCCCTGAAGGTGTTACCTTCCAGCCAGGACTGCACCTCCATCCTGGGCCCCAGAAGGAGGCACCCAACCCAGTGTACAGCTTAGAGGCCAGCTCAGTTGAGCCCAGCTGACCCCAGACCCTGGGGGTCAATAAGAGAGGGCTGGTGTCACGGCGTGAGGAGGCATGTGAACAAGGCACAGTGCTGGTGGGATCTGAGGAACCCGGGTCTGGGTTGTGGGGTGTGTGTGTGTGTGTGTGTGTAGCCCTCGTGTATGCTGTGAGTGGGTAATCATGTTGCTCCATGCAAAGAAACCCAACCCAGACCAAGCCCACCGCCAGCAAGTGAATTCTGACTCACGGCGACGGGAGTGAGGGTTTCCCAGGCTGTCAATCTTTATGGGAACAGCCAGCCTGGCTTTCTCCCATGGAGTGGCTGCTGGCTTTGAACCGCTGACCTTGAGGTGAGCAGACCAATCCTAACCCAACAGCTCCACCGGGGCTCGCTCTCGCGCTCTCTCTCTCTCTCTCTCTC
>NW_022108124.1:16980181-16981075 GCF_000313985.2 Echinops telfairi | reverse complement strand
CAGAGTAAAATGGTATCCGGACACGCTTCCAGATGCAGGCCTGGTT
The DNA here is from genome assembly GCF_000313985.2 of Echinops telfairi. Lineage (NCBI taxonomy): Eukaryota > Metazoa > Chordata > Mammalia > Afrosoricida > Tenrecidae > Echinops > Echinops telfairi. The sequence goes on along the minus strand of NW_022108124.1, from coordinate 16,981,029 downwards.
TTCCAGAGCACAGACTACACACACACACACACACACACACACACACACCGGCGGAGCTGTCTGGATAATGGGGAGAGTCCATTCCTCTGAAACCAGCTGCCGTCCAATTGACTGCCACTCACGGATGGTGACCCCGCATTCATAGTCAGAGCAAGAGTGCCCCACGGGGTTTCCAGTGGCTGGTTTCCTGGGCACGGATCACCAGGTCTTTCTTCCGGGGCACAGCTCTAGGTAGACTCAAACCCCCAACCTTCCCGTCGGCCACGGAGCGCAGTACCTGTTTGCACCAGCCAGGGCCCCGGGGCAGACCCAGCAAAGTGAGGTGCCCTGAGTGCCCTGGGCCGTGCTTTCTGCCTAAGCATTGGCACACCCTCCACCCTCTCTCCAGGCCGGCCGAGCGGGGATTTTACCCTCTCCAGAGCGAGCTGACAGGAGTGCTAGACCCCACCATCCAAGCAGCCACCAGTGCAGGCTCCCAGCTGTGCCCCTGGAACAGCCTGGAGGAGTGCAGCTGCCAGCCCGACAGGGGTGCCACGCTGTCTGGCCATTATTTCCCCTGAAGAGAACTTCCGCTTACTCGGCAGCACCCTTGCAGCCCAGCAGCACCGAGCTCACATTTTCTTTCCCATCTCCTGCAGAACTGGGCTCTTTTCCCCATTTTAGGAAAACCGAGAAGCTGCTGGGGAGAAGGGGTGGGGGATATGCAGTTCTGTTTTTCGGATCTAACAGCAATACTGCACGATCCTGCCATGCTACTGAACGGAAGCCTTTGCTTCTTGTAGCCTGAGACCCTTGTAAAACCCCTTCTCGGTGCCAGGCCCGGCCCCCAGTGCTTCCCACCTTACAGC
>NW_022108124.1:16964281-16979749 GCF_000313985.2 Echinops telfairi | reverse complement strand
TATATATATATAAAAACTCCAAAAGCTCACTGCCATCAATTTGACTCAGACTCGTCAAGACCCTGTGGACAGGGTAGAACTGCCCTTGTGGGATTCTGAGACTATATCTTTACAGAATGATGTCATCATGTAGAAAGCCCCATCTTTCTCCTAAGGAGCAGCTGGTGGTTTCAAACTGCTATCCTGTGGTTCTCAATCCAACGTAACCCACCATACCACCAGGGCTCCTGTGTGAGTCTGGATAGACTAGAGAAACACATTCATAGACACTCACATGTGTGTAAGAAAGAGCTTTATAGACAAGAGCAGGCAAATATTGAGAAAACATCCCAGTCCAGTCCAGATCAAGTCCATAAGTCCACTATTAGCCCATATCTATAACTCCCTCTTCAGACTCACATGCAATGATGCGGAATGCAGGAAGATCACAGGCCAGTGGGTGCAAAGTCTTGTGGATCCAGTAGTGTTGTAAAAATCTCAGGGCTGGCAGGGGTCTCCAAGTGACTTCTCCAGCTCCAGAGGTCTGACTCCATCAGCCTTTCTCCATGTGTCTTCTCCACAGGGATGTCTCCCAGGGAGTGAGTGTGTGTCCCACCTCCAGCGAGCTATTGATCTCCTTAGCACCTCCAAATGAGGTCATCAAGCTACTACCTGATTGACAGGCTAGACTCTACCCCTTCACTCTGAATCCTAAAATTAACACCAGATTATGTAACTACCGCAGCTCCTTATAAAAAAAATTTTTTTAAGGCAGGCTTGGTGGTGGATAAAGTTACACAAAGAGCAGGCTGCCCCAATGTGCACTGCGCACAGAGCTTGTCCTCTGCCCCGGCCAGAAGGTACCTTGGGGAAACTCTGGCTGGCCGGCCAGTGGTTTCTAGGAAGGTGGCGGCAGCCAGACGGGGGTGTTTGCCTTGACTGAGGTTCAGCAAACGGGGGTGGCATGAGCCCAGAGAGCCAGCCGCATCTGGCCACACAACCAACCTGTATGTGCCTTAGCTGCACACACTCCCGTCTCCAGCGCGGGGCCTGGCAGCTGCGGAGGGCTCCAGACCACGGCGGGGACAGAAGGGCTTTGTGTGGGGCAGGAAGCTACCATGTGCACCTCGCCAGTGGGTGCTCTGAGGGATGTTACCTCTGGGCTCAAGATCCCCTCTCCCCAGTCAACCCTGCAAGGGTCCCACCCTCCGGCTATGGTTCATCACACACACGTAGAGGGTGCACTCCCATGCCACACTGATGCACCTCAGCTCCGTCAGCTGTGACCTGGCAGGTCACTTGTCTTCGGGGGCTGTAGTTTCCCAGCTTCAAACAGAGATGAGCATCAGTGTATTAGGGCTGCCTGCTTATCAGAGAAGAGGAGCCCCCATGGCGTGTGATTGTGCTCACTGGACTGCTAACGTCAAGGTCAGCAGTTCGAAACTACCAGCCTCTCTGTGGGAAGGCAACGAGGCTTTCTACCGCCATAAAGCGTGACGGTCTCAGAGCCCTAGGGGGCAGTTCCACGTTGTCCTAGAGAGCCGCTCACTGTGCGTGGAGATGGACGGGGAGACTCCCACTAGCAGCCGTATGGAGGGCCCAGAGGAAACACCCTCCCTCAGTCCTCACAGGGACTGCCTGACTCAGATTGGACTCCCCAGGGAGAGTTCTGGAGACGAGGGGACCCCAAGCCAAGTTCATTCCTGAGCAGCTAATGCTGAGAAACACCAGGAGAGGGCGGGGGAGTGAGATGGGAGGGGAGCCCTGGATGACAGAGCAGGTAGGACACACGTCTCAGAGTTAGCCCACGGCATTCCCATCCACCGCTCGCTGCTGTGGGCTGCGTCTGGAGGGAGGCGGCCAGCCTTCCCCACGTGCTCAGTACTCTCGGATTCCCTGGGTGTGCAGGTGATCTGAGTGCTGGGTGGTTTAAACCACAGGTGCCTTGGGCCGTGCACCACATGCTCCGCATGCACCGGAGGGGCCATAGACCCAGAGATGGCTGGTGTGGTTTCCACGGTCCCGGTTTTAGCACCGAGACATCTACCCTTCCGGGAAACAGCTCAGCCTGACCTGGATGGCTGTTCTCACGCCAGAGGGCATTCAGACCCAGCACTGCCAGCCTGTCTCAGGGCAGGGCAAAGAACAAGCCCCCGGGCAGAGGCTGGGCTCCCAATGAGGCAAAGCCAGACACCCAAGGGGTCAGGAAGTGAGGGAGTGAGGGAGTGAATCTCAGAGATACTAGTAACCTGCTCAGTGCCACACAGCCCGCAGAGGCCCGGGGGTGGGCTCAAACCCAGGCCTGGTGAGAGCCAAAGCCCAGGTCCTGGACCCGCCTGGGCCTCCATCCACTGAGCAGAGAAGTCGGAGGCACTCAGGAGCCACTGGGAGACAGGGAGTGGAGTAGAAACCACACTAGACTTTTCCATGGGAAAACTCCCACGCTTTAATCTTGTCAAAGAACTTTCTGGGACACATTGCAAAACCGATCCTGTGTTGACCAGACAGCCTATCAGCCCCCCAGTGCCACTTCTGACCCTGAATCTTGTCCAGCCAGCAGCCCCTCTGCCCAACTCCTAGGTGAGCCTGACTCGAAAGAGGTGACTACAGACCAGGGCTGGCCCCGTGTGCTCGCAGTGTGCACACGTGCACCTTTCCTGGTGTGTATCTGCAGATGGCATGGGTCCCGGGCTGACTGTCAACAGGTCAGTCAGTAAAGAGCTGGTGCCCAGAGCCTATCAATTAACCCCTGCTGCCCTAACCCTCCATTCCTTGCCTAGGGTCCCCAGACTGCTCCTCATCCAGGAAACGCAAGATTAACTCTTGCCCGGCAGGGACCACTTCCTCTGGTCATGCTTCAGCTCCCAGGGTGGACCAGTATTATCTCTGTCTCTGTCTGTCTGACTGTCTCTCTCTACACCAGGGTTTCTCAACCTGTGGGCTGAGACCCCCCTTGGGGTCAAGCGACCCTTTCACAGGGGTCACCTAAGACCATTGGAAAACACATATTTCCAATGGTCTTAGGAACCAAGACACCGCTCCTCTGTCCGTCTCCAGGCAGGTTCGCCCACATTCAGATATGCCCACATACGCGTACCCAGCATCAAGACTGTTACCATGCTTCAAGACAAAATTTCATTGATTTGTCATTAGAAATAATTAGTTCATGATATAGAATTACATGTTGTTTTTGTGATGAATCACTGTGCTTTCATTATGTTCAATTTGTAACCATGAAAATACATCCTGCCTATCAGATATTTACATGACGATCCATCACAGTAGCAAAATTACAGCGATGAAGTAGCAATGAAAATAATTCTATGGTTGGGGGGTCACCACCACATGAGGAACTGTATGTAAAGGTCACGGCATGAGGAAGGTTGAGAACCACTGCTCTACACACACACACACACACACACCGTATTTTCAAATCAGACAGTCATTCTGAATCCTTGTTGAAAAAACAATGCTTCGCTGGTGATGGTTCAACAATCTGGAGCTCGCTCACTCCTGCGCTGTGAATACTCCCCGCTGGACCAACTGCAAATGACCAGGATGACCCGACAGAGCACGGTGGGGGTTAGGAGAGATGGTACGTGCAATAGGGCCCCCAGAACACAGTCTTCGCTGCAGAGATGTGGTGATAAACAACCTCAAGAGGACAGGGGGAGGACACACTGCCATCGAGCCCATTCTGACTCAGAGTGACCCTAGATCAAGTGTCCAGGGCTGTAGATCTTTCTGGGAGCAGATAAGGCCGTCTGTCTCCCTCCAAGTGGCTGGTCTGGCCGGCCCGTCTTGCTGTTAGGAGCCCAATGCTTAATCTGAATATGCAGTCGGAGCCGCTGATGTAAAATGCCACCAGGAAGGGGTGAATTCTAAGCATTCCCTGCATGTTTTCATATATCTGGCACTGTGGTGGTGATGCCTGCTCCCAGGTGATTCCAACTCAGAGCGGCCTGACGGTCAGTTATTTTAGATCACGTCACCTGCCTTCAGACCCTGGGGCACTGTGGGGTCAGTGTCGGGCTGCAAGGTCAGCACAGGCAAGCCCTCAGAAACTCCGCTAGCGCCCCAGGTGAACGGTGAGGCCGTCTGCTCCTATCCAGCCTCAGAACCCCTGCCTGGTGTTTTGGTGAGCTGGGGTGGGCTTGGTGGCAGTGAGGTTGGGGTGTGAGGGAGCCTCCCTGGTGGTGCGGCGGTGAAAGCACTGCGGGGAGACCCAGAAAGTGAGCAGTTGGCACCCACTGCCCTCCCACCCTCCCCCACGAGAGACAGAGGAAGCTGTCTGCTTCTGTGCAGATGCACAGCCTTGGAAACCCCGTGGGCCAGTCCCCTCTTGCTGGGGCATCCCTGCGAGGGGTAGACACTCAGCAGCAGTGGGTTAGGGGTGGCTTTTTTTGTTGTTTTTTGAAGGGTGAGCATCTACCCACCGGCTGAATTCCTGGAAATGCTGACAAGCACTCTCTGAGCTCTTAGGCAGTGACTCTAGCACACAGCTCGGTGGATACTGTGATAGGTAGGTTTATGGTGCCAACCTGGTCCATAGGAACATGTGGGATTAATCAGGTCACAGTGTGATTGGAGGGCAAAGCCCTGCCTCCCTCTATCTTGCTCTCTGGTGATGGGACCAGCGTGCACCTGCTTTAGCTAGTTCTCGGCCTCAACCTGTGACCTACACTCCCTGTGGGACAGCCAACCCGCGGATCAAGTCGCTAGAGCTTGAGTTACTTTGAGGCCTGCTTCACCACACTGCTAGTACGTCCATCACTTGAGCTGAGGCTGGTGGATCCTGTTGTCTTGCATTGCTTGAATTCAAGATCCCACTGGGCCTACTTTGATAAGCTCCCAAGCTGCTGGCTGTTGGTGGCCCATCCTGATGTCTGCTGCCTGTGGGCAGACTCTGCCTGCATTGCCTGAGGGAAGACTCAGCTGTCTGCTTCCTTGACCTTGGACCCAGCAACCCTGGTGAGTTGAAGGACTTCCAGGATATTAAGGATTCCACACAAGTGAGTTGAACTGAGCCCTCTGTACTGCTGTGTGGACTAATTAGCTGTTACATTCCTTCATGCTTTTACCTATATATAATCATAAGTGTCCTGGTTCTGTTTCACTAGAGAACTCTGCTACACACAGGTATACTCAGACCCCAAACTCACTGCCATTGATTCAGTGCCGACTCATGGCCACCCTGCAGGACAGGGTAGAACTGCCCCTGTGGGTTTCCCAGACTGTCACTCTTTAAGGCGACCGAAAGCCTCATCTTTCTCCTATAGGGCAGCTAGTGGTTTCAAACCACCGACCTCGTGGTTAACAGCCCAATGCATAACCACTATGCCACCAGGGATGAATACACAACAAATGACTAACTAAAAAACAAACGTGCCGATGGTCCAAAGACAAGGAGGAGGAGTCATCACCACCCATCCTGTCCCGATCCCTCCAGACCCCCCACTGCTCCCCACCTGTGATCAGCCCCACCTACCTGCAGCAGGAAATCAAAGAGTGCCAGGCGTGCCCACTCGGCGTGGTGGATGCCCAGACATGGGGCCTGGCCTGGCCAGCTGCAGCCACGCACCAGCAGGGCCTGGTACTGCAGCCAGCCCAAGGCCAGGGAGTTCTGGTCGTCATCAGGGTCAGCCAGGTGCTGCACATCTGGTGCCCACCAGACCAGAGGCCTCGCGTGGCCATCGGTGTAGCGGTAGGGCAGCAGGGGGTTGTGGAAGCGCCGGGCCACAGCAGGCAGGCTTCGTCGCAGCCCCAGGACACGGTCCACGTGGAAGGACAGGACCTCGGGCAGGTCTCCCGGCCTCTTGATGAGGCCGCACAGCCCCTGGGCGCAATGCCGGCTGAGTGCAGGAGGAGACAGGGCTGGAAGGGCACCCTGGACAGAGAGGCCAACCTGCAGCACCTGCCCGTGGGCAGGCACCCGGGCCTTGCCCACCACCGCTCCCCTGGCCAACAGCCCGAGTGTCTGCACGTCATGCTCTGTGAACCACGGTGGCATCTGCTCCCTTGTCAATGACTCAGGGCTCTCAGCGTCACACCAGACGGACCCTTGTAACTCTCCAACAGAGCCAGGCCACCAAGGTGCCCCCTGGGCTGGGCCAGGGTCCCCAACATGTGGCCGGTCACTCCGGGCTTTCTTATCAGCACCTGGCGGCTCCCTACCCTCAGCCAGGTGGGGCTGCAGAGCCCATGTTGCAGTAGCCCTCCAAGTCCAGGCAGGATTTGAGTCACTCCCCGTGAGCTGGCTGACCAGGATGCCCCTCTTGTTCTGGGTCCCCTGGGTGGGACTGGCTGGCCCCATGTGGCCATGGTCTCTGATGCCCGGACCCCTGACCCCACCCTCCCTCGGCGACCCGGGATGCCGAGTGCTGAGTCTTGACCCTCCAAGAGCTGCAGAAGCAATGTCCCTCCTGACCCTCCCTGGACGTCGGCCATCCCCCTCCGGGGCCTGCTTGCTCCTGTCCACTCTCACCGGGTGGCTAGGCTCCTCAGTGCAGACCCCATGGGAATTCCTGGGTGAAGCCAAGCCCCTGCGGAACCCCAGGCTTCTTGCCCGAGGCCGCCGGTTGGAGTTCAGAGTCTGCCGGACGTGGGGGGCAGGGCCACTAGTTACCCGCCAGAGCTCCATGAAGGCAGGTTCCCGACTGGCGGCTGGGTGCAGTGCGGGGAAGCGGGTGACGGCCACTGCAGACAGGGTCATCACGAGGCAGAATGCCAGTACTGCCCGCCTCTTGCCCCGCAGCCTTCTCCAGAGCCAAGGTGCCTGCAGGGGGCAGGGGGGGTAGGAGAAAGAGACAGCTTGAGACAGTTCGGAGGTGATGCCAGGCCCGGCGCACTGGAGAACAGAACATAGACAAGGGGTGTCTGGGGACGTAACTCCTCAAACCAACCCACCACCACTGAGGTGATGCCGACTTAGCATGACCGAATAGGACAGGAGAGGACTCTGAGTGTCCCACACCGAACTCTTGACGGGAGTCGAAAACCCCTGTCTTTCCCCTGCCAAACGGCTGGTGGCTTTGGACTGCAGATCCCACGACCACAGCCCAACATGTCACACCACTAGCCCACCAGAACTCCTGTCTGGCTCCACACAGGAATGAAAAATACAGAGTCCGGGTGAAGAAGCAGCCAGCTGCCTTCAAGAGAGGAAATGTGGCTCCGGGTCCAGTCCGCTCAGGCTAGCAGGCTTAGTTCACTCTGCCCTCAGGAAAACCTTGCCCCAGGCCTCCTTTGCCCTGTCAACCCATTGGGGCAGGGCCCCCGGCACCATACAGGGTCTCTTCCTCCCTGCCAGGTCCTGCCAGCTCTTCTCTAGATGACCCATGGGACCCTTGTGGCTGACAGGAGTGGTCCCCAGGAATGTGCTCCTCCCTGGCTCCAAACCTCGGACCCATCCTGTGAAAGGGCGCTTTCTCCGCCTCCTTTGCAGTTGGCCATGGTCATGGGATGTAAACCCGCGCCTCATTGACTCTGAATGAAACTGGCCATTGTCCCTTCCCTTTATCTGTACAAGAAAGATGCCCCCACCAACACCCCCCCACACACATAGTAGGGGTCCCATAGCATTGGGAACCTGCTCCCTCCTCACCTGCAAATACAGCTGGTGAGGGTGGGTCTTTGAGTGTCAGGCCCTTCACGGCTTCAACTAACCTCACCGTGCCTACAAAAACCCATTCCCCGAATAAGGGCACATGTCCGGATCTAGAGAGCAGGCTGTGAACACCTTGCAAAGGGCCATTCTCCACCCGACCACACTTGCTGATGACCGGTGGCCCAAAGGAGACCTCTATTCCACAACTCAAGCTGGCTGACACCACATGATGTCCTAAAGTTTCTTCCATACGTACAGCCACCTGACATGGGGTAACTCTCCTGCATGAGACCTCTTTAAAGTCTGGAGAAGCAAGCGTGTTGCTTGGAGAACTGAGGTGCTCCTGCCCCAAGCCACGGTATTGGCCTATGCACGTGACGGTTGGATGTTCGAGTAAAAAGAGTGGAGGAGAATGGACGCATTTGAAGGATGCCTCTGACGAAGAGTAGGGAAAAGACGCTGGACCGACAGAACAACAAGCACATGGTCGTGGAAGAAGCACAGCCAGGATGCTCCTTAGCAGCAAGGACAGCGAGACTTCATCTCACGTACTTTGGACATGTTGTCAGGAGGGGCCAGCTCCTGGAGAAGGACGCTGTGGTAGTTACATAACCTGGTGTCAACTTGAGACTATGGAGAGTGAACGGGGCTGGCGTTGAGCCTGTCAATCAGGTTGCAGCTTGATGACCTCACTTGGAGGCCCTACGGAAATACATAGCTCACTGGAGGCCAGACTCATGCTCTCTGCTGGTCTCCCTGTGAGACATTCCTGCTGACAAGCCACCTGGAGCTAAGCTGATGGAGCCAGAGCCCTGGATCTGGGGAAGCCATGTGGAGACCCACCCCAGCGCTGAGATACTTCCACCACCACTGGATCCACAAGACTTTCCACCCACTGGCCTGTGATCTTCATGCATTCTGCATCATTGCATGTGTTGTGTGAGTCTGAAGAGGAATTTATAGGCTGGTATTGGACATATGGGCTAATATCAGACATACAGACTGGGCTGGGGTGTTTTCTTAATATTCAATTGCTCTTTGATATAAAGTTCTCTCTTGCACACATGAGTGTCTCCTAATTTGTTTCTCTAGTCTACCCGGACTGACACAGACACCGCGCCTGATAAAGTAGCAGGGCAGCAGAAGTTGACACCGTGGCCGCAGCAATGGGCTCAAACATGACAACTGCTGTGAGATGCTGCAGGGCCAGTGGTGTTTCATTCTGTTGTAGGCTGAGTGGGTACTGACGTGACAGCATCGAACAGCCGCAGTCACTTGACCTTTGAGCTGCTGCCTCCTAGTTCTCGATGGGAAGATGCCCCACTTCTAGACCTGTTCCTCTCCTGCGAGGGTTAGATCATTCCATCTCTTACAATAACAGTACGGCCCACAGGGAGCAGCCAGGGCATGAATCTTACAGGGGGAGTCTCTGGGCACCTCTGTAAAGGAGATGCAGAGGTTAAGCCCCACTCCCTCCGACTGGTGTCAATTGCCATGATCTATCCATTATCGTCTTCTTTAATTGTCGTGACACCCCAGCCGGGGGCCAGGGAGTGGGAATGACATCATCCCCACTCTACAGATGGGAAAATGGAACAGGCTAGCCTGCTGGGTGCGCTCAACTGGAAAAAAATAAGAAGACATATGGCCCAGGGACAAAGAAGGCCATTTGGGTCTGTTACACACACACACACACACACACACACACACACACACACACACACCTTTTTTCAAAAAGATGAATGTGTTTTTCAAGTTGGCTACATAATCTATCTCCTCAATGTTTCGGATACAACAAGGGGGAAAAAAATAACTCCTCGTTTTAAGGGGTTTGCATGCTTCTCACAGCCTCACGTGGCTGCAGACTGCCCAGGGCACATGTGCAGCTGGACAGAGAGCGAGGCTCCACGTGGTGTGAGCAGATGGCCCTGCAGGGCCACCCAAGGAAAGCCTTGGAGAAAGAAAGCCAAGCAGCTCTGATAGAACATCCTATGACGAGAACTCTCCAGCTGAGTCATAAAGCATACACCCGAGAAAGGAGAAAGGGGAGCGGGCCTATCACACACTAGAAAGTGTGCAGATGGGATCCAAGTGGACCCCACCGCTGCACACGGTCCAGCAGCCTGCTGGTCCGCACCCTCGCCATCAGAGAGAGCGCGCCCTCTCTGCCCTGCAGCGACCACACAAGAGGGGATGAGAAATGGCATGGCTGTCACACTCAGGTTTTCCAGCTCTGTCCCCCTCCCTCCCTCCAACCCCACAACTCACACTCCATTTCCACGCCTCCTCTTCGCTCCACAGAGACAGTGCCCACTGGTTCCGACAAGCACATCCACAGCGGCACAGCAAAAAGAGAAAGAGCGGGAGAGAGCAAATGGACGGGTGCAGGGGTTTCAGAAAAGGGTGTCAGAGAGGCCTCTAGTCCTAACCCTGCTTCCACCCCGTGTTCTGAGCCGTGTAACAAGGAGCAGTGGCACAACCTCTCTGCCCTATTTCCTCAGGTATAAAGCTGGGTGGGGGGGGCAGTGAAGGAAGTTGTCTCTCCAAGAATTGAGGCCGGGAGGAAGGGAGCGGCAAAGGGCCCATGCCACAACTGGGTGCATTTCATGGGAGGGGGCATTGGAGCTTTCCTCCCCTGCTTTCTGAAACCCCTCCACATTTCTGGTCTTTTATTTTATTATTATCATTTTAAATCATTTTACTGGGGGCTCGTACAATTCTTATCACAATCCATACATATATCCATTGTTTCAAGCACATTTGTACATTTGTTGCAGTGGGCATTTCTGGTCTTTTAAAGACTCCCCATACCCCTTCCTGAGTGCCGGGTACAACACTATGTCAGCCAGGGAAAACAGGGGTTCCTGGGGGAGCCACTCAAGGTAGAGCCCTTTCGAAGGAGAAGGCTCTTTCATCCTCAGCTCTCGCTTTGCAGTGAGAAAGGGGGCTCCATACAAAGACCTCCAGAGTGGGCGCGGAGGGAGCTGCTGGATTTAGATGTGTGGGGAGGTGGTATGAGGAACGGACTCAGGGTGGGAGCAGGCGGAGAGACGAAAGAAAAAGACTGAGACCCCAATAGACACTCGGCCCGGGGTCCTACCAACCCTGGGAAGAAAAGTTACGAGTGTAGTGGCCCGAAGGACCAGGGCACTGAGCAGGTGGGGCTGTGCTGCGTGGGGACAGGAGCCCAGTTCCACTCGGGGACTCCATGCAGGGTACATGACAGCTCTCACACATGAAGTGAGGCAGGCGTCATGGGAGACACTGTTCGCGATCCTCCCTTCCTCCTCATTGCCACCGTTTCAACTGCCTTTGGCCTTGGCCGTGTGAGTGGACCTAGGTCATGAGTCTATTCTGACTCGTAGCAGCCCTGTCCCTGCAAAGCGGTCCCTGAGGGTTTCTGAGACTGGCATTCCTTCAAACCCCAAACCAAAGTGACTGCCATCCACTCAGCACTGACTCATAGAGCCCCTCCCATGGGTTTCTGAGACGGCAACTGTTTCACGAGAGTAGAAAGCCCAGCCTTTCTTTACAGGAGTGGAAAGCCTCCTCTTTCTCCCTTGGAGCGGCTGATGGTTTTGAACTGCTGGCCTTGCAGGTAGCATTCCAATGCGTAACCACAACACCACCAAGACCCTTCATGTCCTCCCAGAGGCATTCAATGTGCTGGTGTGATTTGGCTTGCCTCCTTCCAAGCCTGTTTCCATCATGATAAGAGTATGTCCCAAATGAGGCACTTGGAGCAGACTTGAATCCAATCCCCAACATACAGCCAAAGCAACCTCACCTGCAAAGCTTGGCCCGTAACCAAGAAACAGATGTCTGCTGCTGCACATGGTTCATCACGCGAGGCGGTTTGCTCTGCAGCACCACCACCACAAAACCTAGCACAGCCTGTGATCTTCCCGCATTCGGCGTCATTACATGTGCTTCATGAGTATGAAGAGGAAGTTATGGACTAGTGTGTCTGTTTGGGTGGACTAGAGAAACAAATTCATAGACACGCATGTGTGTAAGAGACAGCTTTATATAAAGAGCAGTTGTATATTAAGAAAACATCCCAGCCCAGTCCAGATCAAGTCCACAAGTCCAATATTAGTCCCTATGTCTGAGACCAGTCTATAAATTCCTCTTCAGACTCATGCAACACATGCAATGACGCTGAATGCAGGAAGATCACAGGCCAGTGGGTGGAAAATCTTGTGGATCCAGTGGTGGTGGAAACACCTCAGCACTGGCTTGGGTCTCCACGTGGCTCCTCCAGCTCCGGGGCTCTGGCATAGCTCCATGTGTCTTGTCATCAGGAATATTAAACAGAGTGACTGACCTCCAGTGAGCTATTGATTTCCGTGGTGCCTCCAAAATGAGGCCATCAAGCTGCGACCTGATTGACAGGCTAGACTCCACCCCTTCACTCTTAATAGTCTCAAGTTGGCACCAGACTATGTAACTACCACAACTCGTAGTGGACACACGGGCTAATATTGGACCGATGGACTTGATCTGGACTGTGATGGGATGTTTTCTTGATATACAATTGCTCTTTGGTAGAAATCTTTCTCTGGCACATGTATGTTTCTGAATGTGTTTCTTTAGTCAACAGGCTTAACACAATCCTAGAACCAGTTTTCCTAATGAGCTGGAGCCTTTGTCATATGGAAACCTAAGAGTCCTTAGAGAAGAGTTAGGGGGGGCACTGAGTGAAACATTCAGCCCAGGCTAATGGTCTGTGCATAGACAGTTTGGTAAGCAGGGGTGATTAAAGGAAAGGACTTAATTACAGCCATCGAGGGTGGAGGAGGGGGTGGAGTTCTCATTGCTAAAGGGCCGCAGGGAAAGGAATGCCCTTCTGATTCAAGAGAACCTGGTCAGGATTTGGGGCACAAGAGTGCCATTCCGCAGACCACCCGCGGATTGCCTTGTTCCAGTCTCAGCACTAACAACTGTGACTCCAGCCAGCCTGGCTGCACAGAAGCCACGGGTGAGCCCATTCCTCTCCCAGCTGTCAGAACAAGGTGGTACGCTGGCCTCCCACAAAACCGCCATGGAATAATGGGATACAATTCTGGGTACGAAGGTGGAGAGAAGACAGAGCAAGAGCAAGGATCCCTCCTCCTTTCCACTACCCACCAGCACCTGTAAAGTGTTTCCTGGTGGGAGAGGCAGAGGAAGCTATGTGAGGAGGTGCATGCATGTGAATGTGTTTAGTGTGCGTGTTCCAATAAGAGCCAAGTCTGGTTCTGACTCTGGAGCCACCGTGAAAGGGGCGACAGCCCCTTCTGTTCTGCTCCGCTGGCTGGCAGCTGTGCCTTCTTGTAAGCAACAGCCCGTTGCTTACTAATGGTTAATTAATCATTACTCAGAGTCCGAGTGAGATTGGCAGAGCTTTGGAATCTGAGCGATTCCATTTCCATTTTTCTAAAGGTTCCGTGAGGTCAGTTTCATAACAAAGCCATGACTGGGCTGAAAAGGATAGGTGTGCAGATTTAAAACCACATGTCATGGTCCTGTGCATAACTCAACGGCCTAGGCCTGGTTGGATCTTGCTTCGGGGGCCAGAGTCGGACCCCTGGCAAGGCATGCTAGGCCGGCACAGGCCTCCGGTGGTACCAGTGATAGAACCTCCAGGCCACTGCATCCCGCTTCCTGCCACATCTGCTGGGTCCTGTGAGGCTGGGGCTGTTTTTTCCACTGTGGGCAGAATCCCAGGCTGCCTGTCTCCTCAGCCAGGCTCCCTTGCTCTGCTCCAGGGAATAGGGGCTGTGATTTTCCTTCCACATCAGCAACTTCAAGAACAGAAAAGAGTCTCGCCCCTGTAATTTCTGGTTCGGCCAATTTCCAATCAGGGGAAACACACACACACACCAACCCCAAAGGAATGATAAATAACATTGACTCGCAATGTGCCCGGGGCTGTTTCAAGAATGTGACTTATGTTAACTCGTGGTGTCCTTGTCCTGGCTTATGAAGAAGACCAGAAGAAAGCCCTTGGCTGTGGATTTGATTCTGACTTCGGGAGACTCCATGAGCTACGTGGGAGAGCTGCACCAGGCAGGTTTCTAGGAAAACAAAGCTCCCAACCTCACCTCCCTGGTAATTTTAAATCTCCACCTTTCAGGTTGTCCCTTGAACACAACGTATTTGCAGCCCCCAGGCACCTGGCCATTCTGATGAGGTAGGTACGATTAGGACCCTATTTTAAAGAGCAGGAAAACAAAGGCTAGAGACGCAGAGGGACCCAAGGCTCATACAGCTAGCCGGGACAGCACGGATGAGCCCAGACTGCCTGGCGACCCTGGCAGGGCCTGCCCTGGCCCTGATTCCAGAAGACTGTACTGGGTCTGTGGGATGAGCCCCACCCTTGAAGGGCCGCCCAGTCCACTGGTCTGCAAAACGCGACTTGCATGAGATCAAGGATGGGTGGCAGCCTTTCAGTACTAGAGCAAAGGAATTCTGAGAAAATGAAACTGTTTCCAGGCTTACATTTGGTTTTCATTCAAGATGGAAATAAACTCTCTTGCGATCGTGTCCTGCTTTGTGAAAGAGAAGCCCATCAGTGAGCAAAAGCCGAAATGGCTCTAGAGCAAAGACCAGGTGGGAAGGGGCCGTGGGGAAAGGAACATCCCGTAGCAATAACAAGCAGGGTGGATAGAGTGAGGATCAGGATACCTCGGCCCAGGTCGCTGGGCACCTGCTGTGGAGACGGCTCAACGGGAATCTCCTTTGCTGTGCAAACTTTACTTTCAACACAACAAGCAGTATTCCATAGTTCATATATCTCTATAAAGATGAAGTGCCTCCATTTAACCCACAGAAACCTCCAATCCGGGCATAGCTGGGCGTCTGCCTCAGAAGGCAGCTTTCTCATCTGTTACCCCCAAACTGGGCCTGGAACTCAGTCTCTGAACCAAGCACTGTCCTTGCCTCCTGTGATTTCCAGAACCAGATGGTGCCCACGCCCCGTCAGCCCTACCATTCTCAATAAAAGGAGTTGATTACACCGGAAGACCCTCATTACACACCCGGCACCCACCATGCACTCTCAAAGCCCTACAACCTGTGCACTACCATGAGGATTTCCCAGCCACGGAAACTACAACTCAGAGAAGTAAAGTCCCTCACTCGACACTAAACACCTGGTAAGCAACAGGCAGGTATTCGTTTCACACACCCCCACCAAGCACTTTGTACTTTGCCAAAGAATCATGGTTAAACTCGGAGTCATGGGAGCTAGAAGTGAACCTAGGGAGGGATTATGGAAGAGAGAGAAAATGAAGCTGTTGCTGCTCTTTCAACAACTTCCTGTGACCTCAGACAGCCACTTCCTGTGACATCAGACAGCCACTTCCTGTGACCTCAGACGGCCACTTCCTGTGACCTCAGACAGCCACTTCCTGTGACCTCACACAGCCACTTCCTGTGACCTCACACAGCCTTGACTTGAAACTAGCTAGATGCTAGATCTGAGAAGCCACTGCAGCCTTGCAAATGGCAGCCCACGTAGTGAGTTCTAAAGGACAGAGAGCAGTCTCTCTTGAAAATGGCACCATCCCATCTCTTCTGAACCCTTCCTTTTTTGTTGTCCAAAGAGATGCAAGAGAATGTATTTCGTTTTCTTGAGGCCACAGGAAGACCTTACTGATTTTCGCAAATGTTAACATTAAATATTTAAGCTGACATTATGATACTTTCATAAATTTGAGAACGTTTATAGGGTTAGGATTTGCATACACGATCACATCAAAAAGAAAACAAATCTAAGGACAAGATTTTTTTTAATCGTCTTATTAGGGGCTCATACAACTCTTATCACAATCCATACATACATCTATTGTGTAAAGCACATTTGTACATTCATTGCCCTCATCATTCTCAAAACATTT
>NW_022108124.1:16950724-16961926 GCF_000313985.2 Echinops telfairi | reverse complement strand
TTGAGGGGGTTGTGGCAGCGGCCCTGGAGGCACCGTGTTTAAACACTGTGGGTCAGTCGTTGGACCCCACCAGCCGCTCTGTAGGAGAAAGACGTGCAGGCGCCTTCCGTAAGACACAACCATGGAGACTCAACGGGGCAGTTCCACGGTCCTGCAGGGTGCTGACTCAACACTGACCAAGATGTGGTTTGGCTGGCCTTTGTCACAGACGATGTGAACTTCCACCGAGGCTCGCATTTGAACCTCATGTGCCTCCAGCCAGCGTGATGGGAGGGCCCAGCCAGCTGCAGTTCTCAGTGTCGGCCCGGCTGTCTGCCCAAGTTCTGCTGCTCAGCTCTGTCGCCAAGCTTCGGGGACACAGTGACCTTGAGACGGGATGGAACGGTCCTTGGTGAGCCAGTGGTCATCGCCAGGCCGGGGAAAGAAACAAAGACGGAAGAAGCCTTAGCGATGTCTCTCCACTGGGGTGTGGCAGCAGGGGAGGGGGGTGTGGGAGGGGAGGAGAGCTAAGGAGAAGAGCCGCCAGGTCTGTGTATTTTAGAAAAGATACAGAGAGCAGTGTTCAATCGATATCCAGATGAATTGTCCACACCCTTGCGGGAACGGGAAACGCAGCCCCAGAAATCGTCTCAGAAGAGACTTCGGCCAAAATACAGATGATCTGATAAGAGCAGTAATGTAAGCTAAAGGCGTATCTCTGTCTACTTTACTGCGTTTTATGGGAGACCGTGAAATGCGATGATGGTGTTTTCAAGTTTGGGAGGCTGAGAACCCCTCAGAAAGCAGCCCTGATGAGGACCTTACCTGGCTGGGGAACACCTGATGTATTCTTCTGGGTGGACTAGAGAAACACATCCAGAGATACTCATATGCATATAAGAAAGAGCTTTATCTAAAGAGTGATTGTATATTGAGAAAACATCCCAGCCCAGTCCAGAGCAATTCCGATATTAGCCCATATGTCTGATACTAGTCTATAAATTCTTCTTTGGATTCACACAACACATGCAATGATACCAAATTAAGGAAGATCATAGGCTGGTGGGTGAAAAGTCTTGTGGAAGTATCTCAGTGCTGGCATGTTCTCCATGGGGCTCCTCCAGCGCCGGGGCTCTGGCTCCATCAGCGTAGCTCCAAGTGGCTTGTCAGCAGGAAGACAAAGCAAAGCGTGTGTGCCCTGCCTCCAGGGAGGAAGACAGGAGTTCCCAGAATCCTCTGGAGAAGGCCATGCCCACACAGAGGCATGATTGGCTATGAGCTGATTGACAGGCTAGACTCCACCCCTATAACCTATTTATCAAGTTGACATGAAATGATGTCACTACTACACCTGAGCATGAGCTCCCCCTTCACTAGCGTGGCTTTGATTGGATGCTAACCTGTTACCTGCAACTGCCTGGAACCCAGGTTCTGACTGGAGGACGCTGGGAGAGACATGTGGTGGCAAGTTGTATAGAGGTCTTTGGGTGAGGGGGCAAATGGCTTTACGTACTGCACAGCTGGGGCAGTGAATGGAGTCCCCCAGACAGCCTGCTACATCACAGTTGAAACCTTTTCATTCTGAGCACCCCTTCTCTGCTGGACACTGGGCCAGGAGAGGGGCCCTGACGAAGGCTCAAGCCCTTCCCTCAAGCAACTCAATGTCTCCATTACATCAAACAGCTGGGACTCCGCTGAGTTCTATGCTAATGCTCCTGCTCCAAGCTACTACTTGCTCAAGTGACCCAAAGACCAGAGGACTCCTGGCTCTGCTGCCCAGCCTGGCAGACTTCTGAGCACTGCAAGCACCTGAGAACGCTGGGCAGGGTTACTGTCCTCCTGGGGAGACACTGGCCAGGAACAAGAGAGCTGGGCTCAGCCCGGAGACGCCTTCGAGACTGGCGCCGGAGATCCTGGAAACAAAGCACCACTTGGAACATGAGATGGCAAACTTCAACGTTTAATGTTTCCCTAAGTGAGCATATCAGGCGGGCAGTCTTTGGCACAAATGGGAAATAGAATAGCCCCAAAGTGAGGGAGGCGCTTGGGGTGTTTCCAGATGGCCATGGGGCACAGAGCTGAAGGGGGCCCAGGAGGGTGGGGGCAGCTAGGTCAAGCAATGATCCCTTGGAGGTGTGGCGGTCCCTCCTCTGGGAAACACTACACAGCCTCCTGCCCAGGCTCAGTGCCCGGTGTCAAGGCAGGCATCGCCATTCACATCCGGCTGAAGGAACAGGCATGGGGAGCCCCACAGCTACTCACAAGAGAAGGATTCAGAACCAGGTCCTGCTGGCACCATCAGTTACCTGAGCCTGTGTCCCTGCCATTCCACAAGCCTCTGCGAACCGGAGTCGTTTGCCTCTGAGCCTGCATTCCCTAAGGAGCCAGCACACTCTTCCTGCCCCAGGAGAGAATCACAGACCTTTGCTCTCAACAGAGACAAGTTGATTTGAACTGTCTGATTGATGGGTCACCCACGTGAGGGCAGGCTTGGCACCAGATGGAATTTGATTTGGAAAAGCCATGCCATTGACCAACTAGAAATCACGGATCAAGTGCATGCGATTGTCCTGGAGATGCTGTGGGTTAGGCATTGAACAGCAAGGTCGGCAGTTCAAAACCACCAGCTACTCTGTGGGAGAAAGATGAGGCTGTCTGTTTCTGTAAAGATTAACCTCACCGTGAAGGGCAGGCATACCACACCGAAATCACGTGTTCACAGAGCATTTGTCTACTGAACACCAGAAGCTTGCAGCCTCCCCACGTATCCAACACAAAACCAAACACTAGACCTGAGCCGTATGGAGTTCAGTTCCCTCCACAGCTGTGCACCTGCATGTTGGTGGGAGCAGTAATAGCAGGTCCTCTTTCTGCAGTCATGGAGCTGGTCTGTGGCTGATGCCACTCAGTCAAGACTTCCCTGGTACTGCCTGCCTGGAGTTCATCATGCTTCCCAGATGCACATCCTGACAAAGCCTCACCCAGATGCTTAGGGAGTCTCACCTGTTCCAGTGTAACTGCCAGGTGTGCAATACCAATGCACAGCCTGAGACTATAGGGAAACTGATTTCTAGTGAAGCTCACCTATCTCTGAACGTGGGAGGAGACAAAGCCGGTGACCACATTCAAGTTGGTGTCTGGTTCCACTTAAACCTTTACTTGCAGCAGTCCAGGGAAAAACAATCCATCACACCAAGCTGCTCATGGTGTGTCCCCTGAGACTGTCCTCCCAAATACGGGAATCACAGACACCTTGGGCTGTGCTCTAAGGAAGCCACCCTGAGACAAAAGTAAGGTGCATCCTTGTGAAGTTTCAGAACACAGGAGGAGAGAGCCTACAAGGTTTCAGAGAGAAAGGAGAACAAAACAAAGCAGATTGCCTACTAAGTAACTGGGAAGCAGTACGATTCTTAAGACACCCCTGGACACTGGCATACAATTGAGCAAGGACTTCTTCACAAGGTCTACCAGAAATTCTATACCCAGCCAACCTAGCCATCCCTGGGCGTGTAAAAGAAAGACATTTTCAGGCAAACATTATTTTAACAGGTTTACTCCTCCTATGTCCTTTTTAAAAGCTACTGGATAAAATATGCCAGGAAACCCCAGGGGCTAAGAAAAAAGACCCGGGGGTGCAGGTAGGAGAGACGCCGCACGAGAGAGTCAGTGACTGGCTGGCCCTGGTGGAGCATGGGCCTCCATCAGCAGCTGCGCAGCAACCCAAGAGAGAACCCAGCTCAGAAGGGGGCAGGCCAAAGGCTCTGGGAGAGGGGCCTTCTAGAAGGGGAGAATCAATATGTCCAGGAGCCTGACTGAGCAGAAGGTGATGTGATAGGAAGTACCTGAAAAGTCAAGCAAGCAAACAAACAAAAAAGGCAGTTATTCACGACAGGGAAGAGAAACATTGCACTTGCCAAAAACAAAAAACAAAAAACACACAAAACAAAAAACTGCAAACTCACTGCCATCAGGTTGATTCGACTGCCAGCAACCCTTGAAGGGCAGTGTAGCGCTGCCCCTGTGGCTTTTGGAGACTTCCACTCTCTCAGGGAGCAGAAAGCTTCATCCTTCTCCCAAGGAGCGGCTAGTGGTTTCAAACTTCTGGCCTTGAGGTTAGCAGTCCAACATGCAACCCACTATGCCGCCTGGGTTGAATGTTGCGCAGGAGAGGAAATGACATCGCAAGGCAGCTCGCAGCTCAGCCGTGGCGATGGGCAGGCCCCCACGGTTAGGGGCCTGCAGGCGCCCACAGCTGGCAGCTGCACATGTGCCCTCTGCGTGGTGAGGGGATGTGGCAGGTAGGGCTAGATCAAGGACTTGCAATGGGAAGGTCATCCTGGATAATCCAGGTGCTGCCAGGTGGCTGTTAGGTCCTGATGATGTGGCGCAGAAGGTGCCATCCTCACGGCACACCCCACCCCCCGTGGGCCCCTCACCACAGAGTCAGTGTGACTCACGGCACCCCCCGGGGGGTCTGAGGCTGTACCTGTACATGGGAGTGGAAAGCCCAGTCTTTCTGCTGAGGAGCTGCTGGTGGATTTGAACTGCCGGTCAGGCACATCGCAGCTCAGCCTGTAGCCACTACAGCACCAGGGCTTCACATGCTTTCAGGGCCATGCCAACTCACAGAGCCTGATGTGCAGCAGAAGAGACAACTGCCGGTGCTGCGCCAGCCTCAGCCTTTTCCCTGTGTGTGAGCCCATTGCTGCACTCTGCGATAGTTACCAAGCCTGGCGCCTTTCTCCAGGAATGGGTCCCTCCTGACACATGGATTCCCCACCCAACACACGTGAGATGAAGTGTGCCCAGCCTGGCTTCTGAAGTTCTTCCAACAGAGATGTGATCCTTGCCTGGTCACCCGTCTGTTTTCCATGGAGGAAAGCTCAATGGCTTGGCCACAACAAGGAGCATTAGGAGGAATAATAGGAGCAGAATGTCAGGTTCATATTTCATGCCTTTTAACCATCAGATGTCCTGTGTTTATTTTCTTTGGCTCTTCTTACCGTTTATGTAAGCATTGGTCTGTGGTGGAGTTAAAGGTTGATTTTTTTTTTTTCCTTCCTTCCAGCCAGTTTGAGAAGCACCGCCTCCTTCTCTGCGTGCCTTGTTTGTTATAAGCCAGAAGAGGGAAAACTCAGGAAAGTGAGTTGGCCAGAGAACTGTCTTCTCCTGACAAGACGGTGAGTGCACGTGGGCTCCGGTACGACTTTCCAGCTTCACCTGGTTTCTGATTTGGGCAGGAAGGAACTACTGGGAATTCTGATCGGTGAAACCCAGACGCCTTGGGGAACCGCAGGTTCCAAGAGTCTCAGGAGCCAAGTGGGAAGCAATGAGGCTCCTCTCAGCTCCTCAACATCCCCTCGGGCAACTGAACAGCCCTCCTGAAAGCACCCCGTCCTGTTGTGACTGGGACACCCCGTCACAAAGGCGAGCGCGCTAAGGACCAAGAGGCTACCTTGGCAAGTCTACGAAAAGCTGTGTCTATTTCCCACTACAGGAGCCCTGGTGGTGTCGTGGTTGCGCATTGGGCTGCGATGGGCATGGTCAGTGGTTTGAAACCCACCAGCAGCTCCGCGGGAAAAAGATGCAGCTTTTCTACACCCGTCCACACTTCCAGTCTCGGAAACCCACAGGGGAGTCGCGGTGAGTCTGCCCTGACTCGATGGCAGTGAGTGCTGTGGGTTTGTTTTTCATCACCCCTGCCCCCCAGGCACTTGGAACCTGATGGAACTTCTGCCAAGAGGCAGGTGGGGGCAACCGGCAGATTCATAAGCCAGCATCCAAAGAGCAATGTCGCCAAAGCCACCAGGCACACAACCTGCCTCAGTAAACATGAGTGAATGAGTGAAGTGCGTTTGTTCAAAAGAGTAAGTGACACTGGAGTGGCCTTCAATTCATCTTGGGTGGGAGGAGCACCTTATTTGGAACAATGGCCCAGTGGCAGTGACATGGTCTTCTGTCAACTTTAGGGAAGGGGTGGAGTCTAGCCTGTCAATCAGGCCATAGCCAGTGAGACCTCTGTGTGGGCATGGCCTTCTCCTGAGGATTCTTGGAGCTCCTGTCTTCCTCCCTGGAGGCTGGACACACAGTCTTTCTGCTTGACATTCCTGCTGACAAGCCACATGGAACTACGCTGATGCAGCCAAAGCCCTGGGGCTGGAGGATCCACGTGGAGACCCACACCAGTGCTGAGATGCTTCTACCACCACTGGATCCACAAGACTTTCCACCCACTGACCTGTGACCTTCCTGCATTCAGCATCATTGCATGTGTTTCATGGGTTGAAGAGGAATTTATAGACTGGTATTGAACATCTGGGCTAATATCAGACTTATGGACTTGATCTGGACTGGGCTGGGATATTTTCTTAGTATACAATGACTGAGAGAAAGCTCTTTCCTATACATAGATGAGTCTCCCTGGATTTCTCTCTCTAGTCTACTCAGACTAACACACGTTTTTGTGCTCTGTATACCCTCTAAGGAGCCCTGGCGGCACCATGTTCACAAGGTGGGTTGCGACCCACAAGGTCAGTAGTTCAAAACCACCCGTTGCTCTGTAGGACAAAGACGAGGCCTTTTGCTCCCATAAAGAGTCCCAGTCTCTGAGATCCACGGGGGCAGTTCTATCCTGCCCCACAGGGTCTTGATGAGTCAGAACTAACCTATCCCTATTGATTAAAAAAAAATCAATACATCCCACCCATATAGGTTTCTTTACTGGCAAAGTATAAGTATGCATCGTGGCATGGACCTATATGTTCATTATAGGAATTACCCGGACAAGGATGAGGCAGGGTGACAGAGCCCACAGACACGCTCATGTTTTCACACTGCAGCCCAGTGGGGCACGGGGTGAGTGAGCCCCACTGCAGAGACTTTTGAGCTGCCAGGACCCACCTTCTGCACCCACAGGACGCCCTGGTGCCGCCGCCCGTGGCCCTGTGCTCGCTGAAGCTGCGTCCACGCCCCATGCACTTGCACTCCTCGGAAGGGCACACGGAACTGCCTGGCGATGTAAACAGAAAGAGTCTTGTGGCCCCAGAGACCCACCGGCCTGCTCTCTTCCCCCTCGTCCTCCGGTTCACACTGGGGGGCAGAAGCCAGTCCACACGGGCTTCCCCCCCTGGAGGGCCTGTGCTCTTCTGAAAGGGGTGGGGTCCTTATTTTGAATCTGGTTTCCATCATTTCTGTTAGGTTTCCCAGTTGGTACCCCCCCCCCAGGGGAAACGGATGCACAGTGATAATTACAGATTCAGAGGCCGATGGGGGTGTAGGCGTGGGGGGAGGGTGATCGTGCGGGGAGTGGGGAGGGAGTACCGGAACGGACTGGGACTATACAGCTCAATTTAAAGGTGGTTCGACTGTGGGGGCGAGGGGGGTGATACGGTTGAATGATTGGAGTGTACGCTATGTAAATTATGTGCCCATAAAGCTGTTAAAAAGTTGCATCCAGCATTAGGGAAAGTGAGACCCCAGACCCAGAGGACAGGTCACCGACTTCTATTAAGAACAAGGGGGCCAAGAGGGACAAGACGGTCCTCTATGCAGCATGGGCCTTCTGACGTCACGTGACCAGGCTTTCTGGACTTGGTCCACCTGGTGGGGGTGCTGATTAGACAGCGCTCTCTGCCAAGGGCACGCGCCAGCTCCAGGGTCCAGACCTATGCCCTGCCCAAAGGTCTCTGCGTCGTTTTCTTTGGGGAAAAGCAATTCGCTCACACAGGTGGCCATCCCAGTCCCTAGGTGACTGGGAATGAACTGGCTCTGCGTGGGGCCGAGGGTGCTCTTATGGGACAGCTGTGCTGGTCACTGTCAGTCACGGGAGCTGACCTGAGCCCCGTAGAACTGTGCTCCGGAGTGCTTCCAAGGCTCCGAGCTTTCCGACGCAGAACGTCAGGCCTTCCTCCTGAGCCGGCAGTCAAGCGCTTCATCACTTGTGCATCTCAGGGGACGCCTGAACATCTAACATTCATCCAACGTGACCATGGATCTCGAGAACATAAGCCAACAACCCCTCAACCAATGACCATCAGGAATTGAGGGGCTAAAGCCTCCACCCTCATCCCTCATTCGGGACGCACCACTGAGACCAGCTCAACGCAGTCTTCCTGCGGGCCAGGCCACCGGAGGCTCCCAGGGATACCTGCTCTGTATAGGAACCTGCCCCGGCTGCCCTCCTCCCTGCCCCTCTGCTGCTTCCTGGTCTGGTCTTCCACACGAAGCAGAGGCATGGGAATCCTTGTCTCGAGTCTGCTTCCAGGCGCTGGTGAGAATGATGGTAAGGTCACAGCTTTGGCCAACCCAGGGTGGAGGCTCATCCACAGCAGGTAGAAGGAGGCAGGTGGGGACCCCATCCACTGTAAGTAACTCCATAGAGCCCTGCGGGTGCTCCTCGGGGTCGGGGGAGGGGCAGTGCAAACTGACTGTCAGTGGGTATGGAAACCTTTGTTCTGAAATGGAACATTCTGGAAGTCTTAGGGCAGCTGCACAGATCCATGAAGATGCTCAACACCGCTGGACGTTTAAGGAGCGAGTCTCGAGGTATGCGGCATATGGCTCCCTAAAACATTTCAAAATAATAAATGGCATGTGGGCCCAGAGTCGGCAGGCTGGGTGTGTGTGGCAGTGACGGCATCTCCTGTCAGCTTGAGAGAAGGGGTGGAGTCTCTAGCCTGTCAATCAGGTCATAGCCAATGAGGCCTCTGTGTGGGCATGGCCTTCTCCTGAGGATTCTGGGAACTCCAGTCTTTCTCCTGGAGGCAGGACACACACTCTCCCTGTAAGACATTTCTGTTGACAAGCCACATGGAGCTACGCTGATGGAGCCAGAGCCCTGGAGCTGGAGGAGCCACATGGAGACCCAGGCCAGTGCTAAGATGCTTCCACCACCACTGGATCCACAAGACTTCCCACCCCCTGGCCTGTGACCTTCCTGCATTTGGCATCAATGCATGTGTTGCATGAGTCTGAAGAGGAATTTATAGAGTGGTATCAGACATATGGGCTAATATCGGACTTAGGGACTTGATCTGGACTGGGCTGGGATGTTAATGTACAATTGCTCTTTGATATAAAGCTCTGTCCTACACATGTATGAGTCTCCCTGGATTTGCTTCTCTAGTCCACCCAGGCTGACACAGTGTGAGTGAGTCCCAGTGCCCTGTGCTCTTGCTGTGTGACCTTGGGCCTCACCCTCCCCGCCTGCTCAATGGGGACAGTAAGAGAAATTCCATCGGAGGGTCCTTCATTTGCTAAATCATGCCATGAATACTGCCTGAACCAGCCCTTTCCTCGGCAGACAGGAAACATCAGCCCCTCCCCTTAGGGTGGGAAAACAATGTGATCTTGTCACCCATGAAAATAAAATCACCTCCATGAGGAGGAACCTTGGGGGTTGTAAACCAAAGAGCCATCAAGTCACCCTGACTCCTGGTGGCCCTGCTGGGCAGCGCAGAACTGCCCCTGCGGCCTTCCCAGAGGTGACTCTTTCCAGAAATGGAGAGCCGCCTCTTTCTCCCGAGGAGCAGCTGGGGGTGTCCAGCTGCTGACCTGCAAAACATCATCACCCCACCACCAGGCTTCGCGAGGGTTGCAGGAGCCATTGCACGTAATTCCAAGTTTGGTGTTCCCACCGTTACTGTCGCCCCGAGTCTCGGGCCGGGGCCCCTGGGATCAGCTCCAGGGTGGGCCTCCTGCAGCCTGAGCCCAGAAGGCATGTCCCACAGGTGGGCGCATGGGCCTTTGCCTCCCCTTCCCCGTAGGCTGTGCACTTGGCCCCTGCCTCGGGCATGAGTCCACTTTGGGGCTCAGAGCCCCCTGTTGCCCAGACCTGAATGAGCGCTTTGTCCCGGCTCACAAAGGAGCCAGTGTGGAGAAGCCACAAGCCAGATGGGATGCTGCAGAGCCTGTCACTTGAAGGAATTCTCTCTGGCTGCCTTTGTGTGGGCAGCCTCACACTTTGCTGTGCGTGGGGCGGGGCGGGAAGCAGGTCAGCACAGCTGCAGGAAGGATGCGGCCAGGTTTCTCGCTCTGCCCCTCCATCCCAGCGGTGCTGACTCTGGTGGCTTGGAGGCCAGGGCCCAGCCCCATAGAAGAAGAGGAGGAGTGGGCCTGTGTCTTCCAGATGCGATTCCCTCCTCCCGCTCCCTCACCCCCATCAGACCCGTGATCCTGATCACAGGGAGCTGAGCCAATCGGAGGGAAGAACCACCTCCCTGGGGCCCAGAGCTGTCCTGGGTCCAGCAGGCCTAAGGGAGGAGGCCCGGAGAAGTCAGCAAGTGAGCTTGACAGGGCCAGATGTGAATTGTGTGGCCCGAAGCGTTAGAGAATGAACGTCAGCCAATGTGCAAATACCGGGATGTTTTTTCACCTCCAAGTCAGCTTTCTGACTTCCTGGAAACACCACAAGGTCTCCCCGTCTCGTGGCCCCATGTTCCCATGGGCTCCTGCCCCCTGCAGGTCGCCACAGGCCACCAGCATGCCCTCGTGTCCTCCAACACACAGAGAAGGACGATGGTGCCAGCCTCAACCTTGCTCAGCTGTCTTCTTGGGAAAGAGCACCCCTCGTCTGACCACAGCTCCATAGACTTTGAGAAAACAGAGCCTAGACGGATGATGGACGCTCAGTGCTCATTCCCTGGTGCCCCAGCTGGGTGCCCACCAGCCTTCCCTCCCTGTGTTCCTCTGGGGACCTGGATTCGCAGCCCAACACAACAGCCACGTGTGGCTATTCAGATTTAAATTAGACTGTCCACACTTCTGGCAGCACAAACCACATTTCAGGTGCTCACTAGCTGCCTGGGGCTAGCGGCTACCTCGCTGGAGACCAGTTGTGGGGGGCTGTCCAGTCGGTCCCACCCCATTACAACAGAACAATGCCCCACTGGCCATGCGCGGGTCATCCTCACGGCTGAGCCCACTGTTGCAGCCGCTGTGTCCATCCTTCTTGTCCAGGGCCTCCCTCTCTTTCGCTGTCCCTAAACCCGATGCCCTTCTCCAGGGACTGTCTCGTTCCTGAGAGCCTGTCCAAAGCAGGGGAGCCAAAGTCGAAGGAGCCTCACTGGACACACAGAGTAGACGGTTTCCATGGTTGCAGAGAGTCCTACTGGGGTATCTCGGGATACACAAGATAAACTCTCTATCAGAGTATCTCAGACGTACAAGATAAATCTCTACTGGTATCTCAGGATATATGAGATAACATCGTTATCAGAGTATCTC
>NW_022108124.1:16948209-16949774 GCF_000313985.2 Echinops telfairi | reverse complement strand
TAGCAGCTGCTGCCCAGTGAAAGCATGTGCTGTGGCTCCCCCCACCTCCTGCCCCTGCACTGTCTGCGGAGATGATGTCCCCGGGGGCCGCCTCATTCCAAGAGTCCACTCAACTAGGAAGCAGCCCGCAGTGACCGTGAAGCCTGGCCTGGACCATGGCTTGCTGGTCCATCACATCCCTGCCGGGCTGAGCCTCGGGCACCCTGTGCCAGAGGTGTCCAGAAATGGGGGCTCCCTCGGGGCCTGAGAGAAGCTGCCCACTCTTATCCCAGAGGCTCCCCAAGTCTGTATGTCACAGAGTCCTGTTTGGCCTTGGTGTCCCATATCCAGCCCCAGCGCACCCCCCTGCTGGCCTCCCCCAAAATGCCTCCCCCAGTGCCACCTGTCCAGGGGCGGCCAGATCCAAATCCACAGAGTGACATGGCCCGAGCCTCCCACCCAGGGCTCCTGCCCCAGCCTGGCCCTGCCCTCTCCTCTCTGAACCGGGTGCTCCGGGACCAGACGGCACCGCACACAATGTCTAAGGGTCACGGCGCCTAAGCGCAGCTTTCCAGAGACAAGCTGAGACAGCCACAGGCCTAGTCTCGGTGTGCACGGCTTCGTGCCGACGGAGTGGAAAGAGCCGGGCATGCAAGGCTTTGGTTATGTGAATGGCACAGCCGGACCGCTCCTCGGCTCACAGAGCCTCTGTTTATACCCCTCCACCATGGGTGTAGGCGGCACTCTGGTGGTGTAGTGGATTACGAGCTGGACACTAACCACAAGGTCATCAGTTCGAAACCACCAGCTGCTTCTCCTGAGACTTTCTACTCCCAGAAGGACTTACCATCTCGGAAACCCCCGGGGATATTCTACCTTGTCCCGGGAGTCACTGAGAGTCGGGAGAGGCTCAGTCAACGGGAGAAAATGGATCCAGGGTGGATCCAAGTGTTTGCTCTTGGCTACTAAGCACAATGTGAGTCGTTCAAACCCACCCAGCAGCGCCATGGAAGAGGGGCCCAGGGATCGGGGACGGGGAGCTGGATGCACAGCAGGGGCTGAGCTGACAGGCGTGTGAGGCGTGTGTTCTCTGCAGCCAGCTCTCGCCTGGGACGCTTAGTCTCCTTGACCCGCAGGCACTGTGTAACGTTCAAAGGACTGAGGGCCAAGGAAGCGGCAAACGCAGACCCACTGGCAGCTTGATGCAGATTATTTTTTAATGACCCTGCACTGGGGACAGAAGAAGGTGTCTTCAAGCAGGGCAGGCTTTTCATATTCCCACCAATCAGATCACACCCACCGACGTCCCAAAGTCCCCTCCGGCAGCCTGGGGAAGCCTGCGGGGAGGGGCCCTTCCAGAAGGTTCCCTCTACGTGAATAAAGTGAAAGGCCTCCGGTTGAATCACGGTTATCAGAAGATTTTAACATTAAACACCATCTACCAACATACCCGGTAACAAATGCAATCTCATGGCAGTGGCGAGGGAAGGCTCGATTTCAAAGCAGGTGCTTCCACTGCACTGACTTAAAACAAACAAACAAAAAACTCTGGTCATAAATCTCACTACCACAACTGTGGTTAGAGC
>NW_022108124.1:16946419-16947377 GCF_000313985.2 Echinops telfairi | reverse complement strand
GAAGGACCGTGCAGCCACCCAATCAAAACCCCACGGCCGCCCGTTCTGACCCTCCGTAAGGTTTATGAGGTTGGAAATCACCAGGGGACGAGACAGTCTCAACACTCTCCCGTGGAGCCGCTGGCCGGCCGGTTTGAACAGCTGACCCGGCAGCGCCGTGACCTTGCCGGGAAATGAGGCCCGGAAGTGGGTGGTGGACTTGTCCAAGGTGGGAACCCCCTCTGCCACCCTGCCAACTGGCAAACACAGCAGCCCTGCAGAACAGGGCAGCCGCTCTGCCCAGGGGTTCCGACACGGAGCCTTTACAGGTGCACAGAGCCTCGTCTTTGTCCCGGGGAGGGACTGGAGGGTTTGAACGACACCCCCATGTGAGCAACCCACACTTAACCCACTGTGTGCCACAGGGGCTCCTGAAGGGGTGACGCCACATTCTAACTCATTTCTGCGTCCACAGCCTCCGAGCCCTCTAGGCACCAGGTAAGGAGTGCTGTCACCCTGGTCACTGCCAGGGGGATGTCACCAAGGGGCCAGGAGCCCTGACCGATCCACCAGCCAAGGGACCATACAGGGTGCCCTGCCCTGTCAGCCATCTGCACCATCCCCACACCCCACCAAACTACTGCCAAAGAGAAACGGAGGGTATGGGGTGTTTAGCTAGCATCTGGGGAGGGGGGGTGTCCTGAAATAGAGGGCTACAGTGGTATCTTTGTCTTTGCAGCACAATCCCTGGGGGGACATCTAGATGTGGGGAGGTGGGAGGGGTGGGAGAGTCAGGACTCAGTGACCCACCATGAAAGCAGACCTGCCCTGAGGCCTGCAGAGACTGGGGACTAGGGGAGCCCCTGTTATGTCCGGCCTCCCCTGCCGGCAGCCAGACCCTGGGCCAGGCGCCCTGGAGACATACACTGAGCCTCTGTGTGGACAGACGACAGAGCACCTCTGTCCTGGAGAAGGAGGC
>NW_022108124.1:16940168-16941613 GCF_000313985.2 Echinops telfairi | reverse complement strand
TTAGAGGCCAATGAGGGCCCAGTAACAATGAGTGCAAGACAGAAGCAGGCGCCCTACACCGTCTATGGTGGTGATTGCGACTCAGCTACTGAACGGTGTGCCGCGTGAATGTGTTGATACAACTCTTTCTAGAACGCGAAGCGCTTGTTTCTCGACGTCTGGGCCCAGCTGGTTCTGCTCGTGCTGAAAGCACTGCTTCATTGTTCTCACCCTCCACCCCGACCCCCACCAATCCGGGGCTCTTCGATTTATGCTGACATAAAAGCGGCAGTGTGGGCCTTCCCAGGGGACTCAACTCGTGTTCTTTTGAAATGGTCTCATGTTGGGGAACACAGAAAGTCTGGAGGAGCAGGTCAGGGCTCTGGGGGGGCTGGGGTGAGGGTCCCAGGGCAGTTCTCAGAGGTCGGCCCGGCAACCCCATGCATGAGCAGGTGCGCTGCAGTGAGAGGAAAGAAAAGAAGTCTTGGGCACAACACGCTTGGCGTCCTTCTCACCGGGCAGTTTTCATTTCTCTTAAAACATCTTCATCAGAAGCCTCCGTGGCAGGCTGTGTCCTTCAAGAAAATCGACGAAGACGACCTCTTTGGAATCCCCCAAACACAGAACCACCTTCCGAGCTGACCCCCCTCCCCAGAACACCACAGGCCTAGCGGATCCCCTTGAAGCCCCTGTTTTCATGGAACCTCTCTTTGGAAGGGGCCCTCACAAGAGTACCACAAGGGCAGGCTGGTCAGCAGCCCTTCCCGGAGCGCAGAGACATGTTGGAGCCCATCCTGTCTGGAAGGGGACCACCTGGAGCCCTGGGGCAGTGCTTCCTGACGGACCCTGGTATGGCATTGTCTGGTCGCTATCGCTTCCCAGTCGATCACTTTGATCGCAGTGACAACGTCCAGGTTTAATGGGACAACTGCTGCCGCCGAGTCCGTCTTGACTCACGACGTGCCTACCTAGGGTAGAGCTGCCCGCTGTGGGTTTCGGCAACGGTCACTCTTCAGCAGCGTGGAAAGCCTCATCTTTCTCCCGAGGAGCGGCTGGTGGTTCCCAACGGCTGACCTCAGGGTCAGCAGCCAACACGCCACTCCTATGCCACCAGGGTTCTCTAAGCGCCATCAAAGTCCAATAAAAATGGAGAAGGAGGGAGGGACCTGTGGACCCAGATGCCTGCACAAGACAAGGGAATCACCAGGGCTTGCCGTCAGGCGCCACATCTTAAATCCCCACTGGGCTGGAGCGTCTCCTGCCCGTCAGGTCCCTGTGGCCAGTCACCCCTATGTCACCCCTGCGTCCACCTTCTATTGCTGCTGTTAAAAACGACCGCATATCCAGAGGGACAAAACAGCACGGATTGACTCTCTCGGAGTCTGGGAAGTCAGAAGCCTCCGTCAGCCTCAGTGGACGAAAACAAAGGTGTCTGAGGGACTGGTTCCTCTTGGGGGATCTGGGGG
>NW_022108124.1:16933911-16939793 GCF_000313985.2 Echinops telfairi | reverse complement strand
TAACTTCAGTCTCCCCTCCTTCCTACCTGTGGTAGTTGCATCATTTCATGTCTACTTGATAAATAAATAGAGGGGTGGAGTCTAGCCTGTCAATCAGGCCACAGCCTGGTGGTGGCTCCTTGTGGGCGTGGCCTTCTCATGAGGATTCTGGGAACTTCCTCTCCTTCTCCCTGGCACAGGGCCACACACTCTCTCTGCTTCACCTTCCTGTTGACAAGCCAGTCAGAGACTTGCCAGGCCCTTGGAGATGTGCCCACCATCACTGGATCCACAAGACTTAGCACATACGGGCCTGTGACCTTCCTGCATTCGATGCCATTGCATGTGCTGTGTGAGTCTGAAGAGGGATTTATGCACTAGTATTGGACTTATGGACTTGATCTGAACTGGGCTGAGATGTTTTCTCATTATACAATGTCTCTTTAATATAAAGCTCTCTCTTACACATATATGAGTGTCCCTGGATTTGTTTCTCTAGGCAGCCCGGTCTAACACACTACCCCCTAAAGCCTCTTAAACATACAGACAAAATTAGCTTCGCCAAGCTCACAAGCCTTTCCAGGGCCATCAAGACAATAATGAAAATCCTCAGCTGGGTCTCACGGCTGCCCCCTCCCAGAGGCTGGCCCATCTCTGCCCCAGCCTGCCTCCAGGAGGCTCCCTGGTGGTCCCCCAGCTCCACCCAAGACAACCTACATAGCTCACTTTTGCCAGCACAGACTGGTGGCCTGAACCCGCCTGGCAGTGCCCTGGAAGAGGGATGTGGCAGCGTGCCCGCCATGAAGATTCATGACAGTGAGAAGGTCCCATGAAGCTGTTCTACTCCGTAGCCCCCCGGGGTGGAGGGGGGACTTGAGGCAGGTGAGCAACACTCACCATAAGAAAGCTAAAACCATCTGTCTATGCTGTGCCTTTTAACACATGTGCCAACAAGGGTAAGCCCCATCACAGTCAGGGCTCAGATTGGTTCCATCACTACCACCCCCAAAAAAGGTCCTCCTACTCCCCCCCACCCCATAGCCCCAGCCTGCCCCACCTCAAACTCCCACACCACGGGTCTGTTCTCCATCCCTGCAGTCTAGCTTTTTCCAGGATGTCACATAATTGGAATCATATAACGCATCCCCTCCTGAGACTGAGTCTTCATTGTGCCTTTAAAATGCTCCGGTGTTCTTGTTTGTGTCTCGAACGTGCTTTTTAAAACTTGCTGATGACTCTCTATTGTGTGGAGCTAGTTCAGCTCATCCACCTACCTGTTCGACAACTGAGGGATGTTTGGGTCGCTTCTAGTTTGGGGGAATGAGAGGGGAAAACCCCAAACCAAGCCCACTACCATGGAGCTGATTCTGATCCCGAGGTCCCACAGCAACCCCGGGACAAGGCAGAGGAGAGAGCGCTGCTCCCGGGAGTCTCCCAGGCTGCAAGCCCTTCCGGGAGCAGAAAGCCTCGTCTTTTCAGAGCACGCGCTAAAAACACCCATGTATGACTTTTTGTGTGAACAGATGTTTTCAAAGGCATGGGATCTGGGGGTCACGTGGCATTTGTTTGCCGTTAGAGAAACTGCCAGCCCGCTGTCAGCGTGGCTGTCCTGCCTGCCCCTTCATCAGCAGGGAACAAGCGTCCGGGCCAGTGCCAAACTGTCAGGATTTATCCTGCTCGTCTGTTTCCCATCGTTGCTGTGCTTGGTGTGTGTGCAGGGATTCTCCTGCGGGTGCAGTGGCCGCCCCCTTCCACACAACACTAAATCCAGGCCTCTCTCAGCAGTTCCCGTCCCGGAGACTCCTGGTGCCCCCTCTGCCCTCAGGCTGGGCCCCTGCTTCTCTGCTCCCCATCAGAGTACTCAGCCCTCAGGACTGACCCGTGCCTTCACACTCCTCTCCCCGCTCATCACTCACTGCCCCGCTGTATACACACACACACACACACACACACACACACACGGTGTCTACAGACACACACACATATACACAGATATACACATACACGTACACACACACATACACTCAGCTCTAAGTGCTGACCCATGCCTTCACACTCCTCTCCCCGCTAATCACTCACCACCCCGCTACACACACACACACACACACACACACACACAGTGTCTACACACACATGTGCACAGATATACACAGACACATACACATACACACACACACACATACTCAGCAATAAGGCTTTCTACTCCCGTGAAGATTTACAGCCTTGGACACCGACAGGGGCGGTTCTGCTCTGTCCTGTCGGGTTTCTGTGAGTCAGAATCCACTCAACAGCATTGGGGGAGATCAGTCAAGTCAGTTAGCACCCAATTAGCAAACAGCTGTCAAGCCCCCAGGCCAGTCCCCAGGCAATTCCCAAGAGTTGTGGTGGGGTGTGGAGAGCCCAAGGGTTGAGGGTCCCACAAACCTTTGCTCCTTTCTCCTTCTCAGACCAGGTGGCCCTCCAGACACACCCAGACAATTCAGGAATCACACCCCAGGTTCCCCAGTTGGAAGCACTTCCGTTGCCACATCAAGACGATGCAAAGAGATCCGCCCCAGAGACTCACAGCACCCAGACTCCAGCACACCTGACACCCTCTGTGGCAGTTACAGCATCTCCTGTCAACTTGAGCGAATGGGTGGGGTCAATCAGATCATAGCCAATGAGGCCTCTGTGTGGGCATGGCCTTCGCCTAAGGATGCTGGGAACTCTGGTCTTCCTCCATGGAGGCAGAAAGCACACTCTCTTTGCTTCTCATTCTGTTGACAAACCACACGGAGCTACACTGATGGCAGCCAGAGCCCTGGAGCTGGAGGAGCCACGTGGAGATCCACGCCAGTGCTGAGAAGCTTCCACCACCACTGGATCCACAAGACTTTCCACCCACTGGCCTGTGATCTTCCTGCACTCAGCATCATTGCAAGTGCTGCATGAGTCTGTAGAAGGATTTATGGACTAGTATTGGACCTAAGGTCTAATATAGAACTTCGGAGCTCATATTGAACTTATGGATTTTATCTGAACTGGTCTGGGATGTTTTCTTAATATAAAACTCCCTCTTTCACACATATGAGTATCTCTGGATTTGTTACTCTAGTCAACCCAGACTAACACACCCTCCTGTGCTGGGTCCCATCACCACCACCACCACCCCACCCCTGGTTTTTGGCCCAACCACTCCCTGGCTTGATGGGCGTCAATGGATTGCCCTGAGCATGGGGAGTATAGGCAGGGGCTGTAAGGAGGAGGGCAGAGAAAAACCAAATAACCTCACTGTCGCCGAGCTGCTGCTGACTCACGACGACCTTCGGACAGGGTAGAACTGCCCCCTGCGAGTTTCTGAGACTGTCACTCTTGATGGGAGTAGAAAGCCTTGTCTTTCTCATGAGGAGCGGCTGGTGGTTTCAAACTGCTAATCTCACAGGTAGCAGCCCTGCATGTGACCACCACCAAGAGTGAGAGAGATGGTGTCAAACCCCCCCGCAGGTGTCCAGGCATGGATTTCATGCCCTGGCTTGGATTCCAGAGCTAGTTCAGCGCCTTCTTCATCTGAATCTAAGAACCTGACTGTCCCAGCCACATTGTCCCAGGGGCCTGTGTTATCCGGGGGACAAGGGGACCCCGGCCTGGCAGGCATCTCCCTCGGGCTGGGCTTTTCCTACCTGGTAAGAAGCGAGAAGGAAGGATGAAGAAACAAACCACTTGGAAGAGAACCCACATGACCTTGACTTCACATTTCAAGGAGAATCCCAGAAGTGTGGCCTTGGCTGGTGTGGAATGACAGGCCTTTGCACCTTCCTCGCCATTCCTTTGGGCTCCCAAAGAAAAAACATCTTTGTGGGTCCTGCCCTCTTATAGCACCCCTGGGGTACCTCTTTGATTCCATTTGCTCCGCATAACCACCCTTTATTATTAGACAAGGGGCCAGAGCCATGTGGTCTTGTGGTAGTCACATCACCTGTTGTCAATGTGAGATGTAAGAGTGAAGGGGTGGAGTTTAGCCTGTCAGGTCGCAGCTTGATGACCTCATTTGGAGGCACGAAGGAGATGAATAGCTCACTGGAGGCGGGACACAGACACTCTCCCTGGGAGACATTCCTGCTGACAAGACACATGGAGCTACACTAGAGCCCTGGAGCTGGAGGAGCCACATAGAGACGCCTGCCAGCGCTGAGATGCTTCCACGTCACTGGATCCACAAGACTTCCCACCCACTGGCCTGTGATCTTCCTGTACTCGGCATCACTGCATGTGTTTCGTGAGTCTGAAGAGGAATTTACAGACTGGTTCTGGACATGTGGGCTAATATCGGGTTCATGGACTTGATCTGCACTGGGCTGAGATTTTTTTTTAATGTACAACCACTCTTTATATAAAGCTCTTTCCCATACACATATGAGTGTCTATGAATTTGTTTCTCTAGTCTACCCGGACAGACACAGGTGTATGCTCGAGTCACAGGGGACCCAGCCTGGCACGCACAAGCCCCACTGTCTGATTGCTTCTTGGAGAAGAGTTCGGGCCTTCCTCAGAAAGTTCAGCAGTTACCATGCACATCCCAACCAACTCCACTCTTAGGAATATACCCCAGAGAGCTGAAAGCAGGAGCTCGGACAGATGGCGTGTCCATCGGGTTTCGCTGCTGCCTTGCTCACAGGAGTCAGGAGGAGGAAACCACTCAAGCGTCCCTCACACAGCGGATGGACAGCCAGAACGTGGTATAGACACACAATGGAGAACGGGCGTTCAGACCCAACGCTGCCACTGGAATCAACCCTTGAAAACAGCGTGTTTGAAACAAACGAAACTGGAGCCAAAGGGGCGAATCACTGCCTGACCCCACACACGTAGAACGCGCGGCAGAGGCGAGGGCCCAGAGCCAGGGAGCAGGTAACTGGGCTCTAATGCAAATGACACGTATGCCGTGTGGTTTTGGCCACTTGCACCCTGTCCCCCAGGCGCCTTTGTAAGAGGGCCGGTGGTTACATGTGGAGCCGCTTACTGGATCAGCAGTTTGAAACCACCAGCCGGTCCATGGAGGAAAGATGAGGCTTTCCAGTCCCATCAAGATGGACAGGCTAGGAAACTCACAGGAGTGATCTTGGTGGCATGGGCAAACACCGCAGGGGCAGGACACGGCTGGCAGCAATAACACGTGAGCTGCGCATGTCACTGGAACAGAAGTCTGGCCGTGGTTACCAGGGGCTGGTGGGAAGGGCATGAGGAGTCGTTAAGAGGTGGTCCAGAGTTCCAGTTTGGGGCAAGGGCAAAGTTTGGGGAAGAAAGAGTGGGGATGGCTGAAGTGAAAACCCCAAACCAAACAGGGATCAAGTACTCCTGAGTGCTCCACATGGATTCAAAACACAATCGGTAGCAGAGCTGCCTTTTCTCCAATGATCCAAGCGGCACCACATCTCTGGGGTCTGGGGAGAGATGGAGGTGTTGGGTGGGGGCACTCGTCTGGCTGGAAGAAGCAGGGGGCCTAGGCTCTGACTCTGAGGGACCTGGAAAAAGTCATGCCCCTTTGTGGCTTCAGCCCCTCCACCTGGAGAGTCTTAACCTCTAGGGATTTCAACTCCGTCCTTCCACGCAGAAAGGACCCACTGCGGGCTCGGCCGTGGAGTAGTTACAGGTTGGGTCGTGATCTGCAAGGTTGAAGTTGGAAACTGCCAGGAGAGAGAGAGAGAGACGAGGCTTTCTACTGAAAACACTTAGGCTTGGGACCCACCACCTCGTGCAGATCATCCAAGTGCCTGGCAAGTCAACATTCACAGGCAGGTCTACCCTGTCCTAGAGGGTCACTATGAGTCGGAATGGGCTTGCTGGTGCTGAGTGGGAGTGGGCTCCCCTAAGGACCCTCCTCCCACCCTGATCTGTCTGAGGAGATCTTGATAGGGCGAAGA
>NW_022108124.1:16929410-16931115 GCF_000313985.2 Echinops telfairi | reverse complement strand
CCTTGGATCCAGGAGCCTCTGCCCCCATCTACCTGTGAGCTCCTGCTCCCTGCTTCCCCTACCTGCACCATCAGCCTGCAGCTAGGTACATCCGAAGAGGGCTCCCTCTAGTGTCCGGCTTGAGCTGGACCAGGCTGCCCTGCCTTCTGGATATTTAATGACTTCTTGATATAAAGTTCCTTCTCTGTACACATGCGAGGGTCCCTGGTTTCGTGTCTCTAGAAAACCCAGGCTAAAGGGTTCCAGCCTCCTGCCTCCTCCCATGCTGCTTCCAGGTCACCCCAGGGCCCCCCAGGCCTCTGCACCCACAGGGCTCTTCATTCAGGGGAGAAGTGCTATGAGAGACCCTCGAGCTCCCCAAGCCCCTCTAACCACCAGAGGCTGCCCGTCAGCCCGGCTGTTAGAAGCAGTGAAATCCTGACTGGGATCCAAGAACCCAGAGATCGGATGTGACGCTGGGAGGCTGAGCTGGCTCTGGAGACTGGGGAAATCCACGGGCCCTTCCTCAGGCTGCTCGAGCAGCAGGTGGGTCCATCCTCCCCTCTGTGCATTCCGCTTGGGCCCAGAGAGGCTTTGCCATAGACGCCTCCGTGCCCAGAGACCACTCCGCACAGCTAATGGCTAGGGCCAGCTCCTTCTGGCAGGATGCTTAGGCCTAAACAGAGAATTTAGCAGTGGAAAAAAAAAAGGTATCCTATATTGGCACACTCTCCCCTTTCAACTTGAAGGTTCTATTCTTTCTTTCTTTTTAGCACATTTGGTGGGGGGAGTCATGAGGTTTGGGGGGGGGAGGGTTTGATGAAGGGAACATGAGACACACACAGACACACAGCCTCACAGGGACACCCCCTGACACCCAGCCCCCTGCTCCTGTGGGTCAACCCTCCATCCCTGGTCCTACACCTGTTGTGACACCCTTGAACTCAAAGGCTCAACATCTTGCAAAGGAGTGACTGAAGGGCTCTTCGAAATGCCCCAACCCAGAGCCCACATCCTGGAGGTGGGGGCCCACCTGCCCTCTGTGAGCTCCGGGGTCCTGGGTGGTACCAGAGCCCACAGCAAAGCCTCTGGGAGTTCCCTCAGCCCTGAATCCCAGAGGCTGGCACAGCAGGTAGCTTCCACCAGCATGCAGGCTGAAGGTGCCGCATTCTCATGGGCTCTCTCTGTTCTGTGGCGGGCAGGGGGGTGTCTGGCGGCTTACTGCTGAAAGAGAGGCATCCTTGAGGCCCTGGGAGTCCCCTCTCTGTCCCTGACTGACCAGGGCTGCCCGCCTGCCCAGCAGTCCCTGAGGGATGCAGTCCTGTCCTGGAAGTGGCAGCTGGGGGTGGGGGTGAGGGTGGGAAGAGGGGGTGCAAGGTGAACCCTACCAGGTCCAATTCGACTCTGTGGTAACACATGCACCAGGCATGGTTTTTGCATGAAGACATAGCTAAGTCATAAATGACACGAAATCATAGACATTTCTGAGAGGGGGTGGGTGGGGCAGTCACGACTGAGGTCTCTGAGCGAGTCCTCCAGAATCCAGGCTGGAAAGAGAGGCGGGGAGGGGGGATCCGTAGTAAAAAAAAAAAACATATTTGGCTCCCTCCCCCGGCACCCACGCGACAAGTACAGTCCCAGACGCTGGGGACAGCCCTGAAGGCCCGCCTGCGCCCCTGAGCACCCTTGGGGAGACCTCCGGCCCTCACCCCACCCCCGGGCGCCC
>NW_022108124.1:16918555-16928691 GCF_000313985.2 Echinops telfairi | reverse complement strand
GGACCCCCACCCCCACCCCACACCCACACCCCCGTGCGCACGTCCAGCGGGCGAGGTACCCAGGCCCCAGGGAGAGGGGCGCCGCTCAGGGCCCGCTCCTTCCTCTGTCGGGACAATCTAGCCCCCTGGGCCCCCCTGGGGCCAGAAACTGTCACCTTCCCGGTAAGGCGGTCAAAGGATAAGTCCCCTTTTGATAGGCATCTCCTGCCTGGCTCAGCGCCACCACCACTACCCGCTCCCCAGGCCAGCAGTTTGTAAGGAAACACCGAAGGAAAATCCGTTGACCGGTTAAACTTTAAACGCCATTAGCCAGGAACACTTTAATCACGCGACCCAAAGGCGTCCCTGTTGGCTGTGGCGTGATCAGAGCAGGACCCAAGGGTCTGCAGGTCCAGCTCCTCCGGGACAGTACAGACGCCGGGTCCAGAGCCCCCAGACGCCTCAGCTAACACCTGAGTGACTGTCCACCAGTTCCTGGACTTCTCTGAGCACCTGTGCTTCTCGGCCGTCCTGGCGATCTTACAGGGACAGGTGAGGACAGCATCAGCAACGAGGTGCCCTGGGAGAAGGTGGGGACCTGACTGAACATCACCCTTCACGGTTGCCTCGAACAGAAATCCTGCTCTGGGGTGGTTTTCGGGTGTCCCCGCGGGTCCCAGGAGGTAAATTGGCTATATTCAGTCCTAACGCTATGATGCAGATTCCTAAAGCAAACCACTTACTGCCAGCGAGCCGATGCTGACTCATTGAAACCCTATAGGACAGGGTTGAACTGCACCTGTGGGTTTCCGAGGCTGTAAGGTTTCATGGAAGTAGAAACCCCCGTCTTTCACCCAAGAGACGCTGATGGCTCCGAACTGCTCCCCTTGTGATTAGGTGTCTGCCTGGTACCCCAGCACTGGACACCCTACCGGGCAGTTCTACTCTGTCCTGCGGGGTCACTTGAAGTCGGAATGGATGGAAGGGGAGCAGGTTCCTTTGGATTTTATGGCTCCTTCCCTGGATAGTTTCCACAGGCGATTTTGTTCAATCATCACTAGATGGGGGTGGGTTATCCATCCTCCCTTTGTGGAGACTGCTATCGGGTGTCATCGAACCGCTTCTGACTCATGGGGACACTAAGTCCAGAAAGAAGCACCACCCAGGTCAAGGCCATCCTCACATTCCATCCCCTTGAGGGTCTCCCTCTGTTTCACTACCCCCTCTCTTTCCCCAGGGACGGGTCTCTGCTCCTATCACATCCCAGCACGTGAGGTGAAGTCTGGCCATCTCCCTGCACAGAATGAAACTTGTCAGTCACCCAGCGCACGCAGCACATTCGAGAGACAGAGAAGAAAGCCTTGGGCAGGCAGAACCCGGAGACGGGATGCAGTGCTAAACAAGGCAGCCTGTCTGTGCTTAGGAACTGACCGAGAACCTGAGCAAGAGGTGGGGAGGGGAGGGGGGGGCAGGACAAACTTTGGGGTGTTCTATCCAGACGATTAGAAGACAGTGTATCTTCTGCGACTCCTTTTCTGTGACCCATCTGAGATGTGCCTCTTGTGCTGTGACCTTTACAGGAGCGCCTATACATATGCTTGCAAATACTTTGTAAAACGCTGCAGAAACCCCAGGAAGGAGGCAAGACGGAGAACTAAAACTGCTCACATTAATCCATCGGAAAGTGGCCGGGCAGGATGGTTCCGAGGTGCAGTAGGAGATGAAGGGGTCCACACACTGAGTCAACTAACTGAGATGGGCAACTATGGGGTTTGTCCCAGAGGCAGATCAGATTCCGATGGGATCCGCAGCCAATGAAGGACACACTTACACAGCTGGAAGGGGAAGCCTATCCCACCTCTGGGCTTCCCCCTGTTGGCCAGGGCTGCCTCTGAGCTCTGGAGAAAGGCCTCCTCCCAGCCCTCCCCACATCCTGCAGAGGGTGGGGGCAGAAAGGGGGAACCGATCAAAATGACCCCAGATGCTTTATCTTGTAATAACCAGGCACCATCAGCTTTAGCTTATGTATCCATTTTGTCTTCAGAGATTGTGTCGGGAGTGTGAGCATCACAGAATACCAGATTACACCAAAGTGTCCATGAGCTGAGGGAGGACTTGAGTAGAGGCCCAATATCCATCTGCTACCTTAATACTTAACCTCTAAATATATGTACATAGACCTATATCCCTATCATTATATATTAATATATTTACATACATGCGTGCCTACGTTTACACCTCTATAAGTGTATTTTGCCTCCTACTTCTTTCCTCTATTTCAAGGAAATGATCTCATTTGCACCCTAATTGAAGATGACCAAGAGTAACACCATAGAAATCTCAACTTGTTCAGCTTCTGACTGAAAAACTAAAGTTGCTTGATGTCAAAACAGTTGCACCCAAATCAGCTGCGGACTAGAGCCAAGTTCTCAGGGGAAATTTAAAACAAGTGGAATGAAGATCCTGAGGCATTTCTTGGAAGAATTCTATGAGGAGATGTAACATGGCTTTGCTGAGATGCTGCTGAAGAAAAAGCAAAGTCAGAGCAATAGCTACCAACAGGTAGAAGTGGGCCAGTCAAGGCAAAAGTGCAAAGGTCAAGATCAAAGGGCATGGTGATCATTTTACTTTTGGATGCTCAAGGCATTTTTCCTTGTTCACATTCTGGAGGGTGAACAGAAAAGGACAGCTGCTTATTTTATGAGTGTAATGAGAAAACTAGCCAAAGCTTCCACAGCAACACACCCAGGGAAGTCTCACCAGAGAATCCTCCTGAACCACAATACTCCTGATTGGCCCTCTCACCCAACATGGGCAACTTTGTGTTTGCATAGGAAATCTATTGGCATCCACCTGACAGTCCTGATTTAACTCCTTCTGGCTTCTGTTTCCTAATATTTAGAAAGAATTCCTTCAAGTTAACCCATTTTTTTCTTCACGTAATAATGTAAAAAAGATGCACTGGTCCTGTTTTCTTGGGATGCACTAAATAATATCATAGCTTACAAAAATACCATGACTTTGGTGGAGCTTATGTTGTGAATAAAAATTTTTTATATTTTTATCTTTTAAATTGTTTTTCCATGAACTTTCTAAAGACTCTTCATATAATTCAGCCATAAAAAGGAATGAAGTATGATACATTCTATAAAACAGATGAACCTTGCAAACATTCAAGGTTTGCAAAAGACATTTTAGATGACCAGTTGCAAAAGACATTTTAGATGACCCCATTTACATCAAAAATGGCAACAGGCAAATGCAGGGACTGTGAATTATTTAATGTGACTCTTCTAGGCAAAGTATCTAACTCCCACTGGTAAGAAAATGAGGGAAGATACTGATAGGATTCACCTGTGAATAACTGATAACAGGATTCCATGGGTGGCATCCTGCTGGGCATAAAATGAGCCCTTTGAGAAGCAGGAGGATCTCATTACCAGGAAGTCAGGAGTGGAGCACACCCTCTGGACCAGAGATACTTGTGCAGTGAACCTCATGGATCCAGATGACAGCTACACCATCAGAGAAACAGCAGCAGGACCAGGGATCAGTGTCCAACAATGGTGGACTTCCCAATGTACAGAGCAAGTTTGGATTAGTGTTTTTGGGCAGGAGGCTGACCTGCAGAGTAGGGTGCCTCTGGGTACTGAGTTGAAGTTGGACTTGCTGACCTTAAGGCTGAGGCTTATTGGAGTGGGGTGCCTCTGGGCACTCAATGCAGGGAGCTGGGCTTGTTGACCAGGGGAGCTTGAGACAAAGGCCTTCGGGTTAAGGTTTACAGCACATTGGTATGCTCCTTGGGGAACTCAATAGCAGATCTGAAACTTTCTAACAAGTCCTGGTAAACAACGTATTAAATTTCTTAATAAACCCTTTAATCATGAATTTTGTCTGTGAGTTTCTGTGTAGCCATTGCAAAGGCTATCTGAAACTAGAATAGCAAGATAGTAGACATTAAGACGGTATGGCAAATCTATAGAAACAGACAACAGTTAAGTGAGTCCCTAAAAGCAGAGTGAAGAGTCAAAGGGGAATGGATACGTATTTCTCTTTCGGGTGTCAAAAATGTCCTACAAGTATTGTGTGATCCAAGAATTCCAAATGACAAAATTCAAGATCAGAGGAGGGAAATGTAGTAGAACTTTAAAAACTTTGAGCACCAAATCTGCAGAAGGCTATGACTGACCGTGAAAGCCCAAAATCCATTTCCAGAGATCCCACAGGGAATAAGCCTCCGTTGAACATACTTAGACCAATGACCATGGATGGCAAAAGCCTTGCCCACAGATAGAGTACATCAGAAAGTGAATTATTAAAGGTATCACTAGATTAAACTTTAATATCTTATCATTTCCCCTCTTTTAACCCATTCTTAATTTATTTTTTCTGCTTTCTTCTGGATTGAAAAAAAATGTAGCCAATGTTACTGAATAAATTGCATAGAAATTATTAAATTAAAAACTTATCTACTGCATAAATATTTGATGAAAACACAAAATTTTATTTTAAAAAAGCATACTGAACAGTATTGCATGTTCTTAAAGACTGTTTACATGATACTGTTCTTTCCCGTCACTATGCTCCCTACTGCCATGAATCCATCCACTCAGCTTGTTTCCTAACAAGTGTGCTAGTGACTGTCTTCAATATAGGAGAATAAAAATGTTCTAAAAGTAGGTTGTGATGCTTGTGCAGGTCTGTAAATATACTAAATTGAATTATAGACATAAATATGTGAATAGCATGGCTTGTAAATTATCTTTCAGTGAAGCCTTTTAAAAAAAGTCACATCAATCTGCTTTGCACAACAAAATGAGTAGGTTTAATGGTGGAAGAACACTGAATCAATGGAAATGCCTGCGTTTACAGAAAGAGGAATTGGAAGGTGGCTCTTACATCAATTCTTCATTTTGAAAATTGCTCTTTAGTTGTAAGACTTAAGCCTTGGTTCTGCCATCTCCGCAGCGGTGATTTTGAGTAATTTTAAATTGTACTGCATATGATAATGTTATTTTGGCTAAATAAGTGAATCTTCTTATCTTCGCAATGTATCCTAAAGGGGAAGAAAATCACAATATTCGTAAGCTACATTAAAATATTTCAACATAAAAATGGTTTTGATATCTGAATGTATTTATTATTACCGGGTTTCCCCAAAAGACATCCCCCGAAAATAAGACCTACTTACAGTTTTGCCTCTAGCTGAAATATAAGACATCCCCCCGAAAACAAGACCTCCCCGATAATATGGCCCCCCAAAGCTACCATAACTGTGGACTCTGGACTGCAGCGGTGGGCATCGCCATGCAGCTCACTGTTGGCCGCAGCGCAGCCGGAGCAGACAGGAAGTGCGAGTAAATGTACCATAGAGTGTTGTACATGGAAATAATGGTAGTAACAAGAAATTCTTCATACTGTAGGATTCACAGTTTGTCCGGTTATGCTGGTTTGTGAGGACAACTACTACCGTACCGTATACAGGCAATAAATTTCCTTTTTTTGTTCAACAATAAACGTGTACCATATTCTTCTTCATGGAAAAATAAGATAT
The DNA here is from genome assembly GCF_000313985.2 of Echinops telfairi. Taxonomy (NCBI): domain Eukaryota; kingdom Metazoa; phylum Chordata; class Mammalia; order Afrosoricida; family Tenrecidae; genus Echinops; species Echinops telfairi. The sequence continues at coordinate 16,923,158 of NW_022108124.1, read as the reverse complement.
CCCCTGAAAATAAGACCTAGCGCATCTTTGGAAGCAAAAATTAATATAAGACACTGTCTTATTTTGGGGGAAACAGGGTATGTAGAACAATTTTTTAACTTTGTTGGGTAGTGAACAAGGTAACACTGCAGTGAGTCTATCAATTTTGTAAAATGGGAAGAAATTGAAAAAAAGTGTTCACACATACCAAGTATTTCGAAAATTGCTTCCATAAATCCCCAATGTGGGAAACACCAGAACGAGGTGTGTGCACTATGATTTATAGAGATGGAATGCATGCGCAGCAAACAGTCAGAAAAAGTGAGTGAGCATGGATCCCAGTGGACAACATGATGCTGAGCACAAGGACACGTCTTTCCCGTTGATGAAATGAAACAAAGGGAAGCGGCTACACTGGAGAGGGTGTCCCTGGTTTAGCTCACCTGCGAGAACTGCTCTTTGGCACCTCCTTCTCAGTGCGCCCCGAGTCTGCCTGAACCTCGGCGCTTTCTCTTTCTCCAGCTGAGAGATCAGAGCTGGTTTGGAAGCAGGTGGCCCTGCTTGAAGGGAAGAAAACAGAAACACAACGATAAACAGAGACAGACATGTCTGTTTCCACCACACATGCAAGTACAGGCAGAGGCAGTGGAGAGTGTAATTTCTGGGTGGACTGAGCATAAATCATTCTAGAAGTCCAGGGATTCTTGGAAGGAGCTAGAGACATCTCAGTGGCATAAAGTGGAGTCCAGCTCATAGTGACCCTGTATAGGGTTTCAGACAGCCCGCACACACTCTGTCCAGTCTATTCTGTCTGCTGGCGGCCTTACAGGGTAAAACTTCCTGAGGGCTTCTGAGACTGTAACTCTTTATGGGCACAGAAAGCCTCTTTTTTTTTTCCTCCCAATGGAGCGGCTGGTGGTTTCAAACTGCTGACCTTGTGGTTTGCAGCTCAACACATAACCCACTAGAGGCCACTGGAGCTCCTGCCTTAGGCACACTCTGAGAGAAAAATGTGTTTTAAAAAGAAACTAGATTTCACACCTTCTTTGTTAGAAGACTGAAAATCTCACTGTGGGGAAAGTGCTATGTGGTTCCTAGAGGCAACTCTCAGAGGAAGACAAAGGGCTGGGTTCTCTCGAGGGTTCCGAGTTAGGTTCAAGGTCTGCTGTATCAAAGAGAGCACACCTCTGAGGCAGAGGGGGAGCAGGGGAAGCTTTCATGATGGAAAAAGAAGAAAACCCTCTAAGTTAAAAAAGGCCCCAGGACTCTCCGTACCTGGAAATCTCGGTGTGCCACGTGAGTTCACCCACAGTTATGAGTGACCCCCCCTTCAAGCTCGGAGGACCCAGGCCGGGGCGGCAGCAGGGAAGCCTTACCCAGGAAGGTCACAGCCTCGTAGTTGTCCAGCATCACGTCCCTGTACAAGGCCTTCTGAGCAGGGCTCAGGCTGACCCACTCGTTCTTGGTGAAGTACACAGCCACATCCTCGAAGGTCACGGGCTCCTGAAACGACAAGGCTCTAGTCTCCCAGGTGCCAGGATTTACGTGATCCTCAAAGCGGTCAATGAAAGCAATGAAAGGCCTGCCAAGACCATCTACTGTGATAATTTTTAGTGCTTGGTCCCTGATGTGCCTGGGGGGAGAGGCTGTGTGTGTACTTTGGAAGATGTAGAGAAGGAAGACGAAGAATACGCAGAAGTCAAAGGCCGTCAGCCAGAACTCAGCACACTTCTCCAGTTAGAACCAATGACGTCTCCCAATGAGCTCCCAAACCTACGTGACTTCCACGGAGACAGTGAACATTGTATAGGAGACAGAGCTTGGACCTGAGGATCAAAGTGCGCAGAGGGAAGGAGAACAGACGCCTGCATCTGGTTGTCACCTCAGCTCTGGCCTCCTCACTTTGTATGTATGTGAGTGATTCTCTGAGCTGCCATTTCCCAAGTCTTCTTTTGTGCCAACTCTTCATCCTTGTCTCCTCAGTGAGACAAGCTCTCAGACCTATCTATCAATGACCCTCCTAGTTCTCCCTCCCTATGCAAAAGTGATGGTTTCAGAAGCACAGGGTAATACTACCTATTTAGGGAAGGTTATATATATATATATATATATATATGCCACATGTTATTTTATAAAGACACACACACATGCATGCATATGCTTGAATGTGTATGTAAATCTACTGATTTACACACCTACACCACTGATTCTCTAGCCTTACGTACCAATTCACTGCAGTGTTTGTACTGGCTCAACTTGGCTCTACTGAAGGCAGAGGAAATCAAGCTCACCTGGGGGCTGCCTGTGGCGGACATAGCTGGCATCGGACCTTTCATGCACTTCTTGGAGCTGAAGGTAAAGAGAGAAACATTAGTGACTACAACACCACGGACAACAGCTCCTACATAATCTCTGATCCAGCCTGTTTTGAAGGCCACACGAACTACTGTTCTTCAGTCACTGCCTCTATCGGTGGCATTTTGACTCACAGAGATTAAATTAAATAAAGCCAAGAGAGAGCACTCTAGGAATGAGTCTGGTACGAGCTACGAAGGGGACCTGAGAAACCTGTAAATTTCAGTAATCTGGAGAGGAGACGGAACATGGAGCTGAAATAAATCCAGAGCACCAAACGGTTTAGGGAGATTTCTTAGAATCCATAAAATACATATACAAAAGTATGTAAGATATCCACCAAATACTGAATGACCTTAGTATCTCTTTTCTTGCAGCTACATTAGATATTTGTGTAGGGCAGGTTTAGGACTTGAATAAAGCCCAGCTGAAACTTGAAAATATTAGGACTATCTTGCTACTTCTAACGAACTATGCAGATTGATGGTACGGCGTTCATTTTCTAAGCATTGAGGAGTGGTGAGAACAAACCACCACGTTAAATAAACCCATGGATTTCAAGTCTTCTCTCTAATACTCAAGTTCCAAATAAAGTATGGGAAAAATTTAATATTTTTCTCACTCAACTAGTTCTAACTACCAAGGGGGTCGGTGAATTGGTTCACCATTAGAAAGTAGGTCTTCTGTCATTCAGTAACCTGAATCAGCAAGATAAGCTTATTAAAGGCGAGACCTGAAGTACAAGCACTTAACCAGCATAAAAGTGGATGCATTTATAGACCTTCAAGACTTTCCATTTCTGAAGTTTGCCCCAGGTCTCAAGGAACTACAAAAGCATCAGAAACAGTGGGGAAGGGAGACAGTGGTTAGTGTAAGATATGGAAATAATAACTTGTAATTTGTCAAGAGGTCACAAGGGTGGGAGGAAGAGCAAGAGGAGGAACAGATACCAAGGGCTCAAATAGAATGTAAATGTTTTGGAAATAATGATGGCAGCATATATATAAATATGCTTGATACCACTGATGTATAGATTGTTATAAGAGCTGTAAGACAAATCCGGCTAGACCAGAGGATACTGGTACAGTTAAGAGCTGAAACACAGGGAATCCATGACAGATAAACCCCTCAGGACCAATAATGAGAGTAGTGATACCAGGAGGGGAAGGGGAAGGTGGGGGAGAAAGGGGGAACCAATCACAATGATCTACATATAACCCCCTCCCTGGGAATGGACAACAGAAAAGTGGGTGAAGGGAGACATCAGACAGTGTAAGACATGACAAAATAATAATTTATAAATTATCAAGGATGAGGAGGGAGGGACGGGCAAAAATGAAGAGCTGATACTAAGGCCTCAAGTAGAAGCAAATGTTTTGAGAATGATGATGGCAACAAATGTACAAATGTGTTTGACACAATGGATGTATGGATGGATTGTGATGAGTTGTACGAGCCCCCAATAAGATGATTTATTTAATTTTTTTTAAAAAAGAGCTGTAAGAACTCCTAGTGGCATCTTCAAAAGAGAAAGAAAAAGTCACCCTTTTCTCCATTGCCCCTTCGTGGTGAGTCCAGGAAGGCAGAGGAAGCTGAGGCTGTCGGGAAAGTGCTACCAAGAGATACTAGAAACCTCATCTTGGTAGTTAGGGGCTTCCGATAGGGAGAAGCCAGTGGTTTTAAGAGCAGAAAGACAAATTTTAAAAGGAAACAGGCTATGAATCTACACCCTGTCCAAGGGTAACAGAAGCGGTACTTCATCCTGAGTGAACAGGTACCTCGTGTAGGAATGCACGTGATTTCTCTTAAAATGGGATGCCTTGGTATCTTTGTGCTAAATGTCTCCCTCCCGCCGTGCCGTGGGCCTTTAAGAAGATAGCCCTATTCACCAAAAAGCCAAACGAGCTGACCGGGAGGGGGTGGGTGATCCCGGCAAAAGGACCGACTCCCTCCTCCGACTCCTCGCCCGCGGGGGGAAAGCAGAGCCCTCAGAGTTGGCGCCTCGCTACGCAGGCGAGGTGATGGGCGGATCGCAGCCCCGCTCGGTGGGTCGAGAGGCAGGCCCTCCACCCGAAGGATCCGGCCAGTGCCGGCAACAACGCGGAGGGGGCGCGAACCACGTCGGGCCTCCTCCTCCTCCTGTCGCCGAGCGCTGAGTCGGGCCTGATGCCGACGCCCCGAGGAGTCGGGACTGGGGGAAGATTTTTTTTTCCCTCCAACGGCTTCCTGCGATCCCACACGTCCGCGTTCTCCAAGGGTGGGTTAAACA
>NW_022108124.1:16915928-16918455 GCF_000313985.2 Echinops telfairi | reverse complement strand
GGGGCTGCGATCCGCCCATCACCTCGCCTGCGTAGCGAGGCGCCAACTCTGAGGGCTCTGGTTTCCCCCCGCGGGCCAGGAGTCGGAGGAGGGAGTCGGTCCTTTTGCCGGGATCACCCACCCCCTCCCGGTCAGCTCGTTTGGCTTTTTGGTGAATAGGGCTATCTTCTTAAAGGCCCACGGCACGGCGGGAGGGAGACATTTAGCACAAAGATACCAAGGCATCCCATTTTAAGAGAAATCACGTGCATTCCTACACGAGGTACCTGTTCACTCAGGATGAAGTACCGTGCCCACGCAAGACTCCGGCTCCAAGGGATCCGAAGCAGGAGCCATGCCACGTAGCCAGCCAGGCTGATTTCCCACCCATAGCTGGGCCCCTGCATTCTGGATTTGAAGGAAATCAGAAGTCAAGATGGAGTTCCAGTGGAACTGAAGGGCTTGCTTCACCATGAAGGTGCTGTCTTATCCACGTAGTTCTAGGATGACTCACTACTGCTTCCATAGTCCAGCCAAAGTACAAAGAGTAATGAGGGAAACCAGTGGAAGGTGTGCACAGGCTTCCATAGGTGATGCGGAAATCCGGGGAAATGTTTTTAGAGGATCCCCATGTTCACAAGCGTCAACTACACACATGGACTTCTCCAGTGGAATGCACAGAAACAAATGGACTACTGTGAGAAGAGATGGTGGAGAAACTAATAGCAACAAGACCAGGGACTGACTGTGGGACGGACCATCCATTTGCTCATGTGTAAGTTCAGGTTGAAGCTGAAGAAAATTAAAGCAAGTCCACGAGAGCCAGAATCAGACTATGCGTCTATCCCACGTGAATTTCGAAACCATCTCCAGAACAGATATGCTGCGTTGAGCAGTGATGACAGAGACATGAAGAGCTGTGGAAGGATATCAAGAACACCATTCACGAAGAAAGCTAAAGGTCATTAAAACCACAGGAAAGAACGATCAAAGCGGATGTCAGAAGAGACTCTGAAACTTGCTCTTCATCAGAGAGAAATTAAAGCAAATGGAAGAAATTATGTCAAAGAGCTAAACAGAAAGCTTAAAAGGGCAGCTTGAGAAGACTAAGCCAAATATTATACTGAGATGTGCACAGCCCTTGAGTTAGAAAACCAAAAGAGAAGAACACACTCAGCATATCTCAAATTGAAAGAACTAAAAACATTCAAGCCCCAAACTGAAATACTGAAAGATTCTATGGGCAAAACATTGACTGATGCAGGAAGCATCAAAAGAAAGATGGAAAGAACACACAGAGTCACTGTACAAAAAGAACTAGTCGACATTCAACCATTTCAGGAGGTAGCATATAAGCAAGAGCCAATGATGCTGAAGGAAGCAGTTCAAACTGCACTGGATGCATTAGCCAAAACTAGGCTCCAGGAATAGATGAAATACCCATTGAAATGTTTCAAACAGGCTTATGAAGAACTGGAAGCACTCGCTCATGTATGTCAGGCAATTTGGAAGACAGCTACTTGGCCAACTGATTGGAAGAAATCCACATTTATATTCATTCTCCCAAACTGTAATCCAACAGAATGCTCAAGTTATAGAACAATATCATTGTTATCACGTGTAAGCAAAATTTTACCGAAGATCATCCAACAGTTGCAGCAGTACATTGACAGTACATTGAACCTCAGGTTCAGGCCAGATTCAGAAGAGGACATAGAACCAGGGATATCATTGCTGACATCAGATGGATCTTGGCTCAAAGCAAATAATACCAGAAGATGTTTACTTGTCTTCTGTTGACTATACAAAGGCATTTGACTGTGTAGATCATAACAAACTCTGGTTAGCCTTGAGGAGAATAGGAATTCCAGAACAATTCACTGTGCTTGTGTGGAATACATGGCTCAAAAGGCAGTTGTGTGAACGAAACAAGGGAATACTGTATGGTTTAAAATCAGGTAAGGGGTGCAATAGGGTTGTATTGTCTCACCATATTTATTCAATCTGTATGCTTAGCAAATAGAGAAGCTGAATTACATGAAGATTTTGGCGTCAGGATTGGAAGAATGCCTATTAACAACCTTCGACATGCAGATGGCACAACTTTGCTTCCTAATGGTGAGGAGGACTTGAAGCACTTGCTGTTGAAGATCAGGGACTGCAGCCTCAACATGGAATACAAGTGAACAGAAAGATCAAAATCTTCACCCTGGACCACAAGGTACATTATGATTAATGGCGAACAGATTGAAATTGTCAGGATTTTGTCTTGCTTGGATCCACAATCAACATTCAGGAACACAGCAGTAAAGAGTTCAGAAGATGCATTACACTGAGTAAATCTGAACAAGACCTCTTTAGAGTGTTGAAAAGCAAGGTGTTACTTTGAAGGCTAAGGTGTTCGGGGTACCAGCCTCTACAATCGAACGGGTCCAAGGGGCAGTTGTGTAATTGAGAGGTAAAATTAAAGAGACATGACAAGATAAAGCATGCAGCAGGTCTGTCTAAATAAAATAGGCTGGATGAACAATCTGGAGGAGAAAACAAC
>NW_022108124.1:16913925-16914789 GCF_000313985.2 Echinops telfairi | reverse complement strand
GGCTTAAGCAGAGAGTGGATGTTTTGAGAATGATGAGGGCAATGAATGTACAAATGTGCTTTACACAATTGGTGTATATATGGATTGTGAAAAGAGTTGTATGAGCCCCTAATAAAATGGTTTGGAAAAAAAAAAGAAGTCAAACAATATATTGCCTTGGGCAGATCTGGAAAATACATTTTGCTGACTAAGGTACACCTGCTCCAAGTCATGGCACCCTCACTGGCCTAACAGGTATTTGGAAGCTGATCAATGACTAAGGAAGACTGGAGAAGTGTTGGATAGCATACTGTTCGTGAGTAACATTCCGTGTACCTTACACTGCCAGAAAAATAAGCAGATTTATCTTGAAAGTACAGCCAGGTGTTCCTTAGAAGGCTGCCAAGACTTTGTCTCATGGGCTTTGGTATGTGGTGAGAGGGGCCAATCTCTGGAGGACATCAAAATCAGTAAAGTCAGCAAAAAAGGGGAGGGCCTTCAAAGAGATGGACTGATACAGTGCTTGCGACAGAGGAAGCCAAACACGGGAGTGACTGAGGATGGTGCAGGATGAGCAGGATTTTGTTCATTGCACATAAGGTCACCAGACATGGTACCCAACTCTCTGGCACCAAACTTCAACAATATCCATTTGAAGGTGGTATCCGAATAAGACACATTGGCCATTCTAACCCAAGTCCAGAAGGTGATACATTTAACATGTCTCATTAAGTACATGCCATGATCAATAAACGATGAACAAAATCCCTTATATAGGCATACTTGGAAGAATTAAAACACTTTAAGTAGATTATCGCTTATTTCTATGACTACTGTTTTGTCTCCAGAAATTATTGTTCATAATCATTGAGTTCAGTATCTCAA
>NW_022108124.1:16890891-16913468 GCF_000313985.2 Echinops telfairi | reverse complement strand
CTATGCTTTAAATATTCTTATGGCTCTTTTTTTCCTGATGGAATCTTTTTCAGCCTTTACCATACATCTCTTTTTCTATTAAAATTTTTTACAGTAAATCACTTTGCCTTCCTTTTTTCAGGTTATGTTAAAATGTTCAATTTAGCTCCCTAAAATTTGCCAGTGATATTTTAAAATGCCCAGGGTTATTTTACAATAATTCTTTAAAGTAAAAAAAAAAAACTTGATGGCAATTAACTACAAAAGTATGCAAAGCCAAATAAAATAACTTTAAAAAAGCTTTCTGTAAAAATCTCTCTAAACCAAAACAATGTGTCTTCTCTAGTTTAAACCATTCACTGTGGTGATGCTAGACTTAAAAGAAGTAGAGCTGTAAGTGAAATGACACAATATTGTGCTTACTGCCTGGCATGACATAAATGTCACTGGCAGAAACTCTCAGGCAAGGAAAACATGGTACTTCTCTTGCTTTGACAACATGTTTCTCATTACAGATCATGCCCCTCTCAAACCCAGCAGATCTGTAAGACAGAGCCGGACTCAGTGTTATCTTATGACAGAACGTTTGCTTCATAGGCAGATTTCATAAACAGTGAGCAAAGAAATGACTATTATAATTAAGCAAACTCTAGGACTTGAACATATTGGTTCTCAGATGCATGTATTGATTTTGCTTCTAAGGCAGATTGAACAAAGAACAAAATGAACTCTTTAACTTAGTAAGCTAAGAAAATTTTGTTATCTTAACTGCAATAAATTTGAGTTTTTGTTATTAGACATTTTGTTATTTGATGAGTATTGAAGTTTATTTTTTGCCACATACAAAGTTGTGATACAAGTCTGATAGGATGATTTAAGAGAATTTTAAAGGGCTTTAATGTCAAATCCATTTATTCAAAATCACTCTTGTGCAACTTGGGCTAGGCCCCCCGGAGCCTGAGTTTAAATAGTCAGTTTGTCTCCGTCAAAGTGGGTCCACTCAGTGGACCAACATCCAAAATTGTCCAAGTGTCATTTTAAAAAATTAAAAATATGTCCTTTTGTGTGTGCTCAAATATAAACCGAACTGTCAGAGTTTTACTTCATTCCTTACTAAGAAAAGAACAGCTGGGTAAATCTGGTTCAAGGCGCATCTGAGGAGCAGGCAGGTCAGGGAAGAATACGGGAACAGGTTGTCTATTTATTGCTTGAGGTTGGAAGCCAAACTATCAAGTTCCTTACAGGTCAAGAACACCATCATCTCTGTCGTTGTCTTTACCATCCATTCAGAAACCAGTGGCACTGAGAGGGCATCTGAAAGGTGAGATATAACCTAACGGCGGGGCACCAGGAACGTGTCGCTGTCCAGTTCATCCCAGTGCACAGCAACCCTACGGGACGGAGGCAGCGGCGCCACTGGGTGTCCCAGGCTGTCCTCTTTGCAGACAGACTGCCGCCTCTTTCTCCCACGGAGCAGTTGGTGGGTGTGAGCCACCAATCTTAGGTCATCAGCCAAGCACTTAACCACTGCACTACCAGGGCTCCTTGTTACACCAAGAATAGATATCAAATAGGTACAAATACTTAACCAATAACAAATCATAGTTACATCAAGAGAAATGGAGAGGACACGCGGTCCTTTTTTCCCTTTATTTCTGTCAGCTGGGGATATTCCACCCTCTAGATCGATCTCGCTCTGGAGAAGCTTGCGAATGCAAGAGTTGAAAACGACCCTGGCTCAGGTGAGGAGGAAATACTAAGAACTACCACCACCACAAAATCCAGCAGACAAATGGATTGTAAATAGAATTAAGGCTATCTTTAAGAAAATAGTTCAGAGATGGAGGCAGAATGAGAAAGGCAGTATCAATGAGGCAAGCTTCAAAGCAAAATGAGATCAAAGAAAGGGGGCAGGAAGAGGAGAGGGCATCTGGGGCAGGAGGAAGAGCAGGGTGCAGGGTAGGAAGTGATATAGTCCGTGGTATAGACAGTGAGCAGGGAGGGCTGGCCGTTACGGAGTGAGTGCTGGGGGGGGCGATATGCAGCAGGTGCAGCTGGGTCAGGACAATCAGGCCAAGAAGGGGGTGGGCCTGATAACTTGCACTGGGGGGACACACAAACCAACCATGACATCTGAATGCTTCTCTCCAAGATCAGTTCTCTGAGAACGAATAACATTTGAGTTCTGAATGAAGATTTTCCCACAATCCCTTTCTCTAAGATGGCGCCACTGATGCCATTTCAATCCTGACATCTTGTTGAAGACCTTCCCACAGTCTTGGCACTCTTGGGCTTTCCAACAAGGACGGACCTGTTGATGCTGATTTAACCTGGCTTTCTGCCTGAAGGCCTTCCCACATTCCATGCACTGATGGGCTCTCTTTCCAGCATGGATCTTTTGGTGCCTGAGGAGCTGTGAGTTCCAGGTGAGGCCTTTCCCACACTCGTTACGTTGGTAGGGACTTTCCAGTGTGCAGCATCTGGTGGTAGGTGAGCTGTGAGTTGTTGGAAAACGTGGCCACATTCTTTACATGCATAGGACTTCTCACCAGTGTGTGTCCTCTGATGCCGAGTAACAGTGAGTTTCGGATGGAACGCCTTGCTGCAGTCCTTGCATTTGAAAGGTTTCTCTCCGGTGTGGACTCAGTGATGTGCAGTGAGGTAGGAGCTGCAGCTTAAAGCTTTACCACACTTTGCAACATGTAGGATCGCTCTCCTGTGTGGATCCTTTTGTGTTGAACAAAAGCAGAGTTCAAGGCAAAGGCTTTGCCACAATGCATACACTCATAGGGTTTGTCTCTAATGTGGATTCTGCAGGGTTAAGAAAAACCTGAAATGTGACTGAAATGTTTATGAGGCACATCCAATTTGCAGGAAATTTCTGCATCTGGAAGTTGTAGATGTGTGGCGAGGTAAGGACTGACCTTGCTCTCTGATTTCTCATGTGGATGACATCTATTTTCCTTATGAATTTTCTCATTCTTTACTCCTGCCTTTGCTGATTTGGTCTTATTTTCTCTCAATGTATCTCCCATGGGTTTTCCTGAATTGCTTTATATCTTGCTATCTGAACCAAAATGACTTAAAAATGGGTCTCTGGGAAAGGTCTCTCAGATATTCCTCTGAAGCCAAGTCACAGGATTTAGTCTTCTCAAAAGTATCCAGATTTGAGGTCAAAAGCTCATTTTCAGCTCCGATTTTACAACCTGAGGAGAAATCATAAATGCAATGATCACCTCTTAGCAGTGTTAGGACCTATATTATCAAGGATGTAACTATGTCCTCTGAGCACACAGCTTGTACGTGCTCATTGATTGATTTCACAGAGTACAGGGAATGAAGGAGGAGGGGAAATGCATGTTCTGGGAACCAAAAGGGAACAGGGCTACATTTGGTCCTGCGATCAGAGATGCAAAGGAGACAAGATAATGAGGGCTGGTTGGAAAGAGTAACACTGTTGAAACACCTGACCCTGAGAAAGGTCTGAAAGTGACCAAAAAGGAGTAGGGCGGTGAATCGGCCACACCATCAGCAAGGAGAAAGTAAGCAGAAGACGTGGAGAGAAAATGAACCGAGACTCCCATTGCTTAATGAAATATGATGAATGTGCAATCAAGAAGTTTTCAATGGTTCGCAAACATGAGCAATGTACAGGACTGGAGAACACCCGACGGGACAAGGTAACACGGATCAAACTTGCCACCCATCATGCCCAACCCGTGGTAAAGTGCATGGTAACTCAGGCTTGAGGCATTCCCTTGCCCATCACAATGCCCCCGGATATGCTGACTAAAATGCAAACCCTCTGGCCTGACCTGGAATAGGACATTGTGGAAGAGTCCAGATTCACAATTGAAGTTTTCAAGGTGAGTCTTATACGCATGAAATGTTCAATGTGTTACTCCAAGAGAACGTTACTCCAAGATCAACTCTACCAAAAATAATACCCTCCAAGAAAGGGTGATGAGCCAAAATCCAACTGACAAAATTCATCTGTGTTTTGTTGGGGGGAATCTCTACTCCTGTAGAAAGCAGCTACCGAGGCAACGTCTCAGAAACAGTCTAAAAGACAGTCAGTCCTCTGGCACGACTGGATGTGTTGCAGGGCAGCAGGGAACCAGTTTCTGAGCCCTCACCATCACAGATGCCCTCCCCACCTCGACCCCGTCCTCTCTGGATCCAGAATGAAGCATCAACAGAAAATGGAATCCTCACAGGGGTGAGGGCAAGCCAGCGAGACAGAGGACAGAGAGCAATGGAGCCCCTATGAGCTGGAAATGTTTTTCAAAAGAAAAGAAAAAGGGAGCTATTAATGACTGAGCACATACTAAGGCAGGGGGAAAAAAACCTAATCATGACTATTGAAGCTGCTAGTAAATGAATATTTGCTCAACATTAACTGAAGGAAAGAGTTGTTGGCAGTCTCGTAGTCTCGAGGTTACAGATGAGTGCAGTTGCTAAGTGTGTCTGATAGGTAAGTGAGAACAGAACAGGTGCACACAGTGCTCACTTACCTTTACTTTAGAGCCAACAGCACGCGTTGTGCGATGGGTGAGGGGTTGGGCTGTTAACCACAGGCTAGTTCAAACCCACCAGCAGCATTTCAGGGGAAAGATCTGGCTGTCGGCTCCTGTTCTGCCCTGTCCTACCGGGTCTCTGTGAGTCAGAATTAACTCAATGGCAGTGGGGTTGGTGTTGTACAAGAGAAAAGAGTCAAAGCCTCTTCGATGTTTTAAAAACTGCACGTGACGGTGATCAAGATCAAGAATGCTTCTGGAGGAGGGGCTGGTTCAAAGTGAGGACAACATCACATGGTGTTAACGGGTAAGCAGGAGTTGTCCTTCAGTCGGCCCTCTGGAGCCAGGAACTTACTGTCATCATTCACCTTTTCTTTCTAAAAGCCACTGTGGACAAGAGAGTCTGTTCTGCAGAATACTATCAACTAATCAATGTGGAAGGCAAAACTAGAAAATCATCATCATGCAACCGCTCACGAAGGGAGCAGAGAAAGACTTCACAGTTGGTGGGAGCATCTCTTCGTGGATGGCGGATCAGGCCTCTGGCTTCCCGGGGGTAACCCTAAAGTGACAATGAGGGACTGGGTCGAGCCTCTCACACTGCCGACAAAGCCCCGCTGGAAAGGAGGAGGCTCACTTCCTACGTCAGTGGTCCATGTTGGCAACGCAAACGGCCACCCAGAAATCACATGCATCCTAGTGTGATGCAATATGAAGGCATGAGATCACAGATGATGCCGCATAGTCAAAAATGCTCATGATGTTACATCTAATTATGAATTCTCAACTGTGGGAGGAATCCAGTTAAATGAAACTACAGAGGAAAAAACTGAGAAGGTGGAACAAATAACTCCATCACTTCACCAGGTCAATCAATGTCTTCAAAAAGGGACTGTCTCTAAATCAAAACAAAATAAAAAAACACCTTTAAGACGCAGTTGTAATTTTTAATCCCATGAGCAAATGAAGTGAAAGGGTATTTTAAGAACAAAAAAGGGTATCTGAGTAAAGACCCAGCACTGGATAATACTGAGTAATTATTTTTAATTTAACAAAATTGATAGTATTGTTTTAGTTATGTTAAAAAATATATTGAGGGTCCCTGTTAACTCAGTGGTTACAGCACTCGGCTGCTAACCAAAAAGTCGACCATTCGATCCCATTCAGCACTCAAGATGAGCAAGATGTGGCAGTCTACTTCCATAGCGACTCCATCCTTGGAACCCACAAGGGAAGTTCTGCCCTCTGTCTGACAGCATTCCTGAGTCAGCAACGACCCGGTGCCTGTGGGTGCAGCTTTTTCAGTTTTAGAAAATATCCCTAAAATTTGAGGACACGTCCTGAGGTTTTTTGAAGTAAAATGTCATTGTGTCTCTAGCGTCCAAAAACAGAATGAGAAGAAAACATAACTTTCTCCCTGTCCTACTCATAATACACAATACCGAAATGACCAATTTGAGGAAATGAGTTGTATTGAAGAGATGTGGAAAACAAGTATCAAGCCAGCATTTAGAATATTTTCCTTCAAACATCTTCATGCATAATAAAGCATCTTAGTGTGGGAAATAAGGGAGCAGGGTAATAAGGATTCATGCAATGGACTAAAAGATGGGAAGAAACTGAGTAACCGACCAGTTTAAAAATGGTGTGATCAAACATCCCAGGAATCCCATGAAGCTAAGCAGAGCGCACTTGGCCTTTCATATTAAGAAAGAGGCCAAGCTGGAAAGGAGAGGGCTTGCCCTGCCTACTCACCTGCTCTCCTGCCCCTCCTGCCCGGAGCACCCTGCGCCTGCCTGAACTGTGGCTCTTCCCCTTCCTCCAGCTGAGAGATCAGAGCTGGTGTGGAAGCAGGTGGCATTACTTGAAGGGATGAAAATAAGACACAATGATGAGCAGAGGCAGAGGTGTCTGTTTCCGTCTGGATGCAAACACAACAGGGGAGGTGAGGAGAAGAATTCCTGGGTGGGTTATGCAAAAGGTACCCAGGAAAGGTACCAGAGGCCTAGGGAGTACTGCCAGGACAATGCTCCCCTTTCTAGAAGGGGAACCGAGGTTTCTTACTCCATCAGAGGAATCGGAAATGGCTGCTGAAGGAAGGAGGCCCCAGGAGGGAGGCAAAGGGGCTGAGGTTCCCCCAACGTGATTGGAAAGATGAGAGATGTCAAGGAACCACACCAAGAAGCTCCTCGACCTCTGCTGGGTCCAGAGGGTCATCGCGGAGGCAGGGAAGAAAGCAAGGATTTCTCTCCCATACGTGGCAATCCCAAGGGTGAGCCGTTTAGGGTCCATACCCCGGAAGCCAACACGCAGTTCATAGTTAAAAGAGACACCTCAAGCCTCTGAAGGCCCAGGCCGGGGCGGCAGCAGGAAAGCCTTTCCCCAGCTCATAGTTCTCCAGCATCACATCCCTGTACAAGGCCTTCTGAGCAGGGCTCGGGCTGGCCCATTCCTCACGGGTGAAGCACGCAGCCACATCCTCGGTCCTAGAGCCCGCAAGAAGCCAGGATGAACTATAAGTATCTGCTTCTGACGCCCAATGAATCAGTCCAGCACCCCTTCCCCCAGGGGCCGATTGTCCACTTTGGGAAACACCGCTTTCACTCTTCCTTCTCCTGACTCTCCTCCCCATCTGTGCTTTTTCACCCACGGCAGGAAGCAAATAGATGGCTGGGGTGGTGTTAAGAACCCTCCTGTCACTTTTGACTCAGTGGCCCTCTGTGAGCAATATAGCAAAACACTGACCAGTCCTGTGCCGCCACCCCATCCCACCATCCTTGCTGTGTTTGAGCCCAACATCGCAGCCCCTCTGTCACTCCATTTCCATGAAGGGCTGCTTCTTGTTTGCTGAACAAGCGATGTTACCAAGCGTGAAGTCCTTTCCCAGGGATTCCTGTCTTCCGATAACATGCCCAGAGTCACTGAGACAACTCTCGCCATCCTCGCTTCCAAAGAGCATTCTGGCTATACTTCTCCCAAGACACACGTGTTTCGTTCCAGCAGTCCGTAGTCAATTTCCTATTCTCTACCAGCACCATGATTAAAGGGCATTGATTCTTGCTCAATCTTCCTTATTGCCTAGCTTTTCCAGCTATATGAAGCAACTGACAAAAACCATGGCTTCCGCCGCCACATACACCTTCCCCCTCCCTCCAAGGGACATCTCCGCTGTGTAACACTTCAAGGAGGGATCTCCCGCAGAAGAGTCACCCAATGCAACACATCATCTGATTCCGTGACTGCAGTTCCGTGGGCATTGATGTGGATCCAAGCAAAATAAAATCCTGGACAAGCCCAATTTTTCTGCTCCATTGGTAATGATGTCACTGGTTGCCGACAACCAGCTGCCAAGATGACAAGGTGGTTTTGCCCAGAAGCCGGGGACTTGGGCGCGGTCCCAGGCTTTGTGTAACCCTTCACAGTAGTCCTTGTCTTTGTGACAAGCAAACGATGAGCTAACAGAATGTACGGGTTTAGAGTCAATGTACCCTGGGGTCCTCGGAGCAAAGTACAAAGTATGTTTCGCTTGACAAGCTCCTCAAACAGACTGAGCACCAGCTCTATAAGGAAGCTGCCAAACGCTGACCTCTGATCAGACCTCCAGTCCCATCGGGTCTCTGTTTCTTTCTGGTTCCGGACCCCAACTCTCAGGCTCTCTCACTATTGCTGTGCAGGTAACGGCAACTTACTGGTGCAGTGGTAAGAATTTCGTTTGATGCTGAGGTGCAATCCACAGTGAACACCGTAGTCTTTGATCTTCAGCAGGAAGTGCTTCAGGTCGTCTTCCCACGGGGGTGTCATCGGGATGGCACAGGCTGCCCATGGCTCTTCCTCCAGCTCGATGTCATGTTCTGCTTCACACAGTGCAGCTGCTGGATGATTAGGACACAGGCTATATAAGTAGGTTTAAGGATACAATCCAGTCGCATACCTCTCCTAATTTTAAACCATGTGGTATCATCTTGTTCTATTCAAAGGACTACCTCTTGGGCTTCTAGAATTCCCATTCTCTGCAATAATATTTATAATTTGTCTTGTCCCACAGAAATTTTCAACAAAGATTTAGCTGAGAGCAAAGATACCCCTTGTTCTGCGTGAAATTTTGACCGTGCCCTGTCCATGTATTGCTGCAACCATTTTTAAATTTTCTTCAGCATACTTTTACTTGTGGGTGATAATATTTGAAAACGTCCACTCTCTTTGACATCATTTCCTCTTATACTCTGACCTCACTTCCTATTCTCTGCAGCCTCCCTGGGTCCCTCTCGCAGTACGCTCTACACGTGGCTCTTCCTGCCTCAGAACCCAAGTATTTGCTCTTCTCCTGGCCAGGAATGTTTGCTCCTTTCACCTCACTGTAAATTCCAAGCCCTAGTGGCCCTACAGGAGAGGGGAGGACTGTCGCTGTGGATTTCCCAGACTGTCACTCTACTTACGGGAGTAGAAAGCCCCCTCATTCTCCTACAAAGGGGTTGCTGGTTTCAAACTGCTGACCTTACAGTTAGCAGCCCCATGTGTCACCACCACGCCACTAGGGCTCCTGCCTTGTTTCTACACATCCGTATAGCCGGAGCCCTGTTTCACTCTGGTTTCTGTGCAAATGTCTGGTCGTCAGGAACTGTTCACAACCCCTGATCTTCCCCTCTCCGTTCTTCTTCTGTGCTTCATTTTTCCTTACGGAATTGACCATGGTTGCTATATACTGTTAGGTCGATTCAACTCAAGCAACCCCAAAGGGCAGTGCTGAACTGCCCCCTTGTGTTTCCGAGATTACTGGCATAAATATTTGCACTCTGTGAGGTTCGTCCACATTTTGCCAATATAAACAAACATCTGCTAAACAAGGGAATAAAGGAATGGGTTTCTGTGTAGCCAGCTCATGCCTGTCCTTCATGTACTTCTGCATCCTAAGAGCATTTCCTGCTGCCGCCACATGGTTCCCGCGTTCTTCAGCCTACCCTATCATGCAGGTACATCTCATCTTGGCAACTACCTCCTCTTAACCTGGGACTTTCCTTTGGTGAATGCAGCCAGATGCATCTTCACTGTCAGGCATAGGTTCAATAAAGTGCTTGTGTTGGCTTGTCTCAACACTTAAGCTGACAGAGACTGAAGGAGCTAGCACTTACCTGAAGCCTGGCTATCAAGGGCATCTGGTGTCTTTAATTTCTCTTATGAGGAAAGGCACAATTCTCAGGAGCTGAAGGCAGAGAAAGAGAAATCAACCAGACTGAAGTGACCATGACTCCCACCCCTCACCCCTGCTTCCCCTTTCACATTGAACGTGGCCTGCACGGACAGCATGATTTTCCATTCACGGGAAAGGGTCACATGTATGTAAATGGGCTTCAAAAGGTTCTTGGAAAAATGAATTACAAGAGAGTGTATTTTCCTATGACTTTTTTGGAGCCCTTCATGGAAAGACAGAGATTGCTTCAGGAAGATGAAGCTGTCAGTTCCATATACCCAAAGGTGGCATCAGGGGAGGGCAATTAGAAGGGGAAACTGAGAGAGTCGATGGACAGAGGGCGTGTGAGGCAAAAAGAAAAATGGCAACTCAAACTGTGGCTAAAGTCCCCTAGAATCTACACACCAAACATGGCAGGAAGGGGCTTATTAGGTAGGCATTCAAACACTGGAAGACACTGGGCAAAGCCCTTAACTCTCGGTCTCTAAAGGAACCTTGGTGGCACACTGGGTTATGTGTTGGGCTGCTAACTGCAAGGTCAGCAGCTCAAAGCCACCAACCACTCGATGGAAGAAAGATGGAGCTTCTACTCGCATAAAGGGTTACAGCCTCAGAGACTCACAGGGGCAGCTCTACCCTGTCCTGTACTACAGGGTCACTGCGAGTCAGCATCAAATGTATGCCAGGGAGTTTGTTTTTGTTGTTGTTTGTGTTGGGAAAAAGAGTGCTGGTCTAGACAACTTCATAAGCCCCATTAAGCAACATACATCAATGATTCTGATAACTCTCTAATACTATTTTTCTTCCAAGACAGATTTAAGATGCTTCATTAGTTTTACAGCTCAAGCACAAGATGGAGGAAGATGAATCTAAAGAGAACAATAGTCAAGTTATATGAGATATCCCAAGCATCACAGTATGCAATAGCAAGCTAGTTCCAAATCCCATTCTCTGCTACCTAGTCCATTATTGGGAAGTAGGGATTCTATCCTTTGAACTGATTCTGCAAGACACACCCATTAAAGACAATGCAGTGTGACTGCTACTGCTGGTTAGATGAGCTAACTCCAATCAGCAAAATTCTGCAAGTTCTCAAAAAGAGAAAGACAGAAAACGCAGCTCACTACCATCAAGTCAATTCCAAATCACAGCAACCAAAAGACAAGGTCTTTGGAGAACAGTCTCCTGTGGGATTCTGAGACTGTAAATTTTTATGAGAGTAGAAACCCTTATTTTTCTCCCATGAGGACGGCTGGTGGTTTTGAACTGCTGACCTTGCAGTCAGCAGTCCAACACAGCCCACAGTGGCACCAGGGCTCCTCCACGAGTCCTAGTGGATTGCTAACCTCTGACTGCCTTGATTGAAGCCAAAGCAGATGGTGCCACCACACCCAGCTTTCCCCCTCTACTGATACATCCTGCAGGAACAGACAGCAAAGACAAAAATCCACAATCCAAACTCAGTTCTTGCAGCTTTACCAAGCCCATGGCATTCTGAAGCTAGGGCAGCTGAGAAAAGTGAACCCAAGGAAAAGTTGTCAAATGATACTAGACACTCTAATAAGAAAAAGTGGTTAAAAGCATGAATTAAACAGGCTCGATGCCATTGAGTGCACTAGCACTCAGAGCAGCCCTGTGGACACAGGGTTTCTGAGGCTGTCAAACTTTATGGGAGCAGAAACCTTCATCTTCCTCCTGAACACTGGCTGGTGAGTTCAAACTGCTGGTCTTGTGCTCAGCGGCCCAACTCAAAACCCACTACACCACCCAAAACCAAGACAAAACAAAGCTCACTGCCAGTGAGTCAATGACAACCCATTGTGACCCTACAGGGCAGGGCAGAACTATGTAACTTTCCCGGTGAGTTTCCAAGACTGTAATTTACCGGGAGTAGAAAGCCCTTTCTCCCTCGGATCAGCTGGTGGTTTCAAACTGCCAACCATTCCGTTAGCAAACCTACTCATAACCACTATGCCACCAGGGCTCCTTAAAAATATGAACAGAAAGACATAAAAGGAAACAGCAAAATCTTCACAGGAAGTGCTGTTAATGTAAAGGAAAGCTTTTCTACTCAATGTAAACAAACATAGTAAGACTTGTAAATAGAGAACATTTTAAAAATAGAGAACCTGTTGAATCTTTGTACCTACTTTTCTTATAGAGTGAATATTTCATACATTGGAAAACTCAAAAGACCTTTAGATCAAGAGACTGAGCTATTAAAAAGCATATGCCTATAAAAATATTAAAGTCCAATGCAAATAATCTAGACTATTCTAAAAAGACAAGGCTGTCAGAATCGCTTGGGATAGCAGTGAGTGTGTTTCACACTCCTGACGCTGTCCATGAAAAGCCTTAACTACGGGTTTCAGGTCCAAACATCAAGTCTGCTGTAGACATGTCACTTCAACTAACAGATTGTGAAAATCAGTCCAGTCTGAATCCTCAGAAATTTAATGTCAACTACAAAGTAAAATGAATAGACGCAACAAAAAGCATCAACAGGTGTGAGAATAGAGAATGCTTTATCATCTCTCAGCTTTGGAAAAGAGTGACAAGTCCATAATTGAATACATATGTTAAGGGTGCATGAAGGAAGCCATTAGATAACAATGTACTGTACCAATACCAAATCTTTTATCTAGACTTTGCACTTTGGGGACTAAGTTACATCTTGACATGAAAGTCCAGTGTTACAACGTCCTGAGCATTCTGGATGCTCAATAAACAATGAAAAGCTGCCGGTCTGAGCTGAAAGCCAGGCCACCCAAAGTAATGTTTTCCGTGGTCACAACCCTGACACTTAAAACGGACTGGGTGTTGCCGGAGCCCAGGAACAAGGGCGGTGGAGGGGTCTTCTCGGGGGCGTGGCCCAGAGGGTGGGCAGAGATAACCTGCCCACGGTAAGAAACGGGGCGGGAGCCGGTGCCTGGATTCCAGGCCAGGGCGTGCCGTCTGCGGTCGAGACCAAAAGTCAGGAGCAGACGCGCCCGCCTCCCCGGGGTCCTCCGCGTCCTTCCGGGACCAAGACGGACCCGCTCACCGTGGGTCAGCGCAGCCCCCGCTGCGTCTCAGCGATCGCACCGGCGACGGGCACCAAGCCCTGTTACTTTAAAACTCGGCCTAAGGAAACGCGTCATCACACTGGCCGGTAAACTTCCTGCCCCACCCCCACCCACCCCTCCGTCTCTCTAGGAATCTTGGCGGATCGCGCACTCGGTGGTCCCTCGTAGTTTCCGCGCGCGACCATAGTGAGGAATCGGATAGACAGGCCCGCTCTATCCGCTCGGTCGGCCCCTGCCACCAGCGCTGGGCGGAAACGCGGAGACTGGGTTCTTTCTCCAATTGACATCGTTGGCAAAGAGGCGGGAATTTGAAGAGCGAGCAAAAGACAGAGCCTTTATTTCCATTGGATACTGGCCCTCTTCCTGGTGACTAAGGCCCGTGCCTGCCTGTCCCACAAGACCTGAAAAGAAATCGCAGGCCGGCCGTGGGCATTTGAATGAGGCAGACACGGATATCGGCGTAGGCTGCCAGCTCCCAGAAGGATTTTACAGTGCCTGATACCTGCTACAAACGATGTGAGTCGAAATCCGCCTTAGTTTGGTTTTATTTTGGCGGGGTGCAATGCTGAGTACTGACCACTAACCAACCGAGAGGCGCCTTGGAGGAAAGTCCTGTTGATCAGCTTCCAAACGACCAAAACTGAAAACCCAAGGGATGCCGTTCTCTGCACATGGGCCATCACCCCGAGTCAATGGAGGAGAGCAGCTGGTGGGACTTTTTCGGGTTTTGTTTATATTTTTAAAATCAAGTGTATTTTTTGCATATTACCAAAGAACCTGACATTCAAAAGCCAATATTTACAGTGGCATCTCAATAGATAATATAGTTAGGAATAATGATAACAAAAGTGTCAGATGTTTATAAAAATTACAAAATTAAGATTTTGCATTACGATGTCAATTATTCAAAATGTGACCCACAGATTCCATGAAAATGCAACCAAAATCTCAGCAAGATTTTTTAGACATTGACAAAATGATTTTAAAATGTATGTCAATTATAAAGTAACAGTAAAAAACAAAACAACAAAATAGAAGAATTTAACATATTTCATGCTGACGTATTATAAAGGTATAGTGGTAAAGAACTGTTGTATTGGCACCATGAAAGATAGAGAAATCAATGAGTCCAAAAATAGACATATATGGATTTTTTACACTGGAGCCAGAAAAATCAATGAAGAAGAACTTTTTCAACAAATGATACTGAGAACTTGGATTGATGGATAATAATTTTTAAAATGACCTTTAACCTTCTAAACTGTATGACAAAGGACCTTGAAATGAATCATAGACATAAATGTAAGGGCTAAAACCATAAAACATCTGGAGAAAATCTTAATAACCGTAAGTTGTGACTAAACCTAACACTTTTCATAATAAAATTATTCAGCATACTAAGAATAGAAGGGAGCCTACTCAACATGATAGAGTGTATTTATTTAAAACATTAACTTTTTTTTTAAGTCCACTGTTTTCAAGTTATTTCCAACTGACAACCCTTGAGGACGGAGTAGAACTGTTCCATGGGGTTTTTAAGACGGTGCAGAAGCTGCCTCTTTGGAAGCAGGCTGCCTTATCTTCCTCACGGAGTGGCTGGCGGATCTGAACCACTGTTCTTCAGTTAGCAGCCCAGCACATCAATCCACTGTACTTCCAGAATTGGCATCACACTCAGCAGTGAAAGACTGAAAGGGGTCTCCTTGAGAGGAAAACCAAGACGAGGGTATCTGCTCTCCCCACTGCTATTCAACATTGCGCCGGAATTTCTAGTCAGAACAATTAGGCAAGAAAAAGAAGTAAAAGGCAACCACATTTTAAAAGTACAACTATGTCGGTTCACAGATGACATGATCCTACACACAGAGGATGGAAGGAATAATCAATCAGTTGCACCAAAAAGAGTTGGTCGTCTTTCAGCCATTTGAAGAGGTAAGAAGAAAAAGCTGCACTGAGGAACAAGCAAAATAAGGGTACCAGAATTCACAGAATATCAATGGAAATGTCCCAACAAACTAATGCAGTGTTGGAAGTACGCACTAGTCTGTGTCAAGAAACTTGGAAGATGGCAACGTGGTCAACCAACTGGAAGAAACTGATAGGGTGCCTGTTCCAAAGTAAGGTGACCCAAAATAATGTGGGTGTTTTCTAATAATAACATCAATATCACATGCAAGTAAACTTTTGCTGAATATAATTCAACAGTGGTTGCAGTAGTATATCAACAGGGAGCTCCAAACATGGTAGCTGGAGTCATAAGAGGCCATGTATCAAGGGATATCATTGCTGATGTCAGATGAATCTTGGCTCAAAGCAGAGAATACCAAAAAGATATTTACTTATTTTATTAACTATGCAAGGGCATTTGACTTTGTGGATCATAAAACACTATGGATCACATTAAGAAAGGGAATTCCAAAACACTTAATTGTGCTCAATTGGAACCTGTACATGGACCAAGAGGCATTCTAACAGAACAGGGGAATAGAGCATGGTTGAAAATCAGGAAAGGTGTGTGTCATGGTTGTACCCCTTATTGTCACCATACTTATTCAATTGGGGTGCTGAGCAGATAGGTCGAGAAGTGGAACTATATGACGTTCTCAGCATCAGGAATGGAGGAAGGCAGATAATACAACCTTGCTTGCTGAAAGTGAGGCAGATATGAAGCACTTGCTGATGAAGATCAAGGACTACAGCCTTCAGTGTTGATTACAGCTCAATGTAAATAAAACTCAAATCCTCACAACTGAACCAAGGTAATATCAAAATCTACTACACAGCCATAGTAGTCAAAGCATCCTGGTACTGGTTCAATGATAGATACATAGGCCAACAGAACAGTATAGAAACCCCAGAAATAAAAGAATCTACCTAATATAACTGGTTTTCAACAAGGAACCCAAAAAACATTAAATAGAAAAGGGGCACCCTCTTCAACAAATGGTGCTGGATTTCTGTCTTCAGAAGAATGAAATGAGACCCATACCCCTGCCCCCATACACACACACTCACACACACAAATGGACTCAGGTGGATTAGAGACCTAAATGTAAAACCCAGATCTATAAGAATCATCAATGAGAAAATTTGGACAAATTTAAGAGCCTTATGGCAGAACATACACAGACTACCAAGTATAAAGGAAGCACACAATATATAGAAGACAAAATAGATGAATGGCACCAATTAAGAATAAAACACTTATGCACATCAAAAGGGTAAAACGAGAGCCCATGGATTAGGGAAAAATCCTTAGCAATGATACAAAGGCAAGGGACTAGTTACTATAGTCTATAGAATTCTTTCAAACTGCAATAAGGAAAAAGCAATCCGATTAAAAGGTGCACAAAGGACATAAACAACTAACCGTGCTGAGACTTGAATGGAATGGCTAACAAACACAAGGAGATGCTTGTGATCACTAGCCATCCAGGAGAAGCAAATAAAAACAGTTAGGTATCACATTATACCTATAATGATAGCCCAATTTAAAAAATAATAAATGCTGGAGAGGGTATGGAGAGTTTGGAACTCATGTATACTGCTGGTGGGCTTGTAAGCATGTACAACATTATGGAAAGTGATATAGCGCTCCTTAAAACAACTGGGAATAGAAATACCATACAGTCCAGCAATAACTTCACTGGACATACACCCCAAAGGGGTAAGAGACAAAATACGAACAGACGTATGCTCTCCCACGTTCATTGTAACACAAGTCACAATACCAAGACGCTTGAAAGAGCCCAATGCCCATCAGTAGAAGAATGGATAAAGAAGCAATGGTACATACACACAAATGAATACTAGGCATCCCTATAAAACATCGATAAAACCATGAAACACCTCATGACATGGATGGACCAGAAAACCATTATGCTGAGTGAAATTAGCCAATCACAAAAGGACAAATACAGTATGAGTCAACTATAAGGATAAACACTGGGACAAAGCCAAGCCTCTGCTCTCAGGTCATATAATCTTTAATCCATTCTCCCAAGCAATGGGGTATGAAAAAAAAACAACTACCTAGTGCCCATGAACCATATAAAACCCAAACTCACTGCCATCGAGTATTAGTCTGGTAGGCATGGTTCTGCCTACGTGAATGAGTGTTACTGAAAGTTTTGCCCTATAACCAACCAAACCCCCCCCCCATTGATTGAGTACATAGTGTCACTTCAGCATTTAATCTGTGCAAGTCAACTATTCAACAACTCATGTATTGCAGTCTGAAAAGCCAGCCTATGCATGAATACTTTTCTCAAGAGTGTCTTAAATTCTATACATGAGCAAAATTAGTGACACTATAAATAGAATTGTCTTATGCCCCAGGAGAAGAATTATGTTCTCTATCATAAAATGATAGAAAATGATCAATAAAATGATAATGATGTCTCTGAAGTGATTATATGAATGGATTTGAGACTCAGACTTAATTAGTTGATACGTGATGCTTGATCTCATGAAGAGATCACTGAAGATATGGGTGCTATAGTAAAGTGTGGTGAAGAAAGCAGATGATGCCCAGCTAGCAGAAAGAATAGCATCTGGGGTCGTAAAGGCTTGTCTTAAAACAAGGCTTGTCTTAAGGGAAGCATCAGTTAAATCCACGTGGAAGAAGCACACCTGCCCGCGAGATCCAAGGACTGTAAACTATAAAATCCAAATCCAAAGGAGGGCATGGTGTCAGAGTTACCTTCTGACACCCGATGCAGTGGAAGCTCCAAATCCATTTACAGGGTCCCCACATGATTAAACCTCTGGTGAATCCCCTGGGACCATCCAGGGATGTGAATAGTCTTGCTTATCAGAGAGCACTATAAAGCTGATTATAGCAGGTGCTCTTTCATTAAAATGTAATAACCTTTTGACCCACTTTAAAGTTGTTTCTGATTTTTATTTTTCCTATTGCGGTTTTTCTGTTTTGTTTTGTCATTATTGTTGGGTTTTTGTTTGTTTGCTTCCTGTTGGTGTTTTGAAGTATTTTCTGCATATGAAATCCAGGATCAGTAAGTTTACAGAGAAGGGGTATGGCATAGAAGGTTGGAGGGAAATGGGGAGCTAACACTATGTATGCAAAAGAAAAAATTAGTTCTGAAATTAAATTGTGGTGATTGCACAACTCTTAATATTGAACTATTAAATTGTGTGATATGTGAATTACATGCCAATAAAACTATTTTTTTTAAAAGAAATCAAACAACGTATTGCATTGGGCAAATCTGCTGCCAATAACCTCTTTAAAGTGTTAAAGAGCCGAGATGCCGTTGAGGCTAGTGTGCACCTGAGCGAAGCCCTGAGATTTCCATTGCTTCCTGTGCACACTGGACATTCAGGAAGGAAGACTGCAGAGGGCTGATGCATTTGAAGTACGGTGTTGGCAACAGATATCGAAAGCATATGGACTTCCAGAAAAACAACACATCTGTCTTGGGAGAAGTAGAGCCAGAATGCTCCTTAGAAGCAAGGATGGTGAGACATTGTCGCGCATACTTTAGACATGCTATCAGGAGAGGCCAATTCTGGAACAGCACCTCATGCTTAGTAAAGTGTAAGGTCCGTGAGAAGAGAAAGCCTCCAGCAGATGGACTGACGGAAGACAGCAACACACAAAGGAGAGGATGGTGCAGACGCAGGCAGTGATTCGTTCTGCTGTATGCAGGGCAGCGAGCGTGGGAGCCAATTAGACAGCACCTAACAAAAACCTCCAAGAATGTACAAGAAGGTCCCAGAGCTTCAGCAACCTGGCACCGTATAGGATCAACACTCAGAAATCAGTAGTACGTATACCAGTGAGGAGCAATCCCTCAAGAACCCAATTCCGTTGACAACCGCATCTAAAAGAATAAAATACGTTAGGGAAAAACTTTACGAGGGACCTGAAAGCACTGTACCAAGAACACATTGGTAAAAGCTATGAAAGGAGACCTAAATAAGCAATGTTTATGGCTGAGAAGACAAAAATGTTAAGATGTCAAAATAATCTACAGGTTCAATGCAACCTCTGTCAAAAGCCCACGTCTTGTTGGCAGAGATGAAAAAGCCCATCCACAAATGCAAAGGGCTCTGTAAGAAAACGACCCTGAAAAAGGAGAACAAAGCAGGAGGCCTCAATCATCCCCATTCCAAAATACACTTTAAAACGACAGTAATTAAAACAGTGTGACAGGTGTAAGGACACACAGATGTCACCCCTTTCTGAACGTTTGCTCGACGCCACTTTTACTAAAGGACTACATGAGTACCTGTTTTTGTTAACCAAAAGACATCCAAAGAGGATTTTTGCTTTAAAAAATGCATATATGTGGAAAGTTCAGCATTTGTTTTGCAGCAACCCTTTAAAGTGCATAGCATCGCCCCATACAACAAAGGAGTTATCCCTAAATTGATCCAAACAGAGGGAAGCTCAAGATTTAAAAAATAATAATTTAAGAGAAAGATACTCTTTATTCCTGCATTAAAACTGAGAAGCATATAGCCAGGGCCATGACTAGCCTCATTAGTAATAATGCATCTCTCTAGAGTCGGACTGACTTGCTTAACAGCACCTAACACAACAACAACTGAACAAATACATGGATTAGACAAACACTCCCCAGGGGATGTTTTTAAAAATAACTTTGATGTGAGTTGGAAATGACTCAATGTCAATACATTTAGTTATTTTGGGATTATTATAATTTTAAAAAATATCTTTTTCTTATGAATGCCAGTAGCATCCATCCCAACTATGATCATTTAAAATGTCCCTAACACTGTCAAATGTCCTTGGTGAGGCAAAGCCACTCACAGTTGAGAATGATGGGCCTATACAAATATATGGACTCAGCTTTGAAAGAGTTCGGCATGACGGAACAGTCTAAGCAGGCGAGACCAGTTGACGTCAGAGGTACACGAGAGGCTGAGGGAAGACAGAGCCAAGTCGTAGATTCAAACAAGCATCTATGAGGTATGTTTTACAGACAACAAAGAATCATTAAAGGATTTCAGAAAAGGGGTGATAAGACTACATTTTCCTTTTAAGGACTGTTTCTTGATCAGGATGAGAGAGGATGGGAAGGGCAATGGCTATGGTAAAACCCTGGATGGTCAAATCAAAGCAGAGGAGGTTGAAAGGAGGTAGACCTACTGCGGTTGTGCCAAGGGATCGTCACACCCTGACCACATACTGCTTATCAAGGTGCCGATGGAGAGGAGCCGAAGGTTCTCGTGAAGTTCCTGACTTGGACAAATGGATGGGGAAAACAGGGCGAGTGTACACCTGTGGATAAGGATAACAAATTCCACTTTGTACGTGTTGGCCCTCGCTGTAGCTTAATCCAAATGGATGAGTAATCCTGCCACCTAGTGACAGTGTGTTGAGTCAGAAAGAGA
Organism: Echinops telfairi; assembly: GCF_000313985.2. Taxonomy (NCBI): domain Eukaryota; kingdom Metazoa; phylum Chordata; class Mammalia; order Afrosoricida; family Tenrecidae; genus Echinops; species Echinops telfairi. Next base: position 16,893,339 of record NW_022108124.1, on the reverse strand, counting down.
CGCAGAGGGACCCTAAGACCCAACCCCAAACCCAACACACTGACATCCATGGATTCTTGTTGGGAGCCAGCCCTAGCAGACATTCTCAAGGTCCTTCAAACAGTGACCGGCCCTAGTGGAAAATTACTGGCAGGTGGTTATGCCTTAAAAGATATCTTAGTCACCAAAGCTTCCTTGTTCTATGAAAATGTCTGAGACAGTTTGCAGTCTGTGTTACCCCTCGTCTCCTCCCGAAGTGTTCTTTGACTATTGTGCATCTGTAACTGTTCTGCAGCTACGTGACCTTGGTTGGTTATCCTCCCCACTCTTCACCCATTGGTTGAAATACTAAGCACTCATTGGACTACAGACACACCATATTGAGAATATGATGGATAGCCGATTGGTTAACATTCTTATGCTTCATTATAATAATACATGTTGGATTGGATACTGTGCAGCACACCTTATTAGAATATGCACCTCCCAGTTCCTCTTTATATTCCCCTAACTTTGCCCAAATAAACGAGCTTGATCAGCATTTGTCTTGCTCCACGTCTCCGTGTCTTTCTTTCCATCCAGGTTCGTCTCCCCCCCAAGGTCCTGCTCGTGCGTCCCGCTGGCCGGGACGCCACAGATTCTGACTCAGTACCACTCGATAGGACACAGTTGAACTGCTCTGCGGGATTTCCAAGCCTGTCAATCTTTTTCTTTCTTTTAGTACCCCTGTTTATTTAATGGGGGCAGAGTGAGTTGTTGTTTGAAGTTTGATTAGCACTTCTTCCACAAATCATACAATCCACTAATTCAGTCATGTCAAGAAGAGTTGTGCAATTATTGCCACCATCAACTTTAGAATATTTTCTTCCTTGTGCTCATTATTAGTGTATTTTTTACCTATGGCAAAAATATGTACAACAAAACATTCTCCAATCCAACACCTCCTACCTGCCATTGATTATACTCAGATGGGCAACCATTACTGATATCCTTTTGCAAATGACTCCACCACCACTGACATCAACTCAATGTCCCCTCAGCAAAAACTCTGCCCATGGTAGCCATCTATCAAGTTTGGCTTCTTTCTTTTCTTATTAGTAGTTTTCTTGATACAAAATTCTCCTATCATACACTCTCATTGTTAAGTAACTTTAAAAAAAAAGTTGTATATCCATCATCACAATCCATTCTACTGCTCCCTCCCTTCTCCATAATTCATTGTTTGCTCATCCACTCCCCTCCCTCTCCTCCCATCCCGGTCCCTGGTAAACCATTGCCTCGGTTATTGTCCCTATTCACCCATTCCTTCTGTGTTTCATAAACTGGGAAACCTAACACAAACAATTACAAAACAAAACAGAAAGGAGAAAATAATAGTAATAATAGAAAGATAAAAATAAAGAGAAAGAAAAGACCACCAGCAATATTTTAAAAGCCAGAGAAGAAATCTTAGGGGAACAGACAGCCTCATCTTTCTCCCTCCGAGTGGCTGGTGGGTTTGAACTGCCTACTTTGCAGTGAGCAGCCCAACCCTCTGCCACCAGGGCTTTTTATTGGATCCTTAGGGGACTGCTTATCTTTCACAGGTGGGCTAAAGGGGGAGGGAGGAAGTTCAAGGTGGCTGATCTATAGGCACAGCAGAGCCAGGAGGAAATGGGCATTCTCAAGATATGAAACTTGTCAGCAGAGCAACAGGCTAGAAAGGATGAAACAAAGAAGCCAGTCATTGGTAACAGCAGAGCTCCAGGAGTGTCGTGGAAGCTCAAGCCAAAGTGTGAGTGACAGAGATGGTGAGGTGTCCTGATGCGATGGCAGCCGGCCCTAGATGCAGGTCTAGTTGTCATCAAAGCTCCGTGGACGGATCAGGGCCATCTTTTGTCCATGGTTTAAATGGATTTTCCCTTTCCGTCATCATGTATGGCTGCCCTCAGGGATGTTTGTTACCTTGGTGGAATAAGGCTCCCTTTAAGATTTAGACTAAGCCTCAGAAACTCAGAGAGGAATTCTGACTCTGGCCTATAAGGTTACTATGAATTGGAATCAACTTGAAGGTCGTGAGTTTGATTGGGGGTATATGCCTCCCCTTTCTGAATAAATCTCAGGTGTCACAGTTGCCAGTCTATGCCACATTTCTCTCCTTTGTAGTGTTGTCAGGGGAGCCAGCCCCTAACAAATCATCACGGGTCCAGTAGGCACAATTGCACAGCGATAGTAAGTAAGGACTATACTAAAGCCATAGAGAATAAGAGATAGAAGAGAGATTGAAATAATGGAGTCAGACATTTCATGGTAGCATGCTCACCTCAGGCCCGCTTGATGGTCCACGTGGAAATGGAAGACATGAGGGCAGGAGAGAGGGGGAGGGGGAGGAGGACAAGGGGAGCGGGGACAGGGGAGAGAAGATGGGGGAGAGTGAACTCTTTATTGCTAACCAAGGCTTAAATATCTTTGGGGACGGGCAAGCCCCCT
>NW_022108124.1:16888738-16890791 GCF_000313985.2 Echinops telfairi | reverse complement strand
CAATAGGAAGGGGAGGTATTGGGGATACACATGTGACAAGATGGGCAGACCCTAGATTCATGATGGCGGCCTAACCTTGATTGCCCGTGAGCTGGAGACTCCAAGCTTTCAGGGGAAGCAATCCATCATCCCTAACAGCAGGGAGTGAGCCCCACCTACAGTAGATAAGACAGTAGTCTGGTGGCTGAATGTCTTCAGGGAGGATCTAAGCATCCGACCTCCCACCATGTGCTGGTAAACAGCCTCTAATGTTTGGCATATTTTGGGGGGAGACAAGCTGGGGAAGTCTTTTTATATCCCTCAGTGTCACAATAGATTTGGGTATTCCCTCCTTTGTTTCCTCCACACCAATCCCTGCTGGTGTCCTGGGTTCTGTGTTTTGGTGCTGATCCAAAGGTCAGCAGTGTGAACCCACCATCGCTCTAAGGGAGGAAGAGGAAGTTTTCTGCTCACTAAAGAGTTACAGCGTTGGAAACCCAGAGAGTCTACTCTGTCCATCGGTTCACGAAAGGGACTCAATGGCAGTGCCTTTGATGGTTTCTCCTCTTGACACAGGCACAACATGTTCAAAAAGATCTCAGGAAGTCTGCTTGAACACCCAAGGGTAAATCCATTTTAGGGTTTACCTACATCGTCACGAGCATCTCTCGAGTCTCTTGGGAAAACTAAATGGGGTCATATAGAGTTCATAGATGAGTGGATAGAGCTTATATGCTTAGAATTCATCTTCTCTTAAACAGTAATGGGCAGAATCAAGCGGTTACCTCATCCTCTCAGGATGGTGAGAGAGAGAGCAGTTGGAGGTATATCCCATGGAAGAAGACATCGACAGGGTCCAGGATACTCCCTGAGATTCCAGTGGACTACCTGTTAAGAACATTTACCTTTTCAGTCTCTCCTCTCACACCAATTCATTCATTTTATCAACAAAATAAAAGTGTCCCTTACTATATCATTCGAAAGCCAACAAATGACTTTTGACAAAATATAGTGGGTGCCATACAGTGGAATCAGAAGATATTGGGTCTCCTGTCTCATTCATGGTAGATGCACCTGAGCCTGGCATGAACTAGAAATGCTTAAAATGGGGGTGTGGACTGGTACACAGGGTTGCTTGTGACTAGAGCCTGTACTGTCAGCACCAGACTATAGCCATTCTTTAAGAATCCCAGGTGGCATGACTCAGTAAGCATTGTCCAGAGGGTCATACCCACAAACTGCTTCACCCAAGGAAATGAAGCCATCCACTCCCTAGAGATTTGCGGATCTGGAAACCCCATGTAGGCTCACGGAGTTGGAGTCACCTAGATGGCGGTGGTTTGGGCAGTGGGTGGGAGGCGTCGGTGCTGTTTGGGGGAGGGGACCGTTGTCTGCTGCTAAGGAAGTAACATTCACTCTGTAACTTTCATCTCAGTCACTGGGCAGAGAGACTTTCAGCTTCCTAAAGTCTGTCTCAATGCCTGGACTCTCCTTCTCAACAATGATTGTTCAATTAAGCCAAGTATCCAACAGATCTGCATTAAACACCTGGTTATTCTGCCATGAATCTGACTTAAGCTGTAGGTGACATGGTAGATACAGAATTCACAAATATGGTGGGTAGGAGGGGTACCTGTACGGCATTTCACCAGGCAGAGGAAGTTATCCTTTCCAGAGTCTGAAACTGAGAATATATTTTCATCAAGTTCAGAGGATCTGTTCATTAAAGTACGAGTTCAATCATCTGTCAGAAGGTAGGAGGCATTCGTGAACTTAAACTTAGCAAAGTGCTTCTTGAGACAATCAACCATTAAACAGCTGAGATGAGATACAGATGAGGCGCTTCTGGGACTGTGGAGCAAGAGGAAAACACCACATTAAGATACTGCATGAGAAAAGTGCTTTCAAATGCAAGCCCGCATCAGTTATGACTCATTGTGTTGTGAATGAATAGACAATTCACATCTAACTAGCTTTCACAGGTATTTATTGGCTCACATAGCAGAAAAGTCCAGAGGTAGGTCTATGTCAAGTAAGGCTTGGTCTAGTGGCATGAGTTATGTCACCAAGGGCC
>NW_022108124.1:16880439-16888335 GCF_000313985.2 Echinops telfairi | reverse complement strand
CTTTGTAAGAATTCTCTTTCTTCCTGAAGGCCTAGTAAGTATCTTCTTGCAGCTCACTGGTTCTGTGGCCAAGGGCAAGGGATAAACTGATGTAAGACAAACAGAGTCTACTCAGAAACTTGGGGGGAGCCAAACCATGTAGGTGAGAAGGGATATCTTCCCAAAGAATATTTGGGTCACTGATCCTACAGGGAAGAGGATTCTGGTCACCAAGTAAAAGATGAGCATTGCAGAGCCCCTAAGTTAGATGCCCGGAATTGCATACAATGATTTGCATCTAAATTGCTTCTGATAGGTAACTCTGCATCTGGCCGGACCCATATTCATTCATTATGTGAATGACTCTACACATTATTTTCATACAGATCTTTGCTTTCCCATTTTTAAATACTGCAAGATAAAATTTTACCATGCCCAACTGCTGATTTTGATGTACTGTTAGTTGCAATCTCCACCTTTTGTACTTGTCCAGAACTTAGAAACGGAATGTTATTCTCCTGATTTTCAGGTGTTTGGGAAATGGAGTGTGTACCATGAGCTCAGGACTTCCAAATGGCTATCTCTGGGCCTTTGGTTAGAGAAGGACCAGTAATTCACTCTCCTGGCAGGGCCCACCCATTCCCACATTCTAGTTGCTAAACCTTCTGGAAGGCCCCTCTTCCCCCATATTTTGAGAACTCTTTCATTGGGAACATCTTAGCAATCTTCCCTACCTACACATGTTTCCATCCTGAGGGAGATTAGTCAGCTTCTATAATACTCCTCCTTTTGTCCAAACGGTCCCTCTCTTTCATGGTCACCCTTACTCACAGTCACTATCTCTTGGCCTCTGTCCCATTTTAAGACACTGGTTTTATCCAGTGTACACATCACTCTTGGAGCCACTCTTAGAGCTGATGGATATTTCGGGCTTTAATGAGTACCGCCTTGCAATCCTGCTGGTGTAGGGGGTGGGGGCTAAACTCCAGGTCAGCAGTTCAAATCCACCAGCCACTCTGAGGGAGAAAGATGAGGCTTTTTACTCCCATGAAGACTCCGTCTCGGAAACCCAGAGGCAGCCCTACTCTGTCCTACAGGGGTCGCTATGAACCAGAATTGACCAGGTGGCAGTGAGTTTGCTCTGTGGCCTTGCAGCCCTGGTCTAACTTTCAGCCACAGACATTCAACTGCACAATGTGCATAGTCATTATGTTTGCCAACCCCTCACTGGCTCCTCCTCTGTTTGACACCATGAATACAGAAATACCAAATTGGCATCTCACAAGATTCCACTCTGAGCTCTTATCTTGCTATATGCTCTCTAGGACAGGTTACCATCTATGATTACAGAGCACTTGAAATCAAGGCAATATGATCGAGAACTAAAATTTTAATTCAAATAGCCACATGTGGGTGGCTACTATACTAAATAGCATCAGTCGAGGAAATTTTCATTCTTTCCCATGACTTTGTAGTCCATGACTTGTTGACTCATTCACAGCTCCAGCTATGACGTAAAAGAGCTCTAGCCCTGTTTACTAACTACACAAAACTCCCACTTGCATATCTTAACAAAAATTCTTTATGTTAATCCAGAAGTTTCAAATCAACTTCTCTGAATTATTACCATCCCCCTCCAGTCCACAATTCTTTTACACCTGTGCTAATACTTCATACAGTCTTCACCATTATTTCATTCACCCATCTCTTTTTCTTAATAGTCAGATTGACTTTCTTACAATAGAGTAGGCATGCCACTCCTCCATTGAATACCTTGTAACGGCTTCTCTTGTCACTCGGAGTTGAATGACCTGACCCACCTGTCTCTCTAACCCAAGCCCTGTTGCACATACACCTGTTCGCATCTTCAACATATCAAGCTCTTCCCAAACCAGGGTGTCTGCACAGCTCTTCTGCTCTTGATACATGTGGCTCTCCCTCATCCTCCAGTTCTTAGGCTTACTGTTACCTTCTCCCGAGGACAAGACTTCCCTGAGCACCTACATAAAGAAGTTCCTCTCCTCATTTTCTCTTGGTACTCTGTTCATTCCCTTTATAGTACTTTGCAACTTGAAATGATTTTTAAACATTATTTTACTGGATTGGGGCAGAAAGTTGGTGATCCCATTAGACATTCCAGGTGGGCAGGGACTAGGCCTGGCACGGTGTTTCCCACACAAGTAGGTGCTCAAGAACACTGAATGAATATATTCCTTCAATATCTGCCCACATTGTTCATTTCCATTTCCTTGGTTCCATGTTCCTTGGATACAGAACATCTTTACTGCTTATTATATGTTGCCAGGACTGTGCTGAGCTAAGCTGGGCCAAGTTCTCCTTACTACAAGGACTTAAGCTTCAGCAACCTGACTCTGGAGTTAATTTGTGCCTCTTAAAAAATAGAAAGCGGGTCCAAGCAGGCCTCTGGCTTCTCTTATTTGTTTAATTAACAAGTAAACAAACTGGCAGGCAGCTTACAAAACTGAATGCCTAAATAATGGTGCACTGAGTCTAAAGACCAAGGTGCCTCATTTGGTCAGCAGTCTTCTTTCCCCAATAGGGCCTTTGGTTTACTTAAAGTGTCGAATGGTCCATATTGCTAAGATCCTGCATGTGATTTCTATTAACAGCCTGGACCTCTGTTTTTAGGAATAGTTGGATGGAGTCCTTCTAATTGCTGGTTACTTTTGGAATTCTTCACTTTCTCTTTTATTTGTGTTCCTAGCATTTGCTCTTTGATCCTGGACATGGGGAGGGGCACTTGTGACTTAGGTGCCAAAATACTAGAGGCAGATGGGATCTTTTCCATTGATGAGCAGTTAAAGCATTTATAGAGCACCAACAATCATCAGAAACTGGTCATCCCTCCTTTGGCGACTGGCCCTGAACTTAGTTTGGGCTATGGGTTGTTCTAGTAAGAAAGAGGAGGACAGGCTGGGAACGTATTTAGGAAAATGTTAACAATGAGGGAAGGGGATTATACCTATATAGATTTTATGAGAAAAATAAATGAATTTGCCTTGTAACATTATAATTCCCACACCGAGTGCAGGCTGATAATACAAGGACAATCAGATTCCCCAAGATTGCACAGCTCAGCCTACCTTCTATAAGTTGCCTTGGTGACTCCAGTGAACATTGCAACTTCTAAGGACAAGAAGATTCTGGAGTTAGCAATGCTAATTTCAATATCACTTATAGCAAGTAGGCATTGGGTGAGGTAGACTTATTAAAAGCAATATTAATAAACACTTGCATATATGATACAAGGGGGCTTCTAAAAGTTTGTGAAAAAAATCATTATATTTTAATTCCATTTCTCAAAAAAATGTTTGACGCCCCTCATATAGATTCTATTTCCAGAAGGATACGCAGATGGCAGCAGGGATCGCCTCTAAGGAGAGGACTGAGAAGGAAACTTCTCATTGGGCGCTTTCCATGCACTGATCACGTTCATGTTGTAGCTTGTCAAAAATGTTTTAAAATATACAAAATGTACTCTTGGCTCTCAATGAGCAATTTAGCTGGTGGTGAGGACGGCACACGTGAGACTATCAACGTGAAACATGATGGAACAGGGAACCCCGTCTTCTTAAAAGCATTGGCTATATGTTCAGGAGAAGGCAAAAGTAAAAATACAAGACAGCATGTACTACCAATTTGGGTGGTGCTGACTACAAGCAGTGTGGAAAAAGAAGTCTGCTGAGTTGAGCAAGCTGAGTCTTAGAAGAAAGGAAATTTTGGCTCAGAAAAACTTGAGGTGGGTGGGGAAAGTAGAGGTGGGAATGTGCATAATTAAATAAAGAACCGTGAACTCTGGACTCCAATTCCTCATTTGTAAAATGGAGATGAGTACCCACCTTAATAAAATTATTAAGACAATTAAATAAAGGATGCATATAAAGCATCTGACACATAGTAGGTGCCTGTCTGCATCTGACACATAGTAGGTGCCTGTCTGCATAGTGGCTGATGGAAACATGATGGAACAGGGAACCCAGTCTTCTTAAAAGCATTGGCTATATGTTCAGGAGAAGGCAAAAGTAAAACTGTGGAAGGTCACCCCATTTTCTCTGCACTTCCTACAGCATGACGACTACAAACAAGCATCTCCACTCTGTCTCTCATGTTCAAGAAAGTAAGGGATCGGACAGTTAAAGGATTTCTCTCTATCATGGCGCTTCTGGTGCTTAGTTAAGACGGAATTCTGACTGAAGGCCTTCCCACAATCATTACATTTATAAGGTCTCTCCCCAGTATGAATTCTCTGATGTCGGACAAGGTGTGCCTTGCAAATGAAGCTTTTCCCACACTCGGTGCATTCATGAGGCTTCAGCCCAGTGTGGACCCTATGGTGTTGAGCAAGGTCTGAATTCCACATGAAGCCTTTCCCACAGACCTTACATTCATAAGGCTTCTCCCCAGTGTGGATTCTCTGATGCCGGAGAAGGGCAGGGTTCCGAGTAAAGCTTTTCCCACATTCTTTACATGTGTATGGTTTCTCCCCAGTGTGGATCCGCTGATGTTGTATCAGGCTGGTGTTCTGACTAAAGCCCTTCCCACATTCCTGACATTCAAAGGGCTTTTCTCCAGTGTGTATTCTCTGATGCCTAATCAGGTTTGACTTCCAAACAAAGGCTTTAGCACATTCTTGGCATTCATAGGGCTTCACCCTAGTGTGAATTCTCTGATGTGCAATGCAACGTGATCTAAAACGGAAAGCTTTTCCACACTCCTTACATCCATAGACTTTTTCTTTATTATGAGTTCTCTGGTGTTGACCAAAGTCTGCATTTTGATTAAAACATTTGCCACATTCTTCACATCCATAGTATAGCTGCTTACTTAGAACTTTCTGACGCGTGGTCAGGTGAGTACTGAGATCAGTCCTGTCTGGGCTTGCTTCCACTGAGACCATCTCATCCTTGGCAGTCACTTCTATAACATCATTTGTCGTACTTGCCATGCTTTCCCCAGTGGGCCATCTCCCTAGCTTACTTTTCTCCACTGCACAGGTCTTTCCAAACCAGAATTCCTGGGAGTCATACCACTGGGATCCACTTGATAGCATCATATGGTCATGTGCCTCCTGAAATAATTGCTGCTTCAGAACAAAATCCTCTTTTTCACTCTTCGACACAGCCTCTAAAAGAAGAAATCAAAGGGGAAAATGTTATCAATACCCACCAAGAGGTATTAATATGCCCATTTCTAAATGCCACCCCTATGCCTCCACAGCCTTATCCTACCAGAAAATGACAAAATAGGACAGCATACATAATGTAGGAAGAAGCCAAAGGCAAAAACTAGACAGAGATGCTAAAGTCTGTGATCCCCAGCACCAGATAAAGCATCAGGTGGGCTCTTAAGAAAGATTGCACTGAACCAAAGTGAGACAAGTTTGAACTTCTGGTGGCACCGTGGTTATGCACTGGGCTGCAATCTGAAAGGTTGACAGTTAGAAACCATCAGCAGCCCCTTGGGAGAAAGACTGGGTTTTCTACTTCTGTAAACAGTTATGGTCTTGGAAACTTAGAAGGGCAGTTCTACCCAGTCCTATAGGGTTGCTATGAGTCAGTATCAACTCGATGGCAGTGAGTAAGTCTAATTTATGAGACCCTAATTCAGGGAAGAGAACCTGCTCAGAAATAAATTATCCTTTTGGGTCTATCTGACGAACCCAACTTTTTTCACACAAGTAATAGACCTTGTTCTCACTTCTCAACACGAATAAAAGGAAATACCGTTTTCTCAATCTGATCACAAACCTACCATGGAAAATCTTTCCCCCACACCTCTTCAGTAAAAGTTATGCAAAGATTCTCTCCCCTTTTGTTCCCACTGCGATTATTTACACCTAAATTATAGCATCGTTTTGTTATAATTATGCATTTTTAGGTATGACTGTCCCATTAGATGGTGAATTCTTCCAGAACAGAGGTCACAGCTTACTTGTTTCTCGATTCCTGCCAACTAAGGCAATGAGTAAAAGGCAGCATTTACATGAAAAATACTGGCTGACCATCCCAGCCAAATGGGTAGGATGCAAATGCCAAAATGCATTCAGTAGAAAGCCAATAGGCACTGGGTTTGATCCTGACTCCAAGCCTGTCCGCATTTAATTAACTGAGCTTGATGTCTTGGCAAATGCGATATCCGAGTTTCACTCCTCTTGATGAACTGGTTTCCTTGCGGAGAGCTGTCCACTCAGAGCATGCATGGCAGAATGGGGTTTGAACGTTTTGCACAGAAAGGCAGAGGGAAAACGAGGTGTGACTGGGAGGAACGTGTCCGTCTCCCTCTCGCTCACCAGTCCAAATTAGGCCTGGACCTGCTCCATGCAGTTTCGGGTTCAGGGGCTCCTCCTCCTGTTCAGGCTGGGGGATCCCAGGAAGCTTCAGAAATGGATACCCTGCTAGGGTCAAGATACAAAGAAGGTTGGCTCAGTAAGAGCAGGGGGGAAGCGCAGAGGGGGAGTTGGCAGGAGGAGAATGCAGATGGTTGTTCATAGTGTACATGATCTGAAACCTAAAGGGGACAATAATATAAAGAGAAGCAGCAATCTTATTGTGGGAGTTATATAATCATTTGTCAATTTGAGGATTAAGAGTGTAGGGGTGGAGTCTAGCCTGTCAATCATTGTATAACCAAGGAGGACTCTGTGTAGGCATGGCCTTCTCCTGAGGATTCTGGGAAATCCGGTATTCCTTCTTGGAGGCAGGAGACACTCTCTCTCTCTGCTGCCTTCCTGCTAGATATCCCTGAGGAGAAGCCACATGGACCTACCCTGATGCAGCCTTGGAAGCTGGAGAAGCCACATGGAGACCCCTGCCAGCACTGAGATGCTTAGAATGCCACTGGAGCCAAAGACTTTCCACCCACTGGCCTGTGATTGTCCTGCATTCAGCGTCATTGAATGTGTTTCACGAGTCAGGACTTTATAGATTAGTATCAGACATATGGGCTAATATCAGACTTATGGGCTTGGACTGGACTGGGTTGGGATGCTTTCTTAATGTACAATTACCCTTTATATAAAATTCTCTCTTGTACACATAATGTTTATGTGTTTATGAGTTTGTTTCTCTAGTCTACCCGGACTAACAAACTTATCAGTTCCCAAAGAGGCAGTGAACATAATCCATTCTAAACCATCAGAAAGAAAGAAGAAACAGGAAAATTGGAGAAGAAACCGAAGCAAATTTTATGTCCCAACACAACTTTCCTTAGACCCTCTCCAACCAACACTCCTCTACTATCTAAGAGTAAAGCTTCTTCTCCACGTGCCCCTCTAAGAGCGAATGCCGGGTCACATGGTAAAAGAATCAGCATAGAATGGCATTTCAAGGAGCTCTTCCTGGGAATTCAGTCCAGTCAGTCTGTGCTAGAAAACTGTAATCTTTGTTTCCTTCCTTCCTATCCATCGATTGCTTTCCAATCCCACAAAGGATTGGAGGCAGTTCACTGAGGGGTCTCTCTATGGTACTGGAAACGGACAGCACCAAGCATCACGAGCCACTTCCAGATGTGGAGTCACACCCCACTGATGGACAGCTCCATGGACATAAGTCCACTCCGGCGCAGGCTTTTTCAAGATGCACTCGGACCTGTCTCTTTGTCACTGCCATCTAAAACCTCCTTAGATTCACAGCAATTTTACATTGTCCAAGCTTTAGCCTTTTATAATGCTGAAGCCAGGGACTGCTTGTCTCCTAAGCAGTCTCTTCTCTCAGATAAAAGTGGACTTTGAGTAGGTACAGATATGCTACCGGAGGGCTGCTACAGCTCAGAGATTTGGAGTTTTGCTTAAGGAATAGCCCGGTTCTTGGTTTTCTGTGTAAAAGAAAGGAAACTTGCCCCTCCCCTGAGAAGAATGTATCTCAAAGGATGGCACTGAATCTGCAGCTTCGGGAGAAG
>NW_022108124.1:16875209-16878357 GCF_000313985.2 Echinops telfairi | reverse complement strand
GAGAGGCACGTGATTGTCGCCCAACATCCGCTGGAATCCTCCAGTGGGGTGTAGGCCCTGCTGCTAGGGCAGGGCCTGACTAGCAGAGACCAATCAGGTGAGGCCCATCCCATTTACTAGTGGTAACTGGTTCGGAACAAGTCAATCAGTGCACAGTATTTCCCTGGCCACAGAGATTGAGAGCTGGCATATGGCTTAAGCTGGCCCTTCGTGAGTAATCTTGGGACTGATTCCCAATGGTTAAAGGCTAAGGAAAACCTGCACTGTTTCTCTCCAACAGTATGGAGAAGGAAACAAAGCAGTGAATACCAAAAACTAGCAAAAGCTCTGTAACCATAAGCCAGACTATGGACAGAATCGACAGACAAGGGGGCAGAAAGGAGACTAGAGCTCAGATCCAATGGTACCTGTAGTCCTCTCTATCTATACAGATCCAGCGACATGAAATAGTATATTCCTCTTTATGGCTTAAGTCAGCTTGAGCGGCTTTTCCGTTACATGTATCCAACCACACTCTAATACAGAAAGATTTCCAGGTGCAGTAAACAACTGGGACAATGGGAAACTGAGACCAAGCACCCTAAGTCCCTTGTAGAGAGAAGTCTGAGGATAAAGAAGATGGGACGGGGCCATGGAGGGAGTCGGGGGACACAAGTCTCACTAGAAAACTAGAAGCAGAAAAGCCTTAAGGATTCCCAGAGCAAACCCCGAGGAACAGGAACTGTTGACTTTTCAACTTGTGATGACAGAGATGACCCGCCAAGGGCAGAGTCAGGAAGACAATAGCAAGTGGAAAGGCCACGACAGACCAGAGTCAACAGGAACGTCGGGGAGTAAAGATAAAGGGTGGCCGTCTTGAGAACCGCAGAGATGCTGTGGAGGGGGCAAACCAGGCGCATGAAGATGCCGAGGGAGCCAGGAGAGAGCAGGCTGAATCAAACAAGGAGTCAAGGACTGAGGGACCACAGAGGAAAAGTGAGAACTCCACCAGCACCCACAGCATCGGGTTAACGGAAGACATACCTAGGACACTATAAAGATCCCCACAAGGGGACTGTGTCGGACTGGCACTCGTGCCCTCACTCACCTGAGCAGGTGCCCCTCTGGCCCTCTCCATCCGGAGCTCCCCGAGGAACTGACCGCCAAGGTGCTTCTCCTCGTTCCAGCTGGGAAATCAGGGGTGGCTTGGGAAACGGAAGGGCTCCTTGAGGAGAAACAAATGGGGCAAGCAAGTGAGCAAAACCACACAGAGCGGTCCCAGGGCTCCTCCCAGGGCTGCGTCTCCTGGGGCAGGAAGGGAAGCGTGGGAAATAACTGGGGGCAGGAGATCCAGGGCAGAAGGTCAAGAGGCTTACGAGGGCCAGGAAATGCACACAACAGTCAGGGGAGAGGAACTCAGTGGCGGGTTCAGTGAGGAGACGGACCTTTCCTGTTTCCCTGTTGAGGGACTGAGCTGTCTTGTCCTCTCTTAGAGCTCTCAAGTTCAAGACTTGTATGAGGATGTTCAGTGTTGGGCCAGGGTCTCCCCTATAAAAGCGTGGTGTTGGAAACTGAGAAACCCAGGGGAGTCCTCTTTCCTCTTCCGGTTGCACACATGGAACAGGGGTGGGGTGCGGAAGCCGGCATCTCGAGAAAGTCCTGTGTGAGGCCCAAATTGGTATCAGGATTTCCCACCTCTCAGCAACCATTAGATGGGGTCATTAAGAATCCAAGGGCCTAAAGCTATCGTTCAATGAAGGAATTACAAAAAACACATAGACCAGGGGTCCTCAAACTTTTTAAACAGGGGGCCAGTTCACTGTCCCTCAGACCCGTTGGAGGGCTGCACTATAGTTTTTAAAAATCTATGAACAAATTCCTATGCACACTGCACATATCTTATTTTGAAGTAAAAAAATCGGGGCAAAAACACCCGGTGGGACGGATAAATGTCTTAGACCTCCGAGGAGGAAAGAGCCTGGAAAATGAAGGGCAGAGGCAGGGACCCTTACCCAGGGAAGCCACGGCCCCATAATTGTCCAGCATCACATCCCGGTACAGAGCCTTCTGCGTAGGAGCCAGGCTGGTCCATTCGTTCTCCGAGAAGTACACAGCTACATCTTCAAAGGTCACCAGCCCCTGAAATGTGTTGAAATGCCCTAGGATAACCCCCAGGACCCAGGCCTGGAATAAAGGGGCGAACGGGGCACTAAGAAGCCCTAGAGAGAAACCCTGTTGGGTACCTGGGTTCTGAATACCACAGGGTACTTTAAGCAGATTTCACCTTCGACTTACAGAAAAGACCAGCTTTCTCAAGTGTCTTCATCTTTAGGGCAGCGAGCCTCCTCGCCTCTTCTGCAGGACTCTCTCGGTAAGAGTCCCCCTGCTTCATCTCTATCCTCAAAACCACCACCTGGGTTCTGGATCCCAACCCTTCTCTGGTGTGTGCTCCTTTGGAGCCCAGCAACCTTGATATCAAGAGCTACCGCTGGTTAAGCCTGTGGCAAGCAATTAACCTATGCAGTTTATGCCTCACAGCCCCAGTGAACTTCCTCAAAGTCATAGACCTGATATCGAGCATGGCCTCTTTGTCTCTTACCTACGATGCCATCCTCCCTTCTATCCTCATGCCTGACACCCCTGCATTCCCCCTATAAGACCCTTCCTCCCTTCTCCCTCCCAGTCATGGCTACCAGTCAAAGAGGCAGCAAAGGCATCATGGGATTCTGGGAGCCCTGGAGACTGTATTCAACAGGATAGACTTTAACCTGGACTCCACTGTGCACTCCACGTGCCATGCATCCCCGGCATTCCAACACACTCCTTCCCCGTGTGCCAATCTCAGCAAACCCTATTTCTTTGGGAACCCGAGTTGCTGCAACTTGTCTTTCCTTCCTGTCCAGGCACTCCCTTAAGGAATACAGAGAGTGTTCGCCTACAACTATCAAGACTTCGTATCAGTCCCCGCGTTACAGGCCATCGAGTCGGGCTGTCTGCCTCCACACTGAAGAGGAGATCATTCTGGTACATCACGTTCCAAGCGCTGGACGGCACCTGTTGGCCTCCCGAGTGGCACTCCGGAGCTCAAAGGCTCTGGCTGGTTGGTTCCCCTTCACCTCTCTGCAACCGCAGACGACTTCATTTACCATCAGCGGGTCCGGCTCACCTG
>NW_022108124.1:16863163-16874104 GCF_000313985.2 Echinops telfairi | reverse complement strand
TCAGGCATAAGGAGAGGAAAGGGTGCTAAAGCAAGCTAAAAAATGTACCTTTTGAAACAGGCGGAACAAAACTCGGCTACGAGGATGGATACCTGTTCACTCCCCAGGTCCCGAGAGAGTACAGATAGATAGGAGATCTGTGCAAAGCCACAGAGCAACGGAGACCTCAGGCTCTCTGGATCGATCTCTCAGAGGACACTGGTGAAGCGCATGAGTGGACACAAGTCGTGTGAACGGAGGAAGCGGTGACTCTTACCATGGTGAAGGTCACGATCTTGTTGAGCATGCACCAGAGTTCTGGGGGGAAAGATGAAGGACACTGAGCTGTAAGACAAAACAAGCATGAGACGCTACTTAATTGGACAATGAGCCCAGGGGATGCCCGATTCCTAGGTCATGGCCCTGCTTTGCCGTGAGTTACTGAATAAACAACCCATTTAGCCCTAGTCCAGTGGTTCTCAACCTTCCTAATGCCACGACCCTTTAATACAGTTCATGTTGTGGTGACCCCCCCCAACCATAACATTATTTTCATTGCTACCTCATAACTGTAATTTGCTACTGGTATGAAACGGGCAGCCCCCGTGAAAGGGTCATTCGACCCCCAAAGGGGTAGGGGCCCACAAGTTGAGGACGCTGCTGCCAGTAGGTGTCAGGCTTCTAACCACAGATGGCAGTTCAAAGCGGCAGTCACTCCACAGGAGGAAAAACTAAATATCTGCAGACTTGAAAACCCTGCGTAGGGTCCCTGTGAGTCAGAATCAACTGGATGGGTTTAGCCAGTCCTTGTAACCCCACTAAGTAATGGAGTGGGACAATGCAGATAAGGAGCATGGGGCTCACCAAAGAGATTTAATAACTTGCTAATCATGTAAATAAGGTCCGTGGCACCTTGGTGGGGTGAGACCAGGCCCAGTAAGGTGTTAGGAACCCTCTTGTAGTTACATAATCTGGTGACAACTGGCGAAGGGGTGGATGGAGTCTAGCCTGTCAGTCAGGTCCCAGCTTCATGACCTCATTTGGAGACAGGAAGGAGATAAATAGCTCACTGGAAACAAGATACACAGACTCTCTGCTTCATCTTTCTGCTGACAAAACACATGGAGCTAGGCTAGAACACTGGAGCTGGAGGAGCCACGTGGTGACCCCTGCCAGTGCTGAGATGCTTCCACTGCCACTGGATCCACAAGATTTTCCACCCACTGGTCTGTGATCTTCCTGCATTCTGCATCATTGCACATGTTGCGTGAGTCTGAAGAGGAATTTATAGATTGGTATTGGACTTATGGACTTGATCTGGACTGGGCTGGGATGTTTTCTCAATATACAATTGCTCTTTTATATAAAGCTCTCTCTCACATATATATGAGTGTCCTGAATTTGTTTCTCTCGTGAACCTAGATTAACATACCTCATGTGGGGATTGGTCAATCTTGCCATCCTACCAGGCTTAAAACGAGCCATCCCAGAGGCAGAAAGAGAAAACTCACGACTTCTTCAAAAGACATCAGCTCAACATGCCATTCATCCAAGTGCAGCGAGAGGTATCGGTAATGGAAATGGTAATGGTCACCTGAACTGGCCAACAGAAAGTCCGAGGCATGTATCGCCCACTACCACTCATGCTAACAGTTTAAAACAGTCTGTGGGAAATGTACAGGAGTCCATTGAGAACGTAGAGTGGCTAGAAGGGAATCAGATTAGTATCAGGTTGCTGTTAGCTGAGTTCTTTCAGAATGGTTTCTATTCCTTCCCGGAGTCTTCGGCTGTTGAGAAGTTCCTGAGAGTTTTAAAATTGTTTGCTGGCTAATGATAAGGTTGAGGGTGATGGTGGAGGTCTCAGCTGAATTGGCCAGGTGTCCTGCCGACAATAGATGAAGTGTTTCTTACTTGTATACCCTTCCTTCCTAACTTGTACCACCCTACATCAATGCCCACCCTCTGACATGTGAGTCATATAGAGACCTCTCAGTTGTCACTTCACATTCACAACCACTGTCTATAATTTCCCAAATCTGGGAGGCACAGGTGGGTAGCAAAAGAAACAGAGGAGAGATCTAGGAAGCAAAGCTATGGATAGAGATATAGACATGGGTGTGCACTCATGTCAACATATAAATTCCTGGAAATAGAGGTATTGGCCTATGTACATATATTTACATGGCAATGCATTCAGGAAGCAGATGGACTTTGGGCCTCTGCTCAAGCCCTCAATGTTTTGTGGCTTTACTTTGTTCCGTTGCTGGTCTGTTATGTTCCCTTCTTGGTTCGCCCTGCTGTGGGGGTGGTCAGACCGGACACACTCCCCACTGTGTGTCCCCAGTATGGTCCTCTGTCTCCGTGTGCTCCAGAGAGGAGACAGCATGCCTCCGCTGTTGTCGGCCCTACAGCCCTCTCTGTGCCTTAACAGCTCCATGCAGGGACGTCATCCTCAGGACTTGGTGTGCCAGTATGGGGTCTACTCCCTCACTCTCTCTTTTTTCTTCTTGGTTTGCTTCTGTAGGGGTGTGGCAGGCTGGCCCCTCTCCCCAACCTGTAGGGTTAGTGTTGTCCTCTGTAGGGCATACTTCTAGGGGAGGAAGAGGGATGGGGTGTGAGTTTGGCTCTGATTGGGGCTGGCCCTGTAGACCTCTCTGTTCATGAAGGAGCACCTTTCAGATCTCGTCTTCAAAATTCTTCTCAGATAGTTTTGATGTTCATGTCATCTTGCTATTGGCCTCTGTTTATTCTTTTTTTCTCACTCAAGTGGAAATGTTTCTGGTTCTTGTTCTAAGAAATTAATTTTGTATTCTGTTAATTTGGGCCATTACGTTGTGAGATCCTGAGAATATGTCTATAATTTGCAGGCAGTCGTGTGAGGCGCAGGTGGAAGGGTACACTCCTCTTTGGCCTCCCCAACACTGGAGTGGAAGCTGGGTGGAGTGGTAATTAGCATTGTCTTGCATCCAGTTGGGTCCCACTGACTCTCATTAGAATTAAAGTGTCAACCGAAGCCTGCCTCTCTGCTGCTGGGTGAGGGTGGCATTTCAGTTCTTTGTCCATCTCTTCTGATGCCACCCCAGTGGGGGAGGCAGAGATCTAGCTCCGCCCATCTTGGTGCTGTGCAGTCTGACCAGAGGCCCAGCTCCACTCAGTGCTGCTGATACTGTGAAGTGAGTGTGGGGCAGGTTCCTCTTTGGAGTTGAGCTGGAATGGGGAGGGCATGATAACAAAAACAAACAAGTTTTTGTTTTGTAAGCCATCCTTCTAGCCATCCTTTGGGTAGGAGGAGGAAGCTCTTACCGGACATCTTAAAGTCTGTGCCTGTTGGCAATTCTGGGTTTCTGGTTTCTTCTTGGCCACCACATCCATGATCAATGGGAAGCAAAAGACAGACGCAGGGAACCCACCACT
Organism: Echinops telfairi; assembly: GCF_000313985.2. Taxonomy (NCBI): domain Eukaryota; kingdom Metazoa; phylum Chordata; class Mammalia; order Afrosoricida; family Tenrecidae; genus Echinops; species Echinops telfairi. The sequence goes on along the minus strand of NW_022108124.1, from coordinate 16,870,711 downwards.
GTACTGGTCCTTAACCCCTGGGCTCTCAGGAATTTCTGCATCCAACATTTCAGAACCTTTTATGCATGTGTGTGTTTTTGCTGTTGTTGTTGCTTATAATGTTAAGATTTTTTATTGTAAGGAGGACTAGTGAGGCATGGGGAAGAACAAAAATCATCCCATCATTTCAATAGATGGAGAGCGTGCATTTGATAAAATCCAATATCGTTTCATGGTGGGGTTTTTTTTTTAATTCAACAAATTAGAAATAAAACTTCTTTGAGCTAAAAAGAGAAAGGTATGAAAAACCACAAAAAGAACATCACACTGAATGAAAAATGTTGACAGCTTTCCTACTGACTCTGCCATCGAGTCCCTGCCCACTCACGGTGACCCTGTATGACGGGGAAGGGCTGCCCTATGGGTTTCTGAGACCCCCAACTCTTTACAAGAGTAGAAGAAAGCGCGAGACTACTGTGTGTTGTCATGTCCTTCGCCCAGGCCTGCACGCATTTGCAGGTGGTGTTTGCCACTTGTCTTGACTCTTCCCTGAAGAGGTGCGCTGGCTTTGATGTCCACTGTACCAGGTGGCAATTTGGGCACCCTCAAGGGACTCAACTCATGTACATTTAAAGTGTTATTTGAATTTTAGGAACAAAATGGAGTCAGAAGAGGCGAGGCTGGGGCTGTAGGGTGGGTGAGGTCAGTTCTCCTGGGGCAGCCCTCAAAGACTGAGCAGTTTTCATTTTTCTAAAACTTCCTCATTGTTCTGTGTCCTTTGATAAAACCTGTCAAGATTGCCACTCTGGAACAATAAAAAGCCCTCACTTGTGGAGCTGAGCTCTCCTCCTTGAATTTCACTGGCCCAGTAGATCCTTTCAGAAGCGACTGGTTTGCACGGTTCTTGCTCTCCATCATGCTTGTGAACACAAGACATGACCAGAGTGACCATCACAAAGTTGTCTTCGTTAGGGTTGATTTGGCTTAAAAGATGTTTAATTGGTTTTTTAAATGGTTTTATTGATATAAAATTCACATCTCGTGCACTTCCATAGTTAAGTTGCTCTGGAAGAGTTGCATATGCATCACCACAATCCGTCAAGTGCTCCCTCCCGCCTCCCATAGGAAACTGGGGACCTGGGAGAGAATGGCTGCGGCCAAATTCTCTGTGCGCATAAACATCACTGGGTCTGGAAGGCCTGCATAGTTGGGAGATAGATAGAGATGAATCCCAGTACACACATTCTCCAGACCAAAAACCATCCCCACAAGTCTCCCCCCTCCCCCCACACCCTGATAGCGCTACATTAAACATGTCTCTTACAAGCATATGGCTGCTCTCTTCAGCCGGGCCGGAGGCTGCCTATCTCTGAGAGAAGACAAGTTCTATTGTCCGCCCCGCTCAAAGGGCAGTTGACTACCTTCTGACGCCTGCCTCCAAATAAATACTGGCCATGAGTTGTCCCCCCAGTGAGCTCGGGGACGTCCAAGGGTTAAGCCCCCCCGCCCATTCTGTATGTGTAGGACTGATGGAGGTTTGTAAGCCCAAGGCTACATAAACCCATTAGAGAATGCATGCGCCTTCTTAATCCTGGCAACGGGAAAGGGGCGCCCCTGTCCCTGCTGTCTGTCTTCCTTTGATTCCCCAATTGCACCACCACTCCTCAGGACCCCCCCACCTTCATTATTGGCTTGCCATTCCCCTCACTCTTCCTCCATCCCCGATGTGCGCTTGTGCATTAGCTATTGTCTCTGTGTACCCCCTCCTGTGCTTCATAAACTGGGAAGCCTCAGAGAACAATAAAAAAGCAAGAAGGAAATGCTAATAATGTAAAAATCAAGAATAAAAAAGACCATCAGCAGTATTAAAACAAGCTAGAGAGGAAATTTCTGTCATGGAATAAGCGAGAAATATTTAAACCCAGAACAAATTCAGGTTGGGTCCAGAGGAAAGTCAACTGACCAGGTATTGCATCCAGCCAAAAGCTTACTCAGGACAAGGTGTTGGCTTAAGATAAAAAAAGGCAAGCCATAGGAGATCCCAACTGGAGTAGCTATCACATCAGCGGCAATTCTATCTTCTTCCACCAGTTTCTGGACTTCTGTGACCGTTTCTCATTGGTCGAGGTTGATAAGCTTCCTCCTGTTGCTTGTCTCTGAGGTCTTCCCAACCCCCCTCCCAGAGCTTGATTCACCTTAATAACTGTTGTTTTGTGTGGGCCAGCATTCCCCTGCACTTGTTTCAAATCTTGGACCATTTGGAAAGATGTCCTCGAGTTGTTTCCATTTGTATAGTTTCCCTGATATCAAAATATTTTTTCCACAGCACAAAAGGGTATTTTTTTCCCAAAGCACCCCCCAATGGGGTCTACTCCTGAAAGAACGTGTCTACAGCTGTCCACTGCTCTCGGAGACAGGTTTAAGCACATTCCTTGTAGAATAAATCAGTGCATGTTGAAAATAAACACAGTAGCACTTTTTGACTTACTCTTATACCTTCCGTTACATTGAGAAGAGCTGGACCCTATATCCCCGAAGCACCTGCCACGTTTTCACACAACCAAGAAGTCTGCCCTCCACAAAGTTCCCGATATGTAACTGGGTAGAGGTTTAAGAAGTCCCCGTTGCCCAATTGATTCCACAGAGTTTGTGGAAAACTGAAATGAAAAGAAAATGGGTTTTTCCCATGAACTTTTTGAAGCCCCCTCCTGTTCCTAACCTTGTCCTCCGGGGGGCGTTCCCAAGCCTCCCTTAGCACCACTTTAAAGAAATCTCTCTCCTCGGTTCATCCCTCCCTTGTGAGGTTTTCCAGATGAGTGTAAAAAATCTTTTGTTAAAAAACGACTCCCAAACCTCTCTTCGTCCTGTGAAGTGCTTCCAATGTTACCACACGGCTGCGTGTGCCTACATTCTTCGTCCGTCAGCTGTTACAAGAGACAGGAAATGACAGCGCTGGCTACACCGATCCGCCCACTGCCACGGTGGTGGGTACGGCTCATGGCGACACTCTACAGGACGGAGCAGAATGGTCCCTCGGGTTTCTTACATTATCTATCTTTACGGGCACAGACAGCCTCACCCTTCTCCTGCATAGGGACTGCTGGGTTTGAACTGCTGATCTTTTGGCTGACGGTCAATTTCCTAACTGACAGCATCAGGTTACATACAGCAGTTCGACAATATTTCCCTCTTATACTGTAATTGGGTTCCCCCCACCCCTTATACTGTAATTATTTTTCTTTCTGCCAATATTTCTTTTTTCTTTTCAAATTTTTCAAACCTTAAAAAAAAACACTACTAAGGCATGAAAAATTTGTTACTTTTACCTGTTCATGATTTCGGAGGAACTTAGTTGTGAAAAATAAAAGGAAAGAGAGATATTGACAGAAACAAAGGGGAAGATATTACATTACAAGCTTAGGATTGTTGGGTCTGGGGCAGCAGTCATGGGAAGACTAGCTAGACCAGTGAGGCTAAAGAGCAACGAGGTCATCAAACCCTGACTTCAGAAAGCAAGAGAGCAGCACGGCTGGGCGGGGAGCAGCAACAGGCAGGGGAGGGGCAGGGAGGCTACGAGGAGCAGAACAAGGGGAACAAGAGGACCCAACGAGGCGGAGTGGGGGGAAAGCAGTAGGGGGGCAATGGAGAGTGGTCAATTCCCCTCCTTCCCAAAGAACTATAAACATGTTTTTACACCTTCAATGTTGAAGGCAACAATATTTCCTGAAAGAGGGCAGATGAAGCACCAACCGTCAGACTCTCCTGGAATCTAGACTTCCTGCATCCATGAAGGTTGAATGAACCCCTAAAACAACTGGTCTGAGATCATCTTTAAACCTTAAGCCAAGAACGATCCCATGAAGCCTTAAAACCAAATATCTGTTTAGCTGAACTGGTCAAGAATGCCCACCGTGAGCATCGTGCTCTTGTAAAATCTGTCTCGATGAGATCAAATGGATGAGAGCAACTCAAAAGATGACCCAGGAGACGGAGGAGCAGTGGTTCTGTGATGGGCAAGCCCAACGCAGAAAGAGAGAGTGGAAATGGTGGCATGACCGGTGCTCTAATCATCTGGTGTTCTGAGATGCTCACCTTCCCAACAGGATCACTGAAGACAAATGGGTACATAAGCAAATGTGGTGAAGAAAGCTGATGGAGCCCGGCTATCAAAAGATATAGCGCCTGGGGATCTTAAAGGCTTGAAGGTAAACAAGCGGCCATCTAGCTGAGAAGCAACAAATCCCACATGGAAGAAGCACACCAGCCTGTGTGATCACAAGGTGTTGAAGGGATCAGGTATCAGGCATCAAAGACCCAGAACAAAAAATCATGTCAATGTGAATGGGGGTGGGGTGAGTGCGGAGTAGAGGCCCAAAGCCAATCTGTAGGCAATTGGACATCCCCTTATAGAAGGGTCTTGGGGAGAAGACAGGCCAGTCAGGGTGCAGTATAGCACTGATGAAACATACAGCTTTCCTGTGGTTCATCAGTGATTCTTCACACCCACTATCATGACCCCAATTCTACCTTACACATCTGGTTAGACCAAAGCATGTACACTGGTACAGATAAAAGCTGGAAACACAGAGAACCCAAGGCAGATAAACCCCTCAGGACCAATATTCAGAGTGGCCACACCAGGAGGGGAAGGAGAAGGTGGTGGGGAGAAAGGTGGCACCAATCACAATGACATCATACAGGAATGGACAACAATAAGAGGGTAAAAGGAGACATTGGACAGTGCAAGACATGAAAAAATAATAATAATTTATAAATTATCAAGAGTCCATGAGGGAGGGAGGGGAAAATTAGCTGATACCAAGGGCTCAGGTACTAAGAAAATGTTTTGAGAATGATGATGGTGACAAATGTACAAAAGTGCTTGACACAATTGATGGATGTATGGATTGTGATAAGTTGTACATTGCAGTAAAAATTAAAAAGTTGTATAAGCCCCTGATAAAATGATTTTTAAAAGAAGAAAAAAAAAAACAAAAAACAGAGGAGCCAAAGAACCCATCTGCAGGTCATCCAGAAAGTTAAAAAGTAACCTGGGTACTTTCGTCACTGGTTGGATGAGTCTGAACCTGATGTGTTGCAAACATGGCCTACGGCTGACAGGAGCACAGCAGTTAAGGACACAGCTTTCTCCTTGGGCCTGTTGGCAAGGGCCTGGCCTGACGCCACACAGAAGGTCCCCAGGCAGTGGTCTTAACCCTCGATGTCCCCAAGCCAGGGCAGCTGTAGAGGGAGTATGGCCCATAAAATAAAGCTATTGGTTTGAGGTTCCTGTGCCCCTGGTCCATCTAAGAGAAGAGTATAGACAAGTCAGCTGGGCCAGTGGGAGGGCTGCAGGCCAGAGCACTCAGAGGGTCACGAGTTCTGACTCTCTAACCTCCTTCACACTAAACCCAGAGATTGAGTTGGACCCATCCGCCACCTCAGGGTCCTCCAACTCCATTCTTGGTGCCTCTTTCTTTGGGATCGTCATTGTTGGTAGATGCCAACTCTACACCCACCTCATCGTTGTTGCCACATTTGGGCCCATTCTTGGCTATGTGGGAGCCCGTTGTCACCACCGTCGTCAATCCATCTCATTGGGGGGAGGGGTCTTCCTCTTTTTCACGGACCCTTCCCTCTTGCTGGGCGCTCCTGATAACATGCCTAAAACACGTGGTATGTCAGGGGTGGGGAACGGGGGCGGGGAGGGAGCTGGAGAACTGACTGTGACTGCACAGCTCATTTTAAAGGCCATTTAACCGGGGGGAGGGGGTGTTCTGAAATTGACACGGCAATGATTGTACAGTTCTCCTTGATATGACTGAACAATTGGGGTGTATGCTCTGTAAATTGTGTGCCCATAAAACTGTTTTAAAAAAAGTACGTGAGATGAACTCTTGCCACAATCACGTCTAAGGAACCTGCTGGTTACACTTCTTCCAAGGCAGATTTGTCCATTCTTCTGGACAGCCCACGGCACGTTGAATATCCCTTTGATGGTCAGTGCCATCAAGTCGATGCTGGCACACAGTGACCCCTAGGACAGGGTAAAGCTGCCCCTGTGGGTTTCCGAGATGGTCCCTTTATGGGAGGAGAAAGTCACACCTTTCTCCCGTGGAGCCGTTGGTAGTTTTGAACTACTGACCTTGCAAATCAAATCCCGGTGAGTTGATTACTACGCCACCAGGGCTCCTTGGGACACTGAAATTAGGCTTTTACTAGACATGCACTGTGAGTGTGTATCTGTGTATGCAGAGCTGGGAGCAAGCATGGTTGCGATGTGGCTCTGCCCCTCAGCAAGCAGTTTGAGGGATGAGAAGTGAAGACTGACTGTAGGGGGGGACAGGAGAGGACAGGACGGGGAGGGGGAGCAGGGAGCCAACAAACTCAGGGATGTGGGAACAACAAGAGATCTGAAGATGATGGTGAGGAGGCCTGGTGGGGTTTGATCAAGTGCAATGTATCCGAGAGGAATGACTGCCGAGTGGAGGGTGAGCATGCTAGTGGGACAGGAGGAAGGTGAAAGGAAATAGAGGAAAGAACTAGGAGACAAAATCTATTTATAGAAGTATAGCGCGACAGACTCGGCTCGCGGCAACCGGTTTCAAAAAGGAAACCCCGGAGAGCGCCAGCGAAATCTGGCTGTGGACGCGTGCGCTCCCGATAGGGTCACGATGGATCGGAACCAACTCCATGACACCTAGCAGTAACTCTCACTCACTGCCATCAAGTTGATGCCAGCCCATAGTGACCCTGTAGGACAGGTTAGAACTGCCCTGTTGCTGAAACCCAGAAACTGAATCTCATACTGTAAGATGCCTTTGGAAAATTACTGAATTCTCTAAGATGAATCTTTAGAACATGATTGTTCATCCAGCCTGTTCTATCCAGACAGACTTGCGGAGACAACAGCATGCACAAGGACAAGACCTAGCAAGGCGAAGCAACAATGTACAACAAAACAGCAACATCACACCACTGACAAAGAACAAATTGAAATATACCAAGAAAGAAAAGCTTGTGTTTTCCAGTCTAAAAAAAAAGAAGTACAGCGATAGGCAAGTGTATATGTAAATATGTTAATTTAAAATGAAAGGGATAGAGGTCAATATACTTGTATGTTAAGTATCAAGATAGCAGATGGACTTTGGGCCTCTACTCCCGAAACCCAAGAACACTTTGTTCTAACAACCTGGCACTCTTTGATACTCACCTTCCAGACACGATTGCTGAAGACAAACGGGTGCATAACCAAGTGTGGTGAAGAGAGCGGATGGTGCCCGGCTATCAAAAGATAAGGCATCTGGGGTCTTAAAGGCTTGAAATTAAACAACTGGTCATCTAGCAGGGAAGCAACAAAGCCCACATGGAAGAAGCACACCAGCCTGTGGGATCATGAGGTGTCGACAGGATCAGGTATTAGGTATTAAAAGATCCAAAACAAACAATTATAGCGATGTGAATGAGGGGGTTTGGAGTGGAGACCCAAAGCCCATCTGTAGACAATTGAATATCCCCCACAGAAGAGTTACAAGGAAGGGACAATTCAACCAGGGTGCAGTATAGCAC
>NW_022108124.1:16859980-16861999 GCF_000313985.2 Echinops telfairi | reverse complement strand
CACAGTTCAGCTCCAGGCTGCTCATTCCAGCCCAGTCAAATGTGCTTGACACAATGGATGGATGGATGGATTAATGATAAGAGTTGTATGAGCCCCCCCAAAAATGATTTTTTAAAAAGAAAATTTCATAACTGAACTTCGTATGTTTTTGCTGAATGAGTGAGCCAGTGAAGGTATAACTGACTGGGAAAAGGTAAGAAGGTGGAGAGGAGGCGGTGACTAAGCGCCTCCCTCCACGTGACCAGGCTCCAGCAAATTCAGAGGAGCATTTTGTCCCAAAGGATTTTCCCACTGGAGTTATTTACTGTATTTGCAGGCACGGGGCAAGGTCTAACGAGGGACAGGCCTTTCCCTCCTGATTGGTCAGGGCCTTTCAAAATGTCCCTGGCATGCCGAGAGCAATCAGTGTGTCCACAGCCGAGCCTGAAGGAGCGCAAGCATGGTGCTCTGGGGTCTCGTGCTGGGTGCCCTGCTGGTGGCCGTCCTGGGGTTCCTGAGCCTGCCGGGGCTGTTCCGACAACATAGGCCCCAGGAGCCCCCTCTGGACAAGGGCCCTGTGCCTTGGCTGGGCCACGCCATGGCTTTCCGGATAAATATGGTTGAGTTCTTGAGACGGATGCAGGCCAAGCATGGGGATGTGTTCACCGTGCTGCTCGGTGGCCAGTACTTCACCTTCGTCATGGACCCTTTATCCTTTGGTCCTATTCTGAAGGACACCCAGAGAAGACTGGACTTTATCGAGTACGCCAAAGAACTCGTGCTGAAGGTTTTTGGATACAAGCCGCTAGCGGAGGACTACCACATGATACACTCGACCAGCACCAAGCACCTGATGGGGGGCGGCTTAGAGGAGCTCAACGAGGTCATGCTGGACACCCTGTCCTTGGTCATGCTGGGGCCAAAGGGCCGGCGTCCGTCGGCCAGCGGCTGGCGTGAGGACGGCCTCTTTCACTTCTGCTACAACACCTTGTTCAAAGCGGGCTACCTGAGCTTGTTCGGCCGGACGCCAGACGCGGCTCAGGACCTGCTGGAGGCCGAGGAGCTGTTTGTGGAGTTCCGCCGCTTTGACGTCCTGTTTCCCAGGTTTGTCTACTCGGTGCTCTGGCCCCGGGAATGGCGACACGTGGGCCGGCTACAGCGCCTGTTCCACAAGGTGCTCTCAGTGCGGCACAACCTGCAGAAGGAGGGGGTCAGCCGCTGGATTCTGGACATGCTGCAGCAGCTGCAGGCACTGGAGGTGGCTCCGGCCATGCAGGACAAGTTCAACTTCATGATGCTCTGGGCCTCCCAAGGGAACACGGGGCCTGCCTCTTTCTGGGCCCTCATGTTCCTCCTCAAGCACCCGGATGCCATGCGGGCTGTGAAGGAGGAAGCCACCAAGGTCCTGGGGAAGGCCAGCCTGGAGGCCACGCAGTCCTTCTGCTGCGACCCTGGTGTTCTGAAACACACCCCGGTGCTGGACAGCGTGATGGAGGAGTCCCTGCGCCTGGGGGCTTCGCCCACTCTCCTCCGGGCAGTGCAGGTGGATTTCAACCTGAAGATGGCCAGTGGGGAGGAATACCTGCTTCGCCGTGGAGACAAGGTGGCCATCTTCCCCTACCTGTCAGTCCAGATGGACCCGGAAATCCACCCCGAGCCCACCAAGTTCAAGTACGACCGCTTCCTCAACCCGGATGGCAGCCGCAAAGTGGACTTCCGCAAGAGGGGCAAAAAGATACCATACTACAACATGCCGTGGGGGGCGGGCGTCTCCATGTGCCCCGGGAGGCACTTCGCCCTCAGCGAAATGAAGCTCTTCATCCTGCTCATGGTCACCTACTTTGAGGTGGAAATGGTGGATCCGGACGCACCCGTGCCCCCGGTGGACCCCCGGCGCTGGGGCTTCGGCACCACCCAGCCCAGCCACGATGTGCGCTTCCGCTACCGCCTGCGGTCTGCTGAGTGAGCCTGGCCAGCTGCGCCTGCCACAGACCTGGCCACGGGGGCTCCCTGGGGTGTCCCACCTCGTCCAGCTCACAC
>NW_022108124.1:16839426-16859793 GCF_000313985.2 Echinops telfairi | reverse complement strand
GCCTCTTCTGGGGGTGGGGGGGGCATGTAGAAACTTCCTCTCCCAGTTGGGGTGGGGGGTGGGGGGTGGGAAGGAGGGTGTCACCTGTGTCCAGAAAGCAGCCTTGGGAACACAGAATGGCTCCAGCGTGAGCCCCCCGGGACCCTCCGCTCCACTCATGTTCGCCCACAAACCTACTCCCTGGCCTGGGTGGTCCCGTAGAAATAGAAGCCATGGGCGTCATGTAATGTTGTTGTTGGGTTTTTTTCTTTAATTTTGTTTCGGGTGTTTTTAACTCTCTCTGGAGAATGGGGCAGAGGGTGCCAAGGGAAATTGGTTCTCCATTCAAAACCCACCCACGCACGTGCTTTCCCGGAATGGGCCGGAGGCAGGTCATGTGGCCCTCCTAGTAGATGCATTTGAATTAAAAATAGTAAGAAAAAGAAACAGGTGAGGATCCTTTTTATTTGTTTGTTTACATTATTTCACCAACGAGATCTGAAAAATGAGCGTTTTAATCCAGGGCACTCTGCAGTCAGACCATCCAGGCTCCCGGGCCCCGGTGTGGCTGGCGGCCACTGGTGTGGAGAGCAGGCCTAGGATTCAAGGTCCCCACTGGGTGTCCTCGTCTCTGTCCACGTCAGAGTGGTCCCCACTCCTGCCAGCATTTCACCAACTGTTGCTGAGCTCACAGTGCCCCTAGGCCCAGGGGCCAGCCCATCCCCCACAGTGCTCTGACTCAGCTTTCTCCACCTGGAACTCAGCATTCAGCCCCCTGACTCTGCCCAGAGCACTCTCTTCTCCAGACTCCCCTTCCTCTCTCCACGAGGGACAGACACTACCAGTTCCCCACCCCTCACGGCCCTCTCTCACGCACACACAATCCCACGCCCAGCCCTGTCTGCTCACTCCTTGGTGATACCTCTGAGATGTGCCCCTGGGCCGCACACACTCTGGCTTTCTGAGAGCTCCACACTTCTGCATGCCCGAGCCAGGTGTGCCCTCTGCCTGGCCTCCAATCCACTGTTTTCTTAAGAATGTGCCTCTGGCGGCCAAGACTTTTATTTCCTGGCCCCTGAGTGCCTCCACATATGGGCCACGTCAGCTCCACCACAGTTCAGCTCCAGGCTGCTCATTCCAGCCCAGTACAACGTGGCCAACTCTCTCCACTGGGACCATTCCTGAAACTGGCCTGTGCCGCTTCCCTGCTCCCCCAGCCCTCCACCAGCCAGTGACTTCTAGAAGCCTCCTGCGTCTCCCCCGGCTCACCCTCTGGCCAGAAATGGCCTCTGTGGCCCGGACTCCTCCAGCCTTGGCTGTATCCCGTCTGGTATATGTTGCTGCTTGGTTCCCTCCTTGTGCTGAATCACTTCTGGACACACACATGCACACACCCCAAGGACCTAGGTGTAGATTAAAGTGAGGAGATCTCATTTCCAGGCTCTGCGAACATAATTCCCGCCCTTGAATCATGTCCGGCCTCTGTCTCTGGCCTTGGTTTGCCAGCATGTAAAATGGGTGCAAGCTGTGCTGCCAGGCAGGCTTCCAGGATTCAGGAGAGAGACAGACAGAGAGAGAGAGAGAGAGACAGAGTCTGCAGTGGGTTGATGGATGGCGGTCCTGGCTGCTGGGGGACAGGAAGGCAACAACTGTGGGAACTGGTGGAGGGTCTTGGAGGAGAGAGGCCCAGACAGCAGGGACACCTCACCATCACCAGGGAACATCTGGGGAGCTTCATCTTGCCACCCCCACCCCAGCTCTCTAACGGGCCCCTTGCCCTCCCCCTGGGGCTGGCTGCCTGGTGGGCCCGGAGTTTTGCCTGGATCATAGGTATTTACAGAGGATGGGCTGAACATCTCTACTAATGCCTCAGGCCTGGACCAGGTGGGAATGCCTCCACACCTGCCTCCGCAGGTGGGTCTAGCACACCACAACCACCCCACCACCCGCTGCCCTTCCAGTCGGCACCTGTGAGACAGAACAGAACTCCAGGGGGTTTCCCAAACTATACACCTTGCTCCTTTAGAGGGGCTGCTGGCCACAGCCCAAGGCTTAATCCTCTGCACCATTGCAGCTCCCTGGTCTCAGGATCAATCTTCTCCAAATGATGTCTGCTGGAATTTGTCTGAATGCTCGCTGGCTGAGAGAAGCTAGGACAACCTGCTTGGGTCTCCAGGGCGTCAGGAGAAGCAAGAGAGAAGAGTTAGGTTGGGAGGCACTGAAGGAGGAGAACGGAGCTGGCCAGTGGGAAGAGGCAAAGGGAAGACCCCCACACATGCAGGCTGCCCCTGCTCAGCCTAGACCCTCCATGTCCTCCTAGTTCCCCCTTCCCCCTGGACCACAAGTCTGACCCATGGACAGGCTGGGACAAGGAAGGGGGTCTAAGTCCACTGAGTCAGTACCGAGAAGGACCACACTCACACCTCGGGGGAATGTCTTGGGCTTCCTCCACCATGGCCTGTCCCAGACCCCAGAGAGTATTCCTGGGACTGGAGGGCATCCACAGTGGGGTATCCACAGCCAGGGGCAAGGCTATCCACCATAACAGATCAACCAGGAAGCAGAGAGGACTCCAGCAATCGCAGTCTGAAACCAACAACACCCATCTGCTAGCAGAAGGATCGGTGGGAGGGTGGGCATGGCCTCCAGCCCCTCCTGCAGACACACCTGCTGAGGGACTGCTGGAAGCCACTCCACAAAGACCTCCTTCCTCCCCTGGCAGTGACCTGGAGAAGGAGGGTCTGGTCAACACTTGCCAGGACCCAGCAGTTCTGATCCCCAGCCTTAATCTCTGCTGTCTCCACTCCCTGACCCTATGCACCTTCCTTTCTTCTGGGCTTCCTCAAGCATGGTTTACAACACAGTGAGGTGGGGGAGGCTCTCCAAAGGACAGCATCCATTGGATGCAGAATCTCGGGCATCCAAAGAAGAGAGCGCACCCTCTCACTGGGAGCAAGTGCTAGGAGGCTGAAGGTGGGCAGCAGCACCCTGCTCATGGATAAAGCACTTCCTTCACATCTACCTAGAGCAGCCCTGGAGGAGGGTCCACCGTGACTCAGAGCCCCAGTGGAGAGGATTCTGGGGTCTTTGCTGAGGCCCCTGGGGCAGGGCTAAGCAGTGCAGACAAGGAGTCCTGCAGACAGGCCCTGCCAGGCCTCTGGCAGACAGAGAGTGGCAGGAGGGAGCAGGGCCCTTCTCAAAAGGAAGGTTGAAGAGAGAGAGAGCGCTTCTCGGCCTGAAAGGTAAGAGCTCACCCTCAACCAAGGCATACTCTTGTGAGGCTTCTGGGCTGGTCTCCCCACCACCACCACCATCCCACTCTTGCTTCTCAAAGCCGAAAGAATTCATGCGGCAGAAGCACTTTGGTCATCCAACTAGCTTTTAGGAGGGTAAGGGAAGTGTCAGGTAATACAGTCTCAGACAGTACACACTATCCCTGGAAAGCATGCTAGGCTGCATAGGGGACCGTGCAAGAGTACCAGACTGAAAATGGCTGCTTCCGGGGAGCACGGAGAAACCACGTGGAAAATGAGCCAAGAGAGGAGTACCAGAGTGTGGTAGTGATGTAATCTGGCGTCAACTTGAGGCTATGAAGAGTGAAGGGGTGGAGTCTAGCCTGTCAATCAGGTCTCAGCTTGATGACCTCATTTGGAGGCACCACAGAGATAAATAGCTCACTGGAGGCCAGATACACACAGACTCTCTGCTTCATCTTCCTGCTGACAAGCCACACGGAGCTACATTGATGGAGCCAGAGCCCTGGAGCTGGAGGAGCCACGTGGAGACCCACGCCAGCACTGAGATGCTTCCACCGCCACTGGATCTACAAGACTTTCCACCCACTGGCCTGTGATCTTCCAGCATTCGGCATCATTGCATGTGTTGCGTGAGTCTGAAGAGAACTTCATAGACTGGTATCGGACATATGGACTAATACCGGACTTACGTACTTGATCTGGACTGGGCTGGGATGTTTTCTCAATATACAATTGATCTTTGATATAAAGCTCACTCGTATACACATAAGCATGTCTATGAATTTGTTTCTCTAGTCTACCCAGACTGACACACTGCTTCAGCAGAATGACAGCCTGGGAAACCATACGAGGCAGTTCTTCTCTGTTCTGTAGGATCGACGAGAGTTAGACTGGACTTAAAGGCAATGAGCTGCTCCTGGCTTTGGAGCAATCCCCAAGGTTACTCGGACAGCCTTGTCCATCAGCTGCCCCAGGCTGAGCTAGGTTCCAGGAAGGCGGAAACCTGGTGGGCAGAATGCTTCAAGCTCTTCTTCTGCAGCAGGGGCACAAGAAAAAGACCCCTCCTCCACCCTGCATTTCATAAGCATATACTGAAAACTGCACGCCAAACCCAGTGCCTGCACTCAGATACATCTCTGAGCCGGGAGAGCACCTGGACCAGCAGCGGTGAAAGAAAAGAAGCCCATCAACACAACAATAAGCAAATCATGTAGATTCTTAGGAGCCGCACTCAACAGGGTGGGGAAGGTGAGGTCCCAACTGAGGTGAGGTCCCAGCAAAGGCCTGAAGGAGTAGACACCTACAGGAAGAACATTCTAGCAAGGGTTAGAGTCCAGCCCCGGGAACATGCGCCTGGAATGTCTGAGAAAGGGTGGGCAGCCAGCGTGCCTGGAACAGCGTGCTCTGAGGGCAGGTGAGGAGATACAAGTGAGAGAGAGAGTGCAGAGGCGGGGCAGGTCACCCAGGCCATCCATCAGAGGGCCACCAGGAGGAGCTGGGTGGGACACTGCGAGCGACGTGCTCTGCTCCCGCTACGGAGAAGGTGAGATCGAGTCTATGATGATCAGCTCGTGGAAGAGCAAGCCTCCAGTCCAGAGGTCTGTTGGGCAGTTCACGGGAGAAGGCAGGGTTCTGAAGTAAGTCAAGAAAGTGGAGCAGACACCGACCCTACCCCACCCTGCTGACGGTGGAGGACTGAGAACCCGCCACCCGATTCGGCCTGGTGGCCTCTGAGGATGCTGGTGGGAGCACTTTGGATGATGGGCCGAGGTAAAAGTCTACCTGGGCTGGTTTCCATCAAGCAGCAGCTCTCTGCAGACTATGGAGTGGTTGTTCTTGCTTCCTCTCTTCCCGCATCCCCCTTTTGCGGGGAGCCCTCCGCCTGCCTGTTCCCCAGCTCATTCATGCCAGTCATCTCTTCTTGGGCAGTCAGCCCACTGCTCTCCGTACAGCTGGACTGGGCCGCACCAGGCACCAGGCACCCTCCAAGGAGCGCGGCCAGCAACATCTTCAGGTACTGGCGGAAGCGGTGGCTGGAGAAGGCATAGAGGACAGGGGTGACGCAGCAGTGCAGGAAGGCAATGCTCTCGGTCACCTGCAGGGCATAGTCCAGGTGGTGGCTGACCTCACAGTCTCCAAACACGTTCAGGTCCAGCAGCGAGTGCAGGAACAAGGTGAGGTTGTACGGGAACCACAGCACAAAGAAGGCCACCACGAGAGCCCCGGCCATCCGCAGAGCCCGGCCCCGGCCCAGGGGCCTCAGCCGGACCAGGACACAGCCGATGCGGGAGTAGAAGAAGATCATGGCCAAGAGGGGAAGGAGGAAGCCCAGGAGGATCTGCTGGAAGCGGAGATAGAGCTTCCAGAGGGTCCCGTGCCCGCCAAAGTCTGGGTAGCAGTTCCACACACCCTTGGGGTTTTCGTGGGTCTTCACAAAGACCATGTCGGGGATGGAGATGGCCAGGGCCACGGTCCACACCACAGCAGAAAGGATGAGGCTCTTGGCCCGGGTCCTCAGCCTGTGGTGGGGCTGAGCGTGGACAATCTCCAGGTACTTGTCCAGGCTCATGCAGCTGATGAAGAAGATGCCACTGAAGAAGCTGGTGGTGTAGAGGATGCTGATCACCTTGCACAAGAAATTGCCGAAGACCCAGTGCCAGGCCACAGAGATGCCCCAGAAGGGGAGGGTCAACACAAACAGGAGGTTGGAGACGGCCATGTTCGTGAGGTAGACCTCCACCATCTGCCTGCGAGGCACATACCGGAGCAAGACCACAAGAAGAAGGAGGTTCCCACCCAGGCCCAGCACAAAGATCAGGCTGTAGAAGATGGGCAGGAAGATTTGGCCAAAGGACAACACCGCATCCTTCCGGCAGATCAGGAAGGTCAGCTCGTCCAGGTAGTCGTAGTCATAGAGGAAGCTGCTGTTCTCAGGATAGGCGTCCTCGGTAGTGAGCCACACAGGGGAGGCGGTGACCACAACCATGTCCAGAGAGGATGTCCGGTCCTGGAGCTGTGTGGGGCACAGGGGGTGGAGGGTGGGGGTTATGAAAGAAAGGATGTGCTAAAACCAGACACTCCCTAGCTCTCTCCAAACCTCCCTTTGCTACACCCCCCTCCTTAAAAAAAAATAAAGAGCACATGTATTAAGTCTTAAACAGGACACAGATAAGACAGCTAGAGAGGCCTATCATCTGGATGGGGGAGACCATTAGCCGTCACGGTGTCCAAGAGCTTGTTGGGAGGCAGTGGACATGGGAGGAGGTCAAAGAAGATGGTCACGTGGATGTGGTTGGCATCGGGTCAGTACAACCGAGTTACAGATGGGGTCCTGGAGCAGGAGGGGTGTGATGGGGACACTGCATTGTGTAAGGCAGAGGAATTCACAGCATGGGCGAGGGGCTTCCCCGAGACCCCATCTCTTGGTAGGTCACTTTCTTGTGTGGCTTATAATTGCTTTTAAAATGAGAATTTATCTTTAGTGGGGCTTGCTTTATCGGTGAATGTCCGACCTTGTCTTTATTTCTAAGACCTGAGACTGTCTCTCAGGGTTGCGTTCAGTTAGCTATTACAATGAAGGGGGGGGGGGGGCTCAAAAAAACTAAAAACATTCACGATGACCCAATAGGACCGTGTTTGAAGCAGGAGAGTGTGATCTATCAGGTGGATAGGCTTAAAATCTTCTAAGCCTTTGCATGCTTCAGTTTCCTCCTTTTTAAAAGGAAGATGCTAACCCTGCCTGTCTTGTGGCGGTGTTTGGACGCTTAAACGCGGTCATTCAGGTAGAGCACTTTAAACTCGAACTGAGACTGCCTAGCATATAACTAAAGCGAATGAAACCTGCTACCGTTGAATTGATTCCAACTCCCAGTGTGGGAAGCAGAGAACGGGAAGAGAGTGTATGCGGATGAATCCTTTAGTCTCATCGATTAAGGAGCCTGGTAGGCTGGGTTTCTGGGGTGGAGGGAGGCCTTCACCCTTGTGAGTTGGAGGTGAGTCCCAACCCCATTCTCATAATTAATATTGTTCCCCACTATATCCTCCCATAATAGTGCTACCTTAAAGTTACCTCTTACAAGCGCATGGCTGATTGCTAGTAGCCAGCAGCTTGAACTAGAGGCAGACAGGTGCTATTGCTCTCTAGATACTGAAGACAACTACCCCCCTTACCTGCCCTGGGCACTGGTGTTAGGTTACTCCTCCAATGTACTCAGGGACCCTTAGGGTTAGGATACAGCCCATTTTGTTATGTATGTGCTTACCTATAATTAAGGGGGCTTGAGTGTATATAAGCCTTGGGTGAAAATACATTCTCTCTCTCTCTCTGCAAATCTGGCTGCTGAAGTCATGATGGTCCCAGAGGTGTGCCCTTGCATGCCCTAGCCTGTCTGATGTCTCTAATTTTACCCTTCAATGGCACAACCACCTCTTGGACCCATTCGATTGTGGGCTGGTACCCCACATCCTATTGATGTGTAGGACAGTGTAGAAGACCTCTGCTGGGTTTCCAAGGCCATTGTCCCACATCGCTTTCCCACCGCATGGCAATCTTTGGATCAGCAGCCAAGACTTGTCAAAGTCCCTCTAGCACACAGCAGGCCCTCCGTCCATGTGAGCTTAGATGATTGCTTTGCCCCAACCCGAGTCCTTCCTCTGCCCACCAGCCTCTTCTCTCCCGAGTGTGTGTATGGGAGGACACCATCCACAACTCAGAAACATCCCAGACTGCCACCTCGTCGCCATCCTGCCAGTCTCTACTCCCTAATGCCTCTAGAATCTGTCTCCAGGTCCCATAAACACACACAATGCCATACTTTTTAAAGAAAGCTAAGACGAATGAAATAAAAATGCACCCTTTGAACACATAGTTAGAACTAGGACAGATCAAGGAAAGGAGAGAGAAAGAATAAGAAGTGTAGGATTCAAGATGGCAGAAGTTCGAGGAACGAGAAGCAGGGAGGTCCATAGCTCTGACGGTGGCTTCTCTGCTCTGGTTTCTTCTGAGGAGCCCTGGCAGTGTAGTGGTTATGCATTGGGCTGTGATCCTCATGGTTGGTGGTTCAAAACCAGAAAGACTGGGCTTTTTACTCCCATCAACAGTTACTGTCTCAGACACCCACAGGCGGGTAGCTATGGGTCAGCATTGATCTGTTGGCAGTGAGTGGGTATGTTAGACAGGGTTCTCTAGAGAAACAAAGCCAGGACACATATGATTATATATCTATTTATATAGATAGATATATACAACATAAGAAATAAACAGCTAATTAGTCTATAGAGCAGTACAAATGGCTCAGTGCAACTCACTTCTGTGAGACAGCTAATACACTGGCAGTCCTTCAAGGCTTGAGGGCCGCCAGGTGCAAGTCAAGGAAGCAGATAGCTGAGTCCTCTGTAGAGCAATTCAGGCAACCCGGCCACAGGCAGCAAACAGCAAGGCAGGTCACCAACAGTCAGCCAGATGACAGAGTCTGACAGTCCCCCAGCTCAAGAGATGTAAATTCCAATGGTGTGGTGAAGCAGGTCTTGAAGGAACCTCAAATTACAGTGACACAGTGAACCTCAAATTACAGTGACACAGTCCACAGGTTAGGTGTCCCACAGGCAATGTAGCTTGCAAATTGGGGCAGAGAACAAGCTAAGGCAGTCACACACTGGTCCAATCATCAAAGAGCAAGAGACAAGAAAGGTGAGCCTCACTGAGCTATTTATCTCTCCGCCCTTCAATTAATCCCACATGTGTTCATTGGCCAGGTTGGCACAATAAACCTACTTCTCACAGTGGGTTTCATTGGAAGTGATAATTCCTCGGGTGTTTGCTGTGCTATGCAGAGAAATTAGCTCTGGGGGGGAAAAGAGAACTTCACGTGAACTAGTGGTGTGAATCTGCCACCCATCAAGGATCATTCTCAATCTGATCAGAGAGTCCAGAGGACAGAGAGAGAGAGCTCAGGCTCAACACGTGACCGTGTTTACCTGCAGGAAGTAGGGGTTGGGGAGAAGAGAGAAAGGAGATAAAAATGAATAAGCAGCCCAAGCAGGCAATCAATCATACACATAGAGGAGGGGGGCTTTCGTCAGTGATAGCAATGGATACAACGGGAGAAATGCCACTAACCCTCCTCTGCTCCTGCATTTTCTTTTTGATTCTTTGATTGATTCATTCATTGACCATTGACCTCCTGGCCGCTGCCCATTGATCTCCCTCCTGTGGAGACGTTCTTGTGTGAGTGAGGTGGGCCTCTCCATTTCAAGACATCTCTTTAATAGAAAAATACATAATTACTTTTTCTGTATATATTAGAGAGGTTTCCTACCATCCCTTCCTCACACACATTTGGTCCATTCCAGGAAGGAATTTGAAGGAGAGGTGGACTGGGGCCTTCAGTTGATCCCTCTAGAACCCGTGATGCTGTGACCACCGAGTTGATGGAACTATCAGTGTCTGACCAAGTGGGGCCACTCCTGTAGACCCCTGAAGTCCACTCACTCCCGAGCTCTATCTCAGCCTGGGGCTCTTGCCAAATGGTGACCATTGAGGAAGAAGCTTATGTCACCCTGCCTCCACCCCAGAAGCAGCCCAAGAGGCCTTGACTAGGGCCCAACTTTGTCCTGACCGTCCTTGGGAACTTAGCCCTTGCCATTTGCTTTTCTAGGACTTCTCCCCACTTCTGTGCACCTGGGGGGTCTTCTCCCCTCTGTGGAGAGAAGTATGAGCATCCACCATGCGTGGCTGATATTGGGAGCCTGTGGGTTGCTGGGAATAAGGCAGGGAGTGGGGGTGGGGGTGGGGGGGAAGGACTCTTTTGCACTTTGGGCGTGATTTGAGTCCTTTCGGTCAGGAGTTGCAAATAATTAAACATTTTAAGTTGTCAGCCCTGACCTTGATCAACGTTTGCTTTGGCAAACAGTGGAAAACGACCTTCGATCGAGGCCAGACGACAGAGCCAGAAGGTGTGGGGTTAGACCAGGCTATCTAGAAATGGCTCCCTCCTCCTAGGAAACCCTGCTCCCTTCCCTCCTGGGGTCCCCTGATCTTTCACCAGAGGAGTCTTCTCATGTCCTTCTGGCTTCTGAGGCCACCAGCCTCTCCCACCGCCTCCATCACTCTCAGCAGCATCAAGGAGGACCACAGCAGCGGCCAGTGTCCTTGTGTGCACACTACGATGGACTACGCACTTTCCTCTCCACGGCGGTTCTCCTCCCTACAAGACCAGCCAGAGAGGGATCCTCTGCTCCACTTCACCCAGGAGGAAAGCACCGTCTTCACACTCAGACAGTCACCAGCCAAGGTGCACCTGAAACACAGGTCTTTGGATTGAAGACCCCACTACCTTGAGCCTGACCCCAACTTATCCTCCACCTGTGTTCTTCCCCACCCAGGGGATAACAAGGGGCCACCTGAGAAGGGTACAGAAGCTGTGGTGCACTCGGGAGATCTTCGTGGCCCAGGATCTTGGTCTCGTTGGCTGGCTGCTCTAAAGTCTAGTGTCCGTGCGGAGAGGCCCTGCCAAGTGCAGTCTCCCTCTTGACCTTTGAGAATAATATCTCTCAAAGACACCCATGCCTTAACCCCCAAACTGGTGACTATGTTGCTTTTTAGGGCAAAGGAGCTATTCCCAGTGGGATTTAGTTAAGAGTTTTGAGATGAAGAGATTATCCCGGGTTAGCCAGGTGCCTCCATCGCCTCACAGGGGCCCCAGAGGGAGGCAGGAGAGTCAGGGAAGGGACATCCCTTGCTCCCCAGCTGGGAGAGGCTCTCTGTGTGCCTTGGTTGATGGCCGAGACCTCTGCTGCCCCTTCTCGGACTCTCTTCAAGAGACCACATGAGCTTTGGAAATAAATAGAAACCACGCACACCATTGGAGATCACCTCTAGTAGGTAATAATTTTGCTTTTTCCCCCCCTTAGTATTTGGTCATGGCGACCTGAATCCTCCCCTCCCCAAAGCCTGCCTGTGTGACTGGTCTGGTGAAGCCCCTCTCCCAGCCCCATCGGCACTCTGAGACAGTGATTTCTCAGCCTCAGTGTCCACGTCCTGGATGAAGATCCATCCAAGGCTCTAGCCGGGAGATCCCGGCGGGCGCTTGCCTCCGACAAACTTCATGGAATCAATTAGCAGAGGCACCCTGCCTCCCTGCTTTTCTTTCCTTCTCCTTTTTCCTGTGTCTGGTTTTCCACTTGCCCTGCTGCTGCCCTACGCAGAGCTGAACCAAGACCCTCTGTGAGTTGTTTTTCTAGACCAGGCCAGCCCTGTCCCCGCAGCCCTGGCTCGGGGCTCTCACTGTTTCCACAGAGGCCTGGTACAAGAAGTTCTCCCGCTGGCACAGCTCCCTTGAACCAGGGCACAGGAGGCGGCCTTGCAGTCCCTCCACCTCCCTCCCAGAAGGATCCCTCCACGGCTTTTCCAAGGACTGGGTGGAGATCGGTCCAACCGCCTGGCCACTGCACAGGTCCGGCGCATGATGGGCCCCTCCTGCCCTCGGCCCATCCTTCTAGCATTCTCATCCCACAGCTCTGGCCCAGTTACGGCTGGAAAAGTTGAGGATGGAGTTGGAGAATGATTCAGGCTCCAACCACAGTGTCCGGCTTTGGGAGAGGTGCTGAGCAGTCAGGCGCATGTGAACAAACACATGCCTTTGGGGGAACCAGTGGTAGATATCCCACTGTGTGTCTGTAACCACAGCAGCAATACTGCCTGATGCTTCAATAGCGCTTACTATGGTCCAGGTTCAAGTCTGAGAACTTACACTGCAGTGATTCACTTCAGCTTTCCAAAGCTTGTCTGTCGGTCTTGCTCTGTGGTCACTTGTGTGGTGCTGTGGGGCTGGAAGCCGTTTTTCAAATACCAGCATGGTGCACCAATTTCAGCAGAGCTTCCAGACTTAAGAAGAGACGAGGAAGAAGGAAGAGGCTATCCACTTCCAAGGGATGAACCGCTGAAACACTTACAAGCATAGTGGAAAACTGTCTGATTTGGCACCAGAAGAGGAGCCCCTCGGTTTGCAAAGCACACAAAATAGGACTGAGGAAGAGCCGCCTTCTCAAAGGAGAGTCGACTATCATGATGTGGATGGTGTTAAGTTTTCCACATCCGTTATTAATTAAACCATGGGTGTGTGAAGTAGGAACCTAGGAAAACTGGAAGTTGTTGAAAAGGAGCACATAAAGGCTGAGCTCCTCGGCACTCGTGAGCTGAGACAGATGGCTCTTAGCTGACATCAATCAAGCCTGAGGCTTACTACACAGGAAATGACAAATTCAAGAGGAGGACTGTTACATGCATCAATGAAAAGGACATTTCAAGATGTATTTTGAAGGGCAATGCTGTCTGTGATCGGCTATACGCCTACAAAGAAGACCAATTCCTATGGCTGTTGTTTAAATCTACATGCCAACCACTGAAGCCAATGATAAAGAAATGGACCACTCCTCTGAAATTCTTCCACCTAAATTCATCAAAGGTGCATTGGTAATTACAGGTGACTGGAGGACAAAGTTGGAAACAAAGAGGAAGGATGAATACTTAGAAAATACGGCCTTGGCAATAGAATTGATGCTGGAGATCAAACGATAGAATTTTGCAGGACCAACAGCTTCTTTTTGCAGACACCTCTTTTCAACAACATAAACGGTGACTCTGCAAATGGTCCTGACCAGATGGAATACAGAGGAATCATACCACATCAGTCAAAATAGAGCCAGGTGCTGACTGTGGAGCATCAACTGCTCATAAGCAAGCTCAGGTTGAAGCGGAAGGAAATTGAAACACAAGAGCCAAAACGTGACTTGGAGAATACCCATCTCAAGAACAGATTTGATGCACTGAACCCTAATGACCGAGGACCAGTTGAGCTGTGGGATGACAGCAAGGATATGATAAATGAAGACAGAGGTCATTTAAAGTCAGGAAAGAATGAAAAGACCAAAGCAGATCTTAGAAGAAACTCTAAAACTTGCTCTTGAATGCAGCATAGCTAAAGTGAATAGACGAAATGGTGATGTCAGAGAGTTGAAAATTTCCCGGAGGGCAACTTGAGAAGACCAAGCAAAGTATGATAACGAAATGCGCACAAACTCAGAGCTACGATCCGAAGAAGAAGAGCACACTCAGCCTATCTCAACCTGAAAGGATTTAAGGAAAACCACACATCTTGACTTGCGCTGTTGGAAGATCCTAAGGGCAAAATATTAAACAAGGCAGGAAGCGTCCATTAAAAAGAAGATGGGAGAAATACACAGAGTGATTGGACGACGTTCAACCAGTCCAGGAAGGAGTCTATGGAAGAAGAACTCCAAGGTGCACCGATAGAAAACGGTGCTCCACAAATTGAGGCGATATTTGTGGGAACGTTTCCACAGACTGGAAGTGCTCATTCATCGAAGCCAAGACACTTCGAAGATCACTACCAGGCCAACAACCGATGAAGAGAGCCGGACGTGGGATCCAAAGAAAAGTGACCCAATGCTTTATGAAAATAACTCAACAGTATCATCACCATCACACACAAGTAAAATTTTGCAGAACCTAATTAGAAAATGGTTCCAGTCATATGTCGATCGGGAACTGTAGGAAATCCAAATGAGATGCAGAAGAAGACATGGTGGGGGACTGTCGAGCTGACCTCAGATAGGTCTCGGCTGAAAGCAGGGGATATTAGAAGGATCTAGGATCGGAGTATCAGAAGGTTCCTGGTGTTTCGTTGACTTTGTACAGGAGTTTGACTGATGGGTCATAACAAACTACGGATAACATCGAGAAGAATGAGAATTCCAGCACACTTCATTGTGCTCATCCAGAACCTGCACATAGGCCAAGAGGCAGTTAGTTGTTCAAGCAGATATTGAACGATTTAAAATCAGAAAAGATGTGTGTCAGCTGTGTAGCCTTTCTCCATAGTTATTCAATCTGTGTGTTGAGGAAACAATCAGAGAAGATGGACTATATGGAGCACACAGCATCAGGACTGGAGGAAAATTCATGAAAAACTTGCCAAACATGGGAAGCAAGCCTCAGGAGAAGGCAGCGGGACCATAGTTCCGCAGGGACTTGGGGGGAGGAGGAGGCAGGGGAGGGTGGGGAGGAAGGAGCGGTGAGCAAACATGTAGACAGGAGACCAACTAGGGAATTAAATCAACAATGAGGAGGCTGTAGAGATCCCGGTGGTGTTGAAGCAACAACAGTCTAGCCACGAGGAGTTATTAAGAGGCAGCAAAAGGTGAAGCATGATTGTGGGGCAGGAGGAAGGTAGAAAGAAACAGAGGAAAGATCTAGGAAGCAAAGCTATGACTAGAGGTATAAACATAGGTGTGCACTTACATAAATACATTAATTCATGAAAATAGTTATTGACATAGGTACATATAATTACATGTCAATACATTGAGGACGTAGACAAACTTTGGACCTCTGCTCAAGCCCTCCTTTAATGCAAGAACATTTTGTTATAACAACCTGGCATTCTGTGAGGCTCACCCTCCAGACATGATTGCTGAAGATAAAAATGGGTGCATAAGCAAATGTGGTGAAGAAAGCTGATGGTGCCCAGCTATCAAAAGATATAACATCAAGGGTCTTAAAGACTTGAAGTTGAACAAGCAACCATCTAGCTGAGAAGCAAGAAAGCCCACATGGAAGAAGCACACCAGCCTGTGCGATCATGAGGTATCGAAGGGATCAGGTATCAGGCATCAGAAGACTCAAAACAAACAAACAAACAAAATTATTGTTGAGAATGAGAGTCGGAGCAGAGAGATCAAAAACCCATCTGTAGACAATGGGACATCTCACAGAAGGGTCACAGGAACGGATGAGTCAACCAGGGCACAGTATAGCACTGATAAAACAATATTCCCCTGGTTCCTTGAGGCTTCCTCACCCCCCACTATCATGACCCCAGTCCTGCCTCTCACTGTGGGCTAGGACACAGCATGTACACAGGTACAGATAAGAGCTCAGGACACACGGAATCCAGGTCAGATAAACCCCTCAGGAACAGAAATGGGAGTAGGGATACCAGGAGGGTAGGGGAAGCTGGAGAGAGGAGGGGAAAGAAACCATGGGGGAAGGGAGACAGCAGTCAGTGTAAGATATGAAAATAACAATCATTTATCATTTATCAAGGGGTCACAAGGGTGGGAGGGGAACAGGGAAAGAAAAAAGAGGAGCTGATACCAAAGGCTCAAATAGAAAGTAAATGTTTAGAAAATAATGATGGAGTACAAATATTCTTGATACAATTGATATATGGAATGTTATAAGAGCTGTAAGAGCCCCTCAAAAAATGTTTTAAAAATCAAACAAACAAAATAATGATGGCATGGATTGGGATAACAGTTGTATGAGCCCCTAATAAAATGTTAAAAACAAAACAAAACAAAAAAAAATAATGATGGCAACATATGTACAAATACGTTTTATATAATTGATATATGGACTGTTAAAAGAGTTGTAAGAGTCCCCAATAAAATTATCTTAAAAGAAAGAAAAAGAAAACCCTTGCTAGGTACAGATGACACACCTTGCTCGCTGAAAGCCAAAAGGTCTTGAAACCCTTACCGATGAAATTCGAAAACTACAGACTTCCATATGCATTACTCCTCCATGGAAAGAAAATCAAAATTCTCGAAAGTGGGCTAATGGCATCATGATAAACAAAGAAAAGATTGGAGTTATCAGGGATTTCATCTTGCTTGGGTCCACAATCAAGGCTCCTGGAAGCAGCAGTTGATTAATCAAACGACACACTGCACTGGGCAGATCTGCTGCACGAGACCTCGCTAATATGTGGAAGAGGAAAGACGTCACTGGGGGCACTAAGGGGTCCCTGACCCAGCCATGATGTTTTCCAACTCTCACGGGCATCTGGAAGCTGAACGATGAGAAAGGAGGACGGGGAAGATGCATTTACACGATGGTGCGGCCCTAACTCCCACGCTAATGAAATTGAACAATCCTATGACCTTCTTCAGCTTAAACTGATCAAGTTGATCAAATATTCAAGGAATATTGAAAGTACCATGGATTGTCAGAAGAGCCAGAGAATTTGTCTTGGAAGAAGTATAGCTTCAATGCTCCATAGAAGTCAGGTTGGTAAGGGCTCAAGTAGACAGAGAGTGTTTTGAAAAGGATGATGGCAACCTACGGCCAAAGGTGCTAGACACCATGGATGGATGGATTGTGATAAGAGCTGCCAGAGCCCCCAATAAAATGATCTGAAAAAAAGAAATACTGTTGGTGAGACTTCATGTTACATACATTGGACATGCTATAAGGAGAGACCTGTCCCTTCAAGCAAGAGCATCCTGCGTGAAGACACAGAGGGTGAGGAAAATGAGGAAGACCCTAGACAAGGGGGATTGGCCCAGTGGCTGCAACAACGAGCTCACACCTAACAGTCGTCAGGACGCAGCAGGACCAGGCTGTGTCTCCCTCTGTCCTTCACAGGGTCGCCACGGGTCAGCACCGACCCAACAGCACCCAACAGCCACACAACAACTTTCAACCAGGGGTCACAATCTCATTCATAAACAGGACCGGCAAAACCGCATCACCACCTGCAGAAAAAAAACGAGACAGGGGCCTCACACGGTTCACAAAAACTATTTCCAAAGGAAGCAGAGATCTAAATGCTAAAACGAGAAGTATAAAGTTCCTGGAAATAAACACAGGGAACAAACTCTAAGACCTAATTAAAGGAAAAAAACGTTACAAGGTCAGCAAACAGAACGACAAATGCACAACGGCAGAAGGCCAATGAGACCATCGGGGCCTCAGAAAAACTAACCACGTGGGCTCGTCAAAGTACTTATTTAGAGAGCGAGCAGATAGCCTGTGCATTGGGAAACTAACTGTCTTGGAAACTTCCTATCAAAGAAGGGGCCAATGTCAGAAGATGGAGGAAGTGCAACAGCTTTAAACCCTCCATCTGAAAACGAGCAAAGGGCATGAGGAGACACTTCGCCTAAACGGACGTTCTTTTTTTTTAAATCATTTTATTAGGGGCTCATACAACTCTCATCACAATCTATACATACATCAATTGTGCAAAGCACATTTGTACATTCATTGCCCTCATCATTCTCAAAACATTTGCTCCTCATTTTTTCGCCTCCCTCCCCACTCCCCCCCTCCTTCATGAACCCTTGAAATTTATAAATTATTATTTTGTCATATCTTGCCCTGTCCGACATCTCCCCTCACCCACTCTTCTGTTGTCCGTCCCCCAGGGAGGAGGTCACAAGTAGATCCTTGTAATCGGTACCCACTCTCCCTCTACCCTCCCAGTATCGCCACCCACACCACTGGTCCTGAAGGGATCATCTGGGCTGGATTCCCTGTGTTTCCAGTTCCTCTCTGCACCAGTGTACATCCTCTGGTCTAGCCAGATTTGTAAGGTAGAATTGGGATCATGATAGTGGGGGAGGAGGAAGCATTTAGGAACTAGAGGAAAGTTGTATTTTTCATTGTTGCTACATCGCACCCTGACTGGCTCGTCTCCTCCCCGAGACCCTTCTGTAATGGGATGTCCAGTGGGCTACAAATGGGCTTTAGGTCTCCACCCTGCACTCCCCCCCTCATTCACAATGATATGATTTTTTGTTCTGATGATGCCTGATAACTGATCCCTTCAATACCACGTGATTGCCCAGGCTGGTGTGCTTCTTCCATGTGGGCTTTGTTGCTGCTGAGCTAGATGGCTGCTTGTTTACCTTCAAGCCTTTAAGACCCCAGACGCTATATCTTTTGTGATAGCCGGGCACCATCAGCTTTCTTCACCATATTTACTTATTCACCCGCTTTGTCTTCAGTGGTTGTGTCGGGAAGGTGAGCATCAAAGAATGACACTTTAATAGAAGAAAGTGTTTTTGCATTGAGGGAGTACTTGAGTGGAGGCCAATGTCTAAAAAGACATCCTAGTAGCCAAGAAACACACAAAGAGACGCCTTCGGAGGGATCCGAAGCAAAAGTACAATGAGATGCCACATCAATGCCATATCACCTTGGCTCAACAGCACTAAGTAGAGGAAAGAGCCACAGCAACCAATGGCAACCCCCGTTGACGAGGACATGGGACCCTGGCACACTTCGCTTTGGCTGGTGGGACTTGAAAATGGCACAATCACTAGGGGGAAGATGTTACTGCGCTTCCTACCAAAACTGAAAATAGAGCTATCTCATGATCCTGCCATCTCCCTGCTCAGGAAGAACGGGCTCCAAAGGTTCATGGGGAAAAAATTCCACTATCTTTTCAATCCATTTTCCATGTTTGTTGGACCCCCTTTGAACCTTCTCTAGAGACCTAATAGAAATGACCAGACAGGTGCACACCTAGGTCGGTGACAACACACTTCCTAAGAGCAATGGCAGCATGTAGAAACAGCCTAAGGACCCTTCCACGGAGGAGCAGATAAGCACCATGTGGTACGTACATAAAATGGAATACTACACAACCACAGGAACAGTGATGAGTCTGGGAAACCGCATAGCATTAACATGAGTGGCTCTGGAGGCTATAATGCTGAGCGAAATCGATTGGTTACCTCAGGATAGATATTGCATGACCCCACTTGTATAAGAAGGCAAGAATAGAGATCTATACAGAGACCAGTTTTCATTGGTGGTTAACAGGGATGAAGGGCGATGATGGGGGTGGGGTGGAACAACCATAACAAAAAAAAACCCTCATTGCCATCAAACCACTTCTAATTCATAGAGATCCTCTGGACAGAGTAGACCTGCCCTGTGGGTTTCTCAGGCTGTCAACCTTTATGGGGGGCGCAGCCCGCTACTGCCACCCGGCTCCTCTTTAGATCAATTGATGCTGGGCAATGGTATCATGTGGGAATGTTGGCGTCAGAGAACAGTATGGCTAGAGTAAGCGATGCCACTAAGAAGCACACAAGAGAAAAGTCGCTGGTGCTAAAGATGAAGCCATGTCCAATTTGGCAACATTAACTCCCTAAGAAAGGGTGTGGGCACATGTGTATAGGTGCATAGCCTGAGCTTACGGTAAGCTTGTTTCCATCAGCAGTCTTACAGACACTCATGTGTGTAGACACAGGAGATAATCAGGCCTTGCAACATCCCTACCTTGGGAACACTCATTCTAGAAAGCCACCTCTTCCTTTCCCCCTCCTCACCCACTGTGAGCTAGAAAAAGGCTTTTCCCCAGATTGTCTCCCCCCAAATAGATGTCAAACCTAGGGTTCTGCTTGGAACACATGTAAATGATGGTAGCACCGTAGGTGGGGCTCACTCTCAGCTGATAAGGGTAGTAGATTATTGTCCTGAAGGAGAGCTCAGAATAAGTCAAGCCAGCTAAAGGACGACCAATGTTAGGCTGCCATCTTGAATCTAGGATCCGCCCATCTTGTCACATGTGTACCCCTAATCCTTCCTCTTCCTATTGCATGGACACCCCTAGATCATCCCCCTCCCATTGCTGTATTGCCTATGGTACAACCCCTTCCTGTGATGTATGTGGTTACCTGTAATCAGGGCGGCTTGCACGCCCCTAAGTATATATAAGCCTTGGTCAGAAATATACTCTCTCTCTCCTCTCCCACCTCCACATGGACCACAAACAGCGGCTGAGCTGAGCATGCTACCATGAAATGTGTCGGACTCCTTCGTTTCGTCTTCTCTTGTACCTCTCCTATCTTCTATGACTTTACTATGATCTTTATATATTACCACCGTACAATTGCGCCTACGGACCCCCCACGATTGTCAGAGGCTGGTTACCCTGACAACCCCCCCACCCCAGCCCAACTTGGTGAAGGCAGCCTCTCAGGAAAGATTGCCTCCCTGCAAGGATTTGAAAGGAAAGGACATGGTGCCATAAACTCCGTGGTGTCAATCTGTGGGTTCTCGGACCCGTTTGGCAGCACTAGGGCTCTGAGCGTAGAAGGCACACAACAAGTGTCAGAAGTAGAATCAGAAATCAAGACCTCGGGTTGGTTCCTGAACTTGAGCAGGGAACCACACAGTAGTGTAAGCTTCGAGGCACACCATCCCTGGGCCCCCCTCCCCCAACTCCCAGTTCTTGATGGAGCCTCCTGGCTCCCGTGTGCAGAGACAGGAATCATCCCACCCTGGCTTTACAGGAAACCCTGCTTTCTCACACAC
>NW_022108124.1:16837736-16839060 GCF_000313985.2 Echinops telfairi | reverse complement strand
ATATATATATATTTCCCCCTGATTACAAAATGTGAAAATTCCAGGGCCTGGAGTGGAGACAGGGGACAGAGGGTGTTATAAAAATAAAAAGCTCACACCTGAGAAATAACCGCCTCCCTTCTTACCCAGGTAACTTCTTTGTGTGTCTCTCTCCTGTCTGTTTTCATGGCTGGTGCCCCACCTACTGAGCCAGCTTGCCCGGATTTATGCAATGACCATCGTGGGGCTTGAAGGGAGCCTCCCTGTCCAGTCCCTAACGGGGTAGGGGGCCTCTGCTGCTCTGACAGACAGGATATTCCCTGGATGGGTGAGGTCCACAGGCTCCCTGGGGACCCATGTCCTTCACTGCTTCCTGGTTCCTTTCAGGAAACGAGAATGTTTGTGACAAGGATCAACTCAGCCAAGTAACCCCCTCACTCCAGGGCCCCTTTCAATGGATAAAAGTGAAAGGGATTCTGAGCCTGAGAAGGTATACTTTCCACGTCTCTCCAGGAAAAAAGGAGGTGTGTGTGTGTGTGTGTGTGTGTGTGTGTGTGTGTGTGTGTGTGTGTCTAAAATGCACCTCTATGTCTCCCTGTGTTTGCTTTTCAGCATGATGCCGGGTTCCAAAGCAAACATCCCCCACCCCCAGGGACAGTCCTAGACTAATCTGGGTAACCCTGGGCAAATGACTTCTCCTCTCTGACCCTTAGTTCTCTCACCTCTGAAATGCCCCCCTCTGGCATTTGTCTGGTTGTTTGTTGTAATTAAGCAGGGGCCGGCATGGAGCGATTGTTTCTTTCAGGTCCTGAACTGAACAAACGCCCCGCCCTGCCCGCCCTCCAAGACACTGACACTCGGTTCAGGCCTGGGGAGTTGGGGGGGACTGGGGGGTGCATGCAGATAGAGGATGGAGGTGTGCAAAAGAATACCCCCCACCCCCTGAACTAAGGAACTTCAGCCCTGGGAGGGCTTTAAAGACCACCTCACCTGCCTTGTTCCAGTAATCCCCCAAACTCCCAACTCCTACCCCCACCACATACCACACACCACACGCCCAGCGGGACTGCCTACATCCCCTCCAGAGTGCTCCCAGAGAGAGCCCGCTCCAACCTCACCCCCTGGCCCTTCCCTGCCTCTGGGCCTGGGTCCAGTCTCTGCCTGTGACCCCTGGGCAGCCCCCCCCTCCCCCGCTGCCCCAAAGGAGCCAAACTCACCTGCCTGCGCAGAGCTTGGCAAGGTCCCGGTCCCCGGGGACGTGCAGAGGGAATGAGGTCCTGCTCCCTCGGAGAGTGAGCTTTCTTCCCTTCCCTACAGCACACCCTCCTGTGGCTCCCGCCCCCCC
>NW_022108124.1:16816399-16836119 GCF_000313985.2 Echinops telfairi | reverse complement strand
ATGATCTGGGTCAGGACATTACCATGGAGACAATACTACCGGTTACTCTACAGATGAAATGCCGGGTTGCCCAGCACCCCACGGAAGCCCTGCCTCTGGCTCCCACCACGTGGGGTTACAGTGCTGTCTCCTCTGTGTTCTCCAGTCCAGGCTGCCCCTCCGTCTGGCTTTGTCCTTGAGGATGTTGAAGACCCAGTCCATTTGCAGAACGTAGGGTCCTGCCTCTGGGTTGGTTGCTTCGTGGTGGCGATGGCACGGAATAACGCTCCTGAAGCAAGGCTGCCCCTTCCCCAGAGCGCACATCAAAGGGCACCGACTCGGACAGACATCCCTGGATGGTGAACATGGTTGCGAACCCAAAGGGTGGAGGTTAGAGTCTACCCAAAGACACCTTGGAAAAGAGATCTGGCCATCCCCTCCCCGAGCCCCTCCGGGCCCTGTGGAGTCAGAAATCGACTTGATGGCAACTGGTTTTCGTTAGGTTGTCTTTTAACTTTTATCGTTTGGTTAAGGGGGTGTGCTAGTCTGGGTGGACTAGAGAAACAACTTCATAACACTCATGTGTATAAAAAAAGATTTATATATAAGAGCTATGGAACATTCAGAAAACATCCCAGCCCAGTCCAGATCAAGTCCATAAAGCCGACATTAGCCCATATGTCCAGCGGCAATCCATAAGGTCCTCTTCAGACTCACGAAACACATGCAATGATGCTGAATGCAGGAAGATCACAGCCCAGTGGGTGCCACATCTGGTGGATCCAGTGGCGGTGGAAGCATCTCAGCACTGGTGTGGGTCTCCACGTGACTCCCTAGCTCAGGACGCTAGTGTGGCTCCATGTGTCTTGTCAGCTGCAAAGTCTCCCAAGGAGCCCGTCTGTGCCCTGCCTCCAGCAAGCTCTTTATCTCCTTAGTGCCTCCAAATGAGGTCATCAAGCTGCGACTTGATTGACAGGCTAAACTCCACCCCTTCACTCTTAAGTCTCAAATTAACAACAGATGAGGTTAACTACCGCAGGGTGTATCTGCCTGGGTTTCCCACTATAGTGATATTTTTCCCCCCTTGTCATGAAGAAGTATCTTCTGGGGAGACTTTCTGAGATGATGCCAATAGCCTGCTCCTCCCTGTTTCTTCACACACGTTTGACTGCTCACTGGAGTCTCATTTTATTTTATTTTAAATCATGTTATTGGGGCTCTTACAGCTCTTATCACACTCTATACATACACCCTTTGTTTTTCTTTTCAAAACATTTTATTGAGGGCTCTTACAGCTCTTATCACACTCCATACATCCATTGTATCAAGCACATCATGTTTTCTAGACATGTGCTTTCTATTGAGCCCTTGGTGTCAGCAACTCTTTCCCCCCACCCTCCCCAACCATGTGTCAAGCACATTTGTACATATGTTGCCATCATCATTTTCAAAACATTTTCTTTCTACTTGAGCCCTTGGTGTCAGCTTCTTTCCCCTCTCCCCTGCCTTCCCGCTTTCATAATCCCTTGATAATTTACTTTTTTTTTTTTCATGTCTTACACTGACTGCTGTCTCCCTTCATCCACTTTTCTGTTGTCCGTCCCCCTGGGAGGGATTATATGTCGCTCATTGTGATGGGTTTCCCCTTTCTCCCTCCACCTTCCCCTTCCCCTCCTGGTATCGCTACTCTCATTATTGGTCTTGAGGGATCTGAGGGTGATTATCAATATCCATCCTTCCTTCTTCATTGATTCGTTAGAATCTTACTGTAAAGAAGTGTTGGCCTGTCTCCCCACCTAGTTGCTCGATTACTTATTTGCATCAACACGGAGTCCCGGGGTCTGCTTTTAGTCTGGGGATTATCGCCCATTATTACCATGATTTCTTTTATGACTCAAATCATCTCATGCCCTATTAAAGTTTCTCAACCCATCTGCTTCCTGCTGTTTTTCCTCCTGTAGTTTGTCCTGGGGCTCAGTCACCCGCCCTCCATGACTCTCCCTGGTCACAGGGCACTTGCCAGCTTCCTGCACCTGGTGGGCAGGGAGGTTGTGAGGGGAGCTGGCACCCACAGAGGGACTTTTCCAAGCAGGGATGGACCTCTTCCTGGAATGAGAAGGTTCCAGTCAGCATTCCAGGCAGGATTGCGCCCAGCCCTGTGACCCAGGTGCTTCCCAAGGTGACTCTCTGGTCATCCTGGTTTCCAGTGGTCCAGCCAGCCGCATCTCAGACAACCTTGTGCCCTGAGTTGCTCCTGCCTGGCTTCCCCTTGCTGCCCAGCTGTAGGGATGATTACTGAGAAGCCCAGGTGGCAGACAGCTGAGCAGCATGTACCCAGATTGATCATGCCAAGCACTCTCTAGCCAGGGCATGGTAACCAGCTGTTCCCCACCCATTGCCTTCACCCAACCTGCTTCCATGGAGACCATGCTGACTCACAGTTACCCTATAGTACAGCTCCCCATGCATTCCCAAGTCTGTAATAGTCATGAAAGCAGACGGCTACATCTTTCATCTTTGGAGTGGCTGGTGGGTGTGAACTGT
The DNA here is from genome assembly GCF_000313985.2 of Echinops telfairi. Taxonomy (NCBI): domain Eukaryota; kingdom Metazoa; phylum Chordata; class Mammalia; order Afrosoricida; family Tenrecidae; genus Echinops; species Echinops telfairi. Next base: position 16,833,596 of record NW_022108124.1, on the reverse strand, counting down.
TGACTTTGTGGTGAACACCAGAGCCCTCAAAGACTGTGCCGCTGGGGCTCTTAGTGCCAGGCAAAGCAGAATGTACCAGTGACTAACAGCAAGAGGAATGCAGGTCCCAGAGAAGGGGCTTCCCAGTGTTGGGGAAAGTGGGAGAAAGAAGGCTGTGGACTTACTTACCTTTATTGCTGTCTTTAGGACATGAAAGGGGGTGGGTGGACCAGCCCCTGATGCACCGAGCCTTTCTCACAAGTTGCAACACCGCACCCACTTCTGGGCTGCTGCTGGTGGTGCCTGAGGATGAGTGGCCCCGTGACTCACGACAACGTGTGCGTGATGGAATACATGCTGCCCAGGCCTGTGCCTTCACCATCCACCACGGCTTCCGTTGACCGGATCTTGGAAGCAGACCGTCAATTCTTCTTCCACAGACCGTCTGAAGCTGAACATTCCCCCCGTGAAACCCGCTCAGCGACACACAAGTCGTTGCTGACAGATGGGAGATCCTGACTACGCAGCTGGCACACAAACCCGACCCTCCCCCATGGAAGGCAAACGTTCTGCCCCGGAAGTGAATTCTGCCCCCTCAACCTCCTGGTGGATTCACACCTTGACTCTCCTTGCATACTACGTAGGGCGTTCACATTTCGAATGGGGACCCATCTGAGTGTTGGTCAAGAAAGATGGCAGCACTTTTTCCAAACATTTCCAAACCGCCCACTTCTCTCTCCAGCCGACTCCAACTCTCAACCCCTCAACTTCTGCCTCCGGCCTGATCTGTCCTGTCCCCTACGGCCCAGCTCAGGCCCACCTGCCCTGGGAGGCCTCCCTAGGCCTCTTTAGGCTCCCTTTCTCTGCTCTGAATCTGTAGGCCTTGTTCATCTGCACACACGGTACCTACTGCCATCCCCACACAGAGCAGGAGCTCAAAGGATGCTGGTCAATGGGTTTGGTTTGCCCACTGAGTGGTGGTGGTGGTGTGTGTGTGTTTGGAAGTGGGTGGGGGGTGTGTAACAGCCCTACCTCATCCTCTTTCTCATTCTCTGTTTCTCTCTCTGCTTCTGTGTTTGTGTCTGCAAAGTTCACCCCAGTCCATGAGGGGGGTCAATCTTGTCCAATCACCGGGATCTTATAAGTCTGAATTTCCCTCCAATTTAGCAGCTCTGTTAAAATTCACCGTGTTAGACACACAGTTGATGGAAATCACCTGGACTGACTCCAGCCCCTTAGCTATCTTACATGCAATGTATGTGCTTGATTACTTGCTCCTTCCTTGTCCCCAAAGAAGTCCTAGTGACGCTGTCAGATCAGGAGTGGACCCACCACTCGCACAGCTAGAAAACTAGGCGGCTCTCTGCTTCTGTAAAGATTTACTAATCCTCGGAAAACCTTTCTATAAGTGTGATCTGTGTCAGCATGGACTTGATAGCAGCAGTTGTAAGGGATAAAAAGTGGAATTCTAACATCTTATGGGAAAACTTTCCTGCATTGGCTCGGGGTTCAGTTTGGGTCCTTGTCTCCAACTCTGATAGGATCAGTGATTCCTGGACAGAAATTATTTCTTGCTGAACTTTGAGTCCTCCACAGCACATCCTGGACAGTACATCCAGAGGCTCAAGAAAAGTGAACCAGTGCTTCTGTGCAAAAGGCCTGCCCATAATTACCAACCTCCACAACCAAATGGGGGTGGTTGGTGATTGAAGGGTAAGTTAATTCGACCTTGCAAGTCTGGCTAGACCAGAGGAGGGACACTGGTACAGATAGGAACTGGAAATACAGGGAATCCAGGACGGATGAGCCCTACAGGACCAGTCGTGTGAGTGGCGAAACAGGGAGGGTAAAGGGAGAGTGGGTAGGAAAGAGGGAACCGATTACAAGGAACTATATGTGACCTCCTCCCTGGGGGGCGGGCAACAGAAAAGTGGGTGAAGGGAGACGTCGGACAGGGCAAGATATGACAAAATAACAATTTATAAACTATCAAGGGCTCATGAGGGAGGGGAGAGCGGGGAGGGGAAAAATGAGGACCTAATGCCGGGGGTTTAAGTGGAGAGAAAATGTTTTGAGAATGATGAGGGCAATGAATGTACAAATGCGCTTTACACAATTGATGTGTGTATGGATTGTGATAAGAGTTGTATGAGCCCCTAATAAAATGATTAAAAGAAAAACAAAAACAAAATAAATAAATAAATAAATAAATTTTTAAAGGTTAAGTTAAAGAAGCATTGGACAGGACATGCAAGGGCTCACCTCTTCCAGGACGACCAGAACCAGAGTGGGAAGCAAATGCATTCTCTCACAAGCTTATATAATCTCGGGCATGTATGCCTCGTCACACACAAACATGTAACTAGAAGGGGACGTGTTAGAGGCATACAACTAACAGGAAGGGGATAAGCTAGGGATATTCATACAATAAAAAGGGGAGGTACTAAAGACATACCTGTGACAGGAAGGTCCATACAAAACAAGATGAGCCTATTCTAGAGTTAAGATAGTGGCCTAATGTTGGCCAACTTGAGCTGGCTCGATCTTAAGTGTCCCTGAGCTATGATCCTTATCAGAAGAGAGTGGGCTGTACTTAGGGTTAGAGGGTCTGATTGCTTTTGATGGCAGATAACCTTCAGGCAGATAGCCTTCAAACAGTTCACCTTCAAGCAGCAACCATGTCCTTGCCAGCAGCACCTTCAGATTGGCATTATCACGGGGAGCGTCGTGGGGAATCACAGTTACGTAGGAGAATGTGACTGGACTGCGTCTCCAAGCCACGAGCGCGAAGGCCTCCCTTCACCAGTCTCACCTCCCAGACTCCTTAAAATACGAGCGTAGAGAATTTGTCCGCATACACTCTCCTCCTGGTGCCACTTTCCCACCAGCTCTGCTACCTGGGGCTCCATGTTCAGGTCTGTTGAGCAGAACGGAGGACAGAACTCCACAGTGTTTACATGGCATCACCTGTGCCATGGAGGCTCCCACCCAGGAGGGCTGCTGTCTTTGCAGAGACATGGCTGGACACTAGGCTGCTCAGCCGGCTAAGGTCAAGGGGAGCAAAGTGCAGCAGAGTCCCCAAAAAAAGCGGAATACACTGGGTGGGGCTTGGAAATTGGTGCTCAGAGCTGAGTGGAGTTGTGGGCGGGAGGCGTGGATAAGCTGAACTGCCAGTTTTCTGTCACTCGCTTCTTTCCTCTGCCCGGGTTGTTTGCTTAAGCGTTGTTTTTAAAGTCCCTCGAACTAAGGAAGTGGATACAGTCCACTACTAACCAGCAGCTGGGGACTGAAAGGCCTACGCCCACCCATCTCCCCATCCAGGAGGCCCTTCCCAAGTGCCTGTCCTGGGCAAGACCATAATGCTTGCTGATACATACAGACAGACAGTGGTGGGATTCACCCAGTTTGCACTGGTTCCATAGAAACGGTCGCTCATTTTTTTTGTTGAGTTTGGCAAACCAGTTGTTAAAATGGCACCTGCACTGCGGGTTCTCTCTAAGGTGGGCAGCTGGGTAGCTCCCAATGTGGAAACCACCGATTTATATTCCTTACTCTCTCTTAACATTCATCTGCACAACAACATATGCTAAGCCCCCGTAGGAATGTTCACTGATAAGAAAAAAATTAGGATTATGCTTGCAATATTCATGGATTCGTTTCCTAAAACCTGCTGTATTCTGAAGCAATATGATGTGTTCCTTCTGCATGTGTCACTTCGGTAAACAGACATGGAACGGAAAGAGAAAAAGTGCCGCGGGACCAGAGAGCGCCACGCTGTCATTCGGTTCAGCTCTGTGGCACGCCCGAATTCCCCTGAGCTATGGCGAGTGAACCAGGCCATTGCTGAGAGTGTAGTGAAGAGGTCAAACTGCTGTCCGAACAATCACTGTCAGCGCAGCAGAGACGGAAAGGGGTTTTCAAAGATGAACGTAGTCTGTCAGAGAAGAGAAGCAGCCTAAGTACTTCTGATATACCAAATCCCCCCAATGCCTGTTGGCTAATTGGTCCACCTCCAAAGGAATGGGAGCCTTCTCCCACTCCCAGGGGAGCCCACCCCTAACAAATCATCACAGGTCCAGCAGGCGCGATTGCACAGCGATCATAAGTAAAGATTATAGTAAAGTCACAGAGAATAAGAGAGACAGAGAGAGAGTGAAATCAAGGAGTCAGGCACATTTCATGGTAGCATGCTCACCTCCTGCATGGCCATGATCTCCATAACCAGGTCTGTGCACCACATGGGCAGAGAGGGTAGGAGAGCGAGCTTTATTGCTAACCAAGGCATATGTCTTTTGGGGGCAGGCAAGCCCCCTAATTACAGGTAAAGATAAACGTCACAGGAAGGGGTTGTACTATAGGTAATACAGTAATGAGAGGGGGACAATCTAGGAGTATACACACAATAGAAGGGGAGGGATTGGGGGTACACATGTGGGCGGATCCTAGATTCAGGATGGCAGCTTAACTTTGGATGTCACTGAGCAGGTTTGACCACTACTCTGGCTTTCCATGGAAACAATTATCAGTAGGGTGTGAGCCCCACCTACAGTGGACCAGACAGCAGTCTGATGGCTGAATGCCTTCAGGGAGAATATCTCTAAGCATCTGACTCCCACCATGTGCTGGCAAACAGCCTCTAAGGTTTGGCATATCTTTGGGGGAGACAAAGCTAGGAAAAAGTCTTTTTACACCCCAAACTCCTACAGTGAAAAGTTGGTTAAGGAGGCTTAAGTGGAGAGCAAATGTTTTGAGAATGAGAAGGGCAATGAATATACAAATGTGCTTTATACAACTGATGTATGTATGGATTGTGATAAGAGTCGTATGAGCCCCTAATAAAACGATTTTTTTTTAAAAAAAGAAAAGATGGTTAAGGATAAATCACAAACCAAAGGGGCTCGGATAAAAGCAAAGAATATTGCAAATGAAGACACCAATCACGAAGCAATAAGGAAATAGCTTAAAAAACTGTTTTAGTTTTCATTAATATTTTAAAACACTAGCATAATCTAGTTTTGTGTACCTCTTTTATTGTTCTTATTTTAGTATCAATGGTCTGAAATAACAAACAACCGTTCGGTATATATATATTATACTAAAAACCATCACTAGGCAATTGCCCAGATGCTGAATTATTTGGATCCCCACCCACTGCTTACGGGGCAGCAGGGGAGGTTGGAGGGAAATGGGGAGCTCATGATGGATACAAGAAAAAAGGAAATATTCTAAAATTGACTGGAGAGCTTCAGCACGCAGGGATCTCAGGATTCAAAGGGTGCACGCCACTCCTGGCTCTGTTGTCTTGTTAAATTTTAACGGTTTGATTGATGTATAATTTATATATTGTACAATTCAATTGTTTAAGCATGGAAAAAAGAACTGTGCAATCATCACCACAATCACTTTTGATGCACACAACATATTTTTGGATGGATCTCAAGGGAATTCTTCTGCAGGGGGGGCGGAGCAGCCTCAAGGTTTCATAAGCTAGGATTCCATTGACATGACACTCTGGAAATGACAAAGGTATAGAGGTGGAGAGGGGTTACAGTGGCTGCCAGAGCTTAGAGATGGGGGAAGAAGGGAAGATGGCTCTGGCTATTCAAGGGTGACATGAGGAAACTATTGTCGAGCTTGACTGGGTGGTGTGGGGGGCATGTGGCATGTCTGCTTGGAGGTTACAGTCAGACCATCTAACCCTGAGTACGGACCACTCCCTTCTGATAAGGATCATAGATTGTACCCCTGGAGAATTGTTCAGGGACACTTAAGGCCAAGCCAGCTCACAGATGACCAACGTTAGACTGCCATACTCTAGCTCGTTCCCTTCCTGTTACAGATATGCCTCACCTGTGGGTTGAGATTTCTTTGGGGATTGAACGACCCTTTTACAGGGGTCTCCTAAGACCATCGGAAAACACAGATTTCCCATGGTCTTAGGAACTCAGACTCCGCTCCTTTATCCGTCTCCAAGCGGGTCTGCCCACATGCAGATACGCCCACAGACGAGTAACCCGATGTGAAGACTGTGACCCACGCTACATTATGCTTCAAGACAAACTTTCATTGATTTGTCATTGGAAATAAATATTTCACAATACATAATTACATGTTGTTTGGGTGATAAATCACTATGCTTTAGTTATGTTCAATTTTTAACAATGAAAATACTTCCTGCATATCAGATACTTACATGACGATTCATCACAGTAGCAAAATGACAGTGATGAAGTAGCAACAAAAATAATTTGATGATTGGGGGATCACCACCACATGAGGAACTGTATGAAAGGGTCGTGGCATGAGGAAGGTTGAGAACCACTGTTATGAGTTTTCAAAATGATCCTGAAATATAATTATTATAGAATAATGACTTAGCAACATATGCATGTCATTAGGAACACATTTAAAAAGACCCAGTGATGGTTCTTACAACTCCGACGACAGCGACGAGAGTGAATGCAAGACACATCCTGTGGTAGTTGCATCATTTCATGTCAACTTGTTAAATAGGTTATAGGGGTGGAGTCTAGCCTGTCAATCAGGTCATAGCCAATGAGGCCTCTGTGTGGGCGTGGCCTTCTCCTGAGGATTCTGGGAACTCCTGTCTTCCTCCCAGGAGGCACAACACACTTTCCCTGGGAGACATTCCTATTGACAAGCCACATGGAGCCATGCTGTTGGAACCAGAGTCCTGGAGCTGGAAGAGCTACGTGGAGACCCACGTCGGGGCTGAGATGCCTCTACCACCACTGGATCCACAAGACTTTCCACCCACTGGCTTGGGATCTTCCAGCGTTTGGCATCATTGCATGTGTTGCATGAGTCTGAAGAGGACTTTACAGACTGGTATTGGACATATGGGCTAATATCGGACTTATGGACTTGATCTGGATGGGCTGGGATGTTTTCTCAATGTTCAGTTACTCTTTTTTACATAAAAGACTCTTTTATGTAAAGCTCTTTCTTATACACATACGAGTGTCTCTGGCTTTGGATCTCTAGTCTACCCGGGCTAACACACATTTGTAAAAAAAGACTGTGATGTCTACTGGTGACAAAATTACAGGTACTGTTCATACTACAGTGATTCTGTTGACTACATTCATATGCTAATTTTGTGAGGGGTTAATCCAATACCTACTTTTTGTTTGTTTGTTTTGCATCCAAGTCCCGGAGATGGCTGGACGCAAGTTAACACTCCTTATTTAGAAAGAAGAAACCCCTACAGTTATTTTTCGTTTATGATAGCAATGTTACAATCTCGGTTACACAAGTCATCATGCACATAAAGGGGAAAACTCACAGAGCCCCTGTGGAGGGGACAGTGGTTGTGCTCTGGGGGTTCAGGGAACTGGCAGGCTAATTTCCCTTAATTATTTGTTGATGCTTCCTCATACTCACCTTCTGAGATAGTTAAGGTTTATTGTGCCAACCTGGCCGATAAACACATGCGGGATTCATTGAAGGGCTGAGAGATAAATGGCTCGGTGAGTCTCGCCTTTCTAGTTTTCAGGTCTCTTGCTCTCTGGTGGTCGTACCAGTGTGCAGTTTCCTTGGCTAGTTCTCTGCCTCACTGGCAAGGCTCACTTCCTGCAAGACATCCCTGAGGAGAAGCCGCATGGACCTACCCCGATGCAGCCCTGGGTGCTGGAGCAGCCGTGTGGAGACCCCTGCCAGTGCTGAGATGCTTACACACTCACTGATTCGGCTTTCCTCCTGCAGTCGGCATCATTGCGTGTGTTTTGTGAAATGGAGGAGGACTTTGTAGATCAGTGTCATACACAAGGGTTAATGTTGGACTTATGAGCTTGGACAGCAATAGGTTGGGATGCTTTCTTAATGTACACTTACCCTGTATATAAAACTCTCTCTTATATACATATGAGTTTCTGTGAATTTGTTTCAATAGTTTACCCAGACTAACACACCTTCTTTCCATTCAAACATTCAGGCCTCGGGGAGGGTCTTAAGGTTTTTTAACCTTGATGTAGAAGAGTTTGAGGAAATTAAGGGTCTCTGTCCATCTTATACCAAAGTAAACAGTGATTCCCCAGTCTCAGGGAAAGACAGGAGGCAGGTCAGCCCAGACGTTCGTTGGAACCTGGGCCTTCACAGGAGTCCCTGGCGGGTACACATTGATTGGTGTATTTGACTGCTAAATGATGGGGTGCAATCTGCTCTGACACACGTGGGGGTCACCCTGAGGGGAATTTAATTAAATGGCATTTGGTGACTGGAGCCCCTCCTTGGTTTGTGGAATCCTGAAGCAAAGGGACCTGGCACGTGCTCTAAAGTGGACAGAGCTACAGGTAGCACCCTCCCACGCTTCACCTGTCCCATAAACAATCATGGGAAGGGCTCAGGAGGGCCACTGGGCCTGCGGGTGCTGGTGGACCACACTCATGTGGACCCATGGGGCTGATGGCCAACAGCGAGGCGGATAATGACATCTATCTAAGTGTCCCACAGGGACAGATGCTCGGGGTCACTGGCCAAATCTCCTGGAATTCATGCAGTTAGAGGAAAGGGCAACTCCGAGCGACTGAGTCACTTTTACTTTCCAGAATCATGTGGGACGGCCATCTCAAAATAGAAAATCCATTGCTATGGGAAAATAAGGTCCTGGTTTCTTACCTACCTGAGTTGGCAGCCAGAGGTACCTACTGGAAGCAGTTTTGGAATCCACTGGCACAGCTTCTGTGGCAGGTGCAGACCTGACTGCCAACGGTCAGGATCCTATACTTCTTTATCTGAGGGCTGGTTTTGTCACACTCACCTAGACCACGTGATGTACATTACAGGGAAAGAATCCTCCCCACCCAATGGCTGTCACCCACCGACTGAGGCGAGCACACATACCTGAGTTTCTGGGGCCTCTGGGGACTGCTCTTGAGTTGTATGTTCTGTCTTGTCTCCCTGAGGTTCTCCAGGGGGATTAGCCTCCGGCAACCCACAGGATACATCACCTTTTATAGCCGTGCCTCTTCCCTGCCTCCTTTCCTTCCCCTCCTCCCTGTGTCTCCTCCGTCTCTCAAATGAGCATCTAGGTTGAACCAGGTGACCCTGCCGATAGTGGCGCCCTGTCATCTTGTAAAACTGGTAATTCCACTGAATTCACCATAATAAGTACACGCAAATCTTTCCCCCCAGGCCTGCTTCTGGGTGATTCCCTCTAAGACAGTTGTCTACTTGTACCCCCCTTGAGGAGGCAACTCACCAGTCAAAGGAGGGGAAAGAACTGACCTGAGAAGCCTGGGGGGCTGAACCCCTACCATGTACAGTGGCCTCCTCTGTCTCCCCACGTTTCTGAAGGGCGGGTGAGTCAGAGGCCATCTGGGGGGCAAGCACATGCCCCACCGGGCACATACCACTGAAGGAAGCGCAGCCACAAAGTGAGGAAGCCCTGGGCGATAAGGAAAGGCCGTAGCTGGAAATGCGATGAGATACTTGGCGGCAGGAGTCATGGGTGTGGGCTCAACGTCTTGGAACATTTGGATGAAGTCCGGAAGATGACCGTGAGAAATCCCAGAGGCCTATTCAGCGAAACGTTCGTCCTCCCTCCTGGACAATCCAGTATGTTGAGGTGGGAGCCCTGTACTAATTTAGAGCCATGGGCATCAAGGTAGCATGTGAACATCTCAATGAGCCGCCCAGAAAAGCCACACTGTCTCTGGAGGCTCAGAGGGCCTGGACAGTGACCCATCCATTGCAGGGAAGGCATGGGACTTGGGCTAGAAACCAGGCCTGTTCCACCTGAGCAGGTATGTTGAAGTTCCAACTCCACAGAAGGAAAGGCACTTCACTGGCCCTCCCCCTGGGCATGTACACACCTGCAACGGTAGTCACAACACAATCCTTTTCCTCACTACTGAAAAATGTGCTCTCCTATTTTTCAATTGTGTTTACACATTTTTAAAAAATGCTGGACAGCCCCAGTGATGGATTTTCTAACTCGCTCTGGGTGGTGGCCTGCAGTTTGAAACACTGCCCTGAAGCTTATCCAGACATGAAGGAGTGTGGACAGGCTCTTGGGATGGTGCACCAATTCCATGTGTTTGACATTAGCCTCTGTGTTCCAGCCAAAGTCGAGGTTGTGGCTGGGGGGTGATGGTGCGGGGGCCTGAGGCAGGAGTACCACTGGGATTCTGTGAGCTGAGGTGCCTAACACTGTGAAGAAAACCAAGCATTGCCAACTCCTTTACACTTTTGCCCCATCGCCACTCCACCCCTACTCTGTGTGGCTGTGTGTGGTTGTTCTCAGTCAACTCGTGTTTCACAAAGCTTCAGTCTTCACCGCAGCCCTGCCCCAGTGACTAACATGGGTGACATGGCGGCCTTGGCATTTGCTTGGTTACTGAGATTTTCCCGATACAGAATGAAATAAAACAAGAAACTGAACATTGTTTCATTCTTGTTTGTCCAAAACAGCACCGACAAAACAAACCCGTTGGCCATCAGGCCAATTCTGACTCACAGCAACTGCGTGGGACAGGGTTCACCGTCTCCATAGCGTGCCCAAGGCCGTCCATCTTTAACTGAGAAGACGGCCACCTCTTTGTCCTACGGAATGACTGCCTGGTTTGAACCACTGACCTTTGGGGTTTGCAGCCAAGTGCTTACCCACTGCGCCACTGGAGGGCCTTGTTATTATGGTCTATGTTTCAGCCTGTGTCAGTCAGGGTAGACTAGAGAAACAAATTCACAGATGCTCACCTGGGTATAAGAAAACACTTTATACCAAAGAGCAATTGAATATTGAGAACACATCCCAGTTGAGTCCAGATCAAGTCTATAAGTCTGCTATTAGCCCATAGGTCCAATACTAGTTCATAAATCGCTCTTCGGACTCACACAGCACATGCAAGGCCACTGAATGCAGGAAGAGAACAGGCCAGCGGGTGCAAAGTCTTGTGGATCCAGTGGCAGTGGAAGCCTCTCAGCACTGGAGTGGGTCTCCACGTGCCTCCTCCAGCTCCAGGGCTCTGGCTCCATCAGCGTGGCTCCTTGTGGCTTGTCATCAGGAATGTCAAGCAGAGAGAGTGGGTCTGGCCACCAGTGAGCTATTTATCTCCTTCATGCCTCCAAATGAGGTCACTGAGTTGTGACCTGATTGACAGGCTAGACTCCACCCCTTCAGTCAGGTTGACAGGAGATGACGTAACTGCCATACACCCTAAATCACCCAACCAGCAGCCCCCCTGATCCTGCTCCCCTCACAGGGGAATCAATCCCAGTCTCTGCACAGTGAGAGTTGTCTAGTGCCCCTCTGTCCACCTCTTTTACCAGTCAGCCTCAGGCTCATCCGGCCAACAGCACTGACATGCATTTCGTTTTCCCATCAGCCCTGGGAAGGGTCACCAGGATCCCCATTTCCATTTTAGAGATGAGGAATGTGAGGCGCAGATATACTAGCTCAAAGTTCCTCAGCTGGCCAGTGAGGGAACCAGGCTGTGCACTCGGCTACTGGACCCCGGCGCTGTGTGCCTTAGGACTACCTTTCCCCTGAGCCTGCCCAGCCTCAGCTGCTGCCAAAAAAAATCCTCCTCTGAGTTGGAAGTCTCTTTTTAAAAAAAAATCATTTTATTGGAGGCTCTTACAGCTCCTATAACACTCCATACATCAATTGTGTCAAGCACATTTGTACCTATGTTGCCATCAACATTTCCAAAACATTTTTCTACTTGAGCCCTTGGTATGAGCTCCTCTTTTTTTCTGCTCCCTCCCCAACCCTCCCATCCTCGTGAATCCTTGATCAGTTATATGGTGCTATTATTACTTCGTATCTCCCTTTACCCCCAGTTCTGTTATTCATTCCCCTTCAGGTGGGGCTATATATCCAACCTTGTGATGGGTTCCCCTTTCTCCTTCTTCCCCTCCCTGACCATCCCCCTATCCTCATGACATCACTAACTCCCACTACGTTCCTGTGGGTGTATCTGTCCTGAATTCCATGTTTCAAGAGCTCTTATCTGTACCAATGTGCGTTCTCCAGTCTAGCCAGGTTTGTAAGGTAGGACTGGATCATGGGAGTGAGGGGAGGAAGCATTCAGGAACTAGAGGAATGATGTGTGATTCATCAGTACTGTACTGCACCTTGGTTGAAACATTCCTTCCTTATAACCTTTCTTTGGGGGGATATCCAATTGTCTACAGATGGGCTTTGGGCCTCCACTCCAACACCCCTTCATTCATGCCAGTATAGTTATTTATTTTGGAGCTTCTGATACCTGATACCTGATCCCATGGGCACCTCGTGATCACACAGGCTGGTGTGTTTCTTCCATGTGGGCTTATTGGCTTCCCTGCTGGATAGCTGTTTGTTTAATTCAAGCTTTAAGACCCCTGACGCCATATCTTTTTATAGCTGGGCACCATCTGCTCTCTTCACCACATTTGCTTATGCACCCATTTGTCTTCAGCAATCCTGTCGGGAAGGTGAGTATCAAAGAGTGCCAGGTTATTAGAACAAAGTGTTCTTGTGTTAAGGGAGGCCTTGAGTAGAGGTCCAATGTCTGTCTGCTATCTTAATACTTAACATATAAATATGTGTACATTGGTCTCTATTCCTTTCATTATAAATTAATATATCTACACATATGTATATATCCATGCCGATAGCTATATCTCTATAAATAGCTTTTGCTTCCTACTTCTTTCCTCTGTTTCCTTTCACCTTCCTCCCATCCCACTATCACGCTCACTCTGTATTCTGCTCTCAGTAATTCCTCTCGGATACATTGCACTTGATCAAACCCCACCAGACAGTATACCCACTACTTGCCATCAATTTTAGATCTCTTGTTCTCTTATCCCTGAGTTTGTTGGCTCCCCACTCCCACTACCCATCCCATCCTCTCCCATGTCCCCCTAGAACTGCCAATCCTGTTATTTTCTCCTTGGGATTATTCATCCTATGCATCGTCTATAGATATACATAGGGCAAAACAAAAACAAAAATCAAAACAAGAAAGGAAAAAGAAGATAGTTCCGGGTCTGTCTGCTACCCCTATGCGTGTTTTCCAATCAGGTTTGATGAGGTGCCAATCTCTGTCCCCCAACTCAGAAGTCCATTTTCAGGGTTCCTCGGGGACGTGGTTACTTGCTCCCCTTGCTGCCCTGTTGCACTCCCTTCACGCTTCACCCCGCTGTGTGGGGGGCAGACTGGGCACAGTGTCCGCACAGTGCCTCCAGTGCTGTCCCCATAGTGCTATGGGTCAATGAAGGAATGTCGTGTCTCACGGTGGGGCCGATCCTACGGTCCTCTCTGTGCATTGGCTGCTCTGAGCAGGGATGTTGTCCCTGGGGCTTGGTGGGCCAAGATGAGGTTCTCTCTCTCGTTCTCTCTCTCCCTCTTAGTTGGCTCCCGTGTAGTCTGTAGTCTGTAGTCTCCCGGACTGTATCTTCCGTACTGTCCTCTGTGTTACCTTCTTGCCCTCCACCCAACTTTTCCTTTGCCACCAAAGTGAGCGTTCTAAAACACACTTGACGGCTTCTTAAAGCCATGCAGTAGCCAGAAGCAAGAAAGCAGAGATGGCTTAAACATCAAAACCATCGGTATGAAAACCCTGCTCAGCTCAAAGGCCCACTCCACAGCTCCCAATGGCACACAGGGCTCCCCTGCTCAGCGCCCTTGAAGGTTGGTCGTCAGAGGCCTGGAGACATTACTGCCTCCAAGCAGAATCGGGAAGGGGTCTCCCTGAGGGGAAGACCACCACCACTCCATGTACTGCTGTAACCTTGGTCCTGCCCATGGCAACCCCACATGGTACAGAGCACACTTGGATGTGTTAGGTAGCTAGCGGCAGCATTAAGGGTGGTCCCTCTGCACATCAAAGCCTCCCTCCCCCATTATAGGAAGTCGGAAGCTGCTTAATGCTGGCGGGCATGCTCACATTCAAGTCTTTGAGACAGGAAGCTGGTAAACCTGGGGGGGATCCCATCCAGGCCAGGTGGCTTAATTCAGCCAATTGGGTTAACCAGTACCATCGACCATGCCTCCCAATGGAGGCCTGAAAAAGCCTGAAGTTTTCTCTTGGGGGCTCTCTCCCAGCAGAGTTCAGGGCAGCAGGGCCGAGGCCCTGTACAACCGTGCCACGGACCTTGTCTGGCTTGTGTTCCATTTACTGTAATGCCTGAAACTGCTTCTAACTTTTATAAAACTCACTTGCATCACAAACCAGACTTTGGCATGAATTCTTTCTCATGTGAGGCCAAGGACCGAGGTATTTCTCCCACGAGAGAGACCTAAAATGTGGTGCCATTACTCAGAGGTATGAAGCTTAGGAAACAGTGGCTCAGTGGGACTTTAAAACTGCACTGTGGGACATTGGGCTTCCACTCAAGTACTCCCTCAATGCAAGAACACTTTGTTCTATTAACCTGGCATTCCATGATGCTCACCTTCCCAACACAATCACTGAAGACAAATGGGTGCATAAGCAATGTGGTGAAGAAAGCTGATGGTGCCCGGCTATCAAAAGATATAGCGTCTGGGGTCTTAAACGTTTGAAGGTAAACAAGTGGCCATCTAGCTCAGAAGCAACAAAGCCCACATGGAATAAGACCTGTGCAACCACGAGTTGTCTAAGGGATGAAGTATCAGGCATCATGAGAACAAAATATCATATCATTGTGAATGAGGGGAAGTGCGGAGTGGAGACCCAAAGCCCATCCCTAGGCAATTGGACATCCCCTTACGGAAGGGTCATGAGGAGGAGACAAGCCAGTCAGGGTGCAGTGTAACAACGATGAAACATACAACTTTCCTCTAGTTCCTAAATGCTTCCTCTCCCACCCAGGAACCAATTACTAGGATCTACATATAACCTCCTCCCTGGGGGATGGAAAACAGAGGAGTAGGTGAGGGGAGGCATCGGACGGTGCAAGATATGACAAAATAATAATTTATAAATTATCAAGGGTTCGTGAGGAAAGGGGGAGTGGGGAGGGAGGGGTTAAAATGAGGAGCTGATGCTAGTGGCTTAAGTGGAGAGCAAATGTTTTGAGAATGATGAGGGCAATGAACGGACAGATGTGCTTTACACACCTGATAAATGTGCTTTACACAATTGATGTATATTTGGAGTGTGATAACAATTGTATGAGCCCCTAATAAAATGATCCAAAAAACCCAAAACTGCGATTTGGAAAGGATGTCAGTCTTGATTTATTCTGCCGTGGAAGTCGCTGCAACCTACTCTTTGGTACCACGTGTAATGTATTTCAGAAGCCCCATCCCTTCGTGTTTGTATTTCTATCTCTGTTCCCTGTTCTTTAAGAGAGACTGTGGGTCTGCTGTGTTTCTGGGGGCTTTCATGCACGCCCCAGCCTAGATTCCTGGGATGGGATGGGAACTCTGCGCCTGTTGGATTTTCAGTGGTCTGCTTTGCCTCTCAGCCACGCACACATGTGCGCACACACCCTATTGGTCTCTGCAGGACTCTGGATTCAGTGGCTTGCCCCGGTCAGTCGACTAAACTGCATCGGAGGCCACCATTTTCCCGGCCACGTGACTCTCTACTCCCTGGCAAGATGGTGCTGCCCAGTGGACGCCATCATTTTTGATACGGGACAACTGGGCACGTGACCCTGGCCAAGATGCTGCAAACACGTGGGGGGCGGGCAGGACTTAGTGGGCTGGCTGCCCTGCCCTGGAGGCTAGCCCCGCCCAGCCCCAGGGTTTGAAGCTCCCTTCCCTCCCTCCCTCCCTTCCTTCCTTTTGTTCTCTCCTGGATTTACAAACAAGCTGTTTTAGCATTTTGCCAGTGTGCTAGCGGGGTTTCTTTCCTACCGGCTGGTTTTCCGTTGCCAAAGCCTAGGCCAAAAGCATTCGGGAGCCAAGCCCCTAAGTGACTGCTCACCTCCGTCTCCAAAGGGAGCGACACTGCCTTCAGCCCATTGGGGGACAGCTCCTGGTAGTTCCGCTGCAACGGTGGGCCCAGCTAAGATCCCTATTTCCCTAAAATGCTCCCTGAGCTACCGATCAGGCCTTCTTCCCCTTCATCGGTTCGAGAGCCTGCTCCGGCCAGTGTTCACCTTTGAGGGCTGCCGGGAGGCCACTCCAAGCAGTGGTCTTGCCTTCGGAGGTGTGAATTACTCGTGCTCGTAATTCCCTCTGCAGACCCTGTAAAGTCACCCAAGACGGTGGCCAATGCTTGCTGCCTAGAAAACACTCCAGGACGCCCTATGGGACAGTTCTGCCTTCTCACCTGCGGGGCGGTGAGTCAAATTTGACTCCCTGGGGCCTAACAAGAAACAAAAGAGATCTTTAGAAAATAACGATGGCAACATAGGTACGCATGTGCTTGATATAATTGGTGTATACATTGTTTTAAGAGCTGTAAGAGCCCCCAATAAAATGATTTTTAAAAGAAAAAGCGAACTTTGCACAATGCCCAGGGCAGGAGAGAACTCATTTGGAAGGAGGAGGGGCTTCTTCCAGGCTGGGATGCAGCCTGCATCTGAGCCCACTTAGTGGCAGTAAGGGGCCTGGTGGCTGAGTGGGTTGGGCACTGGGCTCCCCATTGAAAGCCTGCAGTCAGAAACCACCATTGGCTCCAGAGAATAAAGATGTCTTGTTCTGCTTCCACAGAAAGGTCTGGCCTCAAAACCCCATAGGGCCCTGCTCTCTCCTCTAGGGTCACTTAGTCGGAATCGACTGCAGGATATTGATTTGGGCTGGTCCACAGTCAGGGGCTGAGGCTTGGCAGGCCGGGGACCACCGGTCAGCACTAGCAAGCTGGGCCCTCCACACTTGTGGTGGGTGGCCCTGGCAACACTACAGGGCCGAGTTGAAGTGTCCCGTAGGGTTTCCTAGGCTGTAGCCTCTATAGGAGCGGATCACGGGGGGTATTTTCTCCTGTGGGCGCAGTCCAACACTGAGCCCGTGAACCCCTAGGCAGAAGCTGGCAGGAGGGACACGATGCTTGCCCTCTAGTGGCCCCTACGGGTGAAATCTAACACAATTCCAGCAGGCGAGGGGAAAATGTCCGGACATCACACACCCACCAAACCCCCAGACCAGCTGCCGGTCAGGGGGTTCTAACCCACAGTGGCCAGAAGCTGGCGGAGCAGACCTGTGCTCCTTTGGGCTTCAAGGGTCTGACCACTAGCTTTGGGGTCAGTAGCCGTAATGCTTAACTATTAGCACCACCAGAGGACGATACAAGGTGGATTTCAAACCGGGAGGCATAGAGTTAACGGTACCCCCACTCTA
>NW_022108124.1:16805608-16813063 GCF_000313985.2 Echinops telfairi | reverse complement strand
TAAAAAATATTTGAACTTCAAAAGATACTATCGTGAAAGTGAAAAGACAACCCAAAGTATAAGAAAAAATATGTGCAGATATCTCTAGATCTAAAATATCAATTTGTCTATTCTAGATACTAGTCTCTATAGCGATCTGCACGGTTTTTTATTTGTAGACAAATCAATGCATTTAAATTGTGGTGCAGGAGGAGAATATCGAGGGTATCATGAACTGCTAAAAGGACAAACAGATCTGTATTGGAAGAAGGAAGGCCAGAGTGCTCCTTAGAGGCACTTTTAAAAGGTGAGTTTTAGGGTATGCAAATTAGATCACAATTTTAAAAAAGAAAAGAAAACTTGGCTAAGTCAAGGAAACAGAATCTTGGTGTGATGCAATTAATACAGAACGAAGTAGGACTAATTACTTTCATTTGATTGTTTGCTGCAATAATGAGCAGGGCACACAACTCAATAGATCTCTGTCATTAATTCTGCAAATGTCTACGGCATCCTTGCCACCCTATGCTGAGTGTCAGAGAGTCCCAGACAGGTGTCCGCGAGAAGCAAATGACCAACAAGAGAAGGCTGACACAGCACCCAGGAGTGAGAAACTTTAATAGGTCACGGGATGAAGTCATATTGCGAGCTCCCAGGTACTGCGCCCAACTGCACTCATCTTCCGTGAGGCAAGAGAGAGCAGGTGAGAACCACCTTTGCCCCAACCAGAGAGCGAGGAAAGGGAGGGTCTGGGCTAATCCCCCTCACTCTGACCTAGCTTAGAACAATTCCTCTAGACAAGGGAGCCCACGAAGCATGCTGTGGGAAACAGAAAGATTTCTCCCAAGTTATCTCCTCCAAATATATGCCAAACTTAGCTGCTTGCTACACATGGCAAAAGACTATACACATGGAGGTCAATGAAAAGTAGGTCCGGGTTATTCTCCCTAAGGGCTATCAGCCATCTAGAGCAATCAGACTGTATATTCTGTCCCACCCTAAGTAGGGCCCACTCCCTTCTGATAAGGAGAGTAGTAGATTGTTTCCTTGTAGGAGAGCCTAGAGAGGTCAAGTCCACTCAAGAGTGACCAAGGTTAGG
Organism: Echinops telfairi; assembly: GCF_000313985.2. Lineage (NCBI taxonomy): Eukaryota > Metazoa > Chordata > Mammalia > Afrosoricida > Tenrecidae > Echinops > Echinops telfairi. Next base: position 16,811,985 of record NW_022108124.1, on the reverse strand, counting down.
CCCCATTCATGAATCTAGGGTCCGCCCTTCTTGTCATATGTATACCCTTAGTCCCTCCCCTTCCTACTGCATGCACACCCCTACCTAGCTCATCCCCTTCCTGTGACATGTGTGGTTACCTGTAATCATGCTCCCTAAGTAGATATAAGCCTTGGTTAGCAATAAAGAAAGGTTCTCTCCTACATTCCCCACCTCTCCTCGCTCTCCTGCTCTCGGCCCACACTTTGCGTGGACCTGGCCAGTAAGATCATGGCCATCCAGGAGGTGCGCATGCTTCCACGAAATGTATCTGACTTCTTTACTTGACTCTCTCTCCCATTTCTCTGACTTTATTATAATCTTTATATATCTCAACTGTACAATTGCACCCATCGAACCCGCGATTAGTTGTGGGGGGCTGGCCTTTCCCCCACAGATGCTGAAAGAAATGGAAGGAAAAACTCCAAATAGCAGGACACACGAGGTGGCACATGGGAGATTTGGTCGCGATTTTAAAAAGCAGAAAGGGGCAACAGGACTTTTCAAAGTGCAGCCTGAGAGAGAGGGATGATTCTTCTCCCGCTGGAGCACAGTGAACAGGAGGAGGAGAGGCAGACGGCACCAGTGGGGCCGAGGGAACCATAGTGCATAGCCTACCACCATTGCCCTGTTGATAACTACCAATATTCCAAGATTCATGTTACACATTCCACAGTCCAATTAGTAACAGACGTTGGCAGCTGTTTCTTCTCATTTTGAACCATGCCCATCAGCAAATGAGGGTCCTGAAAACACTGCCCCATGGAGCCCTTTGAGGAGGCAGCTCTTCCTGGTGGTATTTTGAGTGCCTTGCAAGCTGAGGGGCGCATATTCAGGAACGACACCAGACCCTACGGCGCTACTCATTAGGCTTTCAGTGGCCACGTTTCTTTCTTCTTCGTTTTGGTTGGTTGGGGTGGGGTGGGGGCGGGAGGTGCCAGGCTCTCCTACCCAGCTTGTTATTAGTCTGGAAACTGCCGAACCCTGTCTACCATGAGTGACACTGCTGGCATTTGACCCCCCAAAAGTGCCACAGCTTCCAGCATGACAGTCGCATGCAAGCCAGGATAGTATGATAAACTGACAGGCACACTCAGCCCATCTCAAACATGATGGAAAAACTCAAGCTTTCAGTCGCAATACTGGAGAATTCTACAGGCCACATGGAAGAACTCAGGAAAGCATCAGAAGATGACAGAAGGCATATACAGAGATACTTGGCCAAAGAATTGATCAGCGTTCCAAGACTTCAAGAGTTAGCAAATGATCAAGAAACCTACAGTCCTGGCGGTTTGCCTGGAAGCTGCACTCAGGTATTGGCGAAACATGGTTCCAGGAAATGACAGGATCACAACGGAAGTGTTTCAACAAATATATATATAAAGCACTGGAAGCACTCACTTGTCCAGGTCAAGAAATTTGGAAGATGGCTACCTGGGCAACAGAGAGAGAGAGAGAGAGAGAGAGAGAGAGAGAGCGAGAGCGAGAGCGACCCATATTAATCCCCTTTCCAAAGAGAGGTGACCCAAAAGAGTGTGGAAATAATCTAAGGTGGTGTAGTGGTTACGCATTGGGCTGCCAACCACAAGGTCAGCAGTTCAAAACCACCAGCTTCTCTGCTGGAGAAAGATGAGACTCTCTTTTCCCATAAAGAGTTACAAGCTTGTAAAGCCACAGGGACAGTCTAATGGAACAAAACACTGCCTGAAGCCATGCCACCCCACAATTGTTTCTATGCTGTAACCACTGTGTCAATCCATTTTGGCAAGGCCCTTCCTCTTGTTTGCTGCCCCTCTACTTTACCAACCAAGGGACTGGTCTCTTCTGGTAATATGCCCAAAATACATGAAATGAAGTCTTGCCATCCTTGTCTCTAAGGAGCACTCTGGCCATACTTCTTCCAAGACAGATCTATTTGTCCTTTTAGCAGCCCATGGTATTCTCAATAGTTTTCTCCGGCACCACAATTCAAACGCATCAATTCTGCTTCAGTCTTCCTTATTCCACGTCCAACTTCCACACGCACATGAGGCGATTGAAGATATCATGGCTTCAGTCTGGTGCTCCTTAGTCCTCCAAGCAACCTCCTTGCTTTTCAATGCTTTAAAGAGATCTTGTGCAGCAGATTTACCCAATGCAATGTGTCATTTGATTTCTTTCTCATTTTTTAATTAATCATTTTATTGGGGGGCTCTTACGAATCTTATAACAATCCATCATTCAGTAATATTAAGCACCCTTGTACACATGCAGCCATGTTTCCAAAACTATTTCTTTCTACTTGAGCCCTTCATTTGATCTCTTGACCGCCGCTTCCATGCGCATTGATTGTGGATCCAAGCAAGAAGAAATGCTTGACAAATTCCACTTTTCCCCCTGTTGATCATGTTATCGATTGGTCCATTTGTGAAGGCTCTTGTTTTCTTTACATAGAGTGGTAATCCATACTGAAGACTGTAATTCTTGATCTTTACTAGCAAGTGCTTCAAGCCCTCATCTCTTTTAGTAAAGTTATATCATCTGTATAGGCTACCAAAAGTAGAAGCATAGATCACCAGAAATGCTCAGCTGCTCTATTTTATTGACTATACAAAGGCATTCAGCTATACGATCGTGACAAACAAGGGATCACACTAGGAAGAATGGGAATTCCAGAACGCTTCACTGTACTCACTTAGAACCTGTCCATAGACCAAGAGGCAGACGTTCAAAGAGAACAAGATAGTACTGACTGGTTTAAAATCCATAAAGGTGTGCATCAAGGTTGTTTCTTCTCGGCATACTTACTCAATCTGTATGATGAGTAAATAATTTGAGAAGCTGGACCACATGAAGAAGCATACAGCATCAGGACTGAGGAAAGACCCATTAACAACCTGCGATGTGTAGATGATACAACCTCGCCCTTATTGATGAATTTCAAATATGGATTATACCACAACGTGAAGTTTTTAAAATTCTCACAATTGGGGCAATAAGCAACATCATGAGACACAGAGAAAAGATTGAGGTTGACAAGGATGTCATTTTGCTTGAATCCAGATTTCATCTCATTTGAGCGCATAGTCAATGCTCAAGGAAGCAACAGCTAGGAAATCAAGGAAGATGCTACATTGGGCAATCTGTATCAAAGATCCCTTTAAAGTATTCCAAAGCAAAGATGTCATTCCGAAGACCAAGACCTGCCCGAAGCCATATTTTCCAATTGCCTCCTATGCATGTGAGAACTGGACCATAAATGTGGAAGACCGAAAGAACTGATGCATTTGAATTATATCAATCCAGAACATTAAGTGCCCCATGGGCTGTCAGAAGAACGAACAGACCTGCATTAGAAGAAACAGAGCCAGGATGTCCCTCCCTTAAGAGGCGAGGATGGCGAGACTTTGTCTCGTGCACTTTGGATATGCTGATAGGAGGGTGCTGTCCCTGGAGAAGGACATCATGCTCAGTAAACTAGAGAGGCAGCAACAAGGGGAAGAACCTTGTGTTAGGCCAGGTGGACTAGAGAAACAATTCCAGTGACACTCATAGATGTATAAGAAAGAGCTTTCTATCAAGAAGTAAATCATATATCAGGAAACCATCCCAGCCCAGTCCAATAAAAGTCCTTAAGTCTATAAGTCATAAGTCACAAAGTCTAGTCCATAAGTCATGAAGCCGCAAATAAAAGTCCTTGTCTATAAGTCATAAGTCACAAAGTCTAGTCCATAAGTCATGAAGCCTCATACAATGATGCCAAGTGCAAAAATATCACCAGCCGGTAGGTACAAAGTCCCATGGACCCAATGGCAGTGGCTCTGGCAGGTCTCAGAATGGCTTGCCAGCAAGAAGGTGAAGGTAGAGAGGGGGTAGGGGGTGGGTGGAGGTTCCAAGGGCACTCCTTAGGAGAAGGCCACACCTACAAGGAGGCACCATCAGGGTGTGGCCTGATTGACAGGCTAGACTCCGCCCCTACCCATTTATGTCTCTTCAAGTTGGCATGAGATTATGTAACTACAACCAAGCTCCTGGTTTGTGGTACAACATGGATTGACAATAGCATGGATTGTCACACTGGCTACCGCGACGGGCTCACAGGAAAGACAGTGAGGAAGGCAGAGGGTTGGGCTGTAGGCTGCTGTTGGGCACAGTAGTGGCTGTCACCTGGCTGCTGATTCCCTGAAGAAGTCTAGGTAGGGAAGGCAGCAAGGCTTACAGCTTCTTGTCCCTGAACAAAAGCCACAGCACAAGGATCTCGAAACACCCATTTAGGTGAAGTGTCTGTTTGCCTAATCTATTTTTCTCCCAGAACTGTAGCAGGAAAAGTAATTGTCCACCCATCTCTGGCCACAGAGGCCATTATACTGTCATCACTGCGGCTGCAATCTCATTTAGATGTCAGCTGCATCTGTGAGCCCTCAATTCATTAAGCCATCAACACAAGCAGGCAGTGCCCTGTAACGAGTGTGAGGGCAGGCTGGCTTGGAGAGCTTGAAGAGATTAGTCAATAAAAACCTATTTGCAACATCATTGAGGGTGGCGGAGACTCGCAGAGTCTCAGAGAATTAGCGGGCTGGAAAAATAGCTCTAAATGATGAGGCGTGACAGAGTCAGGAATCCTGGTGGCAAATCTGTATCCTATCCGAGGAAACGGGAAGTAGAAGGGCCTGAAAGGGAGGCTGTGTAAATAATGGGGGAACATGGGGTTCACGTAGTCCCTGAAGCCTTATAAGAAAGGCAGGGTGATCTGCTTCCTAAAGGACACAGTCTTGGGGTGTCCTGTGGAGTGCCTGCCATTCCTCTCTGCACCAGCGGGATCATCACAGTCAGGGTCAAGAGCAAGGGTCCTCTGTTTTGTCTCCTTTGGATGTTAAGGAGATGGGGAAGGGGCTTAGGGAGGGTTGGCCCTGCTTCTACAGGCCCAGTGGCTGGGATACAATTGGCCTCACTGATGCCAAGTGCTCACCTCAGCAGGCACAGCCTTGAGTCCCTACAACCAGCATCTAACGAAGGCTTCCTATGTGCAGGGCACCTCAAAGAGCAACCCCAAGGTGAACGCAAGACAGGTTCTGCAGCCAGGAGCTTGTAACCCCACACTCACACATGACCATGGGCTCCAACACAAAACCAAGGAGCAGGAGCCAGTGAGAGAGCGCGGGCAGAAAATCAGAAGTTTATCTGAAAGAACTGCTGCTCCCACTGATCAATGCTCTTTTCATGTAATCTATGAACATAGGTCATAAAAATAAGTCGGTCTTTTAGATCATGTCTACATTCTAGCAGATGTCAAGATCTCAAGCCAGGATATAACACATACATAACAGAATATTAAGAGGATCAAATGCTGCCTCGAGGACGGCTGCCATAGCAAGCTACACGTGGCATACAATTATGGACGGTTTTAAGTAGAGATAGTTGTGTTGTTCATTCTAAATCCAAATGTTTTCAAAATGAGGAAAAGGGGCAGAAAGGGGACAGCCAAGTCGGGGACATTTCCTGCCCACTGTCCCACCGGTCCAACTCCCCACCCCACTCCTGAACGAAGAACACGGAGCTGCTGCTGAGAATCTGAGATCTACATACTCAGTGACAGTCCGTAGCTTTAAATATACACATGTCAAATCTTAGAAGATAAAGATACTAATATTAAATATAAACATGTAACATATTTATAGATTAAATAGATAAGAATTTAAATCTATATGAAAATATATTAATTTATTAAAATATTAGTATCATATACAGATCTATAAATCCTGTGCCATGGCTAAAATGATGCAAACGTCTTTCCTTGTTTCATTTGCTTCTGTGCTTGCCATGCAAATGAGCTTCTACCATCGGTATGCCCAAGAATTAGGCAAAGCTGGGCCTGAGTAGGAGAAAGAGGTGACGGGGAGACTGTGTGTTGTCTGACAGCAACGTCCAGTGGGACGGGGGCTGGGGAACTGAAATAGGACCACTGAATTATACCCTAACTACTGAAGGCGATTCAGTGAGGTGCTAGGAATAAATAGAAGCCAGGAGGTTGGTGTAGCGGCAGGAAGACGTGGAGGCAATCCACACACTATTCTTCTCGTAAGAAGTTTAACAAGGGGTGGGGACATGGGGGGGTCCCCAATACTCGAAGGGGTCCTCAGGAGTGACTTTGCGATGTGGAAAATAAGACAGGCAGACAGACAGCGGGGCATAGGGGTTCCTTGTCCCTATGTCAGGACCGAGGGAGGGAATGTATTTTCCAATGTATGATCTTTCAAAAGGCATACATATCATTCAGCAAACATATTACATAGTCAATGGGTAATACCCTAAGCAGGTAGCATAATTAACCATCAATGGCTGAGTCGTCTTGACCTAGTACTAGTTGACCTCGAACACCC
>NW_022108124.1:16803890-16805508 GCF_000313985.2 Echinops telfairi | reverse complement strand
TTTTGAGAATGATAAGGGCAATGAATGTACAAATGTGCTTTACACAATTGATGTATGTATGGATTGTGATAAGAGTTGTATGAGCCCCTAATAAAACGATTTTTTTAAAAGGCATATAGCACAGCTCACTTATCGATATGGTTAGGTTCCAAAGACCAAGTCGTTATCTGAAAATCGGCCTTATGCAAAATAGAGGGTGAGCATATCAGATCACCAAATCTCAGGGGACTATAGCATGTAATTTGGCATAACTAACACATTTCATCATCACTTAACTGCCAAATCAGACCACTGTCAGAACACTGGGTATCAGGATCCAGGCAAGTAACCACCTAACCTTATTCATCACAGTCAGGGTACTCTCCCCACCCCACTCCACCCTCAGCTTTCATTACTATTACAGTATGGCTGTAAATGCCCAAAGTCAGGGATTTTATTATTGCATAAACACAAAATGTCAGATGAGAGAATCAAATCAGTGAGCAGTGAGCCTAATAGCTTGTCAATGGTCACTGTTGCTTTCTTACAACATGACATGAAGCAGAATCTCCGTTTCTGAAGTCTTCTACATTATTTTAATGTCTTCCAGATATTTTCCATTCATTTACTACGATTGTGCACTCTTGATACTAATCTGAGTATTTTTCCATATTAAAATTAAAAAGTTGATCCTGAGTCCCAGATTAAGCCTACATTATTCCTAAGTCTTCCAACCCCTGCAGCGGGGTTCTCTTGATTTAATATTACAGATTTAATATTACAGATACCAAGGTGACTCAAACGATGCGCTTCCAAGTAGCCGAAAGCAAATCACACGATCAATGTATGGGTTTATTTACCATACACAGCACAAACGCTTTCTAAGTGCTTCTTAATTCAATGTTGAGATAAAGTTTTAACAAGCTCAAACCCTTATCAAGTTCTTATCTGTACAATAGCGCCCTACGAAATCTGCCGTGTTTTATTTAGGACGAGACTCCAATTTAGTCATAGATACTTGTTTGCTGCGCAGGGCACAGCCCTTCATGCCTTCCAACAATTCATTACATAGTTACTGATTAGGTGGTGCCTAGGATTCAAAACCAACAAAACAGGGGCTCTGTCCCCCTAAGTTTACTGCCTCCTCGGACACGTCCCTCCCAGTCTCAGTGAAGTTCCTCTGCAGACCTCGGGGATTGTACAGAGCCGTTACCCTCGCCCCCTAAAGGGTAAGTTCCACGTAGACCCCACGTTTGTGGCGGAAAAGCACCAGCAGACAGCAGAGAACAGGTAGAGGGCTCCGTCGCCCCCCGCCGTCGATGCCCCGGGGAGTAGGCCCCCAGCGGGGGGCCACCACTGGAAACCCTCGTCCCGGGTACCCCCAGATGCAGCCCAGGGGACACCGCCCGGCGGGCAAGTCCAAGAGCGAGCAGTCAGCACCGACAGGCCAAGAGCCAAGGGCACTCGGGCGTCCAGGCATGAACCCGGGGGGCCAGAACCCTCAACTCTCGACGCCGTCCGTACTCCAGGGAGACGCTGAGCCACGCCTACACGCACGCACGCACGCACCGCCCCAACCAATCCAAGACCTGCTCTGAGCTGCCCCGCCCAGCGCGCACACGCACGCACTCACCTGATT
>NW_022108124.1:16768690-16803532 GCF_000313985.2 Echinops telfairi | reverse complement strand
CGGGCGCGGGGAGCCGGGCCCCGAGCGCCCCTGTGCCTGCCCCGGAGAGCCGGGGCTGAGCGACGGGACAGGCCGGGGGCACTCTGCCCTTGGAGTCCTGACAAGGTCACCGGCTGCGGTGGCGTGGGGGTGGGGGGTGGGGTGGTTGAGAGATGGAGAGGTGTTTCTCCATCCACGTCTTCTCCTCCGCCTGGGGTTCGCAGCTCCCCTGTGCTGGGCGCCCCGGCTCCCCCCGTGAAGGCCTCGGTGCTGGGGGATGCATTTGTGACGGAATTCCAGTTTCTTGAGAATGGACAGTGTACCAAGCGGGGTGTGAGTTTAGAATCGGGAGCAGCTCGGAATGATTCAGCTGTATTTACTCGCCTCCTTCGCTTCCCTTTCTGGGGTGCGATGCAGCTTTTTACCTGTTCGGGGTGATTCCTGCCCAGGGCCTGTGCTTTCCGGAAGCCACCCAGGCACGTTGGTGTCAGCCCAGTTTGAATGGAAAGTTCTTTGCCCCAGAATCACCCGATTCCTCCGGCCCTGCTTAGACCTTCTGCAGGGTGGGGCTTGGCCATCTAGTTTAAACAAGTTTAACGAGTGGTGGCTGCAAATCCAGGTGGTAAACCATGCTCTTTAGAGTAGTTCCTGGTCTGTTACACGACTTCCAGGTGCCCACGCATTGGGGAGGTCTTCAGTAGTCATCCAGGAAGCTTATAGCTAACTCCTTTTCTCCAAACCGACCTGGAATATCTGGCGATTGGTGTCCCTTTTGGGACCTGCCCAGCTTTCTGGCAGAGATCTGGGTCAATGGCAGCAGGTGGATTAAGGAAAATCTAGCAGAGATGCTAGTGAAAGATGGTATTTTCCAGTCACCTTCAATATTGCTGGGTAATATTAACTGCTGATTAACTTTAGGGAAGAGCACATTTTTTCTTCTTTTTGTCAGTTCAAAAAGAGAGATTTGGGTTTCAGTTAAGGAATGGAATTTTTTTCAGGAATTTTAATGTTTGTTAGATTATATTGTTCCCAAATCATATGGTTTGTTCCAAAATAATAACACAGATAGTTTGGCAACATGCTGTCAGTTGAAAGAACCCAGGACTGAATATCAAGAGAACTAGGTTTTAATCCCCTTCTGCCAGGGATGTATTTCTGCTGTAGAGCACATGTAGGTAGCCTTTTCGAACTCGTTTTCACTATTTGTAAAGTGATGTGATCGACTTGGGTTAATTGTCTGGGTCTGCTCTTCTCAAATGATGAGACTTCTTTGTATCACCCTAATAACTCAAAAGTTAATCATTTTCAATTTAAGTAGCTGTAAATTGTGAGCATGCAGGAAACCTTAGGCAGTAATTAGGCAATTATCAAAATCTTCTATCCATAGAGTAGTTTACAGATACACTGGAAGGCTTCAAAAAGTTTATGTTAAAATAGAATGAAAAGATAGTTGCCTTTTTCCCATGGAGTATTTGAAGTCCCCATTCTGATATATGCTATACAAGAAATTATAAGATGGTATAAAGATATCATTTGAGCTCCAGAGTAACAAATAACTAATTGATGGAGGTGTTGGACTTTTAATCTTTGTCTTTATTAATATCCTAAATGTTTACATGAGGTATTCTGGATCATTACTCACTTAAAGCAAATACTGACCACATGGTTCCCCACACTGATTCTGAAAGCAAGGTCAAATTTCCTTCCAGTACAGACTTGAGAGTCGTAGGTGATGGATTGAGAACAGTGGATGGATGTTCTCCTGATCTCCCTTCATATACAGGAAAGAGATGGGTGTTTCTTTTAGAAAGGGAAGAAGGGGCTCGCTTTGGCTCCATTGAGGCCAGGATGGAAAGGATCCTGGGTTATCAACTTAATCTTTTTGAATGTCGATGCACCCTTTCTAGTGTCCAGATAAACCCTAGCGCCAGCTTTTACATTTCGAGATGTCTCCAGGGCCTGAGCTTCATACTTTTCCCTTCAGCCATTCTTAAGGCTTAAAATCAGGGCCAAATTTGGTCTGTAACTCTTTGGCTTTCTCAGATCAGGGCAATTTAGATAAATTACTACAAATCTCATTCCCATGGTATGATATGATTTGAGATGAACTAGAATGTTTCTAGAGGAAGCTAAAGCAAGTAATCAAGATTGTCTGCATTTCCTTGTCTTACACAGCTAAGGCTTTTTACAGAAATACTGAGAAATTCAGAGATGTTTTATTCCCGGACAGGGATTTAAATAAGTATGTGTTGTATTCAGACTTGGGAATAGGTAATAGGAAGAAGCCCTGGTGACTGACAGCCGAAAGGTAGGCAATTCAAACCCACCTGTCAGTCTGGGAGAATGACGTGACAGACTGTATCCATAGAGTACAGCTTTGGAAACCCAGGTGGATAGTTTTATTCCGTTCTGAAGAGTCCCTATGAGCTAGAATCTGCTCCTTGGCAGTGGGTTTCTTAGGTAATAAAAATCCACTCGAATGTATAGCTAAAACAAAGGTATTTATTTCAGGCTACATGTTGTGCAAACTTTTTTGTTTTAATTTTTCTGCCTATTAATGTGCCAGTAACTAGGTGTGATAATAGTCTGGGTAGACTAGAGAAACAAATACAGAGAAACTCATATGTGGATAAGAGAAAGTTTTATATAAAGGGTAATTGTACATTAAGAAAGCATCCCAACAGTCCAGTCTAAGCCCATAAGTCTGATATTAGCCCATATGTCTGGTACCAGTCTATAAAGTCCTCTTCAGACTCAAGAAACACATGCAATGATGCCGAATGCAGAACGATCACTGGCCAGTGGGTAGAAAGTCTTTGGATCCAGTGACGGAACATCTCAGCGCTGGCAGGGGTCTCCATGTGGCTCCTCCAAGTCCAGGGTTCTGTGCATCAGGGTTGGTCCATGTGGCTTCTCAGGGATATCTCCCAGAGAGTCAGCCTTGTCAATAGAGAGTCTCCAAGGAAGTGAAGTAGTGAGAGAGCCGTGTCTCCCACCTCCAAGAAGGAATACCGAATTTCCCACAATTCTCAGGAGAAGGCCACACCCACACAGAGGCCTCCTTGGTTATGACCCCATTGACAGACTAGACTCCACCCCTTCACTCTTAATCCTCAAGCCCCAGATTGACATCAGATGATGTAACTACCACACTAGGAGTGCAGGTCTAATTCAGATTCGCAGCTGTCTGAAGGGGGTGTCCTCCCCTTAACTCTGCTGAGGAAGGAAAGGCAAAGCTCCGAGATAGGTCAAAGTAGCTGTGTCCCTGGAGGGAAGGACTAGAGAGATCACAGAAAGTCTCAGCTGGTTTTTAGACAGAAGCACATAAATCTCTAGCAATAGTAATGTGGCCTCAGAGCTGGAGTTATAGATTACCCAAAACCAAACTCATTGCCATCAGTCAATTCCTATTGGCAATCAGAGTCCATATCTGAGGTGATTAGAAGACGAAGTATTAACTTCTTTCTTATAAAGATAATTCCCAATTGATTTCTTACTTTAGGAAAGAGTGGAGCCAAAGAGGAAAACACACTTTTTTTTTAACTCTTTAAATCACTTTATTAGGGACTTATACAACTGAAAACACACTTTTATATCTACAGAAGAAGTTGCTACTTTAAAAAAGTAGATTATTATATATAATAATTTTGTCTCATGGTTCAAGGAGGCAAAAGAACTACCCTGGTTGTTGTATTTTCTCTCACAAATAGAATAGAAATCGTAAAAAGAACTACTGTATATACTCAAGTATAATCTGGCCCAAATATCAGCCGAGGCACCCACGTTTACCACAAAATCTGCATTAAAAATGTGCTGAAAAACTCAGCTTATACATGAGTATACATGGTAAATACCTACATATTTAAGTTTAGCATTTTTCTTACTGCTTAAACTCTCCAAATATGCATAATAATAATAATAATAATTTTTCACTAAATAACTGAGAAGAACACTGCTGTGTACTTACTGCCTGCAAGACATCACACCAGGCAAAGGAGACCGAGAGGACAAAGAAGGAGACGTAGGCATCTGACTTCAAGGATTCTAGCCAGAGGACAGGCAGTGAAACAGGTGATAATAGAGACAGTACAGGGCCTGTTGTTACTAGCTGCTAGCACGCTGGGCCCAGACTTTGCAGCGTCATGCTTCCTGAACAAAACATTTCCTGGCCTTACGACATCTCCATGATCAGTTGTAGACTAAACTGTTGGCTGGTTGTTGGATGTGTGTCTACAGGCCTTTCTTCTTGGTCTGTCTTAGTCTAGACATAACACTGAAGCCTGTTGAGCATCAAAGGGACACACATGCCTCCGCTGACAGTGGGTAGTGGCTGAGCATTGGCCAGGCCCTTGCACAGTAGCTGAGAATTGTGCCGCTGCACTGCTAATGCCCACGAAGGTCCTATGACACTACCGGGCCAGAGACTTAGACATTTAGAGAGTCACAGAAGACTTCCCCGAGGAGGTCGGTGAAAGGGACTGGGAGGAAGAGTGACAGGCAGAGTTGCAGAGAGCTTCTGAAAGTTTAGTGTGGTTAGGGCGTATGCTTGAGAGGAATGGAGATAGGAGGAGGCTTTGTGGTCAACAGTTATGTCCTTGGGGAGTTTATGACTTGATATGAAGGCAACTCATAAAGATGTTAGCCTAAATGCGATACTCAGTCTCCATTTGGTCAGTGTTCACAGATTCTTCAGGGCGCGTTACTGTTTTTCTTTTAAACCTCCTGCACCTCCATTAGCTAAGAACCATCACTCCTTCTAAAATCAGTTCTAATGATCTCAGTTCTCTATTGATGATTCATCATACTCTGTCATCTTTTTTATCTAATTTTTTGTACATAATTTCAGGGTTAATACTTCATCTCCTCAGCATGAGGGACCTTAAAAAGTCTGTGGAAAAATTCCATTCTCCTTTAATGTCATTTTCCCACTAATTTTCAAAACCTTTCATTGTGAATTTGATGAAGGTTTACAAAGCAGAACATCAGTTTTACATTCAACAATTCATACACATTTTGGTTTATGTCATTCATTGAAATTCCTTCAATATACGATGGTGTGCCCACTTCTACCCTGTCTGCTGTTTCCACTCCTCTTCCTTTCCTTCCTCTGAACTTTGCCCTTGGGTGGTAAATGTCACCCACTGGAGGTCAAACGATGGGTTATGTTAAGGTACATGTCTCACTCGTGTTCCTGTTTGCCTTATAGACCAACTGTGTGGTGCCTTCAGTTCCAGACCTGAAGGGTATTTAAGGGCCTTCGTCTCCGGGGTCCTACCAATCACTGTCCTAAGCCTTGAGTTCTGTTCCACATTTTTCTAACACGCTCTCCAGAACCTTCTAATGTGATCCCTTTCATAGCCATTGGTAGTGGTGGCTTGGTACCATCTAGTTCTTCTGGCATCCGTATTGTTTTCCACGCAAACTGTTTGAAACTCTTTCACGTTAGTGAGCTCCCTGAAGTTTCCTCCCTAAGCCTCCTTGTCTCTAAGAGTTCATGAAGTAGGAGCCTGATCAATGGGGAGGAAATGGAGCACAGGAAAAGAGCAGGAAGGGCTAGTTCTGATTGTCGTTGTCATTCTACCTATGCGATACTGCTCGACTGTCCTGGGCTGAGGTTTTCTTTTCTGTCAGATGACAAGACTGAATCACTTCTCAATGGAGGTCCCTGGGAGTTAGGAAGATGAATTCACTTTCCAAATTAAGCACACACCCGTACCCCTAGATTGTCTGCAACTTGGGAGGACGCCTTAACCACACTAATAGCCGTCCCCACCCCCTTGGATTGCAAGGTGTGGAAGAGCTATTACCGAGGGGTGTGTGATGCACGTGGAAAAACCCCAAGTAAAGGGTTTTGTGAGCACAGTGGAACAGAGGTTGACTTCTGAGTTTTGTGTAGTTGACACTAACTGGGGACACGTGCAGTGATAAACAGTGGTTGCCTCCCTTATTTTATCAGTGGATAAAGGTTACAGGCAGTTCAAATCAGTTCAGTTAAATATGACGTATATACAGCGTTACTCTGACTAATGTGAGATTATATTTACATTAGCCTCCTTGTGACCAAATGCCTGCTAGCTTCCTGTATGCATGCAGATAACTGAAAAGGCACAAGGAGCTAAATCTTTTTTTAACTGTCTCCTTCCTTATTAGTGTCTCTCCTTTGTGAGTCCCATTTAAAGGAATATGATAAAAGAGGGTGCAGAGAGAACACTGTGTCCACTATTAAGACAGGAGCCTATAAGATATGTACAAGAAGGCAGAGTTGCAGCCTGTTGGGCGCTGTTGAATTGGTTCCTCTTCACGGCGACCCTGTGACCCGTGCGACAGAACGACGTGCTGCCCAGGCCTTCACCATCCTCCCTCCTGTAAAGCCTGAGCCATTGCCCCGGCCACTGGACCAATCCTCTCACTGACCCTCCATGAAGCCCCTCCTGATCACAGTCCAAAATACACGAGAGAGAGTTTTCAATTAAGCTCCATCGTAGAAGATATTCATTAGACTGTCCTGAGGGTGTGTCCGTTTTCTCCCACAGTAATGTTTAAAATTATAACGCCAAGTTATGAGATAGAAGCCCCTCCTGATCACAGTCCAAAATACACGAGAGAGAGTTTTCAATTAAGCTCCATCATAGAAGATATTCATTAGACTGTCCTGAGGGTGTGTCCGTTTTCTCCCACAGTAATGTTTAAAATTATAACGCCAAGTCTTGAGATAGAATAGTATCGTGCACTTCTAGTAACCGTCCTTAAAATCAAAACTTGTTCATAAAAGGAGTAAGTGAGGAGCTAGGTTCAAATTTTGACTACTCACAGTGACTACTGTTTTCCCCAAAGACCACTGCTATCAATAATAGATTAGTTAAAAAAATAATAAAAATAAAGATTAGTGTAATGGTTTGGGAATATGAGAGTTAAGAGTTGAACCCATATAGCTTGGTGGAGCAAATGGGTCAAAAGCAATTAAGACTAGTACTACACTTAGGATTTCCAACATTGAAGTAATAAGGAATATCAATTTTGTCTGAATAAAGCTGCCAATGTCAAAGTTGATTAAATATGAAGAAGGCCAGAAAACAAATAGCTATTTTAATTGATAATAATAATAATTATTATTTAACAATATGGATCTAAAAAGGAACGGGCTTTACGGGATAAACCTCAGAACGTTAGGGAGAATAAATAAATAAAATTCTCCCTCGAGGTGGTCGTCAAGCCCCACTGCTATCAAGTTGATTCCGACTCACAGCGACCCTACAGGACAGAGTGGGCTTGCACCTTAGGGCTTCCTGGACTGCAAGTCTTGATGGGCGCAGAAAGCTTCATCTTTTGCTTGAGGAGTGATTAGTGGATTTGAACTGCTGAACCTAACAGTTATCAGCCCAAAGTGTAACTCACTATGCCACTAGGGTTCCTTCCTTGAGGTAATAAAGAGTAAACGTGTGTGAGTGTGTGTGCTAATCCATGGATACCAGGTTTTACATAGAAATTAGGATTTTTAAATACAGCCAGACACTACATTATGTTCTAGATCACAGATTGCCAAACTTACTTAACTTGCTGTTCCCTTTGCAGGGGGAAAAAACCCCAAACTAATCAGCACACCTCTAAAAACTTTCGTGCTGTCCCCTCTCATCCAGTATAAATATAGCTTTCTGCCTTTGCCGCCCCCACGAATCATTCTAGTGCCACCCAGGAGGCGGTATCAGCCATTTTGCAAAAACACTGTTGCAGATGCTTGTACTTACAAAACCTTATGAAAATTCTCTTTCAGGAAAACTCTTCAATCTCAGAAAGATTCTCACCAACAACTATGTCATCGAACACAGATATTTCTCTCTCTTCATATGATGAAGACCAGGGATCCAAACTCATCAGAAAAGCTAAAGAGGCCCCTTTTGTCCCCATAGGTAAGCTCAACTTTGACGTTCTACTAATGTGGGGTAAGCCTGACTGTAACAGACATGGTGACATACTCATTCATCAGCACATCCTGGAAGCATGTATTTCCAAGTATGTTTTTCCTTGTTGTTGAAGTATGCTGAGATGGGTGTGACATAAATCGAACTGCAAAACTCTGTGTTCATCCAGACGTACTTTATTGATCCTTATTTCACTGAGTGGGTAGCGAAGAGAAAAGAACACTGGATTAAGAATCAGAAACCCAGGTTTGGTCCTGGATTTGCTGTCGACTCTGGAACTTGCTTACGGTTGTCGATCAGCTCATGAAAATGGAAGGAAAACGATTATAAATTTTCAGAGGTCAGCTTGAAAGACACAGTCACATGTATGATGAAACGTGCAGAGAGCTGGAGTTAGAAAACCACAGTGGAAGCTCATGGTGCCTGTGTCTTAAGCGAAGAGAACTGAAGGGGAATTGAGCCTCACATGGCTGTCTTGAAAGCGTGTATTGGGAAAACATTGAAAGGTGCAGAAAATCTCAGAAGGTGATGAACGGAATACCCAAACGCACTGTCCCAAACGCACTGGTGGACATTCGGCCAGTTTAAGCGAGAGCATGTGGTTGAGAACCAGCGTGTGTTGTGATAAGTGCACAGCCTTCACGACATGACTGAGCTGTTGGATTGCTTCATTTGTTCATTATAGCTCAATGTAAAAAGAAAAAGAGCCAGTGGTATTGAAGGAAAAGTATGCACTGAAGACATTAACAGAAAACAAGGTTGCAGGAATTGACAGAATCCCAGCTGCATTACTGCTGCCTATTTTTATGATCGTACCATGGAGTTCACCTTATATGCATAACACCTTTGGCTTCACTTATTCCATTGCTATATTAGTTGGACTCTTTAGAGATTCATGACTTTATGACTTATCACTTTAATTATTATAAAATCTCTGCTTGTATGACATGGCCCATGTGTAAGCCTAGTGCTACCACCTCTGCTTTTTTTAAATTGGTATTGCCTAGCCTGATCTTCGCTCATCGATTTATTTCCAACTCTTTAAGTGATACTTTAGTTATTCTAATCTTCTATATAAAGCATACATCCAGGTTTTGTATTTTAACCTACTAGTGAGGTGTTGGGCTGCTCACCTCAAGGTCAGCAGTTCAAAACCACTAACTGTTCTGTGGGAGACAGACCGGACTCCTGTAAAGAGCTACAATCTCAGAAACCCACAGCAGAAACACCCTGTTAGATTGGATCACTTGAGTCAGACTCCACTCAGAGGCATGGAGTTACTGAGCGGAAATCAACCGCTACACTTTTATTGCTACAGCACTCTTAGGTTTTATTTCTGCCGTTGTTCTTTGTTTTCTATTTATCTTTTGTATTTTCTTTGTTTATTGATATGCTATAGGTGGCTATCTCTATTTTAATCAACATGTCTTTTCATCTATTTCCAGTGCTAAACTGATTATAAACCTGTTCCTTAAATTAAGACCTTTAACATAACCTTTCCCATCCAAATGTTTTATTGTAATAATCATAACCTTGATTTCAGATTATTATTTTTTCTACAGTAACACCTTGTCATTTCTAAGAAACCTATATAGATGTTACTGGCTTTATTGGTCACCATCATATCTCACATGTTTATCGATCCATTTTTCACTTGATTGGGCTACTTCATTGTTGTTAAGGGATGTGGAGTTGATTTTGAATCGTACCATCTCGAGTGACAGAGTCGGACGCCCCCTCGGGGTTTTCTGGGTTGTAATCTGTCTCTGGGCACCAAGCAACCAGGGTCTTCTCCAAGGAAGAAGACCCTGAGTAAGACAGGGGACACCATGGCTGCAACAACGGGCACATGCATGGAAGCAGTTGTGAGCACGGCCCAGGACTGGGCACTTTTTCGCTGTGCAGACAGAGGGTCTCCAAGAGTCGGAACCCACTGGAGCCCACCCAACAGCAGCAGCAACAGTCTCCAGGGGAGCACATCACCAGATCTTTCTCCCAAGGAGCCCCCGCGTGGCTTCAAACAGGCAACCTTCGGGTTAGGAACCAAGTACTCAACTATTGAGCCACTGCAGCTCCTTTGCTTCCTCCAGTTTTTCTTTTCTAAACCTCCTAAGCTCACGGATGATGGACTTTGAAAACATGCAGGGTCACATCCTGCGTGTCGTTTGCCCTCAAAATGAATGGGAGTGAGCTAGGTAGAGTTCTAGGGTCGTGATGCCCTCATCTCAAAACCCTTGCCGCCAGGCTCTTATTTTCTCCTATGTCAAGTCTATAGTGCATTCTCTCAAAGGGAAACTTCACAGATGAGCCCCACACCTGTTTCTCAGTGATAGGAAGGTGTCAGGTCTTCTCTGCTGGTTTAACTGGAGGTTCTTCGGGGAGGGAGGGAGGGTGGCTCTAGCGTTCTTTTAAAGGAATTTAGCCTGTGGCGCACACCTTCACGTCTCGAAGATAATCTCCTGCTTCTTTAGGATATACTACTATTTGCCACCAATTATGGATTATTGGTTCTGAGAGAGGAAATTAAGGGACTCGGTTTTTTGGTGTGTTTTTTTTTTACATGTCTGAAATGGTCTTTATTGTGCCATTACATTTGAATGCAATGCACATCTGGGTATTCTGTATTGAAAAGAACTTTCCTCTAGAGTTTTGAGGGCATTTTTGTCATAATTTTTTAGCTCCCATGTTGTACCTGAAAAGTTCAATGTCATTCTGATCCATCAATCTGTTCTTCATCAGTGCAAAATCTTCTCTTAACTCTCCAAAGATATCTATCTCTGTCTCTATTTCTGTTGTTTCCCTGTGATTTTTTTCTTTTTAAAATCATTTTATTGAGAGTTCCTACAACTGTTATCACAATCCATCCATCCATTGTGTCAAGCACATTTGTACATTGGTTGCCATCATCATTCTCAAAACATTTTCTCTCTACTTGAGCCCTTGGTTTCAGCTCCTCATTTCCCCCCTCCCTCCCGGAACTCGGTTTTTATGATAGCCATTTAATTAATGGGCTGGCAAAAACAGTGGAGAGTAAACTGATGGCTGGACTTAATCCCTGTCCCACCCCCACCCCCATGCATCCTTTGTACTGGTGACCATTTGTTCCACAGGAATCGCGGGCTGTGCGGCAATCGTGGCGTACGGCTTGTACAAACTGAAGAGCCGGGGAAACACCAAGATGTCGGTCCACCTGATCCACATGCGCGTGGCAGCACAAGGCTTTGTTGTGGGAGCCATGACTGTTGGTAGGTCCTTAGAGGAGGTTTCTCATCTGTGGTCCCCTGTCAGTACCTTTCTTTGCAAATTAAACATGTAGACATTTTTAGTTGGTGCTCTAGCAATTTGCAAATACTTATATTCGTTTTATTATTATTATTTTTTAATCATCGTTTTTTTCTTTTTGTGAATTAGGGTAAATGTTATAGAACAGAGCCATTTTCCATTCAATGATGTGTACACTTTTTGTTTCATCTCATTGACTGCAAGCCCCACCATGAATACCACTTCTCCTTGTGTTTCTGGTCTCCATCCCTCTCCTAACCTTTCTGAGCTTTGTCCTTGGGCAATTGCTGCCATTGTGATCTCAGATGGTTGATTTTTCTAGGGTGTGTGTATCTCACCAGTATTATCGTTCCCCTTACGGACTTAGTTGTCTATTGTTTAAGCTGAACATTGAGCCGTGGCGGTGAGGTCCTTTCTGGAGCTAAAGGATGGTTAAGGGCCATAGTCTTGGGGGTTCCACAAGTCTCCCTCCTGACCAGCATGCCTGGGTTTTCGTTAGGATTCTGGGTTCAGTTCTACTTTTTTCTCCCACTCTATCCAGGACCACCTATGTGAGCCCTTCCAGAGCCGTTGGTAGTGCCCACTGGGCACCATCTGGTTCTTCTGGTCTCACTCTTAGTCTCTGATATAGTGGACCGGCATTTGAGAGAAAGAAAGGGGGATCATTCAGGTCACCTTTGAGTTTACCGTTTCACTGGAGTCTACTTGCAAATAGTCAGTAACCAGTGTCTGAGCATTGTGGGATTGCTCCTCTCCCACGGTTTTGAAAAGTGTGCATTAGTCCTGTTAGCCATGAGCTCCTTGGGGAAGTATACATAAAAAGTTCCAGAAATTTAAATTACTTAAGGCAAGAGTGTGACTAGCCTTGGTCTTTGTCCCTGTCCAACTAGCCTTTGTTAGCAAGGTTGCTGCTTTTAGCTGTTTTATGAACTGTTTTTCTTTTCTTAAGACTGAAGAATATGCTTGAGTGTTTAACTCCCGTCCTTTCTCCTCAGGGATGGTCTATTCCATGTATCGGGAATACTGGGCCAAACCTAAGCAGTAGAAGAAGAGATGCGGCCACCGTCTTGTTGGTGTTACTTGATGAGACACATCCTTTTGAGGTTCTATGTTTATGTTGAAGATAAATTATTTACATGAGTTCACTGTTTTGAAGATAGGCTTTCTCTTTTGCAGGCTTGGCTTCCCTGGTGACCAAATTACTAGTGTCTAAATCATGAACTAGGTCATTCCAGGGAGTCCAGTCTGTAAAAAGAGGCTGGCCACCCAAATTCACTAGATAGTGATAAGATGTCCACATTCTTAAACTCTTGGGATGCGGTTAGTTCTGAAGCAGACGGCAGGCCCAGGCTAAAGGACATCCAGCTGCTGTGGAAGGCCACCTTTGGGTGCTGTGCAGCGTGTCGCAGGCACCAGTGGACTGGCTTTTCTTTCTGCTTGCCTCGTGGGCCGGTCGATCCCTCCATTCCTAGGGCAAGTCTACTCTCAAAGAACTCCTTCCGAAAAACGGGTGGAATCTAACCTACAGCTGAAAACGTGTGTGTTCAAATTAAACCTGAAAAGTGAATAATAGCTGCTTAGATAACTTATTTTAGAATCATTCTTGTCCGCATGAGAATAACCTAATTATGGATTCCTCTTTAGCCCTTTTGTAATTGCAGAGGTATATTTTTGCTGCTGCCATGTTAATCTTTAATTGTCATCCTCAAGTAAGAATTGTGTATTTTAATTGCTAATCCAAAAGTAAAGAGCATTTTTAAAATGTGTACAGTGTTTTATTTTTTCTGTTTCAAAGCATAAGTGTTGAAGCAAACACTTTGCCTGTATTGGAGGTAATGTGATCATGAGCTAACTAGTTTGGTCAGACATCATACACAGATTTTGAAATCCTATACACTATACTTGGGAAATTCTCTTGTCTAACCTAAATTTACATTCATGGTAATAACATGGTACATGTATTCTTATTAAAAGTAAATGTAACACATCTAATGTTTTGTGTTTATTTCCATTTGACCGAAAGGAAAAATAAGTCATTCTTCAAATTAGCACAAAATTAGCACTTAACTTAGTTCCAGGAAAAGTGATAAAAGGTTAAGTACCTTTGGTGGACACTACTGTTAAAAGATATTACCAAACAGAAGCTGTCATTTATTGAGTATTTGCTATGTGCTCAATACACACTGCTCTGGGCACCTTTCCTGTGGAGTGTTACTTAAGCTTCCCGACCCCCTAGCAGGGACAGACTGTCCAGCCCTCTCTTCACAGAGGAGGAGATGAGCCATGGGCAGGTGTAGTCACTTGCCCAGGTCAATAGGTCGAGAAGGCCAGAGGATTGGGGACTGGAACCCAGCAGTGGGACTGAACATCTGTAACACGTAGCCACTGGGGGTACCACCTCTCAAACTGATCGCATAAATTTTGTGTTGGGATAGATGGGATGGGGTCTTCAAAGAACAGCCATCTACACTTTGAGAGCAACTTGTCTATAAACCACAAGAAGTTGTTCCGTGGTTCGTGTCAGCAATGAGATGTCAGGAGAGATGAAATATTGACCTTGGTGAAATGCATGCCGGAGTGGCACCAGGTACACATTTGAAAGCTTACTAGAGCTGACAGCTGAGTTGTTAGTGGGTTTTCCTAACGGAAATGAGATTAGACTAAATAGTGTCAATGGTCCTGCCCAGCTAATACATCGACACTTTCTTTCCACCTCAAGAGGTTTCTAAGAGATGCCTATAGGCAGTTCTAACAAGGGCTTCTTCACGAAGCCTCTAAAAGAACAGAGACAAGTTTCTGCAGACTCGTTCTAGTCCCGCCTTTGTTAAACTACTAACTGGAAACCCCATTCAGCAGACACGGTAGAGCACGGGGAGAGAAGCACGTGGCTGCAGTGTACATGGTGAGCATTACGTGTTGGGGAGAATGAGGCTACAGATACTAAGATGGGAAGGGGGGCTGGTCACAATGATCTACATATAACCCCCTACCTAGGGGGATGCACAACAGAAAATTGGGCGAAGGGAGACAGCGGGCGGTGGAAGACATGGACATTTTTTTATTACAAATTATCAAGGGTTCATCAGGGAGGATGGGAGAGGAGGGAAAATAACTTGATATCAAGGGCTCAAGTAGAAAAATTTCAAAATATGATGCAACATATGTACAAGTGTGCTTGATACAAATGGATGGATGGATTGTAATAAGAGCTGTAAGAGCCCCCAATAAAATGACTTTTTTTTAAATTAGCGGGATTGCTTATCTGAAGAAGAGAGTGGTAAATTAAGTTAAACAGGTAGGCAAGCATCTATGAAATGTCTCAAGTGGATGTGGTGTGGTACTGTGTCCTGGAATCGGACTGGGGTTCATGACCACTGCCTACTAGCTCAGTGGACATGACTCAGTATAACACAGGCAGTTGCCAGGCTGGGGCTGGGAAGATGGCATGCAGCTTAGTACCACATGGCCCTTTAATACGCTCAATCAACGGCTGCTGGTGGGGTTTGCACTGGACTGCTAATTGCAAGTTCAGTAGTTGGAAACCACCAGCCCTGGCTCAGGAGAAAGAGGTCTCTACTCCCGTGGACAAGTTAAAATCTCAGAAACTCCCGGGCATTTCTACCCTATCCTGTGGAGACACCGAGTTGGCATCTGCTTGATGGCAGTGAGTTGGGGTGACTTTGTTAAGTGCTGGGCATGCGGCAGCACCAGAGACACGTGGGTCTTGCCCTCTCACAAGCGTTAGCCGCTGTGGGGAAAAGCCGGACTCGCTACTGCAGAGCCAGTTCTGACTCCACGTGACCCTACAGGCCAGTCGAACTGCTCCTTAGGGTTTGAGATGGCCTTAGCTTTCCCAAGGAGCAGCTGGTGGCTCTGAACCTTGGACCTCACGATTAGCAGCCCAATGCTCAGCCTACAGTGCCACATGTTAAATAAGTGATTCTCGTGAAGCAGATAGTAGGTACAGAATACAACAGCAATGGGAACATCAGGCTGGGGGTTAGAGAAGGTCTCCCCGAGAAAGCAATATCCTAATCTAGCAGCTACCAAGTTAGCTCCTAACTTGGCTTCCTGTACGTTGACAGCGGACCGTGTGTGGCTGCCTCCACGATTCTGCTAGAAGACATGGTGATCTTTTTCAGCCAAAATCCCTGGCATCTGTGCCTGACTCGTGTAGATAAGAATTTGCTGAATTAATGAAAACATGAAAGTGTTCTTT
The DNA here is from genome assembly GCF_000313985.2 of Echinops telfairi. Lineage (NCBI taxonomy): Eukaryota > Metazoa > Chordata > Mammalia > Afrosoricida > Tenrecidae > Echinops > Echinops telfairi. Next base: position 16,788,133 of record NW_022108124.1, on the reverse strand, counting down.
TTTCCCATCCTGCCCTGCTGCCCCTAGGGGAAAGGACAACAAAGGTAGCATTTCTAGGTAACGAGTCACAGTGACATCTGGTGGTGAGAGTTCTAAGTGCGCTGAGCTGCTGCGCCCAAAGGCAACAGGCTGGTGAGCTAGGCCACTGTTAGACTGAGTGAGGCCTGTTGCCTCACACATGAACTGCCCCACCGAGAACGTGAAGGTCATGAATTTTGGGCTCTTTCACCATATACGTTCACAACTCGTCACATACGTACCGGCCACAGCTGAACGGATGACCGTAATAAGGTACTTTTAACTTCTCAATGTATCAAATACTGGAACCGCTATTTGGAAGTGCATCCTGTAGAACGGGGACATGATAGGCACCCCTCTTAGGCTGACTGCCTTAGTGTATTAAATGCACTGTATTAAAATGCACGGGGGACCCAGCACGGCTCAGGCAGCTCTGTTTGATTCTCGGGGAGCCTACTCTCTCCTCAGCCACTGAACAGAGGCACAAAGAAGAACGCGTTTTCAAGAAGGGACGCACGTTCGGAGGTTCCACCCAATGCCATCGTGGTGATGCATGGCTCTAGAGTGTGGACCTGTGTCCACTCACAGAAGCCACAGAGAGATCTGCTCTGTAGTGTCCCGGGCTACTTAGTCCTCCTCTTGTCCCATGGTCATTCAGAAGTCCGCCAAAGCAGTGAAAAGTTAACAGTGTGACGGGAAAAGTCACTCAGGCTACCTGAGTACTGTTATCGCCTAGAACTCGGCTTGTCTACAACCAGATTTATTGTCTTCCCCCTTGGTGTCCCTTCTGAACCCACTTGTCAGCGATGCCCCCCAGCTCAGCCCCTTTCTCCCGTTGTTTTTAATCCTGAGTAAGCCAGGCACCCAGTCCTATTAGTTGTTCAAGTAGATCTCACCTTTGCTTGGCCCTTCTTTAAGCCTGGACCTTGTCCTGCCGCCTACCTACGATAGGTGGCACTCTGCCAAAGCCTGTGCTCAGGTTCCACTCTTGCTGGAATGTGACCTTCTGTGCCTCCCAGGACACGCTCTTCCCTCACTGCTCTGACTCACAGCACGCTGTACTCGTCCGCCCTTCCGTTGCAAGCACCACACGGAACTCAGACCGTGCTCACAATGACGGGATTTATGAGGGATGCAAATAGGTTACAGCTTAAGTGAGAAAAGCTCAGGCTACAGTTGTTCAGTCGGGACATGGTTGGAAGCTTGTTAGAGCTGCCAGGAAACGCCCAAATGGCATGTCTGGCCCTCCACCCAAAGGGACTTCGCTTCAGCAGTGGGAGTCAACAAACTCATTTCCTCAAATTGAGCACCCAGAGGTAACCACTCCATACGTCGTCGGCCTCCTGCCCCAAAATCCTCGGCTTTCCTTGCTCTGCGGGCTCAAAATTCCTGCTGCTGCTGCTGCTGCTGCTGGGCCTCTGGTGCCAAGGCTGTCTCCTGGTTCGAGGAGGTTCAAGTTCAGGAATCTTGGGGTCCAAAGGACACGCTCCACTTCTGGCAAGTCTCTCTTGCTGGTAGTGAGGTCTTCCCTCCCCAGCCCTCCCTTCGTGTTTCTGAGATGGCTCATTTTATGCCCAGCAGGATGCCAATCATGACCCTGTTAACAAGCCTCACACCAGAATCCCATCAGTGGCTTCCCTAACTTCTTCCCCAGACCCATCAGGAAAGGGGAGAGTCACATGAAATAATTAACAGCCCTGCCCCTCCCCACTCTTGTCGACGCTAGTACCTTAACGACCCAGCCCCCGTTCTACTCTTGGTAAAGCTTTTAGGTTGCAATGAACTTCTCTTGTTCATCTGCTGGTATTTGAGTTTAAGACAATGCACGCCCTAGTATATTATTTTGCTTCTGTGCTTTGCTGCATATAAAATGCTTTGATACTCACGAGTAGTCAACCACCTCATGGGGCTGGATCCTTCATTTGGAGATTCAAGGCCATGGTTCCAGGAGACGTCCCAGATCATCGGCCTACCTCCTAGTTTCATTGTATCTTGGTCATCCAAGGCACCAATTGGTCTCTGCTGACCTGCTTCAGCAGAGGAAGAAGGGGAGTGAGGGGTGGGAGGATGAGATGGAATGGGTGAGTAATGGTCTCATGAACAACTGCTTTCCTTACCACAAGACCGGAAGAGTTGCATGGTGTCTGGCTATTGTTATTCAACCTTTGGCCAAAGATTTCATAGAAGAGTCCTAATCAAAAGGGATTAGAAATTTTCATGGACTCTAGACTTCCTGGAGCCAAGCATGGTGGATGAACCCCTAAAACTATTGCCCTTTAAACTTTAATCCTTTCATAACCCATGGGACATCATCCATCAATAGGTTCAGCCTCAGGTTTCTTAAGAGGCTGCTCTCCCAGTTGTAGTGCATGCTATCACCTGACAGGGACCTGTAAAATTGTGGGTTTGAAGAACCAGGCCTCATCCCACCAATTCTGCTACCAGAGTCCACCAGGGACCTAGGTGCCCCACATCATTGCATCAAAATCCATTTTGCCTGCATTTTCCCCTTCATGTAAGCATGACTGAGGACACATGGTATGAACAAAACATGCAAGGCAGACAATAACGTGGCCATGAAAGGATCAACCAAAAACATCCTCCAAAGTCATCTTCCAATCAAACCCTGGTTTAGCTTAATTAGTAAAACAAGAGCTGCCTTGAGCATTGTGCTTTTTAAAGACCTCTCTGTGAGATGAAATTGACAACAGCAACTTGAAAGCTGTGACAGGACCCCTGGGGGCACTGTGTTGATGCTCACGGGGAAACAAGAGCTCAGAGAAGGGGAGTGAGAATGTGCACACCGTTGAAGAGTCACTACCGTCTCTGAAGCGAACCGTCGAATTAGAGTTCAGTTTAGCTATGTTTATACTCAACGACAAAATTAATTCAGGGGGAGATGCTTGAATATTTTTCGCATTGATGCCTTGCAAAAGCTCTGAAGTATGTATTTTCCTGACTTTGACCAATGAAAAGGCTGTGGTTGACTCATGCTTGTCCAAGCAAAAAAAGCAGAGCTGGGATGCAAATCCAGAATGTGAGACCCTTGGTGCCATTGAGAGAATGCGAGATGGAAGAGAATCAAAAGCCAATCTCACTGGCGTCAAGTTAATTCTACTCAGAGAGACCTTCTATCCACAGGTTCAGGAATCACGCTTGGTTTTCTTTTCCTTCACTTCCATCTTCCACTGCACACACAAGCCTACTCACTCATTATCCAGGACTCAAGGCTAATCTTTCATCCCAATATAGCTTAGCTACTTGGCCTCACATTTATATATACATGAAAATTCCCCCATCGGTATCTGCTTTGGTTTTTATAAGGATGTAACTGAAGAGACCCCCACATTCAAATGGTCTTTACTGTAGAGGTGGCAATAAAATACTAGTAAGTACCCATGTTGAAGGAAGAAGTTCAAGCTTCCCTGAAAGCATTAGTTAAAATCCCATGATCCAGGAATGGATGGAATACCGATTGAAATGTTTCAAAAGGCTGATGAAGCCCTGGAAGCACTTATTTATCTATTACAGGAAATTTGGAAGACAGCTACCTGGCCAACTGACCGGAAGAGATCCATTCCAAAGAAAAGTGACCCAACAGTATGTTCAGATTATTGAACGATGTCATTGATATCACATGCAAGTAAACTTTTACTGAAGATCATCCAAAAATGGTTGCAGCAGTACCTTGAGACAGGGAGCTGCCTTGAGGTTCAGGCCAGGTTCAAATGAGGATGTGGAACCAGGGATATCACCGCTGGTGTCAGATGGATCTTGGCTCAAAGAAGAGAATACCACAGGGATGTTTACTTGTGTTTTATTGACTATGCCAAGGCATTTGACTGTAGATCATAACAAACTGCGGATAACCTTTAGAAGAATTGGAATTCCATAATGCTTCATTATATATGCTAATTTTGAACTTGTACATGAACCAAGAGGCAGTTGTGTGAACAAAGGAATACTGCATGGTTTCAAATCAGAAAAGGTGTGCCTCGCAGTAGTATTCTCTCACTATATGTAGTCACTCTGTCTGCAGAGCCAGTCTTCAGAGAAGCTGGGTTATATGAAGAAGGATGTGGCATCAGCATTGGAAGAAAGCTTATTAACAACCTCCGATATATAGATGACCCAACCTGAAGGTGAGGACTTGAAGCACTTGCTGTTGAAGATCAAGGATTGCAACCTTCAGTGTGGATTGCAACTCAATGTAAAAAAAAAAAGACCAAAATCCTCACAACTGGACCGATAGGTGATACCATGATAAATGAAGAAAAGACTGATGTTGTCAAGCATTTTGTCTTGCTTGGATCCACAATCAATGCTCACGGAAGCAGTAGTGAAGAGATCAAAAGACAAGTTGTACAAGGTAAATCTGCTGCACAAGACCGCTTTAGAGGATTGAAAGGCAAAGATGAAAGTTTGGGGACTAAGGCGCACCTGACCAAAGTCATGGTCTTTTCAATGGTCTCCTATGCATGTGAAAGATGGACATCATATAAGGAAGACCAAAGAAGAATTGATGCATTTGAATTGGGTGCTGGAGAAGAACAGTGAAAGTACCATGGACTGCTTAAAGAAGAAACCCATCAGTCTTGGAAGAAGTAGGGCCAGAGTGTTTCTTAGAGACAAGGATGGCAAGACCTTGTCTTACATACTTTGGAGATGTTGTCAGGAGAGACCAGTACCTGGAGAAGGCATCATGCTTGGGAAAGTAGAGGGGCAGCAAAAAGAGGAAGGCCCTCCCGGAGATGGCTTGACACAGGGGCTGCAACAATGGGCTCAAACACAGGCGCAATTGTGAGGGTGGTGTTTCATTCTGTTGTGCAGACGTCACGCTGGGTCGGAACCAACTCAGTGCCACAGAACAACAGCAAAGTACCCGTGTCTGCGGGGACTGAACCACAGAGCAGGAAACGAGTGATGACTGGGACCAGATAACCTTCACTGAGTGTTATGGGAGACCACGATTGAGCGGAGAAGCCCCAACACCATATCATCATCAGTTTTCCCAATGACCCAGCCCTCCAGACCACGTCAGTGTGGTGTGAGGCGTCTGTGTGAGTGTAGTTCCACCTTGAGCCACAACCAACAAGTGTTGGTCCTACACAGTTCAATCTCTCATTCGATTGGGCTCTGTTGACCCTAAGCATGGGGTTGATGACAGTGGGGGCCTTCCTGGACCAGCTCCCCCAAGTGTAGATCCCTGTTCAACAGATCCCAACCTTGGCCCAAACTTTTAAACACAATCGTATCACTTCCATGCCACCTTCTTGAGAGATTGACAATGATCATAGTGCAATCGACTTAAACCCCGGGGTGGGGGTGGGGGGTGGTGATTGGCAGTGCTGTACTTCTTTTTTTATGTGAAATTTTGCTTTCCAGCTTGTAGCTTGCTGTTTTGAGTTGTTGTTTTTCCTTTGGGGTGTGTGTGTTCTGTTTAAGTGGTTGCTGACTGGCTTATGGCTCTGTGGATACAGTTGATCTTATAGGGTGGGGATTTTGCCATATTACAACCGCCAAAGAGTTTCTTTATAGCATCATAAACCCAACCACTTGCCATCTGGTGGGTTCTGACTCCCGGAGAGCCCCTCTGTGTCCAAATAAAACTGATCTCCATAGGACTTCCAGCAGCTGGTTTGGGGGAAGTAGACCATGGGGTCTTTCTCACAAGGCATTTGAAGGGACTCAAACCTCCAAAGTTTCATCTAACAACCAAACACCTTAATCATGTGCACCACCCAACGGCTCTGAACTGGTGGCCAATAAGTCAATTCTAGCAGCTTTGAATGACTCTTTTAATGATTTACTAATAAGTAATTAGTCAATAATGCCTTATATTAAACTGCTTCTATTCTTTTTAAAGGTAATTTCCTGAAATCTCTTTGAGAGCAGGGACCCTTGACCTACTATGACTACCCTGTCTGGTTCTTCATGAGCGATCCATGAACATGTACTGAGGAATGAACAATTGGGTTGTTTTGTACAGAAGCTGTCCCAGTTTGACTAGGAATTTTGCCTGAACTCTTCATAGAGGCATTTCTGCTTGGTTTCACCCAAGGAGTAATTCCCAAAGAAGAGAAATATGAGTCTCTTACTTGGATGAGAACAACTGCCACAATCACTGGGGCCAAGGTGGTCAGGGATCAGAAAGGTGAAGTTCACTGGACAGGCAACTGGAGAACAGGAAAGGCCCCTTCTTCCTTTATCAGAAGATGATGGGTATATACCAGCAGTGCTGATGGCAAGTATAGTGCCGTATTCACATATGTCTAGACATGACTGCCTTAAAAGAAGAAAAAGAAAACACCTGAAGTTTACAGTAAAGGCCTGAATAAACTTGGATCACATTCTAGAATGCTATCAGTTTGGTAAGTTCTTCCTACCTCCTGCTCTGTGGTCATTATATAATTGTTTGCCAAGTTAAGAGGATTAAGAGTGAAGTGGTGGAGTCTAGCCTGTCAATCAGGTCATAGTTAATGAGGCCCCTGTGTAGACATGGCCTTCTCCTGAGGATTCTGGGAACTCCTGTCTTCCTCCTTGGAAGTGGGAGACACACTCTCTCTCTCTACTCACTCTCTGGGAGACATTGCAGCTGACAAGACACATGGAACTATGCTAGTGCCCTGAGCTGGAGAAGCCATGTGGAGACCCCTGCCAGTGCTGAGATGCTTACAACGCCACTGGATCCAACAACTTCCCACCCACTGGCCCACAATCTTCCTGCATTCAGCTCCGTTGCATGTGTTGTGTGAGTCTGCAGAGGACTTTATAGATTGCTATCAGACATATGGGCTAATATCAGACTTATGGACTTGATCTGGACTGGGCTGGGATGTTTTCTTAATGTACCATTACTCTTTATATAAAACTTTTTCTTATTTACATATAAGTGTCTGAATATGTTTCTCTAGTCAACCCAGACTAACACATACTTATTCATTTTTCTTCTCTCTGCAGTCCCCGTCCGCCCCCCCACACACACACACACAGCATAGGCTGGCCTCCACCCTTTCTTGGATCTCCATTCATTCTCCATCAACTGCTTGCACAGAGCACTGAAGCACAATAATGACTTAGGTTGGGAAGTATGTATATATTTTTCTTAACATCCAATTGCTCTTCTCTATGGAAATAAAGCATGTTCATGATTTTTTTTAAATCCTGCAAAGTGCAAAATAATAAACAGTATTTCAATCTCACCAACCCAAGGTAACTGTTTATTGTAGTATCTCGATGTACTTCTTCTCAATCTTGTTTCTGAGCCTAATTGTTTAACAACCATTTCGTGTCTTGCTTTTTTTTTTCCTCTACCACTGGACAAGCTTTCCATAGTTTTCCATTTTTCAACCACACACTCAATGTTCACATTAAATCTCATGATGGGAATGTTCACTTTCCCACATCTATGTGCAGAACAATTAATCCATAAGACTATATGTGTATATATATATATATATATGTGGGTGTATATATATAAATGGGGGTACCCCCCCAAAACTGGATGTGATGATGTGATGTGAAGGGGATAGTATACTTGGAGTTCATTCCATCAGGTCGGACTGTTAATCAAGCTTTTCTATTTAGAGGTTCTGAAAAGATTGTGTAACAGTGTGATTTGTGGGTAGACTGGGGACTGGTTTCGCCACCACGACAATGCACCTGTTCATGCTTCCATCTCAGTACACCAGTTTTGGGCAAAAAATAGCATGCCTCTTTTGCCCCCCACACCTGACCTCCCTCCTTGCAACTTCTTTTTGTTTCCGTAGATGCAGAGGGACATGAAAGGACAATGATTTGACGATGTAGAAGAGGTGAAGGAAAAAACGAGGGGGGTACTGTCAGCTATCTGAACAGAAGCGTTTGAAAAATGTTTCCAAGAACAGAATCGCAGATTTGACAAATGTAGTGTCATGGAGAGTCCTTTGAAGGTGATAAGGTTGTTTTGCAAAATAATTTCACTGCATAGCTTTGGGGGAGAAAAATTCCCTTTTTGGGTATGTAAATATAGCCTATACATATATGCATCTATATCCCAGAAGGGAACTACTGGGAAATGTTACAGGCTGGGGACACAGGATGCCCACTAAGGGCACGAGCCGGTCTCCCAGGCGCCTTCTCGGCTTCCGTAGAAACGTGATGTCATCACGCTGCCGGCGGCGTGGCTGGTTTCCTTAGCGACGGTTGCCTGGGCAGCGCGTGCTGGCGTCCCCAAAGGGTGTCTGAGCCCGGGGACCTGGGAAGGTAGGCGCTGGGCGACGCTGCTGGGGCTGGGAGGGTAGGGGGGCGTTGAGCGAGGACGGGCGCCTGCAGCGGCGCGGCGGGCGGGCAGGGCGCACCAGCGCGGTCTCTGCCGGCCGGGCGGACACGGCGCCCTTCCTCCCGGGACGCGGCCTCCAGCTCACCCCAGAAGCAAGACTTCCTTTCCTCCAGGTCCCGGGGCGTCGCCAGGCGCGGGGGTTGGGTTGCTTACCGATTGCACGCCCTCCACGCGGTGGCACGTTGAGGGGCTAACAGGCCTGTGACAGGTCGAGGAGCTTCAGCAAGGGGACAAGGGAGGGCCCCAAGGGAGGGCCCCGGGCCCCGCCCCCGCCCCTCCCCTCCCTCGTCCTCTCTGGCTCCATTCTTTATCCAATAGGCCTTGCTTTTCCAGAGATGGTTTGTCCACACTTGCTGAATTAGAACATTCTCATATTTAAAAGGGGAATTTGACAACAAAGGTGGGTGGTGGGGTGGGTGGAGAGGTGATGGGGGTGAGGGGGTGTGCCGTGATGTCTTTATTCGTCCATTGCACGTACACTAATTTAGTTCCCACGGCACAACTGTGCTTACCTGTACTGGCAGAAACACACTCCAGAAACCACAGGGACAGCTCCTGCTTTCAGAGTGGTTGGAAGGTGGCCAAAAATCTCCCAGTCACTGCTCCAGACTCCCCCAAATGCAAATGAAAACCACGTCTGTGTACCTGCCCCACCTCCCCCCATCCCCCCCAGTGTGTCCCACATTATCATGGAGGTGTCAGGAGCCAGGTGAGGGCTGGGTGCATTTTGAAACTTGTGAACTTTAGAGTCATCATTTGTGTAAGCTTCCAAAGCAAAGCTCTCCTTTATGATTCTTGGGAATCAGCAGCCTCTGAGCTGAGTTGCATGTTGACCTTGGCCAAAGGTTCAAGCTTGACCTGTCATAAAACTTTGGAAGAGGGCAGAACCTAGTCGGGGACCATCTCAGAAGGATGCTCGGCCTCCACTGCCCTTGCCTGCAGCTCTGTGCCTCTGTGATCTCTCCCTGGTCAGTTCTGCCCCCTTTCCCTTCTGCGCAGAGCCCCCTGCCCTTCCTCTCTTACATCTCCTCACCTTTATCTACTCCTGCCCACCCCTTCTCCCTCGTCTTCTCCTTCCTTCCCTCTCTCCCTCCCTCCCTCCCACCTTCACACTAGGCACCTGCTTCCCCCACTACTTTCCCTGGACTGGTTGGTCATTTGTGTATCTTCTTTAGGGGGAAATGTCTATTCAGGGTCTTTGCCCATTTTTAATTAGGTGGTGTGTTAGTCTGGGTTGACTAAAGAAACAAATTCGTAGACACTCATGTGTATAAGAAAGAGCTTGATATAAAGAGTAATTGTACATTAAGAAAACCTCCCAGCCCAGTCCAGATCAAGTCCATCAGTCCAATATTAGCCCATAGGTCCGATACCAGTCTATGAATTCCTCTTCAGACTCACGAAACACATGCAATGATGCTGAATGCAGGAAGATCACGGGCCAGTGGGTGGAAAGTCTTGTGGATCCAGTGGCGGTAGAAACATCTCAGCGCTGGCGTGGGTCGCCATGTGGCTCTTCCAGCTCCAGGGCTCTAGTGCAGTTCCATGTGTCTCGTCAGCAGGAAGCCACAGTAGAGAGTTTATCAGTATCTGGCCTCCAGTGAGCTGTTTATCTCGGGGCACCTCCAAATGAGGTCATCAGGCTGTGACCTGATTGACAAACTAGACATCGTCCCTTTGCAAGTTGACTGCCGTGTGCATGTACACACACACACACACACACACACACACACACACAGAACAAGCCCATTACCCTGGGGTTGATTCCAGTGACCCTCTGACTATATGACGGTCAGGAAGGATACGTGGCAAAGGTGACGCCTGAGCAGAGACCACTGGGAAATGAGGAAGCTAGCAAAGTGGACATCTGGGATAGGGAGTCCCAGGGAGGGGGAGCAGCATCCCATGTGTGAGTGTTGTTATTTCTGCGAAATCCGAAACAGATGAAGCATCTAGAACAAAGGAAGGAATTGACCACTTAAAACAATTTTTTTATTTAACTTTAAAAAAATTTTTCCATGGGCCAAAAAAAAAATAGGAACAGTTGCTTCACCAAATCCAAACCAATGTGGAAAAACAAAACAAAAAGAGCCAAACGGCCCCTCGGCCCATGGGAAGATGGTCATCAAGGGAAATGCAAGTTTAAACTGCAGCTGAGCTACACCAACAGACCCACTCAGACCTCAAACTCACCGCGGTGGAGTCGGCTCCTGGAAGGACTGACATTTAGACGGCGGACCATGCACCGAGGGATGGAGAGCACCCACAAAGAAAACAACCCCACGGCCATGGAGCTGACTCCAAGGCTGTCCATGGTTATGGCCGCTGATGCTTCCAACTTCCTGCTGGTGGGCTTGAACTGCTTACCTGGCAGTCGGCAGCCCAGCCGGACCACCAGGGATCCTATGTGAGAGCCACTCCAAAAGCCATGTTGCTGCTGGGTTGGTGGCTCCGCGTGGCTGCACAGGACGTCCTGTGCCATCCTCTCCACGGGCCAGTCACCACAAACTCAGGCGCAAGTCTCCAGCCTGCCACTTAGCAGCCTCGTCATTCGCCACAGCTCATGGTTTCTCATAAAACCACGGAAATGTGGGAGCCTGGTGCTAAACCATTCGTGGACGACCGGCGACCGGGTCGGGGTTTCACACGAAGCAGAGTAGTTCCCTCCCTGCGATCTGTTGAAAGTCAGCTCTCGACACAAGGGTTTGAGAAACAAACCAAAAACCCTGCATGTAAACATGACGTAGCCCAGGCTTCTCTTTCTAGACAGTGGTTCTCACCCTTCCTCACGTCGCGACCCTTGAATACAGTTCCTCATGTGGTGGTGACCCCCCAGCCATAAAGTTATTTTCGTTGCTACTCCATCACTGTCATTTTGCTACTGTGATGAATCGTCATGTAAATATCTGATAGGCCGGATGTATTTTCATGGTTACAAATTGAATACCATGAAAGCACAGTGATTCATTACAAAAACAATATGTCATTCTATATTGTGAAATATTTATTTCTAATGACAAATCAATGAAATGTCTGGAAGCATGGTGCAGCATGGGTCACAGTCTTCATGCTGGGTACTCATTTGTGGGCGTATCTGCATGTGGGAAGATCCACCTGGAGACAGATAGAGGAGCAGTGTCTGGGTTCCTACACATATCTCTGATGGTCTTAGGTGACCCCTGTGAAAAGGTCGTTCAACCTCCCAAAGGGGTCTCAGCCCACCGGTTGAGAACCACTGTTCTAGGGGTTTACCCGAGAGCAATCAATAGATAGGCCCACCCAAAGACTAGCTTATACATGAGTAGCTCCACAGCTGCTTGCTTCATAGTAAGTCCAGACCAGAACCACTGCCAGAATTCAGTAGCAAGCGAGCAGAGAAGCTAACTAACGGCTGATTGGTGGGAACTTCATCTGATCCAGTGAAATAGTCACCAACAGACAAGACAGAAGGATACCCAACGGCGTGGATGCATCTCAAAAGGGCAGTGCCGGTGAAAGAAACCAGCCTCAACCATTCCCGGTAGCTCTGCTCATACCCCCGACCCCCACCCCAGGGCAAAATGAAAGTTGAGCAGAGGAAGCCTGCGGTTTGGTGGGTGGGAAGACTGACTGTAAAGGGATGTGTGGGAAATGCACACTGGGGGAAATAGGACTATATCCCCTAACTTATCACAGAGGGAATCTGGAAAACTGGTATTCCACGGTAGGAAAGCCACCACTTTGGTAAGTTAGAGGCAAAGTCCAAGTGCATGATCCTGCTTTAAATATCATTCCCCCAGTTTGTTCCCTAACAGCTATGCTGCCTTAAAGTGTGCACATGGTGGATTCTATCTCCCTATAGATTAAGCAGACATTCTTTTGTTATCTCCTCCCTCCGAGACACCCAGCCCCCCCTCATACTTTCCCCCAATTCAGTTCATTAGGTTCCTTCACCTGTGAGCTCAGGGACCTGACTGTGTTACCACCCACCTTGTGAGGCATGTAACTACTGAATATGCATGTCTTGTAGTCACCTATAAATGTCCCAAGATAGTAAAGTCTGCCCCTCTCTTCTCCCACCTCCATGTGGACCACTAAGAGGGTCTGAGGTGAGCATGCTACCGTGAAATGTGTCTGACTCCTTTATTTTACTCTCTCGCCTATCCTATCTTCTATGGCTGTACTATAACCTTTATATATTATCACCATACAATTGTGCCTACAGACCTCGGTTATTAGAGACTAGTTTCTTCTGACAGGGAGAAAAAGAAGCTTGTTGGGGTGGTGGAACTATTCTGTAACGTGATGGCGATACATCTGTCGGAACGTATTTGCACACTTAAATACAATCGGTGTGCACGTAAATAAAATGGGTCCATTTCCTTGCATGTACATTGCACTTCAGCACCTCCGATGAAAAAGGCACAGAGGCAGCACCTCCTCTTCAATGGTGGAGGTCTCAGAATGGTGGCTGCTCTACAAGACAGTTCACTGGACGTCGGGGGAGCGTGCGGTAGCCTGCTCCAGGACTACAGATGGTCTATCCCCTCTTCTGGGTGGTCACTATACGGGTAACATGCATGGAGTCATGGAGTTGCACATTCAGGCCTTATGCACTTTGTGTGAACGATACCTCAATTTTAAAAGGAGAAAACTAGATATCAGAAGTGCCTGGGCCGCGCTCCTGGAAAGTGAGATTTCATTGTTGCCAGGAGAGGTCCGGCCACTCTGTCTTAGGAGAGTCTAGTGTTCATCCCAGGCGGGGGCCGCTGAGGCCAGGGTCAGGGAAGGATCGAAGCAGGTCCAGGGCTCAGGGAGCATGCTCAGTTCCACTTTCAGGAGCAGGAGGAGGAGAGGGGGAGTCAAGCCATCGACTCCAGGGTTGGGATTCACATCTCCTTTGTGACTAACTCCTAGGCAAGATGGCAGCCGACGAGGGCGCCCAGGACACCTTGAGGCGCCAATTCAAGGCACTGCAGGAGATGCAGCACCAAAGGCTCCAGCAGCAGGTGGAGAAAAGGAAGGAGAGAGAGCTGAGCTCGCGGAGCAAGGCCAGCGACCAGAAGGAAGCCCTGGAGGTCCCCGACGGCTTCCGCCTCCCCCACGGAGGGATGCCACTGGCCAAGGGCAGCTTTGAAAAGAGGTAACGTGTGAGCTCCCCCCGCTGCAGCACTGTCGTGAGGCGGGGAGAAGGGAGGCGAGATGTTGGCAGACTTGGTTCAGCCCATGACTCTTGACAGGTCGAGCCAGGGAACGTATTATCAAAGGGCCCTGCTAGCGGATGGAAAATGTGTGTTCTGGTGGGACATGCCGGGTATGAAATGTCTCCCAAGGCCCCGCTTAAAGTTAAATGGGAAATTGGGAAGGTGTTTCCCCACTCGTTTAAAATGAAGTCGGGCAATGTGCCAGGGTGTCACTGAGGCCCTGGAGCTTCTGAGGTGGCCACAGGCCGTCCCTGCACCCAGTCTCCACTAAGGCCGTTGGCCCAGCCTGGTTCCCTTCTGCTGACACATGCGGTCACCAAAACCTTCCTGTGGGACCCTGGACCTTTCACGGAGGGTGACCAAGGTAGGGGTTGCCCATGGTCATCTCCAGACGGATACCGATTTGTGTGAGCCGGCATCTGAAAAGCATACAGATGCTCTTTAAAAAGCCCAAAGAGTTTCTTCACGAACCCTTGGCTTCCGCTGTCACCTGGAATCAACAGTCCCCATCTTTCACGTTCTGCTTTTTCATGGTTGTGGTACAAACCGTCAAAACCTGTTGGACTTCACGGGGGTGGGGTCCACGGGAATGGAGATCAGCTGGGGCTGATGCCTGTGAGTGCAGGTACGAGCCCCCACCCCACTGCCAGCCGTTCCTTAACCAACTCCGACAAGAGCTGCCCTCCGCCCCCAGCTGCTCCTCTTCCGGAGTTGGCCATCCTTGGCCACACAGGTCACGCGGGCAGTGAAGGGGTTCCTTCAGGAAGTGACAAGACACAACCCCAGGTCACAGTCGTCGTATTAGAGAAGCCAGCAAGTCAGTGCGGTCTCACAGCTGCCCAGTGCCCGCCGAAACCAGCCCCTGCCCAGCTGCAACTCTTTGGAATAGTCTTCTCTGTGGGGACAGCTCCCTCTGCCCACTCAAAGCCACTTGTCTCCCCTGACCCTGCGTCTGTCGCTGCCCACCCTGTCACTGGGCCCCTTTTGCGCCTGTTGGACCCCCCCCCCCACTCCTGACCTGTCGGTCCTTTGACCTGCGGCCTACTGCTCTTCTAGGTAGTTCCTGCTTCTTTTCTTCCTACTCGTTCTTCTCTTTTCCTTATACTGCTTTTTTCTTGCATCTTTCTGTCCCGAAAAACCTGTGGGGTTGGCTGTTCACATACAAAACTCCTTGAAAAGTCTAAGGCTCGTCCCTCTGAGCTGAGCCCTTGCGCAATGTGTTAAAATCTGCTCGTTGAAGTTGTCAGAATTTCCCCTTCCCGTTTTGTACAGATCTTTTAAAATTATTACCATTAAAAGATTTTATTGGGGGCTCTTACAGCTCTTATAACAATCCATACATCCATGGTATCAAGCATATTTGTACATATGTTGCCATCATCATTTTCTAAACATTTATATTCTGTTTGAGCCCTTGGGATCAGCTCCTCTTTTTACTCTCCCTCCCACCTCCCTTCCTCATAACCCCTTGATGAATTATAAATTATTATTCTTTTCATATCTTACACCGACTGTCTCCCTTCCCCCATAGTTTCGGTTGTATCTCCCCCTGGGGGTGGCAGGGGTGGTCATGTGTCGATTACTGTGATCGGTTCCCTCTTCCTCTCCCCACCTTCCCCCTACGGTACAGATCTAGTCTTAGCGCAAAGCTTTGTGCTCCCGTGAAGCATGACCCACCATCGCGGAAACCCAGGGAGGCAGCATGGACTCGGTAGCAGAGTGGCTCTCCATGCCACCTAGTGTCAAGCCTGGCACAACCAGCCTGTCTGTGGGCCCCTGTGCCTCCAGTCCATTCTGACTCTCGGGGCCCCACCAGGGCAGGGTAGAGCTGTCCCTGTGGGTGTCTGAGACGGCAGCTCTTCATGGGAATTGAAAGCCCCGTCTTTCCCCCCTGGAGTGGCTGCCCTCGAAGCTGCCAGCCCACCTTGTCGCCCCCTGTGCCCTTTGCCTCGCAGGGTGCTGGAAGACGAGATCGCACAGCTCCGAGAGCAGCTCAGAGAAACGGTCGACGAGAACGGGAGGCTGTACAAGCTGCTGAAGGAGCGGGAGTTTGAAATCAAGCACCTCAAAAAGAAAATTGAGGAGGACAGACTGGCCTTCACAGGTAGCTGCCCGGCGGACGCATTCCCCGCCCGGGAGGCCAGCACGCTGACCCAGCCACCCAGAGGCCTGCTGGGCAGGATGCACAGCAAGAATGCCAGGGTCTGCTGTGGTCAGGCGTGTCCACAAGTTCTGAACTCAAGGGCAGGCTGGAGGAAGGGAGCCAGCCTGGGAGGTGGGAGCGCAGGGGCAGCAGGGCAGCGGGCAAGCACCCTCAGTGATGCTGGAGACCCGCTGTGGTTCCCACACAGGCTCTCTGAGATGCTCACCACACACCAGCTGGGCCTGAAGGCTCTGTGCCATCTTGGGCATTTTGTCACCGGGTAACCAGCCCCGCAGAGGTGGGTGCTTTCTGTACGGCACTGGTCATTGTGGCTGCAGAGAGGCGGACAAGGCAGGGAGGCTGGCTGTTCCAGGAGGACTTTCTAGGACCCCGTCCCCCTCCTCGGGATTGGAGCTGGACCTTGACCCTCTAGGCCTAGTCTGGGCCTTGGCTTTGTGTGTCTGGGGGGAACCTGGGCTCTGCAGCTACGCTGGATGTTGGCTCTGTGGTCATGTGCTAGCCCTTTGGTGTCTGCTGGGGACTGTGGCCCTTTTTTAAATGGGCTCTTCTCTGTGTGTTCCCATTGGCCAGAACTAGATTCTCTGCCGAATTTTCATTCATTCAACCGCTGGGGTGGCTGACCCTCTGATATGATCATATCCCATGCCACCTACTGAGGAACAAAGGAGCCACATACCACCTCTGTGCCCAATGAAGCCTGACCCTCTCGATACCCCAGCACCCTGGAGCCTTGGGGCCTTCCTCTGCCCATGTGCCTCTCCTCTTCGGCAGATGCGAGGCTGCCAAGGACAGCCTGATCCTTGCCTCCACCTTGCTGCCTGGCTGGGGAGGCGTCAGCCAGTGCTGTGCCTGTGCACCAGCAGACAGGGCTTTGATGACTGCGAGGAGGGGCCAGGAGTGGAGGCAGGAGCTGGGTGGGTTGTTGGGGAGAGAGGGGGCGTCAAAGAATCACACACCTGGAGGGCTTAACGGGGCATTGCTGCCAGATGGGCTGCATCACTATCTCCGGTGTGCTTCCTTCAGAACAAACGCGTGGGCACTCTTAGCCCTCAAACTCGAATCGTGGTCTGAGCGACTGAGAAGCAAATAAGTCAAGAGAGGAGGGAAAGTGGCATTGAAATGGAATGGGGGTGCCTGATGACAAACAAGATCGTCTCAAACCAAACAGAGAGGGAACGGCCAGAAGGGAGTGTGCAGTGTCTTTGCTCAGTCACCCACCAGGGGTCTCACCCTTCCTCTTGTTCAGCGATGCAGTGCACCCAGATGACGTTGCAGAGGAATACAGGGACGCCGGTACCTGTGATACGCAGGGTGCTCCAGAGAAACAAAACCAGGGCACTTATGATTACAGTGAACCCTCGTTTATCGCGGTTAATCCGTTCTAGACCCTACCGTGATAAATGAAATTCCGCGAAGTAGGATTCCTTATTTGTAAATCAAATATTTTCGTAGTTAGAGCATAGAGGACATGAAAAAACACCCTTTAGTCACCATTACACTCGTATTACCCAATTTATTAAACGAAAAAGGGAAAATACAGTAAAACATTTTGGACGTTACAATGATCATTTATTATTTATTATATTATTTATGGCATCTAGTTTACAGTATTACATATTTCACATACAGTATTATTATACATAGTTCTTACAAATACTGTAATCAATAGCCTATAAAATGACTTAAGGGATGTACTCTACAGGTGGGTCGCCGTCTTTTTCCTCTGAAGGAGCGGGTGTAGGCAGTGGGTGCTGTTCCGCAAAAACCGCAATAGAGTGAAGCCGCGGAAGTCGAAGCGCGAAGTGGCGAGGGTTCACTGTATATAGTTATAAGAGGATAGGCTTACACTGCAAGAAGGCGTATAACAGCTCATGAGTCCACACAGCAGCACAGAGGGCTCAGCTCAACTCACTTTCCTGGAGCAGCAGTTAATATACTAGAAGTCTTTTGACTGACGTGGGCTGCCCGGTCCAAGGTCAAGGAGGAGACAGCTGAGTCTTCCCTCAGCCAAGGCAGGCAGAGGCTGACTCCAGGCAGCAGACATAAGGGTGGGTCACCAACAGCAGTAGCACAGGAGCTTATCAAACAGGCCCTGATAGGGTCTGGGAGTGAAGCACGGCACAGGATCCGCCAGCCTCAAACGCAAGCGGTGTACGCACCAGCGAACCAGCAGCGTGGCCAAGCAGGTCTCGAAGGAGCCTCATGCTCTAGCGACAGGATCCACAGGTTGGCTTGGCCTCCAGGTAGTGTAACTCACAGAGGTAGATAAGGGGGTTCAACAAATTGTGAGGAGATGGAGATAAATGATCGTGGACTTCTTCCATGAGCCTTTTGAAGCCCCTCCGTATATTTGTTTTTATTTGGGATGCCCCGTGCCCCTGCCACTAGAATTAAAAAAAAAAAGCAAGCCAAATTCACTGCCGTCAAGTAGATGCCTGCTCATACTGATCCTGAGGGGTTCCGAGACCGAGACTGTGTGTGGGAACAGAACGCCCCCGTCTTTCTCACATGGAGCAGCTGGTGGTTTCGAACTGCTGGCCTTGCGGGTCGCAGCCCAGCCCGTCCCCAGGATGCCACCAGAGCCCCTCCCACCCGTACAGGGCAATGAAGATCTACATTCTCCCGCGGAGAAGGTCAACTGCACATGTCTTGTGTGTTCCCCCGTTGAATGCCTGACCCCTACAGTCCCCGGCACCTGAGAACACTGCAACGCATACCGACTCGCTGACCGCAGGCGTTCACTGTGAGGCTTACCACAAAGCCACCCCAGAGGGGCTGGACCCCGGCTCTGGGGGGCATTCAGTAGTAGGCATTCACTTAGCGCCAGTGTCTGGGGGCTGGCTGGAGATCGGCCCATGTAGGTCAAGCCCAGCCACGGGGTTGGCTGGGGTGGGTGAGCTTGTTCCCTGCATCTCCCATCCTCTTGGCCGGGCTAGCTGGCCGGCTCTACTCCCGGAGGCTCATCACCAGCTAATGATGCCGGTGGTTTTCAAGCCTTGCTTGGTATCAGACTGTGCCCAAAAGCAGGCACAGAGGGGGCCCGAGCTGCACCCTGCTCACCACCGGGGAACACCCCGGAGTGGGAGCAGCAAACCTACCCCCGTCAGATTGAGAACCCTGCTGGGTGATGTCACCGGAGCTGGGTCTCTGGGCGCTGGGCACATAGTGTGGCAACTCCCCTGGGAGCACCCGCCCCGAGCGGCCCTCGCTGATGTTGGTGGGGTGGTGGGTGTGCGAGGGGGGGGCGGGGGCCTATGGTGTGAACTGGCCTCGCCGTGCCCCCTGTTCCAGGGACAGCCGGTATGGCCGGGGACATGGTCGCCACCAAGATCGTGGAGCTGTCCAAGAGGAACCGGGTGCTGATGGCGGAGTCGGAGGGTGCCAAGACCAGAGTGAAGCAGCTGGAGCGGGAAGTGAGCATCCCTCCTCCCCCAGACCAGGGCTCAGAGAGTGGGTGCCAGGGAGATGCCCCGGGGGCTTCTTCAGCCTCAGGCAGGTGGCAAGAGGAGCCCCTGTGTCAGGCAGGTGCCCCTGAGAGAGAGCCAGCCAGGTGATTCCAGAGCTAGCTCCTGGAGCCCATCTGCGAGGTGTGGGCTCGGTCACCCCCATGATCCCATTCATAGTACTCACCTCAAGGGCTGGTGCAAATTCAGTGACCGGAAGCTTAGTCAGCTCCGGGTGAATGCTTGCTAAGTCAATGGCTAGAGGCCCTTTGCTGCTGCAGCTAAGGGAAGTGGCTGCAGAGCAGAAACAAGGGG
>NW_022108124.1:16761831-16767968 GCF_000313985.2 Echinops telfairi | reverse complement strand
GCGGCCAGGCTGCCAGCCCAGGCGGCCACGGAAGCAGGAGCCAGGCCTCTGAGGTCCCAGCAGGGAGACCGAGCCGCGGTATGACATCTCTTCCATCCCGGGGCCTCTGCAAGGCACTGAGCCCCCCAAGTCCCCAGCTAGGTGCGTGTCCGCCCACGTCGCGGCATCCTCAGAGCAGAACTCTGGGGAACAGGGACAGAGCTGCTGCCCGAGGCAGGGGAGGCTAGTGAGGGCCTGGCTCAAGGACCCTGGAGCCCCAGAACCTCAGGACCAGGATAGGAGGCTTGCCCTAACTGGGGGTCCTCCTCTGAGCCTCTGCCACCCTCCCCAGCAGGGAGCTGACCCAACATCAAAAGGGCTCCAAGGCCATGTTCCTGAGTCAGAGGGTGAACCCAGGAAACAGGAAGCTCCACTCCTTGAAGCTGGGAGGGACAGCAGGCATGCAGGGCTCACACCATACAGAAAAATTGCACCAGAGTCTCCAGGATGCCCCAAGATGCCTCCACGGGGGTGGGGTGGGGTGGGGGGTTCAAGGAGGGAGACAAGCCGAGGAGCTCCCTGAGCAGGGCTCTCCCCTGCCTGACTCTGCTGCTCCCCCACCACAGGTGGCCTCGGGTGCATTGCCTGGGTATGCAGGTCTCAGTCCACTGGGTCCATCTGTGTCTGCCGTATGTGAACTGGGCTCAGGCCCCATGGGTCCCTCACTGGGCCCGGGCTGGACCAAGTGTTCTGCAGGGCCTCCTCTGCTGACTCTGAGGGATACTATGAAGGCGCCCCAGTTATCCCAGACCATTCATTGCCTCCCTGTCCCCTGAGCTGCCCTGGACAGACAGCTGCTGGTGCTGTCAGCCTGGACAGAGTCCTTGAGAGCCTTGTGACATAGTGAGTCGGACAGGCCTCTGTCCTTGGGCCGAGATGCAAGACAAGTAGCCATTTAGAAGGAAGGATGTGGTCAGGGGGTAGGGATGAGGGGGTAGGCCACGAGAGAGGGCTCTGGATTCACCCTCCAGGTGAGGCAGCAGAGAGCTGGTGGAGGAGGGGGCCTTTCCGCACTAGGGCCCAGAGGCGGGAGCACCCCGTATCCTGTGCCTTGTCCAAAATTCACTGGGCGTCAGCTGGCAACCCCTGTCCCAGGGTGAGTAAGGAGAGGGAGCCAGCCAAAAATCTGGGAGGGTGCCCTGGAGGGGACCTGGCATGCAGCTGGGGCGGGGTGCCAGCCCCCACGGAGAACTTTGATCAGAGTGAGCGATGGCCTGCAAGTGTGAGCTCTTCAGTTCCTGGAGGGAGGAGCATGGGGGAAGCACGCCCACCCCTCACCCCTGCCTTGTTAGATAGCCCACCCTCAGCACGGGGCTCCAGCAGGCACTGCCCTCACCCCTGCAGCCTGATACCAGCCTGGACGTGGAGAAGGGAGTGTGTGAGCCCGTACCCCAGTCTCCCACGAGGCCTGTGGAATCTCACTCCTGGCAGAGACATGGTAGCATGGTGGGAGTGGGGGGTGGGCTGGCCAGCTCATGCGGAGGGCAAAGGGCCGAGACAGGCTGAGCGAGCAGGAGTGGCTGTTCCTGACCGCAGTGCCTGTGGCCCACCGAGTCCAGCTGGGCCCCCCGGGTG
This sequence comes from Echinops telfairi, assembly GCF_000313985.2. Lineage (NCBI taxonomy): Eukaryota > Metazoa > Chordata > Mammalia > Afrosoricida > Tenrecidae > Echinops > Echinops telfairi. Next base: position 16,766,354 of record NW_022108124.1, on the reverse strand, counting down.
TCCTGGGGTCCACAGGAGGGAGGAAAGAGCTGGTGCAGAGTGGCTGATCCCAACTCCCATGGCCCCGCATGTGTCAGACTGTAACTGCCATCCCAAGGGTTCCGATGGCTGGTTTGGGCAGTAGATCATCACGTCTTTTGTCCAAGGAGTGCTCTGGGTGGATGTCTCAGGCCGGTTGACTGGAGAAACAAATCCAGAGACACTCATGCACAAGGGGGGACCCCCCAAATGGATTTGTTTTCAAAGCTATGTATTTACCGTAATTTTTTTTTATAACGAAACAACCTTATCACCTTCAAAGGACTCTCCATGACAATGCATTTGTCAAACCTGTGATTCCATTCTTGGAAACATTTTTCAGACTCACCTGTTTGGATGGCTGACAGCACCTCCCTCATTTTTTTCTTCACCTCTTCTATGTCATCAAGTTGCTGTCCTTTCATGTCCCTCTGCACTTGCAGGGACAAAAAAAGTCCCACAGAGCGAGGTCAGATGAGTCAGGTATGTGGGGCAAGAGAGGCATGCCGTTGTCTTGCCAAAAACTGACGCACTGAGATGGCTGTGTAAGCAGGTGTATTGTCGTGGTGGCAAAACCAGTCCCTCATCTGCCACAAATCAGGCCTTTTATGTCACACACTGTTATGTCATCTTTTCAGAACCTCTAAATAGAGAGCTTGATTAACAGTCTGACCCGGTGAAACGAGCCCCAAATGCACTACAGGTCGACATTTTCGTCAGTTAGGGAAGTTGACAGACATCCAGAACAAGGTTTGTCATTAATTGACATTTCACTTTTTTTTTTAAATAAGAAAACCACTCATACACTTGAGTTTTTCCCCACAGCACTGTCCTTATAAGCTGTGCTCAACATCACAACAGTTTCTGTGGCATTTTTCCTGAGCAGGAAACAAAATTTCACAGCCACACTCTATTCTTGTAAGTCAGCCATCACAAACGAGGTTCAAGCAAAACTACTTTTATGAAAAAATTCACGGTGACCAGAGAAAACCTTCCCAGGTGATGCCACTGGGTGCACTAACTCAGAGCAATATAATAAGCACTAACTCAGGTGATGCTCACCTAGTGGGAAAAATAAGAAAAATATGTACTGTGAAAGCTCCGCCCAGCAGATCTTTTTCCCTTTTTTAGGGGTGGGGGTACCCCTTCTTATGTATAAGAGAGAGTTTTATATCAAAGAGTTATTATATATTAAAAGAACATCCCAGCCAAGTCCATAAGTCCGATACTAGTCGATAAATCCTTCTATAGACTCATGCAGCACATGCAATGATGCAAAATACAAAAAGATCACAGGCCAGTGGGTGCAGTCTTGTGGATCCAGTAGCGGTGGAAGCATCTCCAGGGCTCTCACACATCTCAGCAAACCTCCGCGTGGCTTGTCATCAGGAAGATCAAGGCAGAGAGCGAGAGGAAGTTTCCAGAACCCGCACGAGAAGGCCATGTCACAAGGACGCATCATCAGGCTGTGACCTGATTGACAGGCTAGACTCCACCCCTCCTCTTATTTATCAAGTTCACATGAAATTACACAACGGCCACAGCACACTTGCATTTTCAACCTGTCGATTAACAACCGAATTAGTCCATCATTGCTCCTACCCCAGGACTCAGACTGGCATTCCATGGGGCCTACGACCGTTTTACAGATGAGGAAACAGAGGCTTGGCGTGGGGACCTCACTTGTCTGAGTTCTAGAGCCCGATCGAATCTGATCTATGGACTGCTCCCCTTGCACTTCCTGAGCAGATGGAAGAGACGCTGCGGGTTCCAGCTTCCACAGGGGAGCTCGCCCACCCCGCGGCTCGCCTTGTGAGCCTATGCACACAGCCAGCAGGACTCCCCGCTCCGTGCGACCACGGCTAATTGGGGTCCCGCTGCCCAACCCAGGGCCAGTTCAGAGCCGCACTTGCAGCTGAGAAAGCCAAGGCAGGTACCCTTCAACCACAGTGAGCAGGGATCGCGGGCAGCTAGGCCGAGAAAGTTAAAATCAGTGTACGTAAAAAGGATGTACCTTTAAAAATATATTAAAAATAAGCTTTCTCTTTGCAAAGCCCAATGGCACTGGTATCCTACTTCCCCTCATGGAAGGAAGGAAGCGGAAGAGGGGAGCATTTTCATGCCCGTGCCCCGATGAGGACACCAGATCAGGCCAGAGCTTCTGCCCCACGTGTCCAGGCCTGGCTTCTTAGACCAGTGGTTTCCATCTGGTCTACCCAGAGCTCCCAGAGCTCCTGAAACATCCAGCAACCATCTCCTGGGCTCTCTCCTCCACATAAAGAGGCAACTGCTCAGCAAAGACCCAAGAAACCAATGCACTGTCCACGTGCTTCCCGGAAGCCTGCCCACCCGCCGTCCATCCCTGTGTGAGAGGGCAGAGGCTGGTGGTCTCAGTACCACTGGCGAGCAAGATGCTCACCCCACGCTGCTGCGGCCATGTTGGTGTGACGGACCTGAAGGCACCCACAGCCTCTCTCCTCCAGCCGCAAGGCACCGGTGCCCTCCTGCAAGCCCATGCCTAGACACAGGCGCTGCGGGAAATCGGCTCCCGAGGGGCTTTCTGAAAGGACAGCGCAGTGTTCTCAGGGGCAGCGGGTCCTAGCAGCTGCAGGGTCTCAGGCCGCAGAGGGGGTGATCTGGGGGAGAGACCAGGGTCTTGTTTCTGGTGGCCCAGCCGGGAAAGGGAGGTGGGGGCTTGGGAAGCGGCAGCCCCTAGGGAGGGCGGCTGGCTGCTGAGTCGTCCCTCCTTTGCCCCGGGTGAAGGTGGATTTAGTGTGACGGTGGTCTCCGAGCCCTGGAGAGGGAGCCCACCCTTGGGAAGTATTGGGAAGGAGGGATCTGCAAGCCTCTGGATGCGCCACGTCAGTGGTGTCTGCATGCAGGCATGCACACGTGTGTGCGCGTGTGTATATGTGCGCGCACGTGCACCACACTTAGGTCAGACCCCAGAGCTGAGCTGGCAGGATTCTAATCCACTCTCCACCCATACCAACCAGGTGCCACGCTCCAGGTGCACCAAGGCCCCACGGCCTCTGTAGGGTGGGGCCAACAGTAGAAGGAGGGGGGTTCTCCAGGTCAAGCCCTTTAGCACAGGGCCATGCTTGGACCACTGGGGTCTGTAGTGGCCAGCCCTTTGAAATTAGCAGCCATTCCCAGAGAGAAGGGGAAGGCGTTCCACTTGCGTGAGCATTCCAGTCTGGGAAACCCACTGGCCCCGGGGACAGCGCGTGGGGGCCCGGCTTGGTGGCGGCAATGGCCCAGCAGGAACGTCAGTGACTGCTCTCCTTCCCCATCAGCCGGAGAACCCAGAAGTGAAGGCCCTGCAGGACAGGCTGGCGGCCACCAACCTGAGGATGGCTGACCTCCGCAACCAGGTGCAGGCTGTGAAGCAGGAGCTCAGGGTGGCCCAGAAGGTACTCCAGGACTGGGCGGGGCCGGGCAGGGACACAGTGGGCTCTGTCCAAGGGCAAAGGTGCGGGTTCAAGAGCGTCCTTTGGCTTGCTCTGCTTCGCCCCACACTCTGGGGCCGGTCAGCTCTTCCCAACACCTCCTAGTGCAGACCTACTTGGTGGGCAGGGTGGGCCGCTTGCCACCAAAGGGCCCCCGAGTACATGACCTGTGTCTCCCCAGCCTTACTCCAGGCAGGGTCTTCTCCACCTTCCCTGTGCTGCCCGCACCCCAGCAGACCCCAGGCCACCTGTAAGAAGACACCTGGGCCTCGGGAGCCCACTGGCACCTGCCTGCTGCCCTCGGCAGTGACATTGGAAGACAAAGAGGTTGTCTATTTATGAAAGGCCCCTTTCCAAGGCAGCCGTGCAGCCCCGGGGGACGCAGGCCCAGCTGGCCGCTTCTGCACCTGTGTTTACCTAGTGAATTCTCTGGCATTTGTCTCCCCTGCTGGAACCTCTCAGGCCGGCCACGGTTCCGTCCCAGACAGTGCTCCATTGTGGGAACAAGCGCCAGAGACTTGGCCCGCGGGATCGGGTGTCCCTGGCGGGCTCCGGGGCCCATGTCACACGCTGAAGCTTCTTGTTTCCGCCTCAAAGCCTGAAGGTAGGACCTGAGGGCTGGCCCCTGGGCAGCCACAGAGCTGGACCCTTCTGGGACCACGCACCTCCCCGTCTCCCCCGGCTGACCTTCAGGAGTCCTCGTTGCTGTGCCCTGTGGGTCGCCTTTCGCAGCAGGCTGCCCCACCCCGCTCCCCACAACCATCCAGGATGAGCGGGGTACTCGGAGACTGACTCATAGGTCCAGGAAATAAATGGGTGTCAGTCTGCCTCGTGGCTCGCTGGATTCACCCCAACATTTGTAGGCTGCGCTGAGCACGTCCAGAGACCCCCGGGGGAGGAGGGTTTACACCTTTCCCAGGCAGGGCTGGTTGGTCATGGTGGACTGTCCACCCACTGAAGCAGGTTGGGGGGTACGGAGGCAGGACCCTCTGGGGAACTGCAGGCACCTGGACCGAGGGTCACATGAAGGGGCGCCCAGGAGGCCCCTTTGCGGGC
>NW_022108124.1:16757251-16761331 GCF_000313985.2 Echinops telfairi | reverse complement strand
GCTCGCGCTCAGAGACCGTGTGTGACTGTCCTAATTGGAGACGTCTCCCAAACAAGTCGCTCCAGATGCTCCTTGTTGCTGGAAAGTCCTCTCGACTCCATAAAAAGCCGTAGCCACGTCTTCTCTATGGTCCGGACCTCTGGGAGCCCGCAGGGAGCTAGGCGGTTTGGCTCAGACCCCTCAGACCCCAGCGTGCAGCCTGGCCGCTGTGGGGCGCAGGGCGAGCAGATGCATCTCCCTGGACCTCGGTGCTCCCCTCTGTGTAGCAGCTCACAGGGAGGTGCGGTCAGGAGGACCGAGAGGGTCAATCAGTGCCAGGTGCTTGGTGATGTAGGTCTGCTGTGATTTTTTCCCTTTATTTCTTTCTATCTGAGAAGCATGAGGAGAGTGTGACTCCCACCATTTGCCAAGAGGGTCCCCTGCATCCCCGGGGCCTTATGTCACTTTCAGTTCCCAGGCTGCTTGTGTGCCCCGTGGGGTTCTGCAGGGCCACGGAAGGGGTGGGGAAACTCCAAAAGACTGATGGATCCCAAGTCCAAATCTGGCCTCTGCCGCGGTTCACAAGCCCTGTGCCCCGGGGCGGAGGACCTCATCGTTCCGTGCCTCAGTTTCCTCTCCTGTAGAACAGAGGTGGAAATGCCTTGCTCCGAGGACTGTTGGGACATGAAGGGCAGTAATATGCGGAAAAGACCCAGCCATCGTAAGCCCTCAGGACATTAACTATTATTGTTACTGCTGTCATGGTGTAGAACCAAATCACTAAAATCTCGTGTCCCTCCATGCTTCAAGGGACCCCGATGTGTAGTGGATTGTACGTCGGGCTGCGAGGCCCACAAGGTCAGCAGTTCGAAACCACTGCCCTACCTGCAGAAGAAAGATGAGGCTTTCTACTCCTGTAAAATGTCAGTCTCAGAAACCCGCTCGGGCAGTTGGAGCCTGTCTGTGTGAGTCCTGGTAGACAAGAGAAACAAATCCAGAAACTCATACATGTGTAATAGAGAACTTTATATCAAAGAGTCATTGTATATTAAGAAAACATCCCAGCCCCGTCCAGATCAGGTCCATAAGTCTGATATTAGCGCCTATGTTCAATACCAGTCTGTAAATTCCTCTTCAGACTCACGTAATACATGCAATGATGCCCACGGCAGGAAGATCACAGGCCAGTGGATGAAAAGTCTTGTGAATCCAATGGCGGTGGAAATATCTCAGTGCTGGCATGGGTCTCCACGTGGCTTCTCTAGCTCCAGGACTCTGGCTCCATCAGCGTAGCTCCATATGGCTTGTCAGCAGGAAGATGAAGCAGAGAGTGTATCTGGTCTCCAGCAAGCTATTTATCTCCTTAGCACCTCCAAATGAGGTCATCAAGCTGCGACCTGATTGACAGGCTAGACTCCACCCCTTTGCTCTTCATAGTCTCAAGCTGTAGCCAGATGATATACCTGCCACACACTCCTACAGTGGAGGTGAACTTGGCTTTGAACGAGAGCTTCAGTGGAGTTACCACACGAGGGCACTGGTGCCTGCTTTCCCAGCAATGCGGCGGCCTTTGCTGCCGAGGGACACTGGCCGGCCTTGCCTTCTTTGCAGGCCCAGGGGGACTGGAGAGAATTTACCCACCACGCGCCCACACGTGGGCCCAGCCTTGCACAAGTTACCTAATCCCAAACACAATCCTGAGGGTGTATTAGACACCGGGCCACTGACCGCAGGTCCATTGTCCAAACCCACCAGCCACTCCTCGGGAGGAGGATGGGGCTGACTGCTCCTGTGGAGAGGCACACGTCTTGGAAACCCAAAGGGACAGCTCTGTCCTGTCCTACAGGGCGCCCACAAGTCAGAGTGGGCCCGATGGCAGTCAGGCGAGAGCTTTCCAGAAAAACAGCTGGCTGTGCCCTTCCCCCAGGTCTCCGGTGGGTTTGCCCCGGGCAGCCACCAACAGCCACCACCATCATCTTAGAAGTATTACACGGGGTTCCCAGACACAGGCAGATTCAGGGGTGCCTGCCTGAACTCACAGGATCCCCACCACAGCCTTGCCGAGCGCGTAACCCTTGGGCACATTCGACACCTGAGAGAACCGAGATTCAGAGACGTGCCCAGCCACCTGGCCGAGGGAGGCTTTGAGGCCGTCTCTCAGCTTCCAGATCCTTCCCTCTTTGTTGGCACCTCCGTCCAGTGACCAGGAGCCTACTGCCCCCCATAAGCCAGCCGACCTAGGCTACGGAGGTCCTGGTACTGACCTCCCGCCACCCCCGCCCAGATTCCCAGGGGCCACGCCTCTGATTCCTGGTCTCAAACAGCCCTTCAGAGATCCTCATCTACCTCGAGGCCTGGTGATGTGGGTTACAAGTGGGCTGCTGACCCCAGGTCCTTGGTTCAAAACCACCAGCTGCTCCAAGGGAGAAAGAGGAGGCTTTCAGCTCCAGGATAGAGTGACAACCTCAGAAACCCACAGGGGCAGTTCTCCCCTGTCCTGAAGGGTCACTGAGTCCACATCAACCAGGTGGCAGTGAGTTTGTTTTATTTGACCTTGAAATCTCACTCTGCTAAGCCTGACCCCCATCTCTCTGATGTCCTCCTGGTTTTGCACAAAACCCCAGGGCTTGATTCCCAGTCTAGTGGGATCTCCCCTCAGCTCAGGGCAGCCCTGTGTAGGCAAGTTGTGACTGGCTGCGGGATGGGACGCACCACCCTCAGGTTCGAGATCTGGAGAAGCAGCTGGGAGAGGCCCGGAGCCAGTCCGCGGGGACGGCCAGAGATGACCTGCCCGCCGTCCACTCCGACCCAAGGAAGCTGTCAGCACAGGAGAAACACTTGCTGCGGCTCCGAGTCCTGGAACGGGAGAAACAGGAGAGTTGGGAGGTAAGGCGGGTCTGCGTCCTGGGGGGACGTCCCTGACAGGGAGCCCTGGGGACACGGGGACAGGGTAGAGAGAGCCCCAGAGGCCTGGGCAGCACACGCAGTCTGCAGTGCATTGCCGTCCAGAGCTGGGTGGTGCCCAGGGCCTGTGTGGAGGGGGTGGGAAAGAGAATGGAGCAGGCAGGGGCCTGCGGCCCATCCTAGCGGTCCGCGGAGTGTGGTACCATGCCTCAGCTGAAACCCAAGACTCCATGCCCATCATAGGCGGGTGGCTTTTCCTTCCCTGGCTCGGGAGGGATGGAGGGTGGGGGCAGCCGTGCTCTCTGGGGCCCACAGGTTTCCTTTCAGGGCAGGGGGCAGCTGCCTGGAAGCCTGTGTGCTGGGTCTGCAGAAAGGAGTGCCGCCATCCATTAGCGATGCCTGCTGTGGGCGAGGGCAGGGAGGGAGGCTGCAGGCCACCTGGCATCTCTGAGTGTCCCCGGGCTGAGGGGTCCTATGCTGACAGTCTTCTGACCTTCTCTGTGATGCCAGCAAGTGCCCCTCCTGTCTCTGGGCCCCACCAGCGACTGAGAGCATGGCGGGGCGGGGTGGAAGGCAGACGTGGCTGAGGCCCCACTGAGCCCCGCTGTGCGGTGACTGCTTCTCTGGGTACAGAAGCTGGCAAGTGAGCGGGACGCACTTCAGCGTGAGCTGGAGGAGCAGAAGAAGAAGGCCGAGGCGGTGAGGTCCCGGAACAAGGTGCTGGCCAGCGAGGTGAAGACCCTGCGGAGTCAGATGGGCACCCTGGTGGAGAAGGGCAGGCATGACGACGAGCTCATCGACGCCCTCATGGTATGCCGGCCACGCGGCCCCCTGGCACGCCGGGCAGGGCGGGGGCCACAGCCAGCCTCGGGCCAGGAGCAGCCCAGAGAGGGCTGCGGAGCTGGGGGCACCCAGCAGCGGCCACCAGGCAGCCGAGCCCAGTGAAGGGCAGACGTGGGAGGGGGCCAGGAGCTGGGGGCCTGGAGGAGGGTCAGCCGAGGGCCCGAGCCAGTTATTGTCTGTGTGCTGGCAGGACCCTCCATAAGAGAGCCCCGTCCATTGGGGGCCCGGAGAGGGTGCTTTTAAAGGTTAAGCCCAAGACCACCCCCAGGGACATGTTATCGCCCCCTTCCACAGACAGAGGGAAGCTAAGTTAAAGGCCTCTACTAAGGACACACACACACACACACACACACA
>NW_022108124.1:16739437-16757151 GCF_000313985.2 Echinops telfairi | reverse complement strand
ACACACACACACACACACACAGCCAACCCCACCACGTTCATGTCAATGTCGACTCCCAGTGAGCCTGTATGACAGGGTGGAACTGTTTCTGGGTTTCTGAGACTCTTAACTCTTTTTCTTTTTTATTGCATGGATATATATATATATATCTTTCTATCACCCCCAAACTATTTCTTCTCACCCTGAATCAGATGGGAAATATGCCATTCTGAAAACAGACCTCAATTGTTCAAATTAAACCCTGAGAGTAAAGGGTCTTTGAGCATAGTCCATTTGTTTTGTGTTTTTTTTAATTATTATTATTAAAATATCATTTTATTGGGAACTCTTACAGCTCTCATAATGATCCATACATCAGTTATAGCAAGCACATTTGCACATAGGTTGCTGTTAACATTTTCTAAATATTTACTTTCTACTTGAGCCCTTGGTATCAGCTCCTCTTTTTGCCCTTGTGACCCCTAGATAAATTACAAATTATTATCATTTTTCTATCTTACACCAACCGCTGACCCCCTTTCCCCGTGATTTCTGTTGTCCATCCCCCTGGGTTGGGAGGTGTGGTTATGCATCGATCCTTGCTATCGGTTCCCCCTTCCTCCCCTCATCTCCCCACCTTCCTCCTGCCCTCCTGTATCGCCACTCCCATTCATGTTCCTGGGAGACTATTAACTCTTTCCAGGAGTAGAAAGCCTCCTCTTTCTCCTAAGGATCAGCTGGTAGTTTTGACACATAACCACTAAGCCACCAGGGCTCCTCAGCTGGTCGAAACTGGGTTTATCTGACTAAAAGCCCTCCCTGACCAGCAGACCACACAGCCTTGCAGATTCAACAGCCAGGGCCTTCCTCCGTGAGACACTGGTGCCCACATGCCAGGGGTGCAACAGCCCCAGGGGCATCATGCCTGCCTCAGTGGGGAGACCTGGGGGTACAGTGCTGGCTCGGGCCCCCGCTATGAGTCAGTAATAATTCCACAAGTCAGGACAGCAGCCACACATCCAGACCTGCCCTTCCTCACAGCGTGGCCGTGGTCCTGTGGCTTCCCCCCTTGGCCTCATCGCCCTGTGTTAATGAGAGGGGACAGGGTGTGCTCTGAGGTCCCTATTCCGCCACCAGCGTGGCAGGAGGGAGGCTGCAAACCAGCCCTGCCAACCGTGCGCTCTGTGTCCTCGGCCCTCTGTCTCCCTGCTGGTGCGATGGGGACAACAGTCCCACTGGCCCAAATCTCTGGTGTGGTCCTTCCCTGTGGACCCCAGGCAGGAAGGCTTCTGCCCTGGCCATCGCCTGGTGGCATCTCCCAGGGATGAGCCTCAGTCCCCAGCTGACCTCTCAGACCGCACGCTCCCTGGCTCAGAGGGCTCACCCGACACAGCGGACCCAGGTTTCCATTCACGCAAGTCTCTCCCCACCAGTTAAAGTGAGCGCTTCTCTGTGGTCTCAGAGAGCCTCTTGGATGTCCTTCACGGGCCCAGGCTCAGGGAGAAGGAAGTTGGGCAAGGCAGGGCCGAGGGCTGACCAGAAAGGGGCGTCTCCTGGGAGCCAGTGGGTGAAGGGAGGCGGCCTGGCCTGGCTCTCCCTTCTTCCCAGGGGCTTGAGTCGACTCACACCCCTCTCCCGCCGGCCCCCCAGGACCAGCTGAAGCAGCTGCAGGAGATCCTGGGTAGCCTGAGCCTCCAGGAGGAGCAGACGCGGGTGTCCCAACACCGCCGGGACCAGCAGCTCCACAGCGAAGCTCAGCAGAGCAGCAGCCTGGTGGCCCAGCTGCGGGCCATGGTGGCTGAGCGAGAGGCCAAGGTGCGGCAGCTGGAGCTGGAGGTCGGGCAGCTCAGCTCGCAGGTGAGGGGGCCCTGGCACCCGCACCCACCCCCAGCCCCGGCGAGCCCGCCCAGTGGCACCCAGGAAACCATCAGCTCCTCTCCTCTCCTTTCCCCAACTTAGCTCAGGCCACACCAGGTCCTGCCACACCCGTCTCTTGCCGGCCCTCTCCTTTCCGAACTCACGTGTGTCCCCGCTCTGCTGAGAACCTGTCACACTGCCCTCCCGCCCCCATCCCTCAAGGGACTGGGCCCCTTCCAGCTGGCTGGCCCCATTCCCCACCTGGCTTCATGATCAAAGAAGCTGGCTAATGGCATCCACATTCGGGAGGGGCAAACTTCTTTCTGTCTGTGTTTTCCGGAGGTGGGGGAGCGAAGAAGGATGCTGTGCAGTGGGGAACAGCTCCCCCACCGTGGTGTTGTGGAACTGCCCGAGTAGAAGCGGTTGGAGTGGGGTGTGGCCCCTTGTGTTTGTCTCCAGCCACATCAAGCCCTCAAAGCCCGTGGGCTCCCTGTGTGGGTAACACCGTGGTGAGGGCCCAGCTTCCTCCTCGGCCTCCCTGGACCATGTGCCCAGCTCTTGCTGCCAGCACCCCTCCTCCAAGGGTGCTCTGTCTCCTCACCCCAGGCCCGAGCACGAACCCCCCTCTCCCCCAGGACCTCTGCCTGGCCAGATGCGCCTCTGCTTTAGGCCCTACTGAGCCCCAAGCTCTTTCAGAGACTTCTGGACCCCCAATTCTGAATTACATACCCCTCGGGCTCTCCCTGGAGGCGCAGCCGGTACATGATGCATGGTTCCTCACAGGGCCGGTGGTTTGAAACCACTGGCCGCTCTGCTGGGGAAAGACGGGCTTTCTACTCCAGGAAAGAGTTGACAGGGTCAGAAGCCCGCAGGGATGATTCTCCCCTGTCCCAGAGGATCGCTCGGGATCCCACTGACTTGAGGGCAGGGAGTTTTTTTGGTTTTTTTGTTTTGTTTTCTGGCAAGCTTGGCCGCTTGCATCATGGTGAGCCCCTGAAGATGTTGTGTCCAGGCAGGTGTTTTGAAGGCACAGCGCAGGGCTGTGTAGAGCTGGGCCCCTTTGGTCCACTGCAATTCTCCCTGTAGTGGTGATGGAAGGCGGTCCATGGTGGTCTCGGGAAAAGGAGGAGCCTCAAAGCCAATGGATGGTCCTCTGAGAAGTTGACTGTTGTGGCAATGACATGTCACAGAGCAACCTTGTTCCTGGGGCCCTGTCCCATTTGTAGGAGCCCAAGAGCCCTTTGTCCCAGCCTCAGCCTCAGCCTGGCTTGTCCTGCAGAGGCCTGGGCAGCCTGGGATTGCAGGGTGGGTAGGGGAGCGCAGGGCCATGGACCAGGGGTCATGGGTACTGACAGGGGCATCACCCTGTCATCCTCGGCCTGCTGTCCCCACAGGCTCACTGCCCCTGTGCTGGGCGCATGAGAGGGGGCCAGCCCTGACCTCAGAGGTCACTAGTCAGCTGAGCAAGCCTCACCCACCAGCCCAGTTAGCCTCCATGGGAGCCATGGGTGGAGGGCTGGTGGCATGGAAGCCCTTAAGGGCTCACACTAGCTTTGCCCCCATTGAGGGGACCTGCCACCTGCAGGGGCAGGCAAGGGGGCTCGGAAGGCTTCTCCAGCCTGGGCCACCCACCAGGCAGCCAGAAGATGCCCAGGAGGGGTACAACTCATGGAGTGGGCCCAGAAATCAGCCTGTGCAGAATCTGGTTTCTGGAGTGGGCAATACCTCAGTTCTTAGCTTCACACGCTGAAAGTATCCACACCAAAGCACGTGGCATGGTTCTTATGAAGGAACGGAGATGTTACAGGTTGTGCAGTCTCAAAAGGGGACATACTGCTTCTGAAAAGTATGCCAAGCCATGTGGAAGCCCCGCTGGGGTTCATAACTGGGCACAGAAAGCCGCATGGAGAAGAGCACCCACACATGTGGAACTGGGGAGTCCCCAGGGTCCAAGAGGCCGAGCGCCCATGGGCCCGAGTAGGCCTGGAGTGGGCCATAAAGGGGCATGCATGCTAGAGACCCCCTTTACATCAGGCCCTGAGCAAGGGCAGAGCAAAAGAGACTGGATGCAGACCAAGAGGGGGTGCCAAGAGGGCAAGTGACCAAGAGGGCAAGAGAGTATGCTGGGGCATGCTCCTGCCTTTGTTCTAGCCCGCCCCTGGCTGGAGAGACATGGTTGAAGGTGTTGGTTGGCCCCATTGGCTGAGTTCGGCCCACCTGTGTTGTACCTTAGGTAGGTATGCCCAAGGTATTGGTTTTACCTGGGCCCATGGGGCTTGTATCTGTGCATGCTCAGTTTGGGGCCTTCATAGGTGTCTAATGGCCACCTGACTTCTTTCTAGCCTCCTCTAAGGGGACCTTTGCAGGCATGAGAGGGACCATCCCTCTGTCCCTAAGCTAGCCACCTAACAGTGCCTCAGTGTGGAGGTAGGGTGGCCCCCGGGAGACAGCCGCCTCTCACCTGCCTCAGCTGGCAGGGCTGTGCCACTCTCTCCCTCTTGGCCCTGGCTCTGACCCACCCTCTGTGGCTCCCCTCTGAAGAGAGGCATTATGGGACGGCATTGTCATGCAGCAGCGAACCCCCCCACCCCAACCCAGCCAAACAAACCTCCCTTCTCTCTCAGGCAAAGAAGGCCCTTTTCATGGTCCTTGAGAGCCAGGATATCAAACCAGCCCTCCCCCAGCCCCCTTCCCCGGGCCTCCAAGCCAAAATGTGGGGGGTCAGACCCACGTCCCTTCCTCCCCACCTCCCGCAGTATCTTCAGAATAAAGGCCTGGGCGAGGCCCCCAGCAGGCCTGAGGTCAACCACACCCCCACCAAGGGCTCAGAGGAGCGGAGCCTGACCAGGTCCCCAGCCTCCGTGGGCGACCACACCACCAGGCTCGGATCTTCTCGGTAAGAAAGGACAGACCGGGATGGGGATGGCAGGTGGGAGCGTGAGAAACGGTTGTTCTGCAGAGACCTGGCTCCTGCCCCAGAGGCAGTTTTCAGGGACCCTGCCCTTTGCAACAGCTGGCACCGACAGCCTGCAGGTTCACGACCTGGAAATGGAGCCTTGCCCAGACCTGCGTCTGACCCTCGCAGGCTCGGCCCTCTCTCATGGTTCTATCTCAGTCCGGGTTCTGCAAAGGAGGCCTGCCAATTTGCAGGGTTGTCCAGCGTGGGGGCCGGTACAGGCTACCTCCCCAGGCTCCAGGGTGCTCCCCTCCCAGCTGAGCAGACCCTGGGGTGAGGTCCAGCCTACCTTCCCGCTGTGACGGCCCCTTCCACCTTCGCGCAGCTCCGTGACCAGCCTGGGCCACACGCTGGTGGAATCTGCTCGCACGCGGCCCTCCCTGCCCAGTCCTCTCGGGGCCTCACCCAGGTATGCAACCGGGGGACCCTCAGACCCTCACGGCCATGCCCACCAGCCCTTCACTGCTCGGCTGACACTGGCATCCCACTGGAAACTGGGGCCAGCCATGGTCCAGGGACTCTCCCCAGGTGGCAGATGGCCTTGCTCTGGCCCAGGGAGAGAGCACAGGCAGGCTTCAGAGCCAGGCTTGTCTGTCCTCCTGCCCGGCAAACCTTCCAGGGCCTGTCTGCAGCACCTCCCCTCCAGAGAGTCAGTCTCCAGGGGGCAAGTGTCATGCCATGCGGGCCCCCACCCCCACACCCCCTCTGGAAGTCACTGATATCCCCTCAGCTCCCCAGCCGGCCTTTCTTTGTTAATAGAATCAAGCCTCGGGGCTTAAATAGGTCCCTTGTTCTTCCTGCCAGCCCCCAGACAAAGGGGGTTTTGTCCTGCTTCTGAGTCCGACCTCCTGCCCTGCCACTGTCCGCTGGCGCCAGGCTCCCGTGGTCAGGTCAGCTCAGGCTCCAGGCAAGGCCTCTGAGGGGCCCCAGCAACGCCTGGGTCCTGCTGTGTGGCTCCGGGCATCTTGGCGTCCTCTCTGATCTGCTCTCTCCCACGGAGCACCTTCCACTCCCCCGCCTGGCTCCCAGCAGCTCAGAGGCCCCGGGGCCGCCAAGCCAGCCCTGTACGTCTCGGGGGCCCTGGGCAGAGGGTGGGCCCACTCTGCACCCCCAGACACTCGGGGAGGGGGCCAGTCCCACCAGCAGTGGGGGCGGGCAGGCCCTGCCTCTGAGCTTCTCTTCACAAGTGGGAAGCGGACCAGTTGGCCCCTCAAGCCCCCTTCCAGTCCCTGTGGCGGTGCCCTCTGCACTCATAGGTGTAGGAGTCAGCAAGCTCCACGGATGGTCCTGGGGGGCTTCCAGTGCCCCCCTCCCCCAGGGACAGGCAGGAGAGATCCCAGCGCAGGGCTGTCGGGGACTGAGGGCACAGAGCCTCTGCTTGGGGAATCTCAGCGGTGACTTGAGAGTCTCAGAGGCTGGGACTCCACAGGCCTGCACTAGAGGCAGGGTCCTCCTTGCTCACAAGCTTCCAGGCTGTGCTACAGCCACGGACCCCCTGGCTGCTGGAAGCAGCAAGTCAAGTCAGCGTCCGAGAATGGATGTGGCCGGGGCCTCCAAGCACGGGAACCAGCCCCCTGTGTTCAGAGAGGGAAAGAGATCCACCCCATGCTTGATCCAGGCTTTTGGACGGCCTCCTCCCTGAGCCCCATGGTTCCTTCTGAGCTCACCTGGGCTCTCACAGGGGAGGTGCGGGGTGAGGCAGAGAACAGCTCCAGGCCCACACTGGGTCCTGGGCAGAGCTCACCTTTACTCCTGGGCCCAGGCTGCAGGGAGGGGCGGGGGGCCAGGCTAGTGGGCGGCAGGGAAGTGGGGGTGGGGCGTGGGTGGGGGGAAAGTGCTGGGCCTGTGCTGGAGAAAACTTGCCAAGTCACAAGGCCAAGGATGTCTAGGCTCCAGGACAACAGGCCGGGCATGGGGCCAGGCCGGAACTACAGGAGGGCCAGAGTGGGCAGGCAGGGAGACCAGACCCCAGAGCCCACACAAGGGCACCTCCAGGCCCCAAAGCCAGTATCATAGCCAACAGACAGAGCCCAGGCCCCCGGGGCTGGTGCTCGAGTTGCCCGTGACGCCCCCCACCACACACACACACACACACACACACACACACACACACACACACACACACAAAGACTGTACTGCCTGGTCTGCCTGTGGAGCCGCTCAGTGGTGCCTTGGGCACTTTGGCCAGACCAGGAAGAGGTCTGGGCAGGAGGGGCTGGGCTGGCACCTTTCTCTCTGGCCGTCTCTGGGGGCCCTTGATGTCTTTTCCAATCCCTCCTCCCACTACCGGAGCCCCTGGCGAGCGTGTCTTCAGGCCACCCTCCAGATGACCGCTGTCCTCTGTCCCCGACTCCTGCCCCAGGCTCTCGGACTCCCCAGAACAGAAAAGCTGGCAGGCCCAGGCGGCTGAGTTCAAGGCCCTCTGGCAAGCTGCGGAGGTGGAGCGTGACCGGCTGGCTGAGTTTGTGACGGTGCTGCAGAAACGGTAACACTGGCCCCGCTGACCCCACGGACAGCGCGCGCTTCCTGGGAGGTGGGGACGGGCACCTTACCTTACCTGACGGCTTGGCCCCCAAAGCCTTGGTCTAGGGCAGTGGTTCTCAACCACTTCCTAATGTTGCGACCCTTGAATACAGTTCCTCATGTTGTGGTGACCCCCCAATCTTAAAATTATTTTCATTGCTACTTTATAACTGTAATTTTGCTACTTTTATGAATCGGGTGACCCTTGTGAAAGGGTCGTTCGACCCCCAAAGGGGTCATGACCCACAGGTGAGAACCGCTGGTCTAGGGTGTTCCCATCCATGACTTGTATGCCCACCTACATGCCTCACAACCTTGGGCCCCGGGTGGGTGCCAGCAACAGCCCTCTCGTGCATGGGCTCAGACGGGGGCTCTCGGGTGAGCCTCTGTCACCCTTTAGTTCAGGGCTGGGATGAGCCTGGCATTCTGCTCGGCGGCGGCAGCAGAGGGATGGTGTAAAGCAAGAGCAGGTGAGGGGGGGGGGAGTCTCCAGGGGGGAGCGCTAAGGCAGTGGGCCCGGAGACACGGACAGATCAGTCAGGACCCCTTGCTCAAGTGACCATCCTGTGGGGGCCATCACATGCCCCAACCACATGACCTCCACACTGGCCAACACAAAGGACAGCGCCGAGTGTCTGCCCTCACAGAGTCAGAGCTCTTGGACAGCCGGCAAGGGAAACCAGGTCTGACTTAATTCAGCGAAGACGCCAGGGTGCAGGACAAGAGAGGTGCCCAGAAGGCCCAAGGCTCTCTGGGGCAGTGTCTTCTGAGCCAGCCGCATAGCACAGGCCCAGGGGCTTCGGATTCTCCTGTCCATGGGCCCTGGGAGGGAAGGAGGGTCAGCCAACCCAGTGTCGCTCGCCCATCCCGAGGAGAAAGCTGGGCACCCTGGCCAGAGCGACCTTTAGACCCTCGCAGGTTGGAAGAGTGTCCCTGTCCTCATTGGAAAATGGGGCCACCGTGACCAGGGAAGGGGCAAAGGCAAACCCCAAATGTGTCCCTTACCTAATGAGTGGTCAGCTTGCTTTTATTCTGTTCTCATGGTGCATCCAGGAGGAATGGAGTTCGGGCCTGTTCAGGAGTGAGAGAAGAGTCCCCTTGAGTTTCTATCGCTGTACCATAAAAGGCCCCAGCCTCCCAGACGGCAGGCAGACACGCTCAGTTCAAGCTCTCTCTCCCCCTGCGCTTGCATTGCCCCAAGTCGGGGGGCAGAGGGGAGTTGGGGTTCGGTCTGTGGACCCATTTGGACCAGTTATCTGTTGAAGTCTAACAAACTCCAGCACACTGGTCGGCCTCAAACACGTTGGTACTCCCGCCCCCAGGGGTCAACGACGGAATTCTCGCTTAGCTTCATGTAATGTCACAGTGGGTCACTCAGGGCGCCGCATGTGGCTGCACCTCTGACTGGTGTACCCCAGTTCTCCTCCATGTGGCTGCACCCCTGGCTGGTGTGCCCCAGTTCTCCTCCATGTGGCCCCTGTCTGCACGCAGGACCTTCTGGCCTTCGATTAGGTTGGGGCAAGCAGGACACCCAGGGCATGCAATTTAAGGAGGCCAGCATGCTGTGAGCCTGCGGGTGGGTGCCTCCTCCTTGCCTGTTTCCAGCGCCCTGCCCCACCCCCTCTCTGCAGCAAGGTAGCCTGCACTTCCTTAACCTTCAGTAGCAAGAAAGGGCTCGCCAAACTGCTGCTGATGGCTCCACTCACTCCCATTAGCCAAAGGTCTATCCCAGAGCCCATGGGGGTGGGGACTACACAAAGGGAGTGCACAGTCTCCACCCTCCACCCACGAGTCCCGCTGGTGCTCCCAGCTCCTTGCACGGGCTCCTCCTCCCACCAGCCTCCAGCTCAGAAACATTTGTTACTTTTCTCCCAAGGGTCACAGCCTCCTGTAGTCCCCTTCTGAAAACTTTGTTTCTTGCGGCTCTGCTTAGTCTTCCATGGCAGAAACCACTCATCTTTCACCAGAAAGCACCGATTTTAACATGTCACCTGGGCTTTCTGTGTTTTAACAACAGAGTAAGCTCCATTGCCACATATTGTCATGTTTTCATTTTTTTTCTTCCCCAATCTGTTTCCTATTTACTGCTGGTTTTCTTTGCTCTTCTTTCTATATTTTGATCGGGTTTTCTTTAATTCCTGGTTTGCTATAACGAGTTTGGAAGTAGTTCATGTGTTGGGCTGCGAGCCAAAAGGTCGGCAGTTCAAAACCACCGGCCACTCCCAGGGAGAAAGATGAAGCTTTCTACTCCCAGAGAGACTCACAGACTCAAAAATACCCACAAGGGCAGTTCTGCCCTGCCCTACTGCAGGGTCACCTTGAGTCAGCCACAGTGGGCTCAAACATAGGACAATTGTAAGGATGGCACAGGACCCTGCAGGGGTGTGTTCTGTTGTACATCGGGTTGCTATGAGTCAGAACCCAATCAACACAACAATGTGCACTGGCATCGACCCAGCGGCAGTGAGCCTTTGGAGTCCGGCAGTTGCACATCCTGTCTCCATTCTTTCCGTGGTTTCTCTTAGCATTTTACATACAACTCTGCTTACCAAGTCCAGAGCCCATGAGTGTTTTCATCACCGCTCAAGCCGTAGAACAAGCTTATGTTTTCATTCCGGTTTTTCCAGCTGGACTTTGATGACTGGTTCCAAATATTTGCATTTCATATTATTTTTTTGATAAATTTATCATTAATTGGGAGTTAATACATATCCTATCACTGCACAGTTCAATCACGTCAAGCAGAATGGTACAATTGCTACCACAATCAGGTTCCAAACATTCTTTTTCTTCCTGGTCATATTCTTTTTTCTTTTAATAAATCATTTTATTGGGGGCTCTTACAGCTCTCATAACAATCCATACATCAACTGTATCAAGTACATTTGTACATATGTTGGCATCATTTTCTTTCTTTTTGAGCCCTTGGTATCAAATAGGGTATCAGCTCCTCTTTTTAACCTCCCTCCCCGGCCCTCCTACCGTGACCCCTTGATAAATTATAAATTATTATTATTTTCATATGTTACACCTTAAAGCCCTGAAACTAAACTCTCCAAATTGAAATTTTTGATTGTTGATTTTTCACTTTTGCCAACATGTTTTAAGACTTTCAGCTTTTCAAAACAAATTTTTTTTAATGTAATTTCATTTTCTTGCTGTTGAGAACATACACAGCAACCCGTGCACCGTTTCACTCGTTCCCACACGCACCATTCCGTGACCTTGACGTCGGATCACTTCTAGGGTTTCATGTCTGAAAAACGCCTTCACGCAGAGTTGCTTCCTGGCTTCCGTTCCTTGGGTCTGAAGTCCATCCTGTATTTCAGCAAAGGCTCAGGAATGCTAAGCCCTGAGCCGCTTTTCCAACTTTAGAAGTCCTTATATACCAAACCCAAACCCACTACCGCCATTACGCGGATCCCGACCCACAGCGTCCCGAGAGAGGGTTTCTGAGACCGTGGATCTTCACGGAAGCAGACAGCCTGGTCTTGCTCCTGGGGAGTGGCCGGTGGGTTCAATCTACCGGAATTGACCAGCGCTTAACCCACCGAGCCACCAGGGCCCCCCATTTATCTTTCGACAAACGGTTATGTTTGCCCCAGCAATTTAAGGCTACTGTTCCTTGTCCTTTCACATCTATGGCTGCTAAGAAAAGTGGGGCCCAGTGTCCAGTCAGCTCCGGTCCAGCGACCCTGTTTCTAACAGAAGGACACACTGCCTGGTCTGACTCCATCCTCAGGGCTGTTAGCACGTGAACCCGCCGTTGCAGCCACTGGGTCCGTCCACCTCGTGGGTAAACCCGCCGCTAAGGCCCAGACCCACGGCCCTTTCTGCAGGAGAAAGACAGGCGGCTGCTTCTGTAAAGATTGGAAACCTGGGGGCAGTTCTGCTCTGCCTGCCGCGTCGCTGTGAGTCAGAACCAGCGTGTTGGCAGCGGGTCCTTGGGCTTGGTGGCTAAGGAGAGCTCCTCATTGGTTTGCCTGCCAGACCTCTGCCAATAATGTTCGTTCTCTCCCGGGAAGCTTGTGCACGTGGTTTCTGCGTCTTGGATGTTTCAACCTTTCACTAGGATGTGTTTCCGTAGAGGTTTTCTTCCCTTTTCCCTGCTCGGGAATTAGTGTGTTTTTCAAGCCCAAGGCGTCCATTATGGGAAATGGTGACCCGTTTTCTCTCCCCCGTGCACTCTGTTCTTTTCACTTAATACTCTAACTAAATAACTCAGTGCCGTTGAGTTATGCCGACTCATGGTGACCCTACAGGACAGCATAGAACTGCCCTGTGGGTTTCTGAGACTGTCACTCTTTTTTAAAAAAAAATAATTTTATTGGGGGCTCGTGCAACTCTTATCACATCCATACATCCATCCATTGTGTCAAGCACATTTGTACATTTGTTGCCATCGTCATTCTCAAAACATTTCCTTTCTACTTGAACCCTTGGTATCAGTTCCTCATTTTATCCCCTCCCTCCCGTCCCACCTCCCTCATGAACCCTTGATAATTTATAAATTATTATTATTTTGTCGTGTCTTACACTGTCCAACGTCTCCCTTTATCCACTTTTCTGTTGTCCATCCCCCAGGGAGGGGGTTATATGTAGATCCTTGTAATTGGTTCCCCCTCTCTACCCCACCCTCCCGGTATCACCACTCTCACCACTGGTCCCAAAGGGGTCATCTATCCTGGATTCTCTGTGTTTTCAGTTCTTGTCTGTACCAGTGTACATCCTCTGGTCTAGATAGATTTGTAAGGTAGAATTGGGATCATGATAGTGGGGGTGGGGGGAGCAGTAAAGAACGAGAGGAAAGTTGAATGTTTCATTGATGCTACAGTGCACCCTGACTGGATCATCTCCTCCCCATGACCCTTCTGTAAGGGAGTGTCCAGTTGTCTACAGATGGGCTTTGGGTCCCTGAGATTGTAACTCTTTACAAGAGTAGAATGCACTACTTTCCCCAGTGGAGCGTCTGGGGGTTTGGAACAGCTGATCACTTTATATTAGCTCTTCCTACTCTTCCTGCTGCAGTGCTTAACCCCTCTTAACATTCCGGGCTGAATTCTGGTTAAGTTCTTGAAATCTGTTTTCTAGCTCCCTAAATCTCTGGTTTGCACTTCACCAGCCGTGAAATGTTGCAATAACAATAATTTTCACTTCTAATATAAGCCTCCTATACTCTTTCTTAGAGAGTGCTCGTGGTGTAGTGGTTGGGCATTGGGCTGCGACCCACATGGTCAGCAGTTCTGAACCAGCAGCAGCTCCGAGGGAAAAAGGCTTGTCTTTCTCCCACTGTCATCAGTTAGTCTCAGAAAACCTTTGGGGGAGGGAGGGTCACTATGTGTCAGCACTGACCCGATGGCAGTAAGTTTACTCTTTTGTTGCTATGTATAAGTCCATTGTTGCAGCCACGGGGTCAGTCCATCTCCTTGAAGGCCTGCCTCTCTTTCCTCGAACCTCCACTTGACCAAGCATGATGTCCTTCTCCAGGGACTGGTCCCTCCTGTGAGATGAGGTTCTATCACCCTCACTTCTAACGTGCATCTGCCAAGACAGGTTTGCTTGTGCTTCTGGCTGTCTGCATCACACGGGACCCTAAGCAGAGCTGTGCGAGCCCCTCGTGGGGAATCATTTCCCATGTGCCTGTGGGTGTTGTGCCGTGTCTGTGGGGCTGCTTTCCCCAGTGGGAGGGAGTCTGGGCGGCCGGGCTGTGAGCATGCCCTCACAGAGCGGTTCTGCTTTTGTTTCTGTGGCCTTGGGGCTTTCCGGGGATTCTGGTCAGTACCTTGTGTTCATCTGTTGTTTTAGGGTTTCCTGAACATGCGATGCCTGCTTTGTGCTTGCATTTCTCGTGAGTGGCTTTTTATGTCAACACACACACACACACACACACACACACACACGCACACACACACAGAGCCCTCATGAACGACGCGCTTTCTCACCACTTCCTTGGCCTTGAGGATGGATAGTGTTCAGGCCTTGAATGAAAGGGAGGCATTCTTTGAGGCTTCCAGAGTTACACAGGAAGCCCAGGTCCAGCTTGCTGCTTTGTGTGAATCCAGGTTTATGTCTTCTGCCCTCCCATGGGCACGAAACCCCCTGCCTTCTGCTAGGAGATTTTGTATTAGTCCTTCTGCCCCCAATGTAATACTTTGACTTTTTAAAATAAAACACTTCCTTTCTCAGCCCCTAATTTCTCACTCTTCAAAGATAAAGAACTGTTCCCCCGTTTCCCCCTCTTTACATCCAGTCAGGCACACCATGTGCACATCCTGCAGAATTCTTTTAAACTACACGTGCACCAAGCACATCTTGTGGGAGTATTAATGTATCACCAATTCTTGGGAAGTGCAATGGGTGAGTCCAAGAACATACACATGTAAAATGTCCGCAATAAGGCGGGCAAGCTGCCCTGCTGAAATGAATCCGCTCGAATTCCTACCAGTACCTCGAACTGTGGGCCACGTCTGCAGATCCTCCCCGGCAGTATCTCGTCATTTCTATGCGCTCTGTTCCAGCCAGCGGGAAGAGGATGAGCTTACTTTTAGCACGTTCATAGCCTGCTCCATGCTTCTTCCTGTTAAACACCTGCTTGTGCCAGTGCAGTTTTGGAGAGAAGGTTGGCGGTTCGAACCCACAGCTGCTCTGTGGGAGAAAGATGAGGCAGGCTGCTTCTATAAAGATGGACAGCCTTGGAAACCCTATGGAGCAGTCTGACCCTGCCCTCTGTGGCTGCTCTGAGTCAGAATTGACTTGAGGGCAGGTTTTCGTTTGGGGTATGAAAGTGCTGTGTAATACTGTGAATGCTCACCTTTGTGAAGTTTTGGGGCTGACATTTTAGAGGAGTACCTTTTAGTTCTCCAACCCTTTGTAACAGATTTTGTTTAATCGCATTGGTTGGAAGCCCTTCCTTGTCAAAAGAGTCCCCCTCTTCCTCGGGTCCCTCATTTCCATCCGTTGTCCTTTCCTGCCTTCTGGGGCCAGTGACCACCCTTGTGGACTCCCTCCTGCAGTTGACTGTTCAGCTTGTAGGCCTGTCCTGGTTTGGCAACAAGGTGGTCCTCTGGTGGGCTTTATTCCCCATGTGAAGGTGGCTAAGGGCCAGTCTGGATGGGCCCCTCCTACCTCTGTCTAACCAGCTCTTCATGATCTTGAATTTTGTTCTGCATTTTTATCCCGTTGCCCACCACTTTCTGCGGACCCTCTCAGTAATCAATGATGGTAGTTGGGTACTATATGAGGGGGTACCCCCCAAAAAAGAAGGAATTGCACTGGATGGAGTGGAGCTTTCATAGTACACAGTTTTCCCCCGCTAGGTGAGCATGGAGCAACTCACTTTGAATTAGTGCACCTAGTGGTGTCACCTGGGAAGGTTCTCTCTGGTCACAGTGAATTTTTTCGTCAAAGCAGTTTCGCTGGAACCCTGGTTTTTGGGATGGCTGATTTACGAGAATAACGTGCAGATATGGATTTTTTTTTCCTGCTCAGAAAAAATGCTGCAGAAACCGTTGGCATGTTGAACACAGCACAGCTTACAAGGACAGCGATACGGGGGGAAATTGATGAGTGATTTTCTTGTTCCAAAAAAGGTGAAATGTCGATTGATGACAAACCTTGTTCTGGATGTCCATCGACGTCCCGAACAGATGAAAAAGTTGACTTGTAGTGCATTTGGAGTTTGTTCCACCAGATCAGACTGTTAATCAAGCTTTCTATTTAGAGGTTCTGAAAAGATTGCATAAGAGTGTGCCACAAAAAAAGGCCTAATTTGTGGCAGACGGGAGACTGGTTTTGCCACCACGACAATGCACCTGCTCAGACTGCCATCTCAGTGCACCAGTTTTGGGCAAAAACCAGCATGCCTCTCTTGCCCCACACACTTTACTCACCTGACCTCACTCAGTGCGACTTCTTTTTGTGTCTGTGAATGAAGAGGGACATGAAAGGACAGCGATTTGATAATGCAGAAGAGGTGAGGAAGAAAATGAGGGAGGTGCTGTCAGCCATCCAAACAGATGAGTTTGAGAAATGTTTCCAAGAACAGAATTGCAGATTTGACAAATGCATTAAGTGTCATGGAGAGTCCTTTGAAGGTGATATGGTTGTTTTGTAAAAAAAAAAAAAAATTTAAATACATAGCTGTGATAAAGGAAATTCTGGGGTTGTTTTTTGTTGTTGTTTGGTACCCACTCCTATAGTTCTTCTGTCTCAGGGTAGTGGAGGCTGCAGTTTGCATGATTCATTAGCCCTTTGGACGAGCCCTTACTTGGACTCTTTGATGTTATACTAATCTGTCGCTGCACCTCAGATGGCCACGCCAAGCACCTGAGCAGTCCCTGCTCACCCCGGCAGGATGCAGAACTTACTTCCTTTTTGTGAACTACGCTTTGCTGGTTGACTTAGCTGTCCCCCGAGACTGCGGCTCTCAGCCCCCAAGTCCAGGGACCCATTCTCTCAAGGTGTTTGCTCACAGCTAAGACGTCTTTTGATCGTATTGCCCCCATTTGCGCCACTGGATCCGTGGATATGATTACCACACAGAGCTTGATGTTGGGGGCTCGGGGACCCCAACGGCCGAGTGTCTCTTGTGAGCATCCCCGCGAGGACAGTTCTTATGGAAGCTACCTTGTGAACAGAAAAGCCTTCTGGAAAGATCTGCCCACTTCCCAATCTGCACACCAGCCTCTGGCCACGCTGGTCAGCCTCTGGAAAGTGCCTTCACTGCAGTGGGAATCAGTTACGGAAGGGAACGCGCAAGTCAGTC
Organism: Echinops telfairi; assembly: GCF_000313985.2. NCBI lineage: Eukaryota > Metazoa > Chordata > Mammalia > Afrosoricida > Tenrecidae > Echinops > Echinops telfairi. Next base: position 16,741,072 of record NW_022108124.1, on the reverse strand, counting down.
GGTGTATTTGGAATTTGGTGAAGTTAGTGTCCACGGGGGTGAAGCCCTCCCAAAGCCACTGGCAGGTACCAAGGCAGACCAGCCATCAAGCGAAGGGGAGAGAATCGGCGAGGACGAAGACGGGTCGAAATAAAACCCTCTGAATGCCAAAGGTGCTGAGAGGCCCGGAGTGGAGCATGTGTGTGTGGAGGCCCGGCTTGAGGCCCCTGCCCGGGTTTGGGGGTGAGGGAAAGAGAATGAAGGGGTTTAGGCGCAGGGGCTGGTGGTGGTGGTGGGGGAACAGGTGTGGAGGCAAAGCCACAAGGAGGAGGCCAGGTGACTTGCAGGCCTCGGGCCGAGCAAGGACGTGAGCGACAGTGACGTTTTGGGAGGCAGGCAGAGGAAAGAACAAGCCAATCCAAAGTCCGTGTGGGAATTTTGTAACATCCCTTATGATTTTACATGTGGTGTCTTCTATGATTTCCCCCACGACAAATATGCCCGATGACAAAGTTAAGCAACATGCGAACATTACTGAACAACACAGTAAAGGGGAAGCTCCACCCCACCCCCTGACCCCCCCCATCAGATAATCAGTCAATAGCTCCGGACTGTTCCTCTTGCCGTCTTCAGGGAAGCAGCGGGATTCTATTCACGTTGACTTGTTCGTTTAAAAGGCGGCCTGATAGCACAGCTCTGCAATGTGAAAGGTGGGGGTGCAGACCCAGCAGCCACTCCAGGGGCCAGAAAGCCGTGGCAGCCACTTCACGAAAGCCCAGAGCCTTGGAAACCCTAAGGGTCAGTCCCGACGGCTCCCCGTGGGCTGACAATAAGCAGGAATTGGCTCCCCAGCAATGGGCTGTTTTGAATGTTTCACTTGTTATCCATCTTCTTTCACATTCAATCATCGCATCGCATGCACCCAGACTGAGGAGCTTGGACGAGGACTCCCAGCCAGAGAGGAGATCAGAGAGGGCACCCCTCCTGACACTTTGAATCCGGTCCTGTGACACCCGGGGCAGAAAATTCCAGGCAGCCAAGCCTAGACGGCTGGCTCACAGCAGCTGTCAGGAAACGAGCCTGTGTTCTTTTAAGTCTCTGGGTCTGGGGCAGTTTGCCCTGCATCAGTAGCTAGACCACTGATTCTGAGGTCCTACTCGAAGCCGCCTGCCCTCTCTGCTGTGCACTAGCCCGGTCAGCAAGAATGACCCCTCCTCTCCAGAGCCGTCCCTGCCTCTTTTTGGAGTCTGTGTGTGTCTCCTCACTTGGCCAGTGACATAGCACAGCACACACACACACACATGAGGTCTCAACACAGCACCTGGCTTTCGGGAAATAACAGCACAACACACACACACACACACACACACACACACACACACACGAGGTCTCAACACAGCACCTGGCTCTCGGGAAATACCCAACAGCACAACATTAGCGAGGGCATCGGGGTTTGCCACATCCCTGCTTCTTTTTAAAAAAAATCATTTTATTAAGGGCTCTGACAGCTCTTAGCACCATCCATCCATCCATCCATGGTGTCAAGCACATTTTGTTTCCACTTGAGCCCTTGGTATCAGCTCCTCCTTCTTTTCCCTCCCACCCTCATGAATCCTTGATAATTTTTTTTTTCATGTCTTACACCAACCGATGTCT
>NW_022108124.1:16736839-16738380 GCF_000313985.2 Echinops telfairi | reverse complement strand
GGCGGGGGTGGGAGGGCAGCCCTGCCACTTGTGGGGGAGCTCCCCCAGGCAGCTCCATCCTCGCCCCACTGGGGAGAGCGTGGGAAGCAGGAGCACCCACCACGGCAGGATGCTGGGTACCCACGTCGGGCCGGCACGCTCGCTCGCCAGAACCAGGAAGCCCAGAGCTCCAGGGCTACTAAGGCCCAGCCCACCTGCAAGCCTCAGGGCCTCTGCTGACTGCCCTCGGCGCCCCCTGCCTGCTCCCTGTCTGTCACCCCGCCCCAGACATTGCCCTTGAGACCCCAGCCTTCAGCCCTCTGTCCTGAGACTACAGACTCCATCCAATGTTGTTCATGGCCCAGTGTTGGCCCAAGACAGGGAGGAGGCCCTCTCTGGCTCCTCCAGCTGTCCAGCTGAACAGGCCAGCAATGGGTCACACAGGGACCTCTGCTGGCCCCCTCCCACCAGCAGGGCCAGAGCTTGACAGGGATCTGCAGGAAGTACTGAGGGTCCCCGCTGGGGCTCAGCCCAGCTGGCCCACCAGAATGGGTGCGTCTGCGCTTTGGGCACCCGGCCAGGCAGGGCTGCACCACACAATTTTCTAAAAATGCCACTCCGGTCTTAACCAGGCAGTTTGGGACCGTGCCCACGTAGCCCTTGCCCCCGGGTGTCCTGGGCCTGGCTCCACCTCTGGAGATGATGGAGCCAGCCTGTAAAAGGGGAATCAAGAGCCCGTCTCTGCCCTCCCCAGTGGGCTGGGGCTGAGGAAGCAGCTGTTGGCACTGGGTGGCCGATGGGGCTCTCCTTGAAGAACTGCAGGCAGAGAGGGCACCGCTTGGGGAGGGAGGGGAGAGTGAGGCCAGGTCACAGAGGTCCCCAGTGCCCAGGAGGACAGCCAGCTCCTCAAGTGTCCCGTGAATTCACTAGGGGGCCGCAGGAGGAGAAGCAGGCAGGGAAATCCAGGTGGGCACCGGAGGAGGCTGCCACAGAGTGATGCTGCGCCCGCAGGTGCCTGGGCCTCGACCGCCAAGAACAGTCCCAACGCCAGCAGCAGGAAGGACGAGGCCTCCGGCCAGCTCTCCGACATGCCCATGGAGTCCCAGGTGGAGGAGCTGACCACCAGGTGCTCCCCTGCCCACAGTCCTGAAGGGGGGTTTTGCCAGGATGGAGGTGCTTCTGTGGGTAGATAGTGGGGAGGGGGAGAACGTTGTCCCTTCAACTTCCATTTGCTCACAAGGCCAACCCTGGGCTCTAGCCTGTGATTTAGGGTCTGGCCATCCTGCAGAACCCTGGTGACCCCAGGCAAGGGCTGCCCAGTCCACTCTCCTCAGTCCGTCCTCAGTTAAGCGCAGTGACGGGGAAGGAGGCGGGGGACCACTGCTGGTGATAGCGCATTCCTTGTGCGCCCAGTGTTTGCTGGGGCTGTCAGCCCAGAGAGGGATCCTGCCCGGTCATCCCCCAGGATGGGTGGGGGCAGGGCAGTGAGGTACCCTGAGCTGAGGAGTGGCCTTGCTGGATGCCTCACCCCCAGCCAGGGGGCCCCTCCTTCTCTCTCTCTC
>NW_022108124.1:16732717-16736711 GCF_000313985.2 Echinops telfairi | reverse complement strand
CGCGCTGTGCTGAGCCCCATCTCTTTGTGGTCCAGGCTGACCATCCAGGTGGAGGAGAACGAGCTGCTGAAGGCCGCCCTGGGCAGTGCCCTGCGGGGAAAAGAGGAGGACTTCCGCATGTACCATGAGACCCTGGACCAGGTGAAGGGGGTCTTCCTGCAGGCCCTGCGGCAGCAGAAGGCAAACAGGCACTAGGCAGGGCCACCCCCCACCCCCCTTGTCAGCCTGGCCAGACAGGGCAGCCTTGGGACCCAGAGGACCAGTTCTGTCTGAGGACTCCAGCCAACCCCCCGGAAGCCAATCCGGAAGCAGCCCAGCCGCTGCTCACAGCAGAGGCCCCTTAAGGATTCTCAAAGCCAAGGGCCCAGGCCAAGAGGCCAAGGAGAGGCCCTGGAGGGGCCTGCGGAGTGGCCACAGGACAGCTGGAGACCCGCCGGCATGTGATCATCACCGTTGTCCTAGTTGGGGACCCTTGTGCCCCACTCAGTGTGACACAGGAGGACTCCCGGTGCTCTGGGCTGGGCACACCCTCCAGCCTGCCCTGCGGGTGAGCCCCATGCATGCCCCACGCTCCATCTTTGCTACCCCCACCCTCTGCCACCACATGGTCAGCCTCCTCCCCAGGCCCTCGGATGTGTAGTGATTGTGATTTTCATTATTATATGATATCATTATATACTATAATGCAGTCTTCATGAATCTCTCCTTGTACCACCATTCTGTAATCTACAGTCACGGCAGCGCCCAGTGGCGGAGTACAGCCCCTGGGAATCTGGCCCTGTCTTGTCCTCCCAGCAGCCCCAGGGGGTTGTCAGCTGATTGTGCACATGAAGAAACTGGGCACACCAAGCAGGTCTAATATTTATCCTTGGCCTGTCTGACTGCCGCAGCCAGAGTCGTCCAGCTAGGCCGCTTGCCCAAGGCAGGCCAGCCCGCCCACAGCCGGGCAGCACTGCTCTGAGGCATGCCCTCAGTGCTGCGGCTGGTGGATACTGTGGGGAGGGCAGGGGCTTTGGCCAGCCTGGGTGGAGGGCTTCATGAATCTCCCTCACCCTGGCACAGGTCAGCTAGGAGGGTGACTGGAGGGGCCCAGGAGCTCCCATGACTGTCACAGTGTCACCTCCAGTCAACTCTGGGGAGGGGCTGGCCCCAAGGAGGGTCACACGGAGCCACACACCAATCCTGATCACCATGCTCCATGGCCACACGTGTACACTTGCAGGCCCACAGATGCACACACACAGGGCACCTATCAGAGCCACCTGGCTGGCTGCGTGCACAGCACAGCCCACTGCGGCCTGCAGACACACCCACACACAGGTGAGCGTGTGCACCGTGCAGGCAGCCTCGAGATCCCAGCTGTGCTGCTGCAGGCAGGGCCCTGCTCTACCCACTGGCTCCGTGAGCCCAGGTGGGCTCCAGCCCCTCAGCATTCTCTCCAGATTCAAGGGATGGCTCTCGGTCCCGGGAACACACGTGGGACCTCTTCCCTGCCCCAGGTATGGGTGCCAAGGCGAGTCAGATACAGCCTCTGCTCCCCAGGAAGTGGGGAGACAGCTGTCACCGGGCACCACCCGCAGGGCCATCAGTCAGGATGGCAGGGCCATCAGTCAGGATGGGAGAGCTTGGTCAAGCAACGGCCATTTAGAAGTGGGAGGGAGGCCCCAGAGCCTCCCACCCACCTCTGTGAAGCCCCTAGACCCGGGGTTCTCAAACTACGGCCCCGCCAAGGACATTTATCTGGCCCGCCGGGTGTTTTTGCCCTGTTTTGTTTTTTACTTCAAAATAAGATATGTGTAGTGTGCATAGGAATTTGTTCATAGTTTTTTTAAAACTATAGTCCGGCCCTCCAACGGTCTGAGGGACAGTGAACTGGCCCCCTGTTTAAAAAGTTTGAGGACCCCTGTCCTAGACTGACTGACTGGCCCTGGCGTGGGTGGGGCCGTTGGGAAGCCCTCTGCCTGTGATTGCCGGTGAAGGCGAGCCCGGGAGAAGGGCTTTCACGGAAAGGAGGGGCTGCTAAGGAGTGGAGTCCTGAGGGGGTCTGACTGAGGCGGGCCAAGTCTGGTCTGCCCGGGTCAGTGCCTCTGGCCTTCCTGGGCATCACCACCTGGGCCCAAGGGGACCTCCTCATTCCTTATGTGGGTGGGGGCAGGCTGGCTGCATATTCCTTTCACAGAGAAGAACGTGGAGGTCCTTGCTCAAAGGCACAAGGGGTGTGGGGTGTGTGCGTGCGTGCGTGTGTGTGTAGAGGCCTCACTGCCATTTTAGGTGCTCAGGTTCCAGCACCGACAGGTAAGGCCCGGCTGAGCTGTGCGCCGCTGCAGCTGAGCTGAGCTGAGCTGAGAAAGGTCACCCCCTGGCTCAGGCTGAGCCCCCAAAACATTGTTGCCACCAGCCCCTCCCTTGTGCCCAGGAGTGCTTGCAGCTGAGGCGCTCCTCGGGGTCTCCCCACCTCCAGTGGGCTGAACTAGTTTCCCCACCCAAGCAGCTCCCACCAGCCCTTCACACAGGAAGTCTGCCTACCCGCCCCCTCCAAGGTGCTGCCTCCCCCCACAAGTTCTCCTAAGACCGAGCCCCGCCCACACCAACAACCGGGGGAGTCGGCGCAGCAGAACACGTTGGCACACAAACAGCAGACACAAAATGTAGTTGTCCGTGCCCATGCACACACAAGGCACTTTGACCACCTACTCTGAACGGCGAAAAGCCTCGGAGGGGTGCATGAGAGACCCGGTCCCCCGCTGCCACCCCCCCTGCAATAAAGCATATGGAAGCCTGGCCGCCCCCCCCCCCCATCATGGTCCCAGCCCGTCACATCTCCCCTTCCGCCCCCTCCCCGTTCTGTGAGCTGGCCACGTCACAGCCCCCTTCCCGACCCCACAGTAGAGCTGACCCCAGGCCTCCACACTAGCTGCCCTGCCCACATGCCCCACTCCCCGTGTGGGGCTGGGGTCACCCCTGTGAGTGGGGGGAGGAGGGCTCCGGGGCTCCCTCACAGCCTCTTCACAAGCAGTTCTTTGAGTGAGTCCAGCTCTTGCCAGGTAATAAGTCTGCTAAGTCCACCAGCAGGGGCCCAGTGTGGTGAGGCCAGCACTGTGCACCCTGGCAAGTGAGCCCGAGGCCTGGGGACAGGAACTCAAAACACCAAGCTCCCTGCCAGTGAGAGGCCCACTCAGAGTGACCCTGCAGGCAGGCTAGACCACTCCCAGGGGGTTGCGGGACAGTAATGGCAGGAATCGAAAGCTCCGCGCCTCCCCCACCCACTCTGTCTTTCTCCCAAGGAGCTGCTGGGGGGTTCTGAAGGCAGACCTTATGGGGGGCAGCCCAAATGGCAACCACTAGCCCCCCAGGGCTTCTCAGCAGGGCGAGGGGGCAGGAACAGTGGGCTGAACTGCTGCTCCTAACCCTGGGGCCACACCCCGGCCCACCTCCCATCTCCCACCTCCCACCTCATCCAGACCAGGCACCAGCTAGAGGGCAGGCGGGCTCAGGCAGCACCCAGGTGGATGGACAGGGCCCTCGCCCGGCAGAGCAGTTGCTCCTGGAGCTTAAGGGGCCGGTCCAAGTACTTGGTACTCCTCCTGTGTCAGTATCCTCTCCTACAGATGTTGGGGGGCAGGAGGGGGGGCCGGGATGAGGATGGCAAGACAGTTTATGGTAACAGCTACCTCAGAGGATGTGGTAACAGTAACCCACAGACAGCCTGAGAAGCGGCTACTGTTAGGAGTTTATTCTAACCACCGGGGGCTCCACCTTCAGAGCCACTCAAGTGTCTTCCCCTCTGAGAACTTTCCTAGAGCACAGCTCAGGCCCCTGTCTCCCACCCTGACCTCTAGTGCCTGTGACTGCAGCCCCAGCCCAGCCCCCGCCTCATGCTGCAGTGCCCACTCGCTCCTCCTCTGGGTCAGGAGCCAGATGCCCACCCTGGTGGAGGGGAGGCCCAGGTGTGCCTGTCTGAGCCTGTGCCTGGGCTCTCCTCCCGCACCCCCCC
>NW_022108124.1:16713422-16732588 GCF_000313985.2 Echinops telfairi | reverse complement strand
ACTGGCTGTCACCACTCACCGCTCATAGCCTCGAGGGGGTGGGGACCCCAGCACTGGACACAATTCACCGTGGCCCCAGAGCCCAGCCAGTCGGACAGACTCACGGTCGGACGCAAGCCCTCGGAGCCTCAGGTGGGCAGGCTGCCAGGGTCCCTCAGAGCCGCATCAAGGTCAGTGCCAGCTGGGGAAGCGGCCCCTCCACTGGGGGGGGCCCTGAGAACGGTGGGGCCCACCCCAGATCATACGCCCCAAAGTGGGCTTTACCCAGGGGCACCTGGGGAGGCAGTGTGGGGGGCAGCCCTGGGTCTGCAGGTCAGCCCAGGCCTGGGGGGTGGTCTATAGGGGGGTGGGGAGCCCTTGGGCCAGAGACTAGCTTTGGCCCGGCCCACCGAGGCCCTGCTGGGGACACCCCGCACCGGCTATGGGTAGCTAAAATTGGAAAGTGGCGAGTGGGAGGCAGCTGACAAAGCTATTTCACGGGCTCTTCACTATGCTCCGGTTTCAAGCTCCTGCTCCATTAACCTGATCCCCGGGGCTCCCTGCCCCCCACCCAGCCAGGAGAGGTACCTCCACTTGTCAGTGGGAGCCAGGTCGGACCAGCGGGCTCCCACTGACAGGAGAGGCGGCAGGGCATGAGAAGAGGCAGAGCTGTGTGACCTTCGGGGGTCCTTGTCCCTCTCTGGCTCCCACCCTCCATCTGTGTAATGGGGAGACCGCGAGGATGATGAGGGGGAGGAGCTGGGGTGGACACCCCCTCCACACCGGCCACCTCTGCACTTTGCCCAGCCCAAGAGGGGGGCCCTAGCCACGCTCCTCCCTTTCATCCGAGCCCTGACTCCCGACAGTCTGCACCCCAGACAGGGCACCTGGGAGGCCTTAGCCCATAGCGGGTGCAAGCGAAAGCGGGGGGTGGGGGGGGGTGGACAGCCTGGCCCGGCAAGCCTGGGGATGAGCTAGGCCCTGGCAGGAGGGAGCCAAGCTCACCCCAGGGCCTGATACCGGTCAGCACCTTGGACAGCAGCCAGTGCCCTCCCTGGCGCCCGCCTAGCCCCACACCCTCCACGCCAGGGTGCCTCCTCAAATAACACCGGCTCCTACGGGCCTCCAAGACCTGAAGGCACAGCTTTCTGCTGCCACAAACAGGCACGGGCCTGGGGCCACAAACAGGCATGGGCCTGGGACGCAGCAGGCTGGGCACAGGGTCTTGTGGGGGGCCGTGGGGGTCAGGGAGAAGCGGGGGTGGGGGGTGGGCAGGACCTGGAAGAGTCACAGGGTCTCAGGGAAGGAAGGGCAGCTCAGGGAGTTGGGGGCGGTCCAAGTAGGGGCCTTTGGCGAGGGTCACCAAGCAGATGGGGACCCTGGGGACCAGGAATGCAGGAGGTGATGCGTGCAGGTAGTCACGGGGGTGGAGGCACCAGGTGTGGAGGAGTGGGTGCAGGTGAGGAGCAGGGGAAAGGTGTGAGTTCAGAGGGCCATTGACACGGAGTCCTGGGCACAGTGGGACCACCAGGGATCCAGGGGTGGACAATGGCACCGGTCCCCAAAGGGCAGCAGGGGCCCTCTCATCTGAGTGGGACTGGCACCATCTCAGTCAGGAACCCCGCTCTGGGGCTGGTGGCTGGGTGTCCTTACAGCCTGTCTCTCCCAGCCCCCTCCCGGCTATGGGCATCAAGACAGCATTGCCTGCGGCTGAGCTGGGCCTCTACTCCCTGGTGCTGAGTGGAGCCCTGGCTTATGCTGGCCGGGACCTTCTGGAGGCATCGCAAGGTAACTGACCACCCCCACCCCCACCCCAGGGGCCCTGGAGGCAGGGAGTTTCAGGGCTCCATCAGACAAGGCAGGGTCAGCAACCCAGGCTACTCCCCAGGCCCTGCGGGTTGGGCTGAGCCAGGTGCAGAGAGACGTGGTCAGAGGCACCGAGAGACCCTCACTCAGAGCTGACGTCAGCGGCTGGACTCAGACACACAGAGAGACCCTGAGAGACTGTGACCCAGGGACAAACCAAGCCTGATAGCCTCCCTAAGGGTGGGGGGAGGTGAGGGGGCCTCCCTCTGAGGCCACACTCTGTCCTCAGATGGGGCCCACAGGAAGACCTTCCGGGAGTCTGTTCGGCCGGGCTGGGAGTACATTGGTCGAAAAATGGTAGGTCCTCGAGAGACCAGAGGCCACCTTAGGGTCCCTAACCCTTGGCACATCTCTTCCACTCTAAACCCTGCCCCCACTCTTCCCCATGGCCAATGTGCCCATGTAACAGAGGGCAACGCTGAGGCTTGAAGTGTGTGTGTATTGGTGGGGAGAGGGTCCCCTGGTTTCAGCTTCTCCTTAGCACACCTGGGGCAACCTCAGCTTGAGCTCTACTTCCCTGCATCCCCCGGCCTCCCACCATCAGACCCTTCTCCTTAAAGAGACGCCTCACCCTTTGCCAGGGGCAGCAGGATCAGGGTGGTGTGCCAGCCATGCAATGCCCTCAGTCCTCTGCTTCTATGCTGATGCTGCTCCCTCCCAATGCACAGGGGTCAGGCGCAAGCCCACCCTGAGCCTTTTCCCACGTGCCCCCTCCCCCACCCACCCCGTCCCACAGGACGTGGCTGACTTCGAGTGGGTGATGTGGTTCACGTCCTTCCGTAATGTCATCCTCTTCGCCCTCTCCGGACACGTGCTTTTTGCTAAACTCTGCACAATGATAGCCCCCCAGGTGAGCCAACCCGGGCCTCCCCAGCTGCCCGCCCCATTCCCCTAGCTCCTCCTCGGGCACCAGGGCTGGGTCCTGTCCCATTCTGGGTCCGCCCTGTGACCAGAGCTGCCTGCCTCCCTCCCCCAGTTCCGCTCCTGGATGTACGCGGTGTACGGGGTCCTGGCTGTGGCTGGCACGATGGGCCCCGGGTACCTGCTGCTCTTGCTAGGCCACTGTGTGGGCCTCTACGTAGTTTCCCTCTTGGGCCAGCCCTGGCTCTGTCTCGGCCTGGGTCTGGCCGGCCTGGCCTCCTTCAAGCTGGACCCTCTCATCTCCTGGCAGGTGTGTACTGGGGCAGGGCATGGCGAGGGGTGTGGGGTGACAAGCCTCTGGCTTCTCGTCTGTCTGCAAAGGCTCCCCATTCCAAGCACCCAAGGGTTCCCTCGTTGTCCCCACGCCTCTCCAAGCCTGCAGGGAGGCGTCTTGTGCATTCCCAGCCATTGAAACGGCCCTCGAAGCCCAGTGTTGACTGGCCGTGGCCAGGCTGGGTTCCTGCGGGAAGCTGGGTGGGCGTCCAGGAGACAGAGGCCCCCTGGTGAGCTGGCGGCTACCTGTTCTCTCCCCTCCAGAGCGGGTTTGTAACGGGCACTTTTGATCTTCAAGAGGTGCTGTTTCACGGGGGCAGCGGCTTCACGGTGCTGCGCTGTACCAGCTTTGCGCTGGAGAGGTGTGCCCACCCCGACCGCCGCTACTCCCTGGCCGACCTGCTCAAGTACAACTTCTACCTGCCCTTCTTCTTCTTCGGGCCCATCATGACCTTTGACCGCTTCCACGACCAGGTAAGTGGACGCCCTGGGGGCCTGGAGGACAGGGGGGAGTCTCTCCCTCCCCCACCCCTGCACTGCAGTAGGGAGTGCCCAGAGAGAGAGGTGGGGTCTCCCTGGGGAGGCTGAGGAACCTCCTGGTAGGGTGGAGGGGAGGGTTATGGGCTGGGCTGCTAACCCAAGGTCAGCAGTTTGAAACCACTAGGGGAAAAGTCTTTCTACTCCCATAAAGAGTCCCAATCTGGGAAACGAATCCGCAGGGGCAGTTCCACCCTGTCCTATAGGATCACTAGGAGTCAGCATCGACTTGCTTGCAGCGAACTTGGGTCTTGTTTGTTTGCATGGGCACACTGTGACAGCCCCCTGCCCCTCCCCACCCCCCATAATCCACCTCCAGGATGCCAGGAAGATGCCATGTCTCCCCCTCCTCAGAGCCCCAGGGGGGTGCCATTTCCTCCTCCAGCTGCAGCAGGAACCACATGCCCCTCCCTAAGAGGCCCTGGGATGTGGGTGTTCCCCTCCTGCTCAAAGGATCCCCAAGGTCAGAAGAGCACCCCGCACTAGGACTCCAGTCACTCTCAGATCCCCCTCCTCCCACAAACACGCTCCGCCCCCGCCCCAGGTGAGCCAGGTGGAGCCGGTGAGGCCGGAGGGTGAGCTGTGGCGCATCCGGGCTCAGGCAGGCCTCAGCGTGGCCACGGTCATGGCGGTGGACATCTTCTTTCACTTCTTTTACATCCTCACCATCCCCAACGACCTCAAGTTCGTCGGCCGCCTCACCGACAGCGCTCTCGGTGAGTGAGCGCTCGCAGAATCAGTCGCCAGGCACTTACCAGAGAGCAGGAAAGCGGGTGGATCCCTTGAAATTTGAGGGGCTTGGGGTTAGCTTTGCTGACAAAGCCCACCTCATTATGAGCCGAACTCCATAACCCTGGAGGGGAACCCTGCGGAGCAGGTTGGACATTTCCCCAGAACTGGTGTCCGTGGGACCAGGCCCAACTCTAGCACCCTCCTCAGGACAAGGTGGAGGGAGGGACCTAGCGCCTCTCTGGGAAGCAGTGGGCGGGGCCCCATGGGGGCGGGTCCAGCTTTAAGACCACCCCCGGGAAAAGGTGAAAGGAGGGGCCTAGCTGCTCCCTGGGAAGTAATGGGCGGGGGCCCCCATGGGGGTGGGCCCAATTCCAAGACCACCCCTGGGAAAAGGTGGAGGGAGGGGCCTAGCTGCTCCCTAGGAAGTAGTGGGCGGGGCCTCCATGGGAGCGGGCCGGGGGAAGAACCTCCCCAAGACACGCAGAAAGTCTCCGCTGATGGGCGACTTCAGAGCCTCCTGTGAGGGTTGGGGGGCCCAGGAAGGGAAGATTGGCGCTGTGCCCCCCAAGCCCTGGCTGCGCCCTTTCCCCAGCCCTCCTGGCTTACTCCAACCTGGTGTATGACTGGGTGAAGGCGGCCGTCCTGTTTGGTGTCGTCAACACGGTGGCGCGCCTTGACCACCTGGACCCTCCCCAGGCGCCCAAGTGCATCACGGCGCTCTACGTCTTCGGAGAAACGTGAGTACCAGGCCAGGGTGGTGCCTGGATGCCCGCCTGCCCAGGGCCCGTCCACCCGCCTGCCACAGCGGTATCCCTGCAGCCTGGCTCACAGCCGCCTTTCTGTGTCCTTTCCCAGGCACTTTGACCGAGGCATCAATGACTGGCTTTGCAGGTGAGCTTGGCAAGGGTTGGCCAGGTGGGGCCAGGGGCGGGCAGGCGTATGCGCCCTGCCGGGAATCTGAGCAGCAGTGCCCAGGGATTACCCCAGACCAGACCAGAGGAGGGCAGGCCGGCTGTCGTTGCCCAAGTCAAACTGCACGACTTCACACACTTGGACTTGGAAGGGGGCCTGGAGGCTGAGAGAAGTGGTCTGAGTAGAGAGACCCAGCAGGTCTAGTGGACGGGGCTTGTCCACAGATTGGGGGTGGAGGTGGGGATGGATAACCCAGATTCTACTGTCTGGGGCAGTGCAGGTGTGGTTTCCATAAATAGGTTTTGGAGGTGCCTAGGTTGGGATCTGGAGACATAGAGGTGCAGGGTCGTGGATGGGGCTCGGTGTCTGCAGTTGAGAGAAGTCTCGGGGACCCATAGGGCTCTAAGCATTGTCAGCATGTGGGGTGGTCTTTAGGCCATAGGAGTGGGTGAGTCCTCACGGTAGAGATTGTTGGGGATCAGAAGGGAAGGTTGACCTTGGATCTGGAAGGATTCTGGTTGGGGGCAAAGGGAAGAGCCAGCAGGAGGACTGAGAGGGGTGGTTAAGGGAGCAGTAGAAAGATCAAGGCCCTACAACATTCTGGAAACCAGGGGAAGACCATCTTACGGGGAGCAGCGGGGTCCACAGTTGCCGAGGGTCAGGGAAGCTGGAGACTGAGCACCCGTGTTGGTGATGTGGTGGTCTCGGCCTTCCACTGGAGAGGCAGGGACAGGCGAGGAGCCACAGGGAACTGGGAAGTTATCAGGAAGTGTGTGGACGACTCCAGGGAGAAGCCTGGTACCGACCCGGAGAGAGGTGGAGGGAGTGGCCAGAGGGACTTGTGGGATGTTTTAAAGATGGGAAATCATGGGAGACATGTGAGGGGAATTACTCAATAGAGAGGGGAAGCTGGTGATGCCAGATAAAGGGGGTGGTTGGTAGAGTGAGGTCCTGGGGTGGTGTCCAAGGTGGCTGGTTGGCGGGGTAAGACGAAGGATCCCACCAGAAGGCTCCAGGTTCTCCATGAAGGAGGAGGCAGGGTCAGCAGCTACGAGATCCAGGGTTGGAGGCATGGAGGTAGGCAATGTCTGTGCCTTCCCCCCTCCCGGCTCTGCCAGGATCTACTACCATACCACCCGTGCCCAAAGGAGCAAGGGAGCAGCTGCCTAGAGGAACTTTGGCATTGAGAGCCCAGGTGGGGTCTGGGGAATGGCATTATGGGCACCACTATATGAAGGCATGAGGGTCCACTCCATGAGTGTAGCTTCTCGGGGGCAGATAAGGAGGGAGAGGTGGGTACATGAATTGTCACGTTATTTCTAATAAGGGCCCATGGGCTATGAGCCGGCGAAGCTAAGAGAGGCAAGTCAGGAAGGCGGTGTGGCTGTGGCGAAGGGGGTGGCCCCGTGGAAGTGGGCGGTTGAGGTGGAGTGAAGTGGCCAAGGAAGAGAGAAGCCAGTCACTCAACGGGTCTCCCACCGAGGTCACCTAACAACTCTTGATAGAGCACCTACTGTGAGCCGGGCACTGTTCTAGGCACTGGGGATAACAGCCGTGAACATGGCAAAGGCCCTGAAAACTCACGGAGCTTACAGTCTAGTGGGGAGAAACAGACCGTACCCAGGTAAACAACTACCTACCTAAGATCGCAGTGAAGAGCGGTAGTGTTAAGAAGGAAACAAACCCGTGTACGGGCATAGAGCTCACTACAGGGTGGATACTTTCGTTAGCTGGGGAGTGGCATCTGGGTAGGCCCCTCTGAGGGGGTGATATTGGAGCTCAGCAATGGGATATAACTCACCCCCTGCCGCTGTGTGCAAGAGGGACCCTAGGGGAGGGGCGAAGGCTTAAGCCAGGAGACCGCCTACCAAGGAAGCTCTTACACCTGTCTGAGAGAAGTGATGGTTGCCAGGGCTGGGGTGGGGTCTTGGAGATGGCCAGCAAAGACAAGGATGGAGTGGGGCAGATGGGATATGCCAAAATCAGACATGGGTGGCGAGAGACATCGAAAATCCAAGATGGCGCTAAGGCTTCTGCTAAGCCAGGAAATAAGTGGCGTGCGTGGCTGAGATGAGAGCGGGGGGGTGGTGCGATGCTGGTCTAAGCAGAGCAGGGAAATCTTGGTCATTTGAGTGGTTGAGGTGCAGTAGCAGTTTGTATATTGCCCAAGACACAGATGTGTGTGTGTGTGTGTGTGTGTGTGTGTATGGGGGAGGGGGGGCAGTCACTGGCAGAGACAATATTGAAAGTCATAGGTCCGATGAGATCATTTGGGGATCGAGTGAATGAGAGAAAGCTCACAGGCTGAACCCTCACTAAGGAGAAGGTGGGCAAAGGAGGAGCAGTCCCCAAGGACCATCGGCATGTTCAGTGTGCCCAGAGTGACAGGGTTGAGGGGCGCTGTGTATGCCCTGCCCATCTGGTATTGGTCTCTTCCCGCACTCCCGTCATCCCATTCCCCCGGCCTTCCCTGCAGGTATGTGTACAACCGCATTGGTGGCGAGCACACCGAGGTGGTCCCGGAGCTGGTGGCCTCAGTGGCCACATTTGCCATCACCACCCTGTGGCTGGGGCCCTGTGACATTGTCTACCTGTGGTCACTCCTTAACTGCTTTGGGCTCAACTTTGAACTCTGGGTGCAGAAGCTGGCAGAGTGGGGGATCCTAGCGAGAATTGAGGTGAGCAGGGACAGGGAGGGGGGGGCTGGGTGGGTTGGGTCACTAGAGGGGGCAGCTGTGCCCCTCCCAAGTCATCCTGCTCCACTCAGTGCCCTGCCCAGAACCCAGAACGTTCTTTCCCCCACCTTCTGGGTTGTCAGGCCAATGACTCAACCTGAGAGTGTGTCCCTCCCTGCCCTCTTGCCCCTAGCTCTAGGCCACACTTCAACTGTGGGGTGCTGGGCAGCAGGGATTGCCCCTGCCGGTCAGGTCCTGCCCTCTCTCTGCCCCTCTTTTTGAACCAGGGAAGAGAGCTGGCTGACTGGGGTACTCAGGCACAGCCCCGAGCAAGGGCACTGACAACCGAGCTCTCTTTCCTCTGGGCCTCTGGTCCCTCTGCCCACGATCCTGCGGACGGATGGAGCAGGCCTCCCTGTCAGAACAGATGTCCCGCAGGGTCCGGGCCCTCTTCGGGGCTATGAACTTCTGGGCCATCATCATGTACAACCTCGTGAGCCTCAACAGCGTGCCGTTCACAGAGCTGGTTGCCCGGCGTCTGCTGCTCACGGGTGAGGGTTGGGGATCAGGGGTCAGGGACGAGAAGATGGAGGCTGGGCCAGGCATCTGCCTTGAAAGGATTGCCCCCCCCCCCCCCACTAGCTCCTCCTCCCCTGCAGGACTCAGCTGGGCAGGGGGGTGGGGGAGGGCAGCCTAGTGGGGCGAGGGCTGGGAAGGGAACAAGGTCCGGAGGACAGGGGCTGGCCCTGGCATGCCCTCTCCTCGCCCGCCCCACAGGCTTCCCTCAGACCACCCTGGCTGTCCTGCTTGTTACCTACTGTGGAGTCCAGCTGGTCAAAGAGCGGGAGAGGACCCTGGCGCTGGAGGAGGAGAAGCTGGACAAAGAGAAGGCCGAGTAGGCGGCGAGGAAAAGGACCCAGCTTCGCTCAGCTAGGCCTGGGCCCCAGGCTCGGGTCAGGCTGACGGGGCCTGGCCCCACCGGGGAATAAAATACTTTTCTACCAGAGCCGGGCTGTTCCCTGCCCTTCCTCCAGCGGGCTCCAAACACCTTATCCACTGGCTGAGGACTGGAGGGACAGGGAGGCCAACTCTTGGAGCCCACAGACTTTGCAGGGCAGAGAGCACCCACCTGAAGGCCCCATCTCGGGACCACCGTCCAGTCCAGCCTCTCAAAGGCCCTGAGCCCAGACTGAGCCGCTTGGTTAGAAGGCGCTTTATTCTGCTTCAAGGAGACTCACCCACGCTGTGTGCTTGGTGGGGGCACACACCTCCCCCACCCCCACCCCCACCCCACCGAGACAGTGAGGGAGGGCACTGGGTCCTATTTCACAGTGTGCTCAGCATACCCAGCCAGGTGGAGGCAGGGCCAGGGCAGAACCCAGACAGCCCCCTACAGTTCCATCTCATCACCCAGGAAGACCTGGGAGTGGGTGGGGTGGGGAGCTATGGAGACACAGCGGGGCGGGGCCTGGAAATTCTCAGACCAGGCTGCCAGCTGGCCGCTGTTTTGCTTTCCGGAGGCATGGTCACTCAGGCAACACTGCAGGTCCAGGTGGGCTCTGGCCCTTGCAGACACCCCGCCTGGAGGCCAGGCCCGTGTGGCCGTGGGACAGGCGTGCGCTTAGCTTGGGCACTCGGCTGTCACATCTTGGTCAGGCGCAGCACATTCAGCCGGACGGGGAGGAAGGTGGCACCGGCCGCATAGGCAATCTCCCGCAGGACCCCCTCCCACTTTCGTTCCTCTTCATTGTACCTGGGGGTCGGTGATGGGGGGAGAGGGGCAGGGTTGGACAGCTAGGTCAGCCAAGGTCCCAGGTGGGACCCGGCAGGAAGGTGGGGGAAGGGGTTGCTGGGTGCGCCCCTAACCCCAGGCCTGTCCCAGAACCATCTGCTCCTGGAGATTCCCAGACCCAGGACCCGCCTTCCAAGAAACACCCACCCCCTAAGCCACCCACCTCATACTCCAGGAAGCCCAGCCCCCATGACCTATGGGACACCTCTCTCTCAAGAATCACCGCAAGCCTCCCCGCCAGCTTTCCTCCCATAAGGTCTGTGCCCGCCACCCTGCATTCCGGCCCTAGGAGTGTCCTGCGCCAGCCCCCCACCCCGAGGGGTACCCCCAAGTCCCACTTGCCCAGCAGTTCAGGGGGCACCCCAGCTGACCCAAGTCACTTCTCCCAGCACCCTTAAAGGACCAGCCATGAAAAGCAGTGGCCTGAGAAGCTGAGGCCTGGCTGCTCCCCAGCCCTGTCCTTCCCAGCAGTCCCCTCCAGACCCTGCATCCAGGAGGGCCGCGGAGGAAAGGCCCGGCCGCCTTCCCACGGCTCCCTTTGCTCCCTGGGCAGTGTATCTGGGGCTCTGGGCCCTAAGCGTGGGGTCAGCTCCCGTGAAACTTGGCCCTTCGCAGTGGGGGTGAGGGTGGCACAGGTGCCAGCTCAGGCTTGGCAGCCAGTCGAGTGTGGGCACTTGCCCCTCCCCACAGCACCCTGGATGAGGATTTGGTGGGAAGCCCAGGTGACCTGCCTCGTGTCCCATGCCCAGTCATGGGGTTGGCCAGTGGGGATCTGTCCCCACCCTCCGCTCCAGCGCCTACTTGGGGCTGGGCTCACCTCCAGATGTCATTGAGTTCCGTGGGGACCAGCTCCCCAGACTCGGTCTCCAGCGTGGCAAAGCCACCGAGGGCATAGAGGGCACCCCCCAGGCTGACGAGGCTGAGGGAACTGCGCTCCTGTGGGAAGGCCTCAAAGGTCGTCCACCTGGGGGAGGTGAGGAGGTGCGTCACCCAGGGTGGCCCCCCCTCAGGCCCTCACCCCCCACCATACCAGTGCCCACGACACCCACCACCCCTCTGAAAATTGAGACCCAGGCTCTTGCCCACACTCCCAGGACAACTTCCTTCGCCACCCGCTCTGGAGGGCTGCTGCCCATCCACTCACCCCTGCCTGACCTCAGAGGAAGCCTGTCCCCTCTGGTCTCCACTCCTTCCCCTTTCCTGTGTGGCCCCTGGTCCTGCCACCCCGCCTCCTCAGTAACGTCCACCATGAATGGCCCTCTTCCTGTCCTGAAGGAACTCCTGCTCACTAACTCACTACCCTTGGGGGGAGACCTCCTGCTCTGAGCACCCTCCCCCTCCACCCAGTCCATCTCTCTCGTTTCACCTCCCTCCCATCATAGCCCACTAGCTCCTGGTGTCCGACAGGCCTGCCCCCTTCCCCAGCACCTGCCACCCCTCCAACCACACCTTTGCAAAATCTTCCCTGTCCCTCAGGACCCAAGCCTGGGCTGCGCCCTCTGTGCCCTCTCCCCCATGGAGTGTGTGCTGCCCTTCCCAGGTCTCCCTCTGGCTCACCCCTCCCGGCTGCAGGCCTTTGCCCCATGGGCTCCCCTAGACACTCCACCCCAGTCCCCTGGTTCCTTGTGTCCTAGCTGGACCCTCACTTTTAGTGAGCCCAGGGTTCTCCAGTACAGGGGTTCCCCACACACTCAGAAGCACCCCCTTCTCCCTTTCTCTGAGCCCCCAGCATCTAATCATGTGCCCAGCCCTGCTTGTTAGAGATGCAGCCTCTCACGCATCAGCATCTGCATTTCGACAACACCCTCGGGAGATGTAGGCAGCCAGGACAGTGTGGGAGGCCCTGGGCTACGTCTCTCTCCTGCCCTGTCCCAGCTGCACCCCTGCTCCAGGCCACCCATCCGGTCTCCCTGCCACCTAGAAAGCTTCTAAGCTGGCCCCTCAGTCAGCTGACATGCAGGGTCTCAGTAAAACCCAGGCAGGAGCATACAGCCCTTTGCAGGCATTTCACTGCCCTCAGGAGAGCCCCTCCCTCTCCAGCCCCAGGATCCAGCAATCCACCCTCCCTCACCCTACACGCCACCCCACCCCAGTGTGTCCCCTAATAGGCTCTGTCTGTTTTCCCCTAACTGCTGGGGCACCACCTTCTCGCAGTCACCCTCAACCCTCCTGCAGGCAGAGCCCACCGGGTTCCCTCTCCTGCCGCCACCCACCTGACCCGGGACAGGGCAGCTTCTGCCCAGGTCACCCCTTCCCACCCAAGGAGCTCCCTCTAGCAGACCACATGGGACACACCTTGACCCCACCTGTCTGGGAAGCTGTTTCCCTGCCAACTGCCACTGCTGCTGGGCCAGCGTCTGTGGTCGGCTCCCACCCCCCACCCCCTGCACAAACGAGACTAAGGCCACACAGGCTCTTGGCCCCTGGTTATCCAGCAGCTCTGGAGTGGCGGGTGGGGTGTCAGCATACTTGTTGTCCGAGATGCTGTACACCTCGATGGAACTGGTCAGCCCGGTGTCAGTCACCCCAGCAGCCACAAAAATCCGGCCATCGTGGACCGTGGCCCCGAAGAGTGAGCGTGCAGTCTGCATGGGCGCCAACTCCTTCCACTCAAACTTCTTGGGGTCGTAGACGCACATCTTGTTTAAGCACTTCCTGGGAGAGGGGAGGACGAGGGAGGGGAGTGGGCGGGTGGACTGGAGGTCAGACTGTGGCTCCTTCCAATCAACGCCCACTCCCTCCCCACCCCCTGCAGCCAGGGAAGCTGACCAGCCCCAGAGGTGATGCTGCTGCTCCAAACCACAGTCCTGTGGCCTCACCTGTCACTACCTTTGCCGCCGATGACGTAGACTAGGTCCATGTGGGATAGCACTGAGTGGCCGTACACGGCATAGGGCAGCGGGTCTGACTCACCCCATTTGAACGACCTGGAGGAGACGGGAGATGACAAAGCCAGTGCAAAGCCAGCTTCTCCATCACCCACCCACGCACCCAGCGCGTGCAAGGAGGCTTCGAAAACGACGTGGGCATATTCCGTATCTTTAAAAACTCCATTTGTTTCCCCCCTCCCTTTTTCCCCCCTTTCTCTAAGTCCCCGAGTCTTCCAACCCAAACTCACTACCATTGAGTGATGCCAACTCACAGTGACCCAATAGGACAGGGCAGAACCCATCCTGGGTGATTTCCAAGAATAACTCTTGAAGAGAGTAGAAAGCCCCTCTGTCTCCTGAGGACTGACTGGTGGTTTTGAACTGTGGGCTTTGAGGATCGCATCCCAGCACACAACCCCTACACCAGCAGGGTCCCACCCCTCATATTCCAAGATACATTGCCAGAAGTCCCCAGGCCTCTGTTTCTGCTCCCACCCCACCCCCTCCACACACACCCACGCCATCGCCAACCCTGGGCCGCAGGCTAGAACCCATCCCCAGCCCCCGGGTCCCAGGCCCTCGCTCACAGCCGGTCGTAGCACATGACCGAGTCCAGGCTGAGCTCGCCATCCTTCAACTCACGGCCACCAACCACGTAGATGGAGTTCAGAGCCTCCCCCAGGCCGAAGAGGCAGCGCGGTGAGGGCAACGGAGGCATCCCCAGCCACTCGGAGTCCAAGTGGTCGAACTGTGGGCCAGTTGAGGAGCACCCAATCAATTACGGCCCCCACATGCCAGGCCCAGGCCCCCTCCCCTGCAGCCCCCCAGGACTCCAGGGAGGGCCAACGCAGCCTGGAAGCATACTGCGCCCCTCTCTGCGCGCCCCACTGCCAGGGGGTGGTGTGATGAGATGGATGGTCAGCAAACAAACTCCCGGCCCTCAGTCCATCTGACTCCGAGACCCCGGAGGGTTTCTGAGATTGTCTTTACACTCCTAAAACTCCTCATCTCCCCCTCCCCAGCAGCTGGTGGTTGGGGGGCTTCTCCACTAATGCCCAGAGACAACCATGATAGCACTATGACATGGCACAGATTTGAAGGCCACGTCTGGAGCCTCAACACTGGCACCAAGCTGCCCCTCACCCCTCTAGCAACTGCCCCGGCCTCAGGCCCGACCCACCCCAGACTCCTCATTGCTGCTCGCCCTTCCTTGCTCACACCATCTCCCCCTGTCCTGCCCCCTTCCCCGAAACACCACCAAACTCTGTCTCCAGAGGCACCCTCCTGGCAAGGCTCAAACTGGTCTCCAGGAACCTGCCCCCTGCACTCTGAGCTGGCCCTAGTTTTACCATCTGTACAATGGGACGGTCTCTGCGCTGGGCCCGCTCCTCCTCCAAGGTGTCTGGCCCCAGTCCATGCGCAGAGCCCAGACTTTCAACCACAACACCCCAGGGGCAGGGGTGGGGTGGGGGGCTGCCTTTCAGCTGTCCATCAATCACCCTGGACTACATCTTATCCTAGGCCCTGCGCCACCTCTCCAAGTACGCCCACGTGCTCTCCTCCTCCCCAACCCCTCCACCTCCATCCTGTTCCCAGATCCCAGACCCCGTGCTGGCCGCCCCCATCCGGGCTCCCAGAACCTGTAGGAAGTAGGCGCTCATAGGGTCCTCTTTGTTGTCTTCGTTGTAGAAGAGACCCCCGGCCACGAAGACCTGGTTCTCCTTGGTGACCAGACTGACGTGGTTCTTGGGGATCTGCGTGGACAAGGACGCGCAGTAGCATTCATTGGTGGCCGGGTCATAGGCCACTGCGCCCCCCTCGCTGATCATGAAGATGAGCTCGTGCAGGAACATGCCAAAGCGCAGCGTGTCGTTGAGGATGCCGGGAAGGACGCGCTCGCCCTCCTCCTCCTCAGCGGTCTCTTTCTCAGTCTCGCCCTTGGCCTTGGCCGTGCCCTGGTCCATTGCCTTGGACCCCGCGGCCTCCTTCTCCTTCTTCTTCTTGCGCAGCACGGTGATGCGGCCCTCGTGCGCGTCCTTCACCATCTGCACCTTGCGCAGCAGCTCGGGCTGGGCGCGCACCAGCGGGTGCCGCTCCACGCGGCTCTCCAGGAAGGAGCGCGGCAGCAGGCGGCAGCGCACGCTCTCGAAGACGGTGGGCAGCGCGCGCTGGCGCTCCGCTTGCGCCTCCGCGTCGCCGCCGCCCGCCCACCGCATCACCGCCTCGAACACCGCCTCCTCCTTCTCCACGTTGAGGCCGTCGCTGGAGATGATGGCGATGAGCTCGTCGGCCGAGAGCCCCAGGAAGTCGGCGTCGCGCGCCACGAGCGCGAAGCGCGCGCAGATGAAGTCGCGCGCGGCCACGGCGAGGCGCGCGCAGTCGAGCAGGAGGCCAAGGCGGAAGACGGCCAGGCAGTTGGCGAGGCACAGGCGCTTCTGCAGGAAGGACACGCAGATGGTGAAGATGGACGGGATCTGGAAGCGGTGCGCCGCGGCGAACAGCTCCTGCACGCTCGCCTCGTCCAGCGCGATCTCCGACGTGTACAGGTAGTGCAGCACCTGGGCCACCACGTCCGGGGACACCTCCTCCAGGCGCAGCTCGCCCGCCCGCTCCGTCTCGGCCAGGAAGCGCGCCCTGAAGTAGGGGCTGCAGGCGGCCAGCACCAGGCGGTGGCACGGGAACTCGCGCTCCCCAGCATGCACCACGCAGTCCAAGAACTTGCCATGGTCCAGCATGTCCTTGAGCCCGTCCTGCAGGAGGGTCTGCTGGTACAAGCGCTGCTCCTCGACCTGCTCCAGGCCCAGCGCCATGGTGGGTGGCTTAGCTGATTGGGGACCAAGACTGGGACACACACAACAAGCCCTTGGGGCGCTGCGCCTTCGCCCTCCTGCTGGGGCACACTTGGTCTGCGCAGCTGTCTTTGCCCAGCTATATATAGCTGTAAGGCGAGTAGCCGGGCCGCCGGCGGTGACGTCGAGGGGACAGCTGTATAGAGGTCCTCTCCCCCAGGAGGCTTTGACTCAGCCCTGGTGGCTCATGGGACAGGGGCGAGGAGAAATTTCTGGACCCTCCCTGCAAAGGCAGGCTGCACTTGGCCTCGTTTCTAAATGGAGCACAACAAGACCTGTCCAAGATGCCCCTGGGTGGGCAAGCCCTGACCCTCAGCCGCGGGGAGGGCGAAACACCGGTGCCCCTCTCCCAGGGTCCCTCTTATTCCGTGTCTCTCCGGCCCTCGTGCCCAGGTGTCTGAATTCCTCGCTCTTTTATCCCACTCCAATGCCCTGGACACTGCTGTGAACTTGGCCCTGACATTCACCAGGTAGGGACCTGGTTGTCCCACCTTTAAAATGAGAACAGCCCCACCTCTGGCCCCTACCACTTGGTGCCCAGCTCTGAGGGCCTCTCGCGACTGCCGGAGGACAAGAAGGTGCCTCCCAGAAACAAACTCGGCACTTTCCCATGGGGTCTGGGGCAAATCAGGCAGGTCTGACTTAGTTACACCAAGGCACTGGGCAGTGAAGCTCAGAGGGCCTCCAATAGCCTCTGCTGGAGTTCAGATGCCCTGAAGCTCTGTGTCCCTGTTCTAGGATGTTGTTGTCGTTAGATATTGGATATGCTAGAAAATTAATCTCAGGTGTCTAATCTCATAATGGCTTAAAGGCCCAGAGTGAAAACTAGTGGGGTAGTGGGTTACTTGTTAGGCTGCTAACTGCCAAGGCAGCAGTTCAAACCCACTAGCCACTCCAAGGGAGAAAGATGAGGCTTTCTGCTCCCGTCACGAGTTGCTGTCTCAGGAACCCCTAAGGACAGTCCTCTTCTGTCCTAGAAGGTCCCCGGGAATCGAATGGACTCTGTAGCAGTGAGTTTGGTTTTTGTGGGGGGTTATTTCATTCATTCATTTATGAGGGGGAGTGACTTTCTGGATTCTCATGTTCACAAACTAACATTATTTAAGAGTTTGATAGTTTTAGTAATCCAGGACTTTGTCAGTACCCATTGTTCTTGGCTGTGCCGGGCATGATCCGAGCCAACTCAGAAAGGACCCCATGTGCAGTACGGAGACACTGGCACAGCCATACCTGCCTCAGGGCCCCTGCAGACTGTCTATAGTCTGAAGAGTCGAGATCGATGGAGACTGTGGACCACCAATCCCAAAGCCCATCCTGTCCCCAATCCTGACACCCACCCTGCTCTCCCAACACACACACACACAAACACACCAGCCTCAGCCAAAAAGATTAACTCATTCCCAAAGTGCCAGAGACTGCAGCTGTGGGTTAAATTTAGCCCCTGGGCACTGCTGTGGGGCACTCCCCCATCATCCCTCTGAGTCACTTGTTTATAACTCATATTTAGGGGGGAGGGGGTGAGACAGGGTGGGGAATGTCAGGCTAGGCCAGGACTGAGTCACCTCCCCTTTTGTGATCTCAGTGATGCCACGACCTGTCCCTCGCGAGCAGGTGCTTCACCCATCTCTAGTTCACCCCATCCATAGGTCTCTGGGGTCAACCAGATCTGTCTACCTCCATAAACCACGGGGATCCCTCCCTGCCTTGATACTCCCCTACTGACAAATTATCCAAATTGCCAATCAAATTCTCATTTTACAATGACCAGGGCAGGAGGTACTGACTGAACAATTCATTTAAATTTATCAAATGACTCAATGAGTTACTTTTAGATGATGATGAATCCCATGGGGCTTAGGTCCTACCATGCAGGCCACTCAAGTATTTATATGCTGGCCATTCACTCCTGGAGAACCTACTATGTGCTGGTCGGAGTGGTGGAGATTCCTCGGGGGACGAATCAGGCAGGAAGCCCTGGCTTTGTGGAGCCTACGTTGGAGGGAACAGGAGGAAACAGCGATAAGTAAAGAGTTACACCGGATCCAGACGGTAGCGACTTGGGAGAGGGGGAAGGGGGCAATGAAAGTGATAAGTAACATCGGTAAACCTTTTAAACGGAACAGGCTGGGTGGATTCACTGAGAAAGAAGGTCACGTCCAAGCAGCTCCGAGCCCCCAAAGAGGAGGATTCCAGGCAGGGCAAAAGCCTTGAGGCAGAATGATTGGCATGTTCCAGAAACTTCATAGAGCACAGCGGGCTGCAAAAGTGACTGTTTGAACTTCAGTTTCTCCCGGGAGTGACATGGAGAGCCATTGTCGGATTGCTTCCCCTCTTGGGTCTGGAAAATTCCAACGTGCACAGAAGCAGAACAGGCAGTGGGATGGCCCTTGGTCACCCTCTCCAGCAACGCTCAGGTCATCCGGTCTCGGTGAGTCTTATTTCTACCCCAACTCACCTCACCAATCATCCTGGGAGAGGGGCTGCCCAGGGATGGGACGAGAGTGGGGGAGACAGAGAGGAGAAAGAATGACCCCAGGCTTTTAATGGACTCACTTCACCCTCTTCATTTTCCCTGCACTTAATCTTCACATCCCAAAGACAACCGAAATTGAGACGAGAGCAGACAAGGACTAGTCTGATGAGGGCTCTACAACAGGAGAGCAGCTTGTCCTTGTTAGTTGCTGTCCGGCCCAGTCGGGGCTCACAGCTGCCTTAAGCATCACAGAAGGAAGCGCCATCCCACAGCCCGTTACCTCAATCCATCTCCTTGAAGGTCCCCCTCATTTGGGCTGACTGCCTGCTTTGCCAGCCGTGGCAGTTACATCATCTCCTGTCAACTTGCGAAGGGGCGGAGTCCAGCCTGTTAATCAGGTCGCAGCTTGATGACCTCATTTGGAGGCGCCACGGAGGTGACTAGCTCACCGGAAGCCAGATACACACTTTCACTCTCTGTTCCAGCTTCCTGCTGACAAGCCACATGGAGCTATGCTCTAGCCCTGGAGCTGGAGGAGCCACGTGGACACCCCCACCAGCACTGAGATGCTTCCACCACCACTGGATCCATAAGACCATCCACCCACTGGCCTGTGATCTTCCTGCATTTGGCATCATTGTGTGTGTTGCATTGAGTCTGAAGAGGAGTTTATAGATTGACCATGGACATATGGGCTGATGATATCGGACTTATGGACTTGATCTGGACTGGGCTGGGGTGTTTCTCAATATACAGTTACTCTTTGACATAAAGCTTTCTCTTACATATATATGAGCGTCCTGGGTTTATTTCTCTAGTCAACCCAGACCAACACACCAAGCATGCCAGGCCTCTCCGATGATGGGACCCTCCTCCTGAGGTGTCCAAAGCACGGGACACAAAGTGTCACCGGCTTTGTTGGGACGGAGCACTCTGAGGGCATCTCTCTTCAGACATGTGCACATTCTTGGGGCCCTCTGTGGACCATGCAACATTCTTTGTCAACACCATGACGTTACTGTGTCAGTTCGTCTCCCATCTCCTTGTGTTAGTCTGGGTACTTCAGAGAAACAAATCCACAGAAACTCATATGTATAAGAGAGAGTTTTATATAAAGGTTAAGTGCACCTCAAAAAACATCCCAACCCATTGCTGCCCAAGCCCACAAGTCCAACATTAACCCATATGTCCAACACCGATCCACAAAGTCCTCCACCATCTTACAAAACACACAATGATGCCGACTGCAGGAGGAAAGCCGAGTCAGTGAACATGTAAGCATCTCAG
>NW_022108124.1:16701465-16712260 GCF_000313985.2 Echinops telfairi | reverse complement strand
CACCCAAGACCATCACGGACCTGCTTCCTGTCACTCTTGTCCGCTTGTCCGGTGCTTTATACACAGACTCGTCTGGGTGGACGCTTCTCTGGGTCTGGCTTCTTTCATGCAGTGGAGTTCTCTACGCTTCACCCTGCTCCACCCTGCTCGTTCGCACAAGTGTTTCACCAACAGTTTCTACCTTGGTTAAAAGTTTCCCCGCATGGATGGATGGACGGATGGGGTCATTTAAGAGACAAGGCATGTGAAACCCTGGAGTGAGCTTGCACTCCTTTTGCTGGGCTTGGGGAATCCCTTGCTGATAGATGGACCAAGAAACTCAACAACGCCGTACCCCTTGTTGTGCGGGGGGCCCCCGTGGCAGCGGACCAGCATGCCATCAGAGATGTCATGACCATAGATGGCTAGACCGTGCCACCCACATGGGGGTTCTCCCACATCTTCTAAATGACCTTCTTACATTGGGTAGTTATTTTGGGCTGGGTTGACTAGGGAAATAAATTGATAGACACTCATATATGTGTATAAGAAAGAGCTTTATATAAAGAGTAATTGTGTATTGAGGAAACATCCCATCCCAGTCCAGATCAAGTCCATAAGTCCGATATTAGCTCATATGTTCAATACCAGTCTATAAATTCCTTTTCAGACTCACAGCCATGCAATGACACTGAATGCAGGAAGATCACAAGCCAGTGAGTGGAAAGTCTTGTGGATCCAGTGGTGGTGGAAGCATCTCAGCACTGGTCTCCACGTGACTCTTCCAGCTCCAGGACTCTGGCTCCATTAGTGTAGCTCCATGTGGCTTGTCAACAGGAATGTCTCGCAGAGAAAGTGTGTCCTGCCTCCAGGGAGGAAGACAGGAATTCCCAGAATCCCCATGAGAAGACCACGCCCACACAGAGGCCTCACTGACTATGGCCTGATGGACAGGCTAGACTCCACCCCCTCGCTCAAGTTGACAAGAGACCATGTCACTGCCACAGTAGTGCCCACATCAGTAGTCCGATTCCCCCAAGGTAGATTTGGGAGCTTGTTCTCCCAGCACCCCTTGCAACTGGGAACGCAGACATCGCACCGTGCTCTGCCAAGCCCAAACTTCAGTTCCAAAGAGGAAGCTTGAAGATCTGGCTGTTAGGAAGTTGGGAGTCCACTGCCCCTGTCCACGTTATGAGTTTTCTGGATAGCATGGGTGTCCCTCTGACATCACCAGGAAAGCCCGGCACCACCAGTAAAGGGAACTGATGGGGAGTCCTGCTGACAGCAAGTTACCAGGGAAAATGTCCTTCCACACCGGAGACTCTCCTTCCCTCCCAAGTGATACTAGTGGGCCGGACCCGGCTGCTAACACCCTCAACACCACCAAGGGACCCATGAGAACTCCCAGGGGCTTGAGACGAAGCAAACCCTGGAAGGTAACACTGCAACAACCCCGGACGTGAAAGACGTCAGCCTCATAGCATCACGACAGGCTGCCCAGGGTACAGTGAAAATGCCTCCCTGAGAACCGGCAACAGCATCGTGGGCGAGGAAAGACAGCCAACCGATGCCAACACCAAGACCGACCGAACGCCGGAATTATCTGGCAAGGCTCTTCAAGAAATTTCCATAAAAATGCTCCAACAGTCAGTTACAGCGTCTCGGGAGATAAATGAAAATGGAACTTATCCATTAAGAACGAGCTGGAAAGACAGGGCGGATGATCCCTTCAGGACCAGTGCTGAGAGTGGCGATACGGGAGGGTGGAAGGAGGGTGAGGTGGAAAGGGGGAACCAAGTACAGGGATCTACATATAACCTCCTCTCTGGGGGAGGGACAACAGAAAAGTTGGTGAGGGGAGACGTCGGACAGTGTTAAGATATTACAAAATATAATTTATAAATTATCAAGGGTTCATGAGGGAGGAGGGAGTGGGGAGGGAGGGGGAAAAATGAGCTGATGCCAAGGGCTTAAGTGGAGAGCATGATGAGGGTAAAGAATGTACAAATGTGCATTACACTATTGGTGTATGTATGGATTGTGATAAGAGTTGTATGAGCCCCCAATAAATTTTTTTTTTTTTAAAAAGATAAGCAAAGATGGGCCCATTGCTCCGTTTCTGTATGTTGGTCGGATGATGTACGTTGACTGCAGAGACGGTGGCCATACCTCGGGGACAGGCGCATAGAAACCCAAGTTTGACATTTTTGAAAGACACAAACACAAAGTTGTGCAAGAAAGGAAATCACATTCTGTCCTATGACTCAGTGGAGACAGTGTTTGCACGGCCATCTACACTGAGTATTAATTTAACCCAAAATGATATCATAACTACATGGGAAGGAGGTGGGGAAGCCTGGTAATGTGTGCGTATGTTCACACATATGTGTGTGCATGCATGTGTGTGTGTGTGCATGCACGTGAGAGAAATCAACAGATGATTCCTAACTCTGAACAAATCAGAAAGTGGTGGTGTTTGTAGGCATGAAGGTAAACCCCCCACATCCCAATGCTATGCTCCTAGCAGTTATGGGAGACTGAATAATTTTTTTTAACTTCTAGAAATACTAAGTTCCTTTAACCATGTCCAGCTAAAATGCACATGTGAAAAAACAAGAGAATAAAGTGCCTCCCCCCACCCCAAGTGCTTCAATTAAAATAAAGCCAGCAAAACAAACAATCGTGTGTGGCACTGATCTGGAGCTAACAGGATGCGCTGTCTAGCCCAGCACCCACAAGGCAGCCGGCTGGATAGAAGAGGATTGTCTATGAAATAATTAATTGTAAGCACAGGCCTGGAGACTCCCCCCTGCAGGGTTGGGGAGCTCCCCACAAGGCACAGTGCATATTCTGAGCCTGTGACCCTCACGGACCTGGTGTGGCTCCTCAACACGCCTGGGTCTCAGAACCTGGGGTGTGTCGTGGGAGGCACTGGGCGTCTACCGCATGCTGTAGACTAAGGCTCGCTCGCAGAACTTCGGCATCTTGTTGCCAAGGGAGGACGGTTTTCATGGGGCTTCAAGTACATGTTCATTCTGTTGGAAGCTGGGAATGCCACTTGACCATTGGAGCTGAGGTGCCCCTGGAAGTTACAGGCAAAAGGCGGAAGTCCTGTGTGGACTAGGGTGATTGGTCCTGACCTACTGGAGAAATAGGGTAGCTGCCACACAGCACATCTGAAATCCAGGGTTAGCCTTTGTGGGGGCAGTGGGACAGAACTCAGTGAGATCTCCATTGCTCCATACGGAGAGGTGACAGCTAGGTGTGTGATTAGAGAAACCCCATGTGTGTTAGTCCCAGTAGACTAGAGAAAGGAATCCAGGGAAACACTCATGTGTGTGTAAGAAAGGGCTTTATATAACGAGTAATTGTGTATTAAGAAAACATCCCAGCCTAGTAAGTCCATAAGTCTGATATTAGCCCTTATGTCCAATGCCAGTCTATAAATTCCTCTTTAGACTCACGCAACACATGCAATGACAGCGAATGCAGGAAGATCACAGGCCAATGGGTGGCAAGTCTTGGTGGTATAAGCATCTCAGCACTGGCAGGGTCTCTACGTGGCTCCTCCGGCTCCAGGGCTGTGGTGTAGCTTCATGTGTCTTTTCAGCAGGAAGACGGAGCAGAGAGTGAGTGTATCTGACCTCCAGTGAGCTATTTATCTCCGTGGTGCCACCAAATGAAGTCATCCAGCTGTGACCTGATTGACAGGCTAGACTCCACCCCTTCGCAAGTTGACAGGAGATGAGGTAACTGCCACGTCATGGAAGACCTCCAGGGTCCCCTGCCTTTCAAGATCACAGGTTTCAGACTAACCCTTTCAAGTGCATCCCAATTGTCAGGGTTACCAGCCCTTAACACATCATCACAGGACTGGTAGGTGCAATTGCACAGTGAAAATAAGTAAAGATTATATTAAAGTCACAGCGAGCATGAGAGATAGAAGAGAGGTTGAAATAATGGAGTCGGACACATTTCATGGTAGCATGCTCGCCTCAGCCTCACTTGGTGGTCCACATGGAGCAAGATCTTTATTGCTAACCAAGGCTTTTATATTTTCTGGGGACATGCAAGCCCCCTAATTACCGGTGAAGACATACGTCACAGGAAAGGGTTGTGCTATAGGTAATACAGTAACGGGAAGGGGGTGATCTAGGGGTATCCATGTAATAGGAAGACAAGGGATGGGGTATACATGTGACAAGATGGGCGGATCCTAGATTCAGGATGGCAGCCTAACTTTGGATGTCACTGAGCAGATTTGACCTGTTCCCTGGCTCTCCATAGAAACCATTATCAGTAGGGTGTAAACCCACCCTACAGGGACCAAACCGTTGATGACTGCAAGCCTTTAGGAAGAAGTAGCTCACTGTCCTTAACAGCAGGGAGTGGGCCCTACCTGTGGTGGGACCAAACAGTAGTCTGGCAACTGACTGCCTTCAGGGAGATAACTTGACATTCATTCACCATTAGTTGCGAGCAGTGTCCCAAGTCTAACATATCTGGGGGAGACGACTTGAGAGAAATCTGTTTCCGGCAGCCAGTGACCATCACCGTGCTGGCCAAGGACAGGGACATGTGAAACAGGGTGTGAAGAAGTCGTTCAGCTCTGCTCCCACAAGCAGAGGCTGAGTGAGGGCAGTGACGTCTCCCACATTGCCTTCCTGACGGATCAGCTGTCTGTATGTGTTTTACCTGATCATCTTCCCCCTGTTGCCAAGGATCAGGCTGGAGACGGTCACCTGTACCATACAGCGCAGACAGACGTTCCGAGTGCCCAAACAGAGACACAGCTCAACCAAACCAGGGCGGGGTGGGGTGGTGTAGATTCTGTAGTGGGTGAAAAGAAATTAGTGCTGTCCCTGTTTGGGAAGACGAGGAGTTCTTTGTCAGTGGAGACTGTTAACAGGGAGCCCTTCCTTGATCGCAAAGTGTGTGTGTGTGTGTGTGTGTGTGTGTGTGCTGTGGGATTGGGGTGTGTCCCTGTTATACTCAGTGACCACCCAAGGTGTGGGGACTTCCTGTGATTGAACAGTCAATGTCACGGTGAGCCCTACTTGCCCAAAGTGGACGCTGGGCCATGCACTCCCAGCCCTCCCTTGCAGCTGGGACATAAACAGGTGACCAGATGTATCGCTTGGACACGTCCCTCCAAGGCTTTAACTCTGGGGAGCTGGTGAGCAGGGGCAGAAAGCATGCAGACCCTGGCTTGGTGAGGAACAGAGTGGGTTTCAGCCCTTAGGAGGGTCAGTGGGGACTCAGCTTCCTGTGTCCTGCTTTTAGGCCCATTAGGACCCAGCTAGGGTGGCACTCACACCTCCCCCAGGGCACAGTCTAGGGGGGTGGTTTTGACATTGTCCTTAGATTACTCCAGAGCCCCAGGGTCCGGTTCTCTCAAGGGTTAGACTAAGATGCTTTTGTCTGATCATCCCGCCACCCCCCCCACACACACACACACACACACTTAAATTAGCTAGAGAAAGATCAACCAATCCTGCTGGTTCACAGTGTGGTAGTTACAAGTTACATCATCTGTTGTCACTTGGAGACCAGTGAAGGGTTAGAGTTTACCTGTCAATCAGGTTGCACCTTGATGACCTCCTTTGGAGGTGCCAAGGATATAAATAGCTCGCTGGAGGCAGGACACCACTCACTCTCTGCAGGACATTCCCGCTGATAAGCCACATGGAGGCACACCAGAGCCCTGGGGCTGGAGGAGCCACGTGGAGACCCACGCTAGCGCTGAGATGCTTCCACTGCCACTGGATCCACAAGACTTCCCACCCACTGGCCTGTGATCTTTCTTCCTGCATTCAGCGTCATTGCATGTGTTGCACGAGTCTGAAGAGGACTTTATAGATTGGTATCAGACATGTGGGCCGATATCAAACTTAAGGACTTGATCTGGACTGGGCTGGGATGTTTTCTTAATGTACAAGTACTCCTTGATATAAAACTCTTATACCCATATGTGTCCATGACTTTGTTTCCCTATTCTACCCAGACTAACACAGCCATCCACACAGTTGAGGGCCACTGTGTGCTGAGGGGAGGGAACGCAGAGGGGTCAGGGACATGACCTTGGAATCGCACGGGCTCAGGTCCAGATCCTGGCTCCATGGCTTCCTGGTCATCTGTCTACAAGTTGCTTTCTCTGTGTGTGTGTCCCTCCATCTCCACAGCCGTCTCAGGTTATGGGACAAAGCTTGACTGTCAAGGGTCTGTTGTGGTGAGACCTGAGGTCTGAGGACAGGGCCCCATGGTCTTATGGGGTCTTAGTTTAGGCTTGGCTGCAGAATTTCTCAAAGACCCTCTCTCTCGTCAAAATGGGACAGGAATGAGGAGAAAGGAAGTTGAAGGTGGGTCATACTGAGCTTCTTTTCCTTCGGTGAAGTTTTTTGGTTTTGTTTTTCCTTTGGGTTGTGACTTGGGAGAAGGTTGATCGAGGAAATCTGTTTCCCACGACAAGACACTGTGTGTCTTGTCCCTGAGGGCAATCCCCAAGGTTCAATGTCCCTTCTACCCTCTATTTCCTAGCTGTGACCCCTCTCCATCCCTCGCCCCTCTTGCCTGCTGAGCCTGGTCCTTGGGCAAAGGCTGCTCTTGTGATCTGGAATGGTCAGTTGTTCTACGGAGGCCTTAGCTCCCTAGAGGTGCCGCCCCTTTTAAACTCCCTGCCAAGGAGTCTAGTCCGACCCAGAGCGACCCTACAGGGCAGAGTGGAACCGCCCCTATGGGCTTCTGAGGATGTGACCCTTCTGAGGAACAGAAAGCCTCGTTTTTCTTCTGCAGAGCTGTGGCGTGGTTCAAACTCCTGACCTCCTTGTGAGGCCAGCAGCCCAGCACATAACCCACTACGCCCTCTGCCAGGGCTCCTTACTCCCTTTATAGAAACAAGGCTGAGAACTGGGTGAACATCGAGCCGTGGCCGTAAGTTCAGCTCCAGGTCTGAGGGTCCTTCCTTCAGGTGTGTGAACCCTGGGCTGGATCTCACCCTCCACCAGCCCCAAAGCTGCCAGCGAATCAGGGGGACCCAGGACAACTCACCTCACTGAGCCGGACTGCAGTCTGGGGTCTCCATCATAGTTCCATTCTGTGGCCGGTCCTCCAGGGCCAGGAAAAGGCAGCTCTGCGGGCTGGGCTCCCAGCAGCCTGGCCTCCAAGGGCTCCGGCAGAGAGGGGACCGCGCTGCCCACCCACACAGGACTGCACGGCCATGCCCCCCTGCAGTCACGCCTGTCAACTAGAGGCAGGACAGCAGTGTCACTTCTGGGCGGCAGCACTGAAGGGCCGGTGTCCCATCCTCCGCTATCTCTTCTCTAACTTGGGGGTGGCCTTGGAGGCACTCCTGCCATTGTGGGGCCCTGAGATCAAAGCCGCCCGAGCTCTGAGCCACTGCAGGGAGAATGGCCGCCCCCAGAGC
Source organism: Echinops telfairi (assembly GCF_000313985.2). Lineage (NCBI taxonomy): Eukaryota > Metazoa > Chordata > Mammalia > Afrosoricida > Tenrecidae > Echinops > Echinops telfairi. The sequence goes on along the minus strand of NW_022108124.1, from coordinate 16,704,858 downwards.
ACCACCCACAGCCCCTGAGGTGGTCTGACTGCAGCCCAGCCAGCCTGTCCTGACTTAGTCTCCACCATGGCCTAGGGGACAGGTCACAGGCACCACAACCCTGCCTTCTCCTGAAGGGCTGTGCTGCTCCGCCCTGCTCCACTCCAGGGGGACGGCAACTGGGAGGGGGGCTTAGTGAACTGATTGGTCCCAAAGACCAAGCCTGGGAGGAGGCAAGAGCTCTACCCCCTGCACTGTGGACCCCGGTGACCGCTCAGGCTCCCCACCCCCCAAGCCTCATCTCTGAGGCCCCTGGCCCTGTTGGAAGTCCCTGCTCTGCCCCTACAAAAGCGGGTGGCTATGCCCCCAGGCCTAGGAGTCCATCTGGCAGAGTTCTCGGGCAGGGTGTCAGGGCAATGATGCTATCCCCAGGGCCCCAGCCCTTCCATGGCTGCAGGCCTGGAGCTCATGGCCATCAGGGCGGCAGGGGCCCCTGTGAGTACCACCTTTGGGAGCTCAGCAGCACACGACCTCCCCTGCATCTGGCTAACACCTCGCCCCAGTCTCAGACCGGCCTCCAGGCACCGGCGGCCACCCAGCGTCCTCGCTCAGCCCTATGTGCTGGCCCCAGTCTTTCTGGCCAGTCGTTGGGGTGGGCTGGCAGTGAAGGGACCCACTTCATCCTGTGTTCGCCACTGACCCTAGGCTGAGAGCCACGCATCCCACAGCCACCACTACTGAGCCCCTGTGAGGGGCGTTGCGGGGGCCAGAGGGTCTCCGGTGGGAGAAACGGCCCTGACACTCCCACCACAACACCCAACATCCAGGGATTTGTCAGTTTCCAAAATTACAAAGGTCGTGTGGAAGGCTGGTCAAAAAAACTCGGGTCCCTGTTTAACCTGGGGCTGCTGTAGAGGGTCCCACCCCACCCCACCCCAGTTGCTTCGAAGTTCCGTGGTCTAGCAGAAGGGAGCTTGCTCGAAGCTACGCTGGCTCAGCACCACTGGACACAGAACCCGTTTCCGAGGGGTGGTCCTCCCCAACCCCACTCCACCTTGACAGTCCCCGGGACTCATGCTCCCCACAACAGGCCTGCCCACTGCTGTCTGGGACCCTCTCCTACACTCAGGGGGGAAGGGGACAAGAGCAGGGAACCCCACACTGGGACAATCTTGCCACCAGCCCGGCCCACCCTCATCTTCAGCCTATGTGCTGTGATGTAGCCAGTGGCTCCTGGGGGCCGGCAATGGAGGCTGGAAGTCCAGGCGGATTCAGGTTTAGAGTCCACTGGGAAAGATAAGATTTTTCTTTCTTTTAAAGCAGGGGTCCTCAAACTACAGCCCACGGGCCACATGCGGCCTGCTGAGGACATTTATCCTGTCCGCCGGGTGTTTTTGCCCCATTTGTTTTTTTCACTTCAAAATAAAATATGTGCAGTGTGCATAGGAATTTGTTCATAGTTTTTTTTAAAAACTATAATCCAGCCCTCCAATGGGTCTGAGGGACAGTGAACTGGCCCCGATTAAAAAGCTTGAGGACCCCTGTTAAAGCATGAGCCAGTTCTGAAGGGCTGGCAAGCACTGAGGCCAAGAGGTTAGGAAAAGCCAGGGGGACCTTGAGGACATCCTGGAAGCCTAGAGATCTGGGGTGCAGGGAAGGCACAGTGACAGTAAAGTGGGGACTTCAGAACCCAGCGCTGGCTTCACAAGCGGCTGGAACCACCCCTGGGGGCTGAGCATGAAGCTAGCCGCAGAGCTGCCTCTCAGGGCATCACCCAGCCCTCTCGGCAAAGGATGGCAGTGGCCCACAGGGTGAGACCTGCCAGCTCTGGCATCTCCCACCCCCAGCTTCAGCCTCACACTTAGCCCCAGTGCAGGGCACACCTGCCAGGGCCCCCTTCCATGCCCAGAGATCCAGAGTGGCGCGGGTTGGATCATAAACCCTCCACTCACACAGGCGCCTCGGGCCTGCCCACATCCGTACAGAATAAAGTGCTTCGTTTATTGATGATTAAGATGTCCCCTTGCCCCAGCGCCACGGGCCTCACAGGGAGGTCAGCAGGGCTCTGGACCCCTCCGCTCTCAGGCCGATGGGAACCAGCGCCCTCCCCCATCCCCATCCCCAACCCCATCAGCCCCTTGGGCTCAGGGCCCTTCCTACAGCCACGCTGGGAAGGTGGTGGTGATGGTAGGGTGGTCGTAGGGCTTTAAGGTGCAGAGTATTACAAACAAAAACCGTATAAACTCCATTGGGAAAGGCTTAACTGGGGAACAAATAGCTTATGGAGTCTTGGCCCCCCCTCTCAGAGGCAGGAGAGAAGACATTAAATGACAACAAAAAAGCTGTCTGATTCGTGCCCGGCCTCACAGGGGCAGTGAGCACTGGGCAGCCCAGCCCAGGGGTGGCCCAGGAGGGACAAAGACGGCTGGAGACCAACCAAGAGCGGCTTGTGTGCAGGACCTCCGTGAAGATGAGGTCTGGGCTGGCCTCCGGGAGCAGAGACAGGGAGGACACACACACACACATCTCCCGGTGTGGGAGTCTGGGCCAGGGCGCTGCTGAGGGACAGGGTCCCATGGCCAGCAGCTCTGCTCCCGCCCCACAGATAGCACCTGGAAACCCTGAAACACTCACTGACCCTGCTCCGGGGCCCCTGCCCCTCCTGGGGCCCCCTGGGTGGCAGTCCTGCCTGGGCCTGACGCAGAGCACCCAGTGGCTTCAGGGGATGTCCTTCTCAAGGCTCGGGCCCTCCATGCAGCTGGGCAGAGGCATGAGACCCTGTGCTGGGCAGCAGGGCCAGCTTGCAAAAAGAAAGGCCCTGGGGCCCAGCCCGTCTGTCCCGCTGCCCCAGCACAGAACCAGGACGCTGGTCTTCGCACCCCACGGCACCCCCAGCACACGCAGACACCCAGCTTCAAGCCGCCGCCTCCATGCGGAAGCCCTCAGACGGAGCCCCCACCTTGTCCAAGGCAGGGGATCTGGGAGCCCCCCAATTTCTCTCCATGCCCTCCAAGATGTAGGCCAAGTTAGGGGGTGCAGGGCAGGTGGGAGGAGGCACTGACGCTGCCCCAGGCTCAACTGCCCAGGTGGACCCCACCGCCCCACTGCACCTACCGCCCACCTGGAGGGGGGCTGCAAACCCCTTCCTCTCTCTGTCGTTCACCACTGGAGAAAAAGGTTCTAAGGAGTCACTGAATGGGGGAGCTCTCAGGAGGAAGGCAGCCTCCCACCAGCTAGGGGGGCACCTAGCCTACACGACCCCCCTCTCCCCCCACCCCGGGGAGCAGGGGGTTCCCCCCAGGCCCCCGGGGTGTGCACCACTGTGGGGTGTGGCAGTTAGTTTTCCGTGTGCATCCTCCCCGGGGCAGCGGTGGCGTTGGCAGGGGTGGGGAAGAGTGGGGGCGGGGGCGGCAA
>NW_022108124.1:16692358-16701321 GCF_000313985.2 Echinops telfairi | reverse complement strand
CGGAAGCACTTCTCCTTGTGCGCCTTGAGCATGTTGGAGAAGCGGAATCGCTGGCCGCAGACATCGCAGGGGTAGGGCTTCTCGCCCGTGTGCGTGCGCCGGTGCCGCTTCATGTTGGGCCGGCTGGTGAAGCTCTTCCCGCAGATCTCGCAGATGTAGGGCTTCTCCCCTGGGGGGTGGGCGGGGGTAGGGGACGGGCGGACAACAAAGGGTCACTCGTGGGGCTCAGCCTGGCCACCAGCCCTCCCCAGCCTCTGGGCGTCCTGGGCGGGGCCCGCACCTGCCCGCCCGCACCTGTGTGGGTCTTCATGTGCTCGTCAAAGTACTGCTTCATGTTGAAGTCCTTGCCACACCACTGACACATGAACTGCTTGTGGCCGATGTGGATGCTCATGTGGGAACGCAGCTGGTACTTGTACTGGAAGCGCTCGTTGCAGTTCTGGGGGGAAGGTGGTGCAGGGCCGGAGGGGAGGCAGGATCAGGAAGGCCTGTGGTCCCTCCCTTTTCCCATCGCACCCCACCCCTGTCTCCACCTCTCCAGAGAGCCTGCGTCCCACTAAAGCCTGGCAGGGCCCCCTTCCATGCCCAGAGATCCAGGGTGGCGCAGGTTGGATCATAAACCCACTAACACCTGCAAGAGCAGAGGGTGGGGTGGGGACAAACCAGAGGATGGAGGGTCGGGTCTCCCCATTCTGCAGCTGTGCCCCAATGTCCCCAGGCCCAGGGCTGGGAGGCAGCAGCTGCTTGCCTTGCCCCCACTCTCCCACCTCCTCAGCGGCCCCGGGCAGGGTCACTGGGCACTCACCTCACACCTGAAGGGCTTCTCTCCTGAATGCTGCAGGGAGTGCACCTTGAGAGACATGCTGCGCTTGAAGGACTTCCCGCAGGTCTCGCAGGTGAAGGGCATGTCCTTGGTGTGGGCTACGAGGCGGCACCATAGTCGTCATGTTGGGGGGAAATCCCCATGGTGCCTCGCAGGGGAACCCGGCCTGAGCATCCCCCTCCTATTGGGACCTGAACATCACCTCCTGGCATGGCCCTATGGCCAACGGCCTCCCCAAGGGCCTAACCTGGTAGCCTTTCTCCCAGCATTGACAACGGCCAGCCCTAGGTCAGTTACCCCTGAGGCCAGGGGTCTGCTCCAAGGACCCAGCTGAGGTTCCCTCAGGGAAGGATTGGCCGACAAGTCCTTGCCCTCCAGGAGCTAGGTCTCCCTCTGTGCCCTGGAGGTGGCAGGGGCCCTCCTGGGTCTTCAGCCCCTGCTCAGAGGAACAGCTAAGGCCGCCCGAAGCCTGCAGCTTTGGGGGAGACTGAAGGAGCCCGATGTATGAGGGGAAACAGCGTACACTAGCTCCCGGGCAGCCGTTGACCTCCGCACGCTCCTCTGCACTGGGCTGACACCAACTGCACTGACATGTCAAAGGTAGATGGGCTTCACAGGGATGGCTGGTAACGGCCCAGTCCCCCAGAACCCAGGGATGAATGAGGGAGGTGACGACCAGAGATAGGGACCCTCCTCACCCCCATGCTGAGCTCGGAGCTGAGCAGGACCCCTACACCCGTACCTGGCCGAACCTAGGCTGGATCCTGGCTCCCAGTCAGCTCCCCTGGAGGTCCTCCCCCGAGGCTAGTCGCTAGTGGAGAATGGAGGGACAGGGCCTGGCTGAGGGCCCAATGTCCACCCCGGCCACCCCAGAATTCAACGTTCATTTTTAGAAAGGTGCTCCTGGTGGGGAACCGACAGAACCTCACGCTGGTTCACAGAGCCTGGCACCAGCCTGGATACACCGGCCTGGGCATCTCTGCACACAGTGTGTGACCCGCTGCACTGTGCTGGGCAGTCCTGCCCCCAGAGCCAGTCCATACCCCACCTGCCACTGCCACCGGATTCCCCAGGCCTCCCAGCACAGCAGGGCCTCCTGCCCACCCCGAGTCCTCGGCAGGATGGAGCCCGTGCTGGCAGAGCCACCCCGAGCCACCCTCCCACCCCGACTCACCAACCATGTGCTTGCGCACGTGGGCCATGGTGTGGAACTTCTTCTCACAGATCTCGCATGAGAACTTCTTCTCCGCGTAGCCGTGCACGATCTTGTTGTGCTCATGCAGGGACCAGAGCTTCTTGAAGGCTTTGCCGCATGTGATGCACTGCAGGGTGAGAAGCCTGGGTCGGGACTGTGTGGTGTGGGGCCTCAGTTGCCTCCCTGAGACTGCCAGCCCGGATGTTGTGGGAGTGGGACAGGGAGACTCCCTGAACACCCGCCACCCACCCAGCTCTCTGGGGCTCTCTCCCTCCACCTCTGGAGGCCCAGGGGTCCCCTTGCTCACTCAGCATGTCTGCCCAGAGCACACAGACATCTGGCTGCAGGGGGTCACCTCGAAGGTGACAGCTTCCACAGGGCGGGAGCATTCTCTGCTGCCTTGCCCTGCTGGGTCCTATACGGACTACACATGAGGGGCTGGCTGGGGGGCCACAGGAGGGGCTGGGTCCTAGCAGGCAGGGGAGGGGCGTGGGAAGCAGAGGGGCCACACTCGCATCCCGGCCTGTGGCCCCTGGACTGTGGTCCAGGGTTCCTGGTTGATTCGTGTCCCTGCAGGACACCCATAGAGGGCTAGAGATGAGGTCAGGGTTCAAGAAAGAGCGTGGGCCAGGAGGCACAGATGGGAAGGGGCCACAGCTTTCCGCCCCTTCAGGAGGTGGCTCAGGTGTTCGGCAGGGCAGCCCAGCAGGCAGGCAAGTGGGAACAGGTGCACAATGGCAGGGCAGGTTACCAGGTAAACCCCTGGTGATGCTTTCTCCGCTGGGCACCGCAATTAGTTCACGCAATTAGCACCCGCCTACCTGAACCTCCCGGCTCCTGGACCAGGCAAAGTAAAACCTCCCTGAGTTAGTTAATTGTGCCAGCCTGGCCAATAATCACATGTGGTGCTGGTTGAAAGGCGGAGGGATAAATGGGTGGTGAAGCCTCGCCTTTCTAGTCCTGGGGCCCTTGCTTTGGGAAGGGCGCAATCGGGTGCAGCTGCCTTAGCAGTTCCCTGCTTCAGCTTGCAAGATTGACTTCCTCCAAGACATCCCCAAGGAGAAGCCGCATGGATCTACCCCGATGCAGCCCTGGGTGCTGGAGCAGCCATGTGGAGACCCTTGCCAGTGCTGAGATGCTTACACGTTCACGGACTCAGCTTTCCTCCTGCAGTGGGCATCATTGCCTCTGTTTTGTGAGGTGGAGAACTTTGTGGACTGGTGTTGGGTTAATGGGTTAATGTTGGACTTGTGGACTTGGGCAGCATTGGGTTGGGATGTTTTCGTGATGCACATTTTCTTTACATAAAACTCTCTCTTATACATGAGTCGCTGTGGATTTGTTTCTCCAAAGTACCTAGACTAATACACTCCCCATGGGAGCTTGGCTGGTGCCTTCCCCCTGCCTCTCGCCCCCAGCCCAGCTCCCCAGCAGGCCCTTCTCTGCCTACATTCTCATTCAGGGCCTAGCCTGCCCATGTTGCCAAAGAAGTGAGTGTGTGTGGGTGGGTGGTGGTGGAGAGGGACAAGGGGCACCCTGCCGGAGTGTCCCCTGCTCTACACCTCACCCTGGGGAAGTGGCACACGGTGGTCCCTCCATGCCAGTCCCTCCCTGCACGCATGCTTCTGCGCAGTGCACAGCCTGCACAAGGACACAGGGCTGCCCTGTTGGTGAGCTGCAGCCCCAGGGACCGACAGCCGCCTGATTCCTCTTTTGCCGGAGTCTGCCGTCTCCTTGGCTCCCTCTCCTGCTCCCACAAGTCCCTGCTCACCTCTGCCTTTCCCACCCAGGGATCTGTTTATTCCAGTCTGCTCCACGTGCCCAAGCCAAGCTCGGTTCACCTCTCCTGGGAAGCCTTCCTGGCCCCCCTTCCCGAGAAGCTAGGTGGCTGGCCTGTCAGGCTGGGGCGGGGCGGGGTGGGCGGCAGGTGAGGCCCACCTGGATGTTGCGCTCACAGTCCGTCTGCCGGTGCAGCAGCAGCTCGCTCTCCAGCAGGAAGCGTTTGCCGCACTGGTCGCAGATCTGCATGCGGCTGTGGGTCACGTTCATGTGCTTCTCCAGGTACCAGCGGTTGTTGAAGACTCGCGGGCACTTCTGGCATGGGTGGTGCTGCTTCTCCTCCAGCTTCACCTTGGCCCCCAGCCCGTCAGACTCAGGCGACCCTCGTGCTGGTGGGGGGCCTGCGCCTGGGGGTGCCTTTGGCCGCTTCCCACTCCGCTGCCCAGGCTCAGGAGTGCCTCTGTGCCGTGCATTTTCCCGGGACCGTGTGGCCATGCGACTGTGGGTAGGTGGGTCCACCTGGCTGCCTCGGGGTCCCCCCAGCCCTGCAGGTACCTGCCTGCTTCCGGGCTCCCCCTCCTCTTCCGAGCTTTCTGGATCCTGCTCACTGTGTCCTTCCTCCTCCTCTTCCTCTTCCTGCTCACTATGCCCTTCCTCCTCCTCCTCCTCCTCCTCCTCCTCTTCTTCTTGACTGCCACCCTCCTCCTCTTCCTCCCTCCCCTCCTCCTCTTCCTCCTCCACTCCACTGCCACCAGCCTCCTCCTCTTCCTCCTCCTCCTCTTCCTCCTCCGAGTGTCTCTGCAGACCATCCTCTCGTCCCAGCACCATGGTGGCCGGGCTGGTCCCCGGGCTGCCCGGCGTCCCCTCGGGGCCCGTGGACACGTGTAACGTCTGGTTGTTGAGGTTCACCTCCACAATGATCTGGGACTGCTCCCGGCGGCTATAGGTGCCGGCTGCCCCTAGCTCCTGCTCCAGCTTGCACAGGGCAGCCGGGGGCCTGCCAGCCTCCTCCACGCCACCCTCCTTCTCCTCCTTGAAGAAGGGAGGTGTCGGCCCAATGGCCGTGGACACCGTGCCCCCCGAGGTCCCCACTCCGTCCTCCACCCGCACCGAGTATGGGTCAGGGCCCTCTCGGGCATAGATCTTTGGCAGGCCTGGGGCATCGGCTTCCTGCTTGATGTCGCAATAGTAGGGAGGTGCAGTTGGGGTGCCGTCCCCGCTGCCGCCAGCCACCTGGGGCAGGGCCACAGTGCAGGAGGCCGGGGGGCCCAGGGAGCGGGCATCCAGCAGCTCCTGGCAGGATGTGGCGATGTCGGCCATCTGCAGCAGCGAGGCGGCACTGAGCACCTCGTGCACGTTGGCGGCGTTGACCAGCAGCTTGGACGTGTAGATGAAGTTGAGGATCTGCTGCAGGCCACCCGGCGCCAGGGCCTCCAGGGACAGCTCCACGCGCTGCAGCTGCTTGTTCTGGGTGAAGAGCGAGTGGAAGAACTGGCTGTAGGCGGCCAGCACGCCCTTGTGTGCCGGGAAGACGCTGCGCTGGGGCACCAGCACCAGGTCCACGTCGCACAGGTCGGGCTGGAAGAGGCGCTGCTCGTTCAGGCGGCCCATCAAGCAGGCGAAGTGCAGAGCCACGTCCTCCACCAGCGAGAACTCGGCCGCCGGAGAGTCCGTCGTCTTCTCAACCAGCAACTGTGGGGGTGGAGGGCATGGGAGCAGGGTCAAGGCTGGCTGGCGGGGAGGGGAGGGCTGCCCTCCCCTGGCGGCCCCCCCCAACCGCCCGGCAGTGCCCATCATCACTCCTGCCCCATGAGCAGAAGAGCCGGAGGCCCTCCGGGAAGTGGGGAGTGGAGCCCCATGGAGTGCGGGCCACATTGCCCAGGCGGGGCCTTCTGCTGCTGGAGGTCAGCTCCTGGCCCAGTCAGCTAACTTTTCCAGGCCTCCAGCTCTTCCCCTGTGAAACGGGAAATGGTTATCTGGGAGAGGGTGAAGAGGCGCGCCGGGGGAACCAGCCATCTCCCCCTGCCCAGGACGGAAGGGCTTCCCGGGATCTGGGGCTTTCAGGCCTCCACCCAGGACGGGCCTGGATAAACGAGGGCTAGTTGGTCACCCTAGACAGGGCCTAACCGTTCCTCCAGCATCTCCAGAGCTCCCATGAACCTCTGCCACACACCCACTCGCACACTCGCAGGAGGCTGCCTGTTTCAGACACTGCAGCACACACAGCAGGTCTCCACCTCACCAACGGGGCGGGGGTGGGGGGGTGGGGGAGGGGTGGGGGAGGGCGGGGGGGGGTTCTCAGGGCCTAGAACCAGACCAGGGCCCACACCAGTGGAACCTTTTGTGAAGTGTCCCCACCCTGGTCCTGCTGCTCTATCCAAGGTGGCCCTCACTCGTCGTCACATCTTGGGCAGGGTGGGTGACCTCCCTCCCCCACAGGCCTGACTCCAGGCAGGTCCTGTTCTCAGATAGGGGGTTCTGTGGGGCACCCAGTTATGTTAGCTGCCCACCACAATCAAGGCAGGAGGTCCCTGGGACCATCCTGGACCCTTCTCCCACCAGGGCTCTGGGATACTCCCATCTTGGGGCTCACACCACTTGGGGCCCCCTGGAACTTCCTTTAGGGAGGCTCCTCAGAGTCAGATGGGTCAGACTGTCAGGCTCCCCAGGTCACGTCTGAATTGCTCAGCATGGGGCACAGCTCACTCAACCCAGGTTCGCCCATAGCGTCTCCCCAAAAGCGGGCCCCGCAGATAGGCAGCCTGCCCCGCCACAGGTTCCACAGCAGCTGGCCCACAATTCTACCTACCCGCCCAAGCTCACGCCTTCCAGGCTTGGCTCCCTCAGCAGCCTGCACACGAGGGCACCTTGCTCCATTGAACAAAGCCATCATCCCCACGCCACCCCAGCCTCCCTGGAGGCGCTGGGATTGAACCAACCCTGGTCATCCACAGCCTACCCCCACGTCCCGCTAGCTCCCAGGCAGCAGATGGGTGGTGGCATCTGAATGGGAACCTACCAGGGCTGTGTTCTCCATGCCTGGCCAGCGTCCATCCTGTGCACCCAAACCCCAGCTTGGCCAGCCCCCTGAAGACGGTTGCCCTCTTCCTTGAGTTCTTCCACATCCCCTCTCACCCCCCGAGCCCTACCATCAGCCAAGAGACCACCCATCGGCCCCTCTCTTGCAGGGTTGCTGGCCGGTCTAGACATGGCCAATCTAAGCCAGGGATGTGGCCCCAGGCCCCACACATCTTCCTTCTCTGACTCGCTCTGATTCATCCTCTGGGACTAACCCTCTACGGAAAAGATGGGGAAATTGAGGCTCGGTGTGGGAAGTGGCACAGGGAGCGGTAGCTACCTGGCTTCCCTGGATCAGACACCCCATCCACGTGGCTGTATTTCACGGCCCTGGATAAAAGGGCCCCGGAGACACCATCCCATCTGAGGGAGACTCACTGGGCTTCCTGGGTTCCCAGCACTACCCCAGATGACCCAGCCTCCTCCCCAGAGACCCTGGCACCGGTATGTCAGGGAAGGGTCTGAGTTCAACTTGAGTTGTAACGGTGTACAGGCCTGTCAGAGACCTCCGAACCCACCACCACAGAATCCCTGCCACCTCCTAGCCTCCCTAAATCATCATGGGAGCAGCCTGCCTCATCTTTCATCCAGCGGGCAGTTGGTGGATTTGAACCGCCCAACCTCTCAGCAGGAGAGCATTTAACCACTATGCCACCAGGGCTTCTTGGGGCCTCAAGGGGTCAGAAAAGGACAGAGTAAGTGACCCTAATAAAGGCTAGGGAAAGCCAGGCCTGACAAGGGAAGGCCCTAGTAGGCCCCGGGGCGCTAGACCACCTTCCTGCTGGGTGGAACACTCTTCAGTGGACACCTGATTGGGTGGCAGGGCAGTGGCAAGCTTTCCCAAGGCCTCCACGATGCCCGCCCCAAGCTATCTCCCTTCAGGGGGCAGAGAGGGCAAGCCTAGGGGATGATGTCACTGTAAAGGCTCCCATTCCTAAGGCAGACAGGGGAAGCCACCACTGTCTGGGGCCTTGAGGGGACAGGGACCCCGACCGAACTTGGTGGCAGGGCACACTAAGTGGCAGCCTCAAGCCGGAGCAGGACTGCCCCTTTGCCTCCGGTCGGTGCTCCTCAGCTGTAGCAGTCTCCCCAGCCAGATGTGGCAGCTTTCTACAGCTGTGGCTGCCCGCCCCCAGATGGATCTGCAGAATGCAGTGCACACCCTCTCTCCACCCCAGGGTGCCAGCAGCCCTAGGCTAGCTAGATGCAGGCCAAAGGGGCAGTGTCCTCAAAAACTCTCCCCTAAGCCATGCAGGGGCTGGCCCAGCGTGGGAGACTACTACAGCCTCCTCTTCTGTACCTGGGCCTTCGTACTTGGTCCCATGACAAAAACCACCGGCTACGCCTCCCCAGCATTTCCCTGTAGGCTCCAGGATGAAAACCCCTGGTCCCCACCCCCTCCCACTACACCTTCCAGGGCCCTGGCAGCAGTGGGTGGGCCCAGACCGGGCTAGGACCTCCAATCCCAGACCTGCGGGCTCCTGGTCCTGGAGAGATGGTGTCTCTGCAGGCCCCCTCCGCCCTTGCATGCCCCTTGCCCTACACCCCACCCTGGGAAGCAGCCCAGAGAGGGCGGGAGATCAGTCCAAGGTCACACAGGAGTTTGGACCCGAGGTATGGCAGCCCCCCTTATCCTTGCCCCTGCTGCCCCAAGCCCCATGCACGGCGGCTCAGGCGCCCACGTGGACAGAGGCCCAGGCGGGAATCCGATCACCCCCCCAAACGCCCCTAACACTCAGCATGAGGACAGCGCCATCTGGACTCAGAAAAGTGCCCCCCTCGGCTCCGTGCCAAAAGGGACCTCAGTCTTTGGCACAGGAACCCCCAACCCCAGGAATTTAACCCCGTTTCTGCTTAGGGCCTCTGCTGCATTCCTGGCCCCCTGGGGGGCGGCGTGGGGGGGACACCCTGGCGATGGGGGCGGGGAGACCACGGGGCGGGGAGGATCCCGCCACCCCGAGTCCCCACGGCGGGCACTCCCCCGGGCAGAGCGAGCGGTCGGTGGGCGGATAAGCGGAGGGACAGGCAGGGCCCTGCGTACCATGGTGCCGTAGCGCTGGGGGCTCACCGGGCCCCTCGCGATCGCGC